>NC_092877.1:29826421-30514754 GCF_028372415.1 Notamacropus eugenii | reverse complement strand
TCAATAGCTGACTGTCTCAGCAAATGAATTATAAACCTTTGGAATAAAAAAGCTTCAGTTCAGGAAATTGAAGTAATTGACTAGATTCAAGGGTGGGGAACCTGAGGCCGCAAGTCCACATGTGACCCTCTAGGTTCTTGGGTGTGGCCTTTTGACTGAGTCCAGGTTTTACAGAACAAATCCTTTTATTAAGGAAATTTGTTCTGTGAAATTTGGATTCAGTTAAAGAGCCACACTTGAGGACCTAGAGGGCCATATGTGGCCTCAAGGCTATAGAATCCCTATGCCTGGCACCAGAAGATGTGTTTTTCTGGGGGTCCAGGATGGGAGGAGAGATATGTCTTCCCCTTAGGTCTGAATTTCAGTATGACCTAAAAGATATAGCTGTCTAACCCAGATGAGCTTTTGGCAGTCAACTAATCCTGAAATGTAGGAAGTTTTCTGGACCCCTGGACTCAGCATTTGGAGATGGCAAGAGGAGAGGAGATCAGGTCATAGTTCTCATTTTCAGTGATGGTTTCCTGACTCATTCATTTTACTCAAGAAATCTTTTCTCCCCCAAATCTCTGAGTGATACTGTGGTTAAGTTCTTTAAATAGGCAATCATCAGCAGTTTTGCATTGATTAAGCAACTTGAGCATCTAAAAATAGCCTGCCAAGCAGTTTCTTCTTCATGTGGCAGAGACTTTAAATGGAGCTGAATTCACACCTTTTAAAAGAACTGAATAGACAAGACTCAGGCCCTGAATCTCTACTGTATATTTCTCATCTGTCCCACCAAGATGGAAGCTGAATTTGAATGCATTAGAGAATATTTAATATCATCATCGTCATCCCCATCAGCAAATCTTTTATTAAGCATCTAGTATGTGCCAGGGACTGTGCTAAGCACTAGGGATACAAAAGAAGGCAAAAAACAAAGCTTGACCTCAAGGAACTCACATTACAATAAGGGAGAAAACATGCTAACAGCTATGTATATACAAGATATATAGAGGGTAAATGGGAGGCAATCTCAGAAGGAAAGTGAGGGGGGAGACCAGGAAATGTCTCTTGCAATAGGTGGGATTTGAGTTGAGTCTTGGAGGAAACCAGTGAAATTAGGAGGCAGAAGTGAGGATGGAGAACATTCCATGCATGAAAGACAGCCGGTGAAAAAGTTTTGAGTTGAGAAATGGCCTCACATTCAAGAATCAACAGGAAAGCCAGTGTTGCTGGATGGAGGAATACATGGGGTGGGAGGAGTGTAAGACTACCAGAAAGGCCAGAAAGGCCAGAAAGTCTCAGATCACGAGGAGCTTTAAAAGATAAACAGAAAGACAAATAAATAAAAGAGAAACACAAAATTTTCTGTTTAATCCTGGAGATAATAGAGAACCCACTGGAGGTTATTAGATAAGGAGAAGAAATGGTCAGACACATGCTTTATGATCCCTGGCAGCTGAGTGAAGGACAGATGAGAGTGGAGAAAGCCAAGGCAGGGAGACCAACCAGCAGGCTATTACAGAAATATCTTACACTTTCATCGTCCTTTCAACTTTTCAAAACACCTTTGTTTCTATGACTTCAGCCTACGTGACGTTATAGTATCTATTGGCAGATTCTGTCTATACAAAGGCAGGTAGCATTAGCTCCATTTGGCAGGTGAATAAACAAGCAGAAAATAAAAGGGTTAAGTGAGTCACTCAAGGTCACACAATAAGGTGGAGCTGTGCTTTGGATCCAAGTCTGCTGACTCCTATCTTTTTGTTTCTTTCTCTCCATTGTTTGTTGGCTTTTTAACATTTTATAAAATTTAAAAAACACTCCAAAGGGTCATTAGAATAGTAGTAGTAGCAGCAGCAGCAGCAGCAGCAGTAGCAGTAGCAGTAGCAGTAGCAGTAGCAATAGTAGTAGTAGTAGTAGAAGAAGAAGAAGAAGAAGAAGAAGAAGAAGAAGAAGAAGAAGAAAATGTAGCTATGACATGCCGCAGTGTGCAAGGCATTAAGCTCCAAGTGGTTGATGTACACTAGAAGATAAGAGAGATTGCAGCTGATACATAACCTGTGCCCTAATGCTTCTGTCAGCACTAACAGAATTTACAGAAGATGATACGGGAGAACAAAGTCTAACAAGCTGCCCAAGGAGGGCTCCGGGCTCCAGGCTCTGGCACAATCGCTGCATTATCAGCCTTCAGGGCTTTCAGATGAAGTCCTCTCTTTTCCAGAGTGCTACATCAGTGGAACGACAAGGCATGCTATGTGTACAATTAAATAACTCGTTTCCTTCAGGAAGGAGATGATAATTATCATATATTTACTTCTCAGTAACACCACGGAGCTGTATTTTGCCTGTACAGCTTCTATTCAATGGAGAAGCCAATACGCCTTGTTTCCAAGCAGCTGGATTTATGTCTGTGTGCTCCCAGCAGGCTGGCTCCATCAAAGGAGCCATTAAATTATTTCCCATTATGCTCCTTTTATCTCTTCAGCTTTCTATTGTCACAGCTTTTCCCCACTGGCTGAGGGCTTTTGCCGCAAGGCAGCTCTCCCTTTGGGATGCCCCTTTCTTTAACCCATGGGTGTCACTCCCCTAAGCCTCTGTGGAAAGAGACAAATAATGCCTCTTTTCTTTCTTTTCCACCATATTCTTCCTGGTAGGTTCTCTACCTTTTCCCCTACTCTCGTTCAGAACTGTGTGGCACTGTGACACTTAGCTGGTCCAAGCCAAAATGGGAGGGTCTCACCTCCCCTAGAGCTGTAAACAATGCTGGTAGTTTTGGCAAGAGGTACAGAGAAGCCAAAGGGGTGGAGGCTTCCCTAGCAACCTTTCGAAGGGAGGTAAGTTTTTCCCTGACAGAATGCGTACTTCAGCCTGAGATGATAGGAAGTTAGGAAGCCCATGAATGGAACTTGGCTTCATTTTGAACGTGATTTATCTGCTGTGTTCTGGCGCCTTCGGTGTATGGCCTGTGAGGGAGCCACTGTCATGGCATAAGTGCTAGGATATAATGAGGAAGAACACTGGGTTGGGGGTGGGAGAATTGTAGAGGACAGACAAACTACACGGAGCAAATTCCCATACTTCTAGACATTTGAATTTCTGGGTGTTTCTTTGGGGACCAAGGCTTCTTTTCAGGGCACCTTAACCCCACAAGTGGAATGAGGGCCATTGAAAAGGTGTGACTTGATCCTCATTTGTCCCACACTACAAGCTAGGACTCTGTCTCTGCATCCTCTGGCTCTGGTAGGCGAGCCTTAGCTTGTCTGGAACCAGGCCTCTACCACACTTTCTAGACATCTTCACACTCTGCTGTCCCCAGATAGCTTTACTCGCTCCTTTCCTAACCCCCTTGTATGGGTTACCTTTCCCTATTAGATCATAAATTCCTTAAACCAGCCAAGTAATGATATATAGAAAGTGATGGACCTAGAGTTAGAAAACCTGAGTTCAAATTCAGCCTCAGACACTTACTTTCTTTGTGACCCTAGGAAAGTCATTTAACTTATGTCCACCTCCATTTCCTTATCTATAAAATGGGAATACTTATACCACCTATATCTCAGAGTGGTTTTGAGGATAAAATGATATATTTGTAAATTGCTCTGCAAATCTTCAAGCTTTATAGAAATGCTATGTTGCAGTTAAGGTAGTAGTGTAGTAGTAGTGATAATTTTACCTGTATTTTTGCTTTATAACTATTATCTCATTCACCCTTAGAAGTAATCCTATGCCTTCTGTAATGTTCTATTCCCTCCACTATAGCAAACAGTAAGCTGACTTCTTGTCCTTAGCTTTCCTTATCCTAAATCTAATCCAAACTTTGGATCAAGTCAAAAGGCAGCACTTGAAGACCTAAAGGGCCACAGGTGGCCTCAAGGTTGCAGGTTCCCTACCCCTGTAACCACTTCTCACAAGTCTCAGTTCATTCTTTTTATTAGTGCTATTTACCGCACTCTTCTTACAGGCCTGTGTCACATTTTTGTATTTATCCTCAGTTATCTGCCCTTGCTTTCATTTTCTCTAGGTATCTTTTAAGAATTACAGTTGGTTGAAGAGGTATGTCCATCCGCACCACTCCCTTGGTTTTCTACCTTTTCTTCCTCATCAGAATTCTCTTTGTATCCTCAAAATTTCATTCTTGAGAACTTTTCATTGCTCTTAGACTGAATCCACATAGAGAATTTCCTACTTTTCCTTCTTAAAAATCTTCCTGTCCTTAGCACAGGGCACAGCACAAAGTAGACGCTTAATAAATACTAGTTTACCGACCTCTGAAATCTCCCACTTCCTCCAAGTTCTAGGATATCTGTAAGACTTTCCTCTATCACAGATTTTAGGATGTAGCAGTCACTTCCCATCACTCGTATACCCCCAAGCAGTTCCTCCTTGTTGGTGAGAATCAATCCCAGAATATTAGTTAACCTTTGTTAGCTTCCTCATTTCTCTTTGTTCTTTTCACTTGTATTTTATTTAAGTTTTATTTTTGTCACCTTTACTTCCTCACGTATTCCATCCCTCCTCCCTCTCCCAGAAAGCCCATTATTTATAACAAAGAATTTTAAATAGAGGGGGAAAGATCAACACAACCTACCAACACGTTGACCAAGACTCCCATCGTCTTCCACCTCTGCAAAGGAAGAAGGGGGAATATCCTCACATCTCTTCTAAGGGGCAATTTCTGCATCTCTTTAAGGATGAAATTATTTTAAGGCAAATGGAGAATTTGTTAGCCTTTTTTTTTTTGCTTTGGAAAGACAGACAAAGAGACAGAGTCAGAGAGAGAGACAGAGAGAGACAGAGAAACAGACAGAGACAGAAAAAGTTCTAGTAAATGCCTGGATAATTAAAAGTCTCAATTTTCCTATTTTATACCACCATGCCAGACCTGGGATATGATTCCTAAACTCTTCAGTTTCTATTACTGTTAAATGATTAAAGAATTACATTTGCTAATGGAGAAAAAGCAAACACATGATTGGTGCTTCATGCAAAATCCCAAATCAACCTTGATTATTGCTAGCAGTGAGAAGTCCTTGGCCTTTTCCACAAGTAGTAAGATGAGATGCTGATTGCTAATAATGACTGGCCTATGAAGGAATCAGGTTGTTTGGGGAACAGAGTTTATACGGTTTTTGTTTGTTTGTTTATTCCTGGTGAGTGTGTGGGGACAGAATACATACCACCTTTCCAATAAGTAAGACCATCCTAAATGAGGATGAAATATGGATTGACCTTTGTGTCCAATTTTCATTATTTTTTATCCACATGACTACTCTTTTGGAAAATCTGTGGAAATGTGTTCATTCTTTGAAAGCATTTGTTCTGTGGCTGTGAAATTATCTTCAATTATGATTCTAATTAGTTGTAAATATCCTACTTGTATCTTGTGATTTGTTTGAAAGAAAAGCCCATCAATAAGAAGCCTAACGTATAATATCTGATGAAGCTTTTGTTAAGAAAACTGGTTTTAATATTTGGCCCCATTAAGTCAATGATGCTCATTCATTACTCCTGACAGGCGAATGGTAAATGCCTTTGATGGCTTGTGGCTGAGAAGTTTGTGACAGGTCCATCTGAAAACATATCCTTCATGGATCAGTAATCAGGACATAATTGGGCACTAACTAAAATAGTCATGTATGTCAGGCTACCAGGTTCTTTGAAAAGAAAAAGACATTAACCTTTCTCTCCTGCTCAGGCCTCTTCTGTCGCAGCGTGGAGTTGGAATGAGGGCTGGAGAACATAGTCATTGCTGTCAAATTGCCAGTTTGCTATTGAACTTGTGTATCAGCTTTTCTCATCCCAGCACCATCTGCTTGGTGCCTTCTGTCATTCCTTCAGCTACACCTCTGAAACCATAGCAGTTCCCAAAACACTGACAGCTCCCTCTGTAACCGAATTTGAGATGAGGAGAAAAATAGAGCTACGTCTGCTCACCCTATTAGCATTGAGAGAAAGCGAGAAACTGTTCCCCTACAGCTAAATTTTACTCTTGTACAAGTTTTATTGTAATGGGTATCATAGATTTTGAGCTAGAAGAGACTGGAGAACTCTTCTAGTCTCACCATCTCATTTTACAGATTAAAAATAATCTGAGGTCTAGAGAAGATACTGACTTATGTGACCGTAGCACACAGCCTTGTAAGAAACAAGACTGGAATTGGAACCCAGGTTTTCTGACTCCAAAGTCAGCACTCTTTCTGCAGGGTGACATTACCTTGGAGATGACAAAAGTTCTCAAATATTAAAAAAGTAGTCTCGAAAGAATCTCTTGTATGCGAATATCTATAATGTTTTTATTAGACATGTATAACCAACCATAAGCATACTACATGGAGTAAGGACATCCATAAGGAATGGTTTGTAGACTGCTGCTCTCTTGTTCTAAAATATCTGCTTTGTTAGTCAAATATGGTGCCTCTAATTCCATCATTAGAAAGGAAACATGCCTCCAGTGTCTTAGCAAAGAAGAGGTAGACAGCAGGTGTGGAAGGAGGTACATGCTTTCAGACATGGTCAATCTGTTTATATGTTTTGCTGAAACATACTTATTTGATACAGAGGAGATTTCCATGGGATGGTGGGAGTTGGGGGTGGTGGTGGAGAGGTAGTGATTGGGAAGTAGCAGAGTTGTAAGAAAAAAAGAGAAAAAAAAGAAGCAATGATTTTCCTCCCAAATTCCACTATTACAAGTTCATTCTGTTAGAGCTGTTTTTAACCTCTCTTAGAGTCAAATTCTAAATATAAACCCCTGAGAACAGTAAGACATTGATCTATTCACATTCACAATTTATCATAGAATAACAGACTATGGGTCCAAAACAGAGATGTTAAGACATCCAGAGCATAGGTCCAGCAGGATATGAAAAGATACTCTGCTGGATCCATTCTCACCATTAACAGACCCCAGGGGTCACAGTTGAAGAACCAAAGAAGATATGGGATATGGGAAGTGGGAAAATTCAGTAATTCCCATAAGCAACTCAGTTTTCACTTCCTGACTTTAGCTCTCAAGATATTAACTAACCTTCTGTTGGGCAGATATAACTGAGATTATCATTTGATTTCCATCAAGAATCTCCCTGGGCTGCAACTCTGAGAATTTTTTAGTTATAGTACATCTTCCTAGGAGTGCCAGGGCTGGGAATATAAAATAGAAATGACTGTGCTGAAATATGGTTAGAGATCAGTTTCATATCATCCACCTGTTAGAAAAGCAGAAGACATTTAAGAGATGGGGATATGGCCCCAGAAAGAAAGCAGTACTTCAGTTAGACTTACTTTGTGAATTCTCTCTCTTTTTTTTATGGAAAAAGTTGTTCTGCATTTGGCAAATATTTGTCTAGGGTTAGACACGGTGAGACTAAGAAAGGCAGAAGACACGATGCAAATTAACTTGTGGTAGTGGGGGATCACATTAACCCCGCGTCCCTAGACATGACTCTCACTTGGGGTGATTTTCTGAGAATTCTGCCGCCTCATGTGAGATAGTTGAAGACACCATCATATACTGTAAAACTCCTGTTTTCCTCCCATTTCCCCCTTTTTACCCTTTCCTCATTCTCTTCTTCCTCCCCTTCTCTCTCTTCCAAACCAAAGCTGCATAAGGAACAGGGCATTTTCAACGTTGCTGTTAACTAGAAATAGCCTTCTCGTTCAGTTCACCTCAGTCGGCACCTAGGCGTACAACCCCTCCCCACCCACAGTTGCTGTGAGACATCCCCTTTATAATTTCTTATGGTACAATAGTATCCTTTTGCATTCAAATACCTTACTCTGCTCAGCCACTCCCCAGATGATGGATACTGCCTTGACTGCTATTTCACGATACCTGGAGACTGATGATAAGATACACTACTTTCCTTCTGAGATGTTATGGTACAGAATAAGACATTTTCTGGATATGGCCAATGCAGAAGTTTGTATTGCTATTCATATTTGTTTTAAAAAAAAGTTCTTTTGTAAGGAGTGGGGGATGGGATGCAGGAAGCAGACAAAATAGGTTTTTGTTAAGTTTTTAAAGTAAATTTTAACTAAAAAAAAGAAATGGCACTTTTCAAGAAAGCTTGGTTCCAAAATGGAAGAGCTGGCCTCTACCAATCCCTCAAATTCCATTCCCTGCTGAGGTTTCCTCTTGGCCTCACTTGTTTACTCAATGTGTTCACTGGGTGTCAAAGGCCCTTAGGGACCCTGCCAAGAGACAAGTTGTGGACAGTGTCAGATCTGACTCACTGGGCTGAGATGAGTGCTAATTGTCCCATTCTTTTTCGAGTAGAGAGCGTGGGCCTTTGAAGATCAAGCAGGAGCTGCTGGGAGAACAGGAACAGCTGATGGGGTGATGCGGGCATTTATAGCCACCTCCGAGCACACAGGAAATTGTTAATCAAGAAATCACAACCACAGCATGCTTTGTATTTATATATAATGATACCTTGCATTCACCACTTGCCTGTCATAAGCATTTTATAGACATTATTTCTAATCTGTGCACAAGCCCTAGGTGTGGCTGACAAGTAGCCATCCTTTTAAAAGCTCCCTCCTCTATAAAGGACTCTTTCGCTTCTATGGGATTTGAACTCAGTCCAATTCACCAAACATTTACCGAACACCTACCATTTAGGGAGCCCTGGATTAGACTCTGGGGAGCCATAAAGATGAAATAACAATTGGTCTCTGCCCTCATAGATCTTAGATATAGAACTAAAAGGAACTAAAGAGACTATCTAGTTCCCTCTAATTTTACAGATGGGGAAACTGAGGCCCAAAGAGGTGAAGTCACTTTCCAAGGTTGCCTCAGTAAGTAAGCATCAAAGGCAAAGTTTGAACTTGGCTTCTCTGACTCCATAGCTGGTGTTCTATCCACCTCACCTTGCTGAGCACGTGGGCTAATAGAAGTCTATCCAATGCCTCGTCCATAGTAGGGACTTCATAAATGCTTAGCAGTTGATTGTTATAATGAACGGAAACAGATACAAAGGAGAACGTGGTAAACAAAGATTTGTGAAGCAGTAAGACGCACAAAGGAGGTCTAAACAAAGCTCTCTTTAAATTTCAAGGAGGTAAAGATCATTCCTGATGAGGAACTGATATCAGGGAAATATCATAGCATGCCAGCTCTTGAGGGATGGGCAAAATCTTAACAAGCTGAGGTAGAAGAAGGGTACACTAGACACAGGGAAAAGACTGAGCAAAGGGAACAAAGGTAGGATATATATTTGTGTGCATTTGTGTGTAATGTGTGTATGTATGTAAATAAGTACATATGTATGTACTTACATGTATGTATAGATATACACATGCACACACATCTATATATGGAACATTGAGTGGTCCTGCTTGACTGGAAAACAGAGTATGGGTTAAAAAACATCATGAACTATGGAGGACCTTGACTGCCAGGCTAAGGAGTCAGTTGGTTGGCAGTAGAGAGCCATGATGAGTGTGGAAGAAGGATATGACATGTTCAGATTTCTGCATTCCTGGGGGAACTAAAATTGCAATTTCAGTAATGGTCAGATTTCCACATTTCAAAGGGAACTAAAATTGCAATTTCAGTAATGGTCAGATTTCCACATTTCAAAGGGAACTAAAATTGTAATTTCGTTGATGAAAAGAAGTCCAATGAGGAAGCCCCAGATGTGTACCTGGTCTGTATTAGAGAGTTTCCTAGGGCACTTGGAGGGTAAGTGGTGTGCCCAGCTTCATAAAACTAGTATGTTAAGGGCAGAACTTGAACCCAGGCCTTCTTCTCTCCCATACACTGTCTCTCTCTAATCTTTCCTTTATGGACAATTAATCTGGCAGCAATGTGAGGGATAGTTTGGAGGATCAGGAGATCAAGTAAAAGATGACTACGATAGTCATCCAGATAGTTGATAGTAAAGGCCTACCTATATTAGGGCTTCACCTAATGCTGGCTTTGCCAATAGCATTGGCAAAGAAAGAAATTAAATGATAAATTTAGCAATGGCAGAATCTCTTAAAATCTGGGCAATACAAATGAACATTTAATTATATGTTACTTTGTATGATACTTCCATCATCACACAAGTTTGCATTTAATTGTATACTGCCATCCATGTGTATGTCCTGTCTCCTCAACTAGACCATAAACTCCATCTCTTGATCCTATGATCCTTGAGGGTGAGAACCACATGTTGTCCTTCTGTAGACATCACAGCCCCTAGCCCATTGGACCCCAGTTGGTGTTCGATTTATACTTATTTCTTAATTGAAAATAAAAAGGACCTACTATTTAAGGGAATGTCAACACTGGAAACTGAGGGGTTCAAGGTACCCCCTTGCATCTCCTTGTTTTTTAAATACCTTCTCTTCCCTTCAAGGCTCAGCTCAAGAGCCACCTCTTCCTTGAAAAACCCCAAGCCCTGGAGCTGAGTGCCCTTTCGCTTCAGATATATTCCTGGATTACTGTTTGCCTTCTTCATACTATACCTTATATTAGTTTTATGTCACTGAATGTCTTATTTCTCCAGTTATATCCTGGTAAATGTTTAACAACTGTATCTCCAAAATGCAGGACACACATTTAAGTTAAATTTGAATTATGAACATTTCCCTAAGTCTAGTCAATCAGCAAAAAAATAAATCAAACCCTAATTTTTAGCATTTTCCAATATGAGATATAAATGCTTACACTGAAAATTTAAAAAGACTCCCTCACAGCCCTCCCATCTCCTCTTCAGTTAGACTGATCTCGAGAATAGGAATGACAGGGCCACCCTCATCAAAACTGAGCAACAGACAAAGGTTGCCTTTGCTGCGTGCCCAGGGCCTTCACTGTCTGTCTGGGGTGCCCCACAACAATCATCTTCAGGCCCTGGGCAGCATTCCCAGCATTCTGGCCTCCCTTCCTTTTATACTCCCACAAGCACTTAACTCTTCCTTTGTCCCATTCCCTCAGTGCTTGAATCTCAGATAAAGCCCTTAGAGAATGTCTACTTATGTGCCCCTCCTTCCCATGGCATCACACCTTAAACCTAAAAAAAATGTTGATGGGCATGAGTGCAGGTTGGGGAGATGTTTTTGATCAGGGGTGCTTGTCAGAGTTCCTAAAAACTCACCTGTTCCTACCATGGATAAGGCCAGCTTTTATGGATTATCTCCCACAACCTTGTCCCCATACCCTTTTGTAAGAAGTGGAGCAAAGGGTGGAAAAGGGACTGGTACTTGTGAAAGAAAGAAAAGCTTCTAAACAAAGGACCAGCTGCCTACTCTATCTTCTTTCACCCCTGGCACCGCTGTTCCACCCCAAATCTTGCTTCTATACCAAATAGCATTTTAGATCTGCAAGGGACCTTTATGTCATCTGCGTTTTCTTTTTTCATGGACTGCTTTGACACCCAGGTAAAATCTATATATCTCTTCTTTGAATAATATGTTTAAAGGCATAAAGTAAAACATATAGAAAGGAAGCCAAAGGTTAGTGAAAATAAAAGTGCATTTTTTTCCCACTCAGGTTCACAGACCCCCTGAAATCTATCCACAGATCTCTTGGAAGATCCATGGACCCAAGGTTAAAAACCCCTGATTTATTCTAAGCCTTTCATTTTGTACATGAGGAAATTGAGGCCCAGAGAATTCAAATGGCTTACTCAAGTTAGTCAGTCCCAGGCTGGGACTTGAAATCAGTTCTTGGCCCTCAGTCTATACTCCCCTCCATTCCTCTGTGGATAAGAATCTCCTTCAGACCCTCAGTAGCAAAGAGTTCCAGACAAGTTGAGGTGCCAGCTTTTTAGAAGTTCTGAGATTCATATCGTAGAAAGTCCCTTGAAGATTCCTTAAATCTTTTTGCCCTCTGACAGATACGAGAAGGTTAACCTCTCTATGGACGCTTCAGCTTTCTTTTCTTAAAAGGTCAAGAGAGGTAGTCTAAATGACCTCTGGTCCATTCTAATTTGAAATTTATGAAGTTCTGATCCTTTGACAGACAAGTATAATAGATTTAGAGCTACATGGGACCTGAGAGGTCATCTATTGTATCCCCTTTCGTTTTACAGATGAAGAAACCAAGGCATAGAAAAATTAAACAACTTGCCTAAGGTCACACAGTATGGGATTCAAACCTAGGACTCTTTGATTCCCTATAAGTAGAGGTAAGTTAGGATTTGTTGGTTTGTCTTAAACATACACATACACACACACACACACACACACACACACACACACACACACACACACACACACACACATGCAGAGCATCAAGGTATGTGTATGCTTTCCTTAGTGTCAATTCTGGGTTTTCTCCTGTCTGACAGGTAAGCCCTAACCAGATTGCCTAGAATGACAAGAATGGATAGCACATGCCCTCTGGTTGGTGGAGGGGGATGCATTTATCTCTGTGTATCTTTTAAGACCCAGAGAGGTCAAAGGTGGGTCCATATAGTTGTAAAAGGAACTGACAGAGAGACTCGGTGAGTTTGTGCTCATCATTTTTACATGCTACATTTGGATTACACTTAATTTAGCAGTTTCTCTGGAGGGAGCTTTGTCTGAGCTGTGTTAGCCTTTTATGGTCATGAAGCTAATTAAGTAAATGCAATTCAGGGGCACTTGGAAACCAGCTACTCTTTACTCAGGAATTGGCTGTGTCTCCAACTTGAATATGGCAAGAGAGCCTACCTCCTTAGGAAAGCAGGGACTTTTACTGAGAAAATCAGAAGTGAGCATCTCATGGTTTAACTTCCAGCTGGAGCTCCACCTCTTGCTCTCCCCCTTACAGGAGCATCTTAGCTCATGCTGGCTTCCCCTTCCCATCAATAATGATTAGAGTTGTTGTCTGACTGAGCTACAGTAAACCTACCTGATTACTGACCTGCAGTTGCCCTTGCCTCAGAATGGGATTCTTATTACAGCTGATGAAGGTTGTCTGCTCCAGGAAGGGAGAGGGATTTCATATACCATTAGCAGAAGCTCTGTGAGAAAATACAACATTCCTCTGTGGTTAAAAATATTATTTTACACACCTTACTGTGTCACTGGCTACATGGAAGACAAACTGTCTCAGGCTCAAGTCTGTGGTCATCCAGAGTGGGAAAAATAGTGACTCTAGAATGAGAAAACCATGGATTCAGCTTCCATTTCTCATGCTTTCTACCAGTAGACCTTAGGCAAATCACTTCCTCAGGCCTCAGTTTCCTCATCCACAGAACGAGAAGGCTGAACTAGAATACTTCTTAAATCCCTTCTAACTCTATATCTATAATCTTGTGACCTATGGAGTGGGTTTTAACAACTTGTGTTTCATGTAAAGAGATAAAGTGAAATTGTAGCTTGTGAGTCCAAATTCAGATGCAGATCAACTCTGCTTACCTTTTCCCCCCTTATTATAAGCCTAAAAAGTACCTATAAGTGGTATATACATGGTAGATCTGTGATATACAGAACTTGGCAACTCCCTCTACCAGCCAAGGGTGATGCTTCAGGTAAACAAAGGTTGTCATTTGCTCAGTGTCTGGTAGCTAGTAAATATCAAAAGTGAGATTTGAACCCAGGTCTTCCAATTTCTAAGCACACAATTCTGTCCACCAGACCACACTGCCTCTATTTTCCAATTTGTAGTAGCTACTTAACACAGCACTCCATATCTGGTCTCCATGTCTTTCCACAGGCTTGTTCCCTATGCCAGGATCCTACTTCCTCTTAGAATGCCTAGATTCCTTCACATTTCGGTTACATGAGGCATTTCCTGATTTCCCCTCGGTATCAGTGCTTCCTCCCTGCCCCTCTCCACAATTATCTTTTTTATATATTTATAAATGTAAGTATTGTAGACCTCTTCCCTCTATCTCCAAGGTAAATTTTTTGAGATCAGGGACTGTTTTGGTCATTGTATCCCAAGAACCTGACACAGTGCCCAGCACAGAATGGGCACTTAATAAAAACTTGTTGATTTATTGAATGAATACATGAACATGTTCACATTTCTGCCACTTTCTTCTGGAGGTAGAAGCAAGTTTCCTGCAAGGAAATCTGTAAAGGCCAGGAGAAAAGGTAATTATCATCTTTGCCTTTCCCTTGATTTTTCTCCCCTCCTTACCTCTGGTCTCTGTGAAAAATAGATTTTTTTAAACTGCCATTTCCAACGTGTTGCCCTAGAGAGAAGTACAGTAATTAGCTTCCGGAAACTTGGTTTCCTGACTTCCTCATTTGTACAATGGTGGTGGGGTGATGCCTTTGTTATCCCAACGCTCTAGGGAAGAGAATTACATCGAGTATATTAGGTAAAATGGCCAAAGGATCTTCCCTAGGGCCATCTTTGATGTCCCTTCCAACTCTAAATATAAGATCAGATGACTCCTTGAGCATCCCTTGATCCCCACGGGGGCAGTGGATCTAGGTGCTGGGACACATCCAGGATTTGTCATGATGCTAAACCCCTTGATCTAATAATGCTGGACTCATAGTCAATCAATACAGAGACCCCCCTGTTCTTTTTTTAATGCCAATAAAACAAGCACTATGTCCAGAACCAAAAAGCTTTGTTACTTTGCTTAGAGCTTTTAAATGGTCCCCAGGACGTAAAGGATACTCTCTGAGATATGAGCTCTGTGATTTTCTTTTTAGCTGCAGGAGTAGCAAAGAAAAAAATTGCTAACATGAATAAGGCTAACAAGCCACAAAGAACCAGTGAAGTCAGTGGAGGAAGGATGGGATATAGATGTCCCGGCAAGGTTGCTGCAGCACAGGGCAGTTTGGTCCAGTTTTCTTTACTAATGGATTTCCCCGCCTAACTCAGCAGCCTCTCTGCAGAGGGAACTACCCCTGCTTGCCTGATGTAATGAAAGCTGAAGGTTGGCTGCACATCCAATTGATTTCCAGTGCAGCTGGAAAAAGGAGAGTTGCCCCCTCCCCATCCCCCAATACCTGCTGGATCGCTGCCAAGTCTGGGACAATTGGCAGGGCAGCCAATCAAGATGCGGAAGGCCAGGGAGTTTATATAAAGCAAGCAATTAATACTTGATGATAGGAAAGCCAGTCAGAGGATGTGTCTTTGAGCAGGATGTATCTCAATCTGGAAGAAGGAAATGGCAGACCACTCCAGTGTCTTTGCCAAGAAAAAGCCCAAATGGGATCAAAAAGAGACAGATCTAACTGAAAAACGGAACGGCAACACAAATCTCAGTCTTGAGGTGATGGCCTTTGATCCAATCCACTGAAGCTTTTCTGGACCAGAACTGACTTTTGGTCATACTTGTGGACATCCCCCTCCATAGAAAAGAGAGTCTCAACTTAAATGAGCAGAAACTGTCATTCAGGAGACCCACATTAGGCAGGAGCTCTGACTCCTGGGAGAGAATTAGTGTTGTGTCAAGGAAAATAGGGCTGAACTTGGATGTACTTCCTTTGATCTGTCTGTCCTTGGGCCTCAATTTACTCATATGTCATATAAAAGGATTAGGCTAGATGGTCCCTGAGGTCCCTTACAATTCTGTTAACCTGTGAATGAATTTTTAGTCTGTCCAGCTCAGAACATCTGATACCACTCCTCCATTTTGCAGCTAATTCACAGTTAGATAGCACTTTACCATTTACATAACACTTTCTCACAATTACACTACGAGGTAGATAATACAAGAATTCTACCTGTTTTACAGGTGAGAAAATGGAGGTCCAGAGAAGACAGGTTTCTTACCCAAGGTCAGACAAGTACCAAGAAGCAGAAACAAGATCCTGGTGCTGTTTTCACTTCTCCATACCTCTCAGGGAGAAGTTGTTTTAAAAAAAAAAAAAAAAAAGGGGAAAAAAAAAGACTTTGAAAGGGAAGGATGCAAGTCACTACTGAAAGCTGGTGAGAGTTCACGAATTTCACATCTGTGACATCATCACCTGTGTGACCATGGGAATTCCCCTAGGCCCTTTCATAAATAGGTTCTATCCTTTCCTTTACCAAAATCAAAACTTAAAACAAATAAACAGAAAAAGGTCTTACCATGATAAATCATTAAGAAGCAATCAGCTTCTTGGCTGGACAAGTCAAGTGCTAAGCAATTGGCACCCCTTTCTGAACCCCTGCTTACACCACCCAGCCCAGCAGTTATTTTTTGAACTCTAAGGGAAATACCTTTCCTGAGCACTTAACTGCCCTTTTATGCATTTTTAAAATGTCCTGGCTCATTTCCTCAGCAGCATTACAATAGTCAGTGAGTCAGTGGCCTGGCCTGTGTGTGTGTGTGTGTGTGTGTGTGTGTGTGTGTGTGTGTGTATTTTGAGTTTTGTTTTTTTTTTAGTGACTAACCCTGTCTGCTTCCCTGAGTTTCCAGTAACTCTGAGTAAAGACTCAGCCTGAATCACTCTGACTGTATGTTTTTCTTTTCCTTTTTTTTCTTTCACTCCACTTTTAAATATCAACAGCTACATGCTGGCTGGAGAGAGTCATGTGGGTGCAAAATAACTGGAGGCTATAGACCTATAATTGGTGGGGAAATGTAGGCCAGGACGGTTGGGCTACTGTTCCCTCTCATTTTTGTTTAGGTCTATAAGGTCTCAAGGTTCCTCATCTTGAAATTTGAACATATCCCCCAGAAGCCCTTTCTAGGGCTCCTAGCCAAAACTGCTTTCCTTCATTCTGAATTCTTCTGGAGCATTTTCTAAAGCTCTCCTTTGCCCTATCAGTCTCCTACCCTATATTTTGCTTCTCTGCTTATGTTCATTATTCCCCACTCAGTAAATTTCCTGAGGTCAGGGATTATATCCATCCATCTATCTGTTCTCCATCAAAAAGCATCTATCAAGCTCTTAACTATAAACCATGCATAATGATATTTGATAGAGATAAAAAAAGTTAAAACTACATATGCATATACTTACATATTACATATATGTGTATATATGCATGTGTCTGTGTACACACATATGTGTATATTTATACACACACATTATGTGTGTGTATATATATATATGTACATATACATATACATATACATATATACATGTACAGGGTATCCCAAAAGTCTCAGTGGAGTTTTAAGCTAATAACTGCACTAAGACTTTAAAATACTGTGTGTGGGACAGGAAAAGGAATAGGGAGGGAATATATACTTTTCATCTTGCATACACAAAGTTAACACAATGCCTTGCTACAAATAATAATAAGATCAAGAAGGAGAAAAAAAAGAAGACGAGAAGGAGGATGAGGAGGAGAAGAAAAAGGAGGAAGAGAAGTTAGCGATATTTATTTAACATGCTATGCTTTGTAAAGCACTTGGCATTTATCTTACCTCATCCTCATAAAAACCCAGTTGTTTTCAGATGAGGAAAATGAATTTCCTAAAGGTTAAGTGATCAGCTGGTGGTCACGTCCATAACAAGGGAGAGGCCATATTAAGTAGTAATGGAAAGAACCCTGGACTGGTTATTGGGAGAGGCGTGATTTCAATGAATTCAACTGACATTGCTTTGTTTCTGATATGACCATGAGAAAGTCATGAATGAATGAATGAATGAATGAATGAATGAATGAATGAATGAAAGAAAGAATGAAAAAAACATTTAATTCATTGTCCTGTGCCAGCATAACAAAGCACTGGGGATACAAAGAAAAGCAAATAAAATGGCATCTGCCCTCAAGAGACTTAGATTCTAATGGGAAAGAAAATACATAAAAGGGGAGTAAGAGCTGGAAAAGCTGGGGTGGGATGATTCTGAAGAGGATAAGGCAAAAGTTCACCTTAGAGCCCAGGGTCCCAGAGACAGAACTGGATTTCTAGTTTCTTCACCATTCCTGAGCCCCCTCAGTTTACTTATCTCTGTAGTATGGTGGGGGGAAATCTCACTGGCCCCATAGAAGACAGGCAGAGGTTTCAGCTGGTTCCTAAGAGGCCCTAGATCAAAGAGGATTAGTGACCCAGTCAGAAAGAACTGCTATTATTAGACCTTAAAAGGAGTGACTCTACCCCTTGGCATCTTCTCCCTTTTCATCTTCCTCTCTTTTGGACTTCCTGTAAGGAGGAAAAGTTTTCTTTTCTCTCTCCTCCTCCCCAGCTGTAGAAGTGCCTGAACATTGATCATGAAAGATGGACTTTTCAGGAGTTCTTGGGTGAGCTAATTGGCAGTAAGAGGAGTTTGCTACAACTATACCCTCCTTACTGAAGGTACCCACTGCCATAGGAACCATCCCAACCATGGGTTTGCAAGAAAATCTGAACTCTGAGGGAGTTGTTTGGACAGTGTGGAGTTGAGGTGAAGGTGAAATAGTGCTTCAGCAATCCTTCTACGTGTTTTAATGCTTTAAGTATGCCAGGAGAGTATACTAGGAATCATGGGTTTATGTTTTTAATGCACAATTATGTGTTTGTATTTTAATCACCTCTTATGTAAAATAAATAGATAACCTATCTCTGATCTACACTGTATTTTGAATGCCTTTCCCAGCCCTTCTGGGAAACCTTAGATGTGAGCTATACATAAATTTTCCATGGTTTCCCCAAAGGCTTTAGGGTCAGGGCCCAAGCTAGGGCCCCTTGGTGAGAAAGGGCTTCCTGGGCCCCCTAAGTAAAATACCAGGTTGTTTTAAGATCAATAAAATGGAATAATAACCATTGTAGAACCAACTAGGGCCTGAAGTCAGGAAGACCTGAGTCCAAATCAGCCTCAGACTAGCTGTGTGACCCTGGGCAAGTCACTTAACCTCTGTCTACTTCAGTTTCCTCAGTTAAATAATGGTGACAATAATAGCACCTCCTGCCCAGGGCTGTTGTATCAAATGAGGTAAAATTTGTAAACCTCTTAGCACCGTGTGTAGCACATAGTAGGCACTATGAAGTGCTTATTTACTTCCTTTCCTACCTATAGAATCATTGTGCAGATTTGACAAAATATGTGAAGAATGTTGTAAAGCTAAAAGTACTGTATAACCTGTTACCTAAATCTATACAAAACATTATGTAAATGTCAGCTATTTTTAAATGTTGGAGGTAGGATTCGAACCCAGGTCTCTCCTAACTGCTGAATTAAATTCTTCTTTGCTTCTTTTAATTTTATTTATTGCTCTCAATAAAAATAATAGTAATAATAACAATGTTGCAAAGTGTAAGAAAATAGATATAATGCATCTACTTCCCATTATGATTATTGATAATTATAATTAATGTTTTATAAATCCATTCGTTGTTTTGGACTGTTAGGCTACCTGGATCAGGACCTTTTCAGGGATCCCTCAGTATCCTGATTTCATTTCCCTTCAAAGAATTATGAGCTTTAGAGCTAGAAGGCACTCTAGAGATGCTTGAGTTCAAACCAATCGTTGGACACACACACTAAATTGAAACTGGTTACAAGAGAACGTAAGTGACTTAGCCAAGGTCACATAGTCAGACAGTGTTATAATCAAATCTGAAATCAAGGTCCTCTGCTTCCAAATACAGTGTTCTTTCCACTACATCAAAATGCCTCCATGGGATGCTGAAAGGGACCCAGGTCGAATGCTGCTTTTCTCTCATTTCCAATGAGAGATGATCAAACATTTATTAAGCACTTACTGAGTGCCAGGCATAGTGAGAAATTCTAAGAATACAAATAGAAGCAAAAAAAACCAGCCCCTGCCCTCAAGGTGCTTATAATCTAATGGTAGAAGATGCCATGTAAAAGGAAGCTGATGAAAGTGAGAAGTGAAAGCCTACCTGAGCAGGGGCTCAGAGGGGAAAGAAATCCAGAGAGTCAGGGATGGATCCCACCGTGGAATGAAGGAGTGAACATTGTTGGCTTGGATGGTTCCTTAAAATGGGGGGTTCCAGGAACTGACAGGTCAGAGAAAGGGGCTTCACTTTTACTTACCAAAAACATTTGGCTCACCAATGGCCTGCACAGAATCGAAGGCTGGCATTATTGAAACATTCCCAGTTAGACATATTATACTGGCAATAATTCTATCTGTACACAAGGGTTGGCAGCTACAAGTCTGCCAGATGTTGGAAAAGCTCTCCACTCTCTCCCTGTCTCACTGCCTTTCACATCTTAGATTCAGAACTGCAGGTATCATCATAATTCATTTCAGCAAAACATTTCAATTCAACAAACATTTTAAGTGCCAGATATTTAGAAGGCAGTATTATCCAACATTTTTTGAGAACCTATTACATGTAAGGTGCTAAGAAGGAATGCCTCGCAATTCCTTGCCCTCAAAGACAGTATGTACCTAAATAGTAGGAAAGTAAGGCTCATGAGCTAAGCAATGATTGGCAATTCAAGGCCAGTATAAGTAAATGGAAGATGGTTAATCATAAAATATCTGAGGACCTACTATGTGTGTATAATTATGTGTGTACAAAAGGCAGTAGAAAGAAACATGGTAGACACAAGTCATGCAGCATGTTACCAGTGCTAATTTCTGGGCATAAGTGGTATAGAAAAGATAACTATTAAGGACATATGAGTACAAAAGAAAGCAGGCTGGTTCCAGCCACTCGGCAGGGGTGTCTTAGGGGATATTCTTCATCAGGTAACATTTGGACAAGATGGATTCCAAGATCTCTTCCATCTCTGGGATTCTAAGATTCTATGTCGTAGATATTAAATGAGTATATAGATCCCTTTGATCACTGTAAAGGAGTGATCAGTATGACCTGAAGTGGGTGGGGAAGAATTCACAGAAAAAGTGGAATTTTAGGAAGACTTACAAGGGAAAGGCAGAGTGGGATGGTAGGTAGAGTGACGGACTTGAAATCAGAACAACCTAGTCTCAGATCTCTCCTCGACATTTTCTAGCTATGTGATCTTGAGCAAATCAATCTCTCTAAACCTTTCTTAGCTCTGAAATGGGGATAATAATTGCATTTACCCCACAGGGTTGTTATTCAAATCATATGCCTGCAAATACTATATAAAGACTGCCTCATTTTTCATATTAAGAAAGATTAAGATTTAAATAAGCAGAGAGTGGTGGCAGAGTGTTGTCATCCATTCATTCATTAGTCAATAAACGTTTATTAAACACCTGCTACTGCATATGCTGGATCCTATACCAGGCACTGAGGATACTAGTACATAGAAAGAGATGATCTCCACTCTCAAAGAGTTTGCATTCAACACATTTTATTAAGCACCTACTGTAGACAGAGCACTACTGTAGATAGTGCCAGGTATCCAGCAGCGTGGTATATCAGGAGACCATGAGTCACACATGAATCTGGTTCCTTTGAATTCTTCAAAGCATCAGTGAACTTGGCAAATCTCAGTAACCTTGATCTCAGGGAAAATCCTGTATGATTCTTTGGGTACCATGAGCCTGTCAGAAAACTTTACAAAAGAATTGATGTACTGAAAAAAGAAACCAGTATCTAGGAGGAAATGCTTAGATGTGTCATCTTGCAACATTTACTAGAGCCGAGGGGTGGCCCAGTTGGTGAGTCGTGAATGATTCATGGGAGCAGGCTGACCTCATCTTTGTAAAGCACCATGACCTGAGTATTTACAGAAATTTATTGGCCTCTTGATCTGCCCATACCTTCCCCTAAGTAGGACAGAGGAGCTGCTTGGAAATAGACGAGTTCCCTGGTCACTCTTGATTGAAAAATTCCTCTCAAAACTGATGTCAGCTAGTGGGGAAAAGGGATTCTTTGTGTGAGAATTCAGTTTAAGAACCCCTACTTTAAATGCACAATTTGTGCTAGGCACTGTGATGGGTGCAGAGGATAAAAATACAAAATACCATAAAAGACAAAAAAAAAAAAAGCCAAACAAACAAAACAAAACCCAGTCTTTCTTCTTAAGGACCTTACATTTTACTTACTTATTTATAAATAAGTATGTGTGTGCCACTTTAAGTAGCATACATTTAAGGGAATGAGTAAAGGTCTACCATTATGGATGGCACCCAAAATGAGACTTGGAGAAAGTGGGATTGCAAGAGCCAGAGGTGAACAGGGGATGCTTGACATGGCCATCAGAATGCCTTTGTGTCTCAGATGAAAAGGGTATTGAAAAGCCCTTAGGAGCATCATTCAGTGATGTAGGAAGAATCCCAGACCTAGAGCCAAGAGGGACCTACAGGTCATTTGGTCCTCTTCCACATGAAGAAATTGAAGTCCATGGAGGTAATGTGACCAGCCCAAGGTCACAAAGGTAATATGTCGAGAAGCAACATGGCGGGACCTGACAATGGCATGGAAGGAATGGTCTGAATAGTTTATCTATATTATTGAGATTTTGTTCTTCTAAAAAAACCCAGAGGAGTTTTTCTAGTCATGGGAAACTGATAATTGTATGAAACTTTTACAGTCACTAATGTGACATTGGAGATGATGGGCAAATAACTCTTACCCTGAGAGGTGCTAGGATTACTAGATGTCCCCAAAAGGTAATTGCGGGCCTAGAGTTCTGCTGGTCCTAGGCCTCTTTCTGAAGGGTGTGATAGTCCCTCCCAGCCAGGTGTCTCCAAGGAACCACAATAAATAAGACTGACATATTCACAGATCTTCCACGCTCAGGGAAACATTTGCCCCCATTTGTGACAACCTGAACTTTCTCTTTAACCCAACTGAAGAGGAGGATCAGCCCCTGAACCTCTGGAAGTCCCATGCCAAGATATTTCACCAGTCTGTTCCCTTGTTGAATGTGGGAGGTGGGAGGAAGGAAGGAAGGAAGGAAAGAAGGAAGGAAGGAAGGAAGGAAGGAAGGAAGGAAGGAAGGAAGGAAGGAAGGAAGGAAGGAAGGAAGGAAGGAAGGAAGGAAGAATAACTTCTTTGTTCACTTTCCAGATCTCGTAGATGGCCAAACTATACTCTGTGAAAAGAAAGCGTCCAAGGCTTAAATTATGGCATTTTTCAAGGGATCATTGTTTCATCTCGTGAACCACTGAAGATATTCTGGAGTTTCTTCATTTTTTCTTTGGCTGATAGTGTCATGGCCAGAAATAGTTATTTGTAGGTGATAAATAGGTCCTGAGAATTAATGATCCAACAAATGAATGAATGAAGAAGCGTTTATTAAGTGCTTACAATAGTCAAGCCCATTCCTTCCCTAAGATTCTTTTGTATCTCTCTCTTGAATAGCCAGGCCCATCCAGAAGGCCTGGTAGAAAGCTGGCAGATATGGCACATATAGATGCTTCTCTTGCAACAGTCTGGGGTTGGGGGCAAGGGTAGGGCAGATGGACCTATTTGCATATTTCTATGGACAAAGTCACATGGATATGCCAAGTAGGCATTTTATTTTTGGTTGCTCTATATACCATCCTGATATACATCTAAGATATCAATAATAATAATAGCCCATATTTTATAGCATTTTCATAAACTAAATATTCTTTCAGTTTTTGTCTTTGCTAACAGTGCCTTGAACATGGTAGATGTTTTATAAATGCTTTTTGAATTCCGGACCCAAATGAAGAAGTCTGAGGGTACCTAGCCTAGGCTTAAGGAGATGATGAATGATCAATTAGCCTTTGTCCAGAGGTCAGTGTGGTATAGTGGGCAGGAAACTGACTCTGGACTCAAAGGATCTGAGTTTGAATCCTAGAACTCACTGAATGCCCAGGACAGGCAGCATGGTATAGGGGATAGGATTTTGAACTTCAAATCAGGAAGACCTAGCTTTAAGGCCTACCACAAATATAATTTGGGTGACCTTGAGCAGTCACTTCAGCTCTCTTGGCCTTAGCTCCTCATCTATAAAATGAAGAAGTAGATTTGATGTGTTCTAAATCCCCCTCCAACTCTAAGTCTTAAATCTAATCATTCTGTGACCATGAACAAGTTACATAATCACTCTGGGTCTCAACTTACTCATATGGAAAACAAGAGGATTGTACTAGATAATCATTAAAGCTACCATCCAGCCCCAAATCTTTGATTCCATCTGTGTAGGTATGCTCTTTACCAGCATCAATCACAACCTAATCCTCAGACCCATAAGATTCCTACCATGTTTCTTGAAAGACTATGGCTGAAGAGTTTGTGGCCCATTGGCCAGATTCTGGTGATACATCGCTCTGCACCAAGCTAAGTTGTTCCTTGGAATACTGGCACACAACCTGTTACCTATCTTGTGCTCAGAGCCCTTTAACTTTGGATGGACCTTTGGATGGTGAGGTTGAATTTCGCTGGCAGAGCCTGCAAGGGTTACCTCGCCAGTGTAAGACCCTAGTATAAAGATAGAAAACTTGAAAGTAAGGAGTGTTATTAAGGGTCATAATGAAACATTTTATCCATGTGAAGTTAAAACTCTTTTAAAGTTGATGGGCCTGTACATGAATTTCTCAAAATATTTTGATATCGTCTTTTATAATTGTACACAATAGTACATTTACCATAAATGACATTTTCAGTATGAAGTTTATTTTCTTAACTTGTACACCCTAGAGATTTTTATTTTGTAGTGTCTTCAGTACTATATCAACTGGATATTAAAATGAACATTTGTGCAGCTGGAAATTTTTTTCAAGTAACTAAAGGTACAACCAGTAATACCTAAAAAACAAAAAACCTAAATGCTCTATTTTAAAATTGTGGAATAAATTTTCTTTTTTTTTTTTGTTATTAATTTATTTAACTTTTAACATTCATTTTCACAAAATTTTGGGTTCCACATTTTCTCCCCTTTTGTCCCCTCCCCCCACCCCAGAACACCGAGCGTTCTAATTGCCCCTGTCTGCCAATCTGCCCTCCCTCCCTCCCCACCCTTTCCCTTTGTAAGGCAAGCAATTCAATATAGGCCAGATCTGTGTAGTTTTGCAAATGACTTCCATAATACTAGTGTTGTGTAAGAACTAATTATATTTCCCTCCATCCTACCCTGTCCCCCATTACTTCTGTTATCTCTTTTGATCCTGTCCCTCCCCATGAGTGTTGACCTCAAATTGCTCCCTCCTCCCCGTGCCCTCCCTTCCATCATCCCCCCCACCCTGCTTATCCCCTTATCCCCCACTTTCCTGTATTGTAAGATAGGTTTTCATACCAAAATGAGTGTGCATTTTATTCCTTCCTTTAGCAGAATGTGATGAGAGTAAACTTCATGTTTTTCTCTCACCTCTCCTCTTTTTCCCTTCACTAAAAAGTCTTTTGCTTGACTCTTTTATGAGAGATAATTTGCCCCATTCCATTTCTCCCTTTCTCCTCCCAATATATTTCTCTCTCACTGCTTGATTTCATTTTTTTTTAAGATATGATCCCCTCCTCTTCAGTTCACTCTGTGCACTCTGTCTCTATGTATGTGTGCGTATGTGCATGTGTGTGTGTGTAATCCCACCCAGTACCCAGATACTGAAATGTTTCAAGAGTTACCAGTATTGTCTTTCCATGTAGGAATGTAAACAGTTCAGCTTTAGTAAGTCCCTTATGACTTCTCTTTGCTATTTACTTTTTCATGCTTCTCTTCATTCTTGTGTTTGAAAGTCAAATTTTCTTTTCAGCTCTGGTCTTTTCAACAAGAATGCTTGAAAGTCCTCTATTTCATTGAAAGACCAATTTTTCCCCTGAAGTATTATATTCAGTTTTGCCGGGTAGGTGATTCTTGGTTTTAGTCCTAGTTCCTTTGACTTCTGGAATATCCTATTCCATGCCCTTCGATCCCTTAATGTGGAAGCTGCTAGATCTTGTGTTATCCTGATTGTATTTCCTCAATACTTGAATTGTTTCTTTCTAGCTGCTTGCAATATTTTCTCCTTGATCTGGGAACTCTGGAATTTGGCCACAATGTTCCTAGGAGTTTCTCTTTTGGGATCTCTTACAGGCGGTGATCTGTGGATTCCTTGAATACTTATTTTGCCCTCTGGTTCTAGAATCTCAGGGCAGTTTTCCTTGATAATTTCATGAAAGATGATGTCTAGGCTCTTTTTTTGATCCTGGCTTTCAGGTAGGCCCATAATTTTTAAATTGTCTCTCCTGGATCTATTCTCCAGGTCAGTTGTTTTTCCAATGAGATATTTCACATTATCTTCCATTTTTTCATTCTTTTGGTTTTGTTTTGTGATTTCTTGGTTTCTCATAAAGTCATTAGCCTCCATCTGTTCCATTCTAATTTTGAAAGAACTATTTTCTTCAGTGAGCTTTTGAGACTCCTTTTCCATTTGGCTAATTCTGCTTTTGAAAGCATTCTTCTCCTCCTTGGCTTCTTGAACCTCCTTTGCCAATTGAGTTAGCCTATTTTTCAGGGTGTTATTTTCTTCCGCATTATTTTGGGTCTCCTTTAGCAGGGTGCTGATCTGTTGTTCATACTTTGCTTGCAAGTCTTTTATTACTCTTCCCAGTTTTTCCTCCACCTCTCTATCATGATTTAGAAAATTGTTTGGGCTCTTTAAGACCTTTTCCCAGAACAGATCCCATTGAGTGGGCTGGGATGTAGAAGCACTGACTTCCATGTCTTCCCCTGATGGTGAGCACCGGTCTTCCTCATCAGAAGGGAGGGGAGGAGAAACCTGCTCACCAAGAAAGTAACCCTCAATAGTCTTGGTTTTTTTCCCTTTTCTGGGCATTTTCCCAGCCAGTGACTTGAGCTCTGAATATTCTCCTCACATCCACCTCGTCTCCTGATCCTCCCAGCCCGCGCTTGGGGTCTGAGAATCAAATGCTGCTCCCAGCCTCGGGGCTTCAGCAGGGGCAGGGCTGCTATTCAGTGTGAGATCAAGTTCAGCTGCTAGGTCGGGGCAGGGCCACCTCACGGGCTCAGTTCCCTCAGGGGGTTTATGCCGAGACCTTCAACAATGGATCCGGGCTCCTGCCTGCTTGGGGAGCCCCGGTATGCTCCCGCCTCTGCTGTTGCTTTCCGAGGGGGCCTGAGTATGGGGGCACCCCACTCCCCTCTCGACCCACCAAAGAGACCTTCTCACCGACCCCCGTCACCTGTGGGTGGAGGGACCCGCGTGGCCTCTGGAGATCCTGTCCCTGAAGCCCGCTCGGATCTTTTCCTCTCGGTGCCTCGGCCGTGGCAGGGCTGTACTCAGCTCCCAGTCCCAGCTCCCAGTCCCAGCGCCCAGTCCGCGGTGCGAAGGACCTTTTGCAAGAGGTTTGCAGGTCTCTCGGGAACAGAAATCTCCCTCGCTCCAATTTTCTGTGGCCTCTGGGTGCAGAATTCGCCGTGAGTTACTTATTTGTAGCCGTTCTATGGGTTGTGGGTTCGGAGCTATGTGTATGTACGTCTTTCTGCTCCTCCCCTCAATAAATTTTCTTAATAGACTTCTCCCATTTCAAATTTGAGGAAGTGACTGACCCACAGTTACACATAGAGAAAAGGTGAGAAATGAGGCTCAGACTCCACTCTTCTGACTCCAAGCCCAGGGATTCTTTCTGTGATCTTGGGAGGCAGCCACAAAGCCACAAAGCAGTACATTCTAGGGCAGCTTAAGGGGAAATGGGACTCCTGCTCCTGGAAAGCTCAGAGTTTTTTTTTATTACCTTTAGTGCTGGATTGGGGTGAGGACACGGAAAAATTGAAGCAGGGCAGGCCTTGCCTTTGGGATATTGTTTTTTAAGTTCCTTTAATGGTCCCAGACTTGTCCCTGAAACAAAGGCTTAAGTTTTTAATTATAACATTCTTCATAAGTCATGTATCTGCAAGTGATGGAACGTTGCAGTCTCCCAAGAGTGGAAATTGATGACCATCCAAAGGGGAATAAAAAGTTGCGTGATGGTATTAATACACTGCAGCTAGGAAGAACAATGGATAAAGCTCTGTACCTGAAGTCAGGAAGACCAGAGTTCAAATCCAGCCTCAGATACTTCCTGGCTGTGTGATTGTGGGTAAGTCACTTAGCCTCTGTTCCTGTTCCCTCATCTATAAAATGGGGGAAAATAACAGCATTTACCTCCCAGAATTGTTGTGAGGATTGAATCAGAAAACGTTTGTTAAGTGCTATATAAATATTAGCCATTGGCTATCATTATTATTAAATTATAAATAAGGAATTACATAGGAGAAAAGGAGTAAGGGATGCCATCAAGAAAAGATGGAGTGGACCTGTGGCTCACGTGAGCAATACCTGAGGGACAGCCTCTGTGCCCTACTGGCATACTTAAGATATCAAGGGAAATTGATAAGGACAGTTAGCATGTTGTCAGACTAGATGGTAGATTCTTATCCATCTCTGTCCTTGGAAGGGATAGCACATTGGTGAGGTCATAGATCTATTTCTGTATTTGAATATGAGTAATATACCTGTGTGAGCCTCAGCCCCACTTCTCTTCCCCCCACCCCATCCCTCCCTCTCCCTTTCTGTGTGTCTCTCTGTCTCTGTCTCTCTCTGTGGCTCTGCCTCTCTCTCAGCTTCCTAACTTTCCCAGCTGCTCTGTATCACTTTCCATATTTGACAGTCAGAACCAATGCCTCTGGGTGGTTTAGTTTACTTGTCCTTCCCTATGGATTCTGCAGCTGACCAGCTATCTTTAAATCTTTTCTGTTTCCACTCTAACTGGAATTTTCCTTTTGGTTTTATGGCTCGCTATCATTCATCATCAGTGGGTGGATCAGGGAGTTGGAAAGCAGAGAGGGGAAAACCCCAATGCACTCGTTGTTCCCAGAGGGATGACTGAGGTTAAAAAGCTTCAGTTCTGACAACATAGCTTAATCGGAAAGGGTTGAATTTGGGATCAGACACTCTCCTCTCTCATCTGTACAGCTTTGGATGGTGAAGATGATGATGATGAAGATAATACTAGCAGCTCACATTTACGCAACACTTTAAAGTTCAAAAATTGCTTTTTATAGATTATCTCATTTAGAGTCATTTCTCTAGGATTCAGTTTTTTAATCTGTGAAATAAGGGAGTTGGACTGGATCAGTCCATCAATGAGCATTTGCTAAATGACTACTCTGTGCCAGGTCTGGTGGTAGAAATTGGGGATACAAAATAAAAAAATAAAAATGAAAAACTACCTGCCCTTGAAGAGCTTACATTCTGTTGGGTGGGGGGAGGGGAATGACATGTATAGTGTAATTATTTCGAAGAAACACAAAAGAAACAGAAGGGAACCTTGTAGAGGGCAACATTAACAGCTAACAGGTCCAGGAATGGTCTCTTGCAGTTGGTGGCACTTGAGATGAGGCTTAAAGGAAGCCTGCCAAGGACTGCAAAGCCAGAGGTGAGAAGGGAGAGCAATTCAGACATGAGGGATAGCCCATGCAAGGTCATGAGGGTAGGCAAGTGAACATATTTTTAATAAGGAATAGTAAATATTTTTAATATGGCTAAAAAGTAGAGTATGTGGGAGGAAGTGATATGCAAAGAAACTGGAGGAGTTAGAAAGGTTCAGGTTTTGAAGAGATTTAAATGCCAAATGGAGGGCTTGACTTTGCTTATCCAAGTAATTGGGATCCACTGAATTCCAACCCAGGGTTGGGGGAGGGGTGTGGTCTGATCTGTACTATAGGAAAATCAGTTTGGAAGCACCGTGAAGGAAGGAGTGGAGTAAAAAGAGGTTTCAGACAGGGAGACCAACTAAGAGGCTCTTATAATGGTTCAGAAAAAAGATGATTAAGGTCTGAACTTGGATGGCAGCTGTGTGAGTGGAGGATAGATATATCTAAGAAATGCTGGAAAGAATGAAACAGGATATGGCAACAAACTGATATTGTGGAGTAAGTCAGCCAGAGGAGGGAGTCAGGTATGATGGCAAGGTCTCCAATCCTTCGCAGAACTTCAGAAGAGGGATGGGTTTTGTGGAAAAGACAATGAGTTCCATGTCTATAACATAGAATATGAGGTTACTGGAGCACTAATATAGTTAAATGTCTATTAGGCGGTTGGTGATGTGAGACTGGAGTTGGTAAGGGAGAGCGAGTTAGGAAGATATCAAAATCATCTCTGCAGAAGTAATAATTGAACCCATGAAAGCTAATAATATCACCATGGGAGGAAAGTCTATAGAGAAAAGAAAAGAAAAGAAAAGAAAAGAAAAGAAAAGAAAAGAAAAGAAAAGAAAAGAAAAGCTAGACCAGAGCCTTAGGGAACACCCAAAGCGAGTGGACATGGGTGATAAAGGAGTAAAGACTGAGGAGGAGTGCCACAGGTAGAAAGAAAACTTAGGAAGAACACCACAATGATGAGAGAGGAAAGAGTATCCAAGGGGAAAAGCTGTCAGTTGTGACAAAGGCTATAAAGAGGTCAAGTAGGAGGAAGGGAGGGACCATTAGGCTTGGCAATTAAGCAGTAATGGAGAGAGTGAGTGAGGAGGCTGGAAACCAGGATGCATAGATGACGGCAAGAGGAAGAGAGATGATATTGGAGTTTAACTGAAAGGAGGGTGATAGTTATTGGCCATATTAAGATCAAATGAAAGCATTTTAAGCATAGAAGAGATTTGGACATTTAGTACCAATTGTACCAAAAAATTAGTACAATTTTTGCAGCTCAAAAAGTCCTGAAGATTAGCTGACCTCTGAGGCTCCTTCCATTTATGGTCATTGGATTATATAAGTCACACCTCTGTAGCTAAGAACCGAAGTATTGAATGGTAAAAAAAAAAAAAAAAAAAAAAAATAGACAGGCTACTTGTGAGCATTTCTGCAGATGGGGACCAACTTGGAGGTAGTAGTCAGTCAGCACCTACTGTGTGCCACTGTGCTCCACTGTGGAGATGGAAAAAAAGGTAAAAGTCACCCTTCTCAAAGTGCTTACAGTCTGATGAGGGAGACCACATACAAACAACTACGTACAAACAAGATAGAGGCAGAACAGATCATCAAGGCATTCGCATTAAGAGGAAGCAAGAAAGACTTCTCATAGCCAGTAGCATTGGCAGAGTCACAAAATTTATATTCTGTTTTATTGGAGGGGGAAGGATGAAGAAAAAGGAGTAGGAAAAAGTTGAGTTCCTCTCTGAGAAATGAATGTATGCATAAATTTATGGAATCCTAGAATTTCAGAGTTGTGAAGAACATCAGAGGGCATTAAGTCCAACCTCCCACTCTGTACAGGACTCCTCCCACATCATCCCTGAGAGACAGTCATGTAGCCTCCGCTTGGACAGCCTTTACTTATAAGAATGTTCTTCTTTATCATGGCATAAAATCAGTCCTCCTGGAATGTGCCCCCATTGCTCAGAGTTTTTCTCTGGGACAACACAGATTAAAGTCTTATCCTTCTTCTATATTAATTATTGGAAGACATAAATCATGTCCCATTCTATGAGTCTTCATTCATCCATTGAGCTACTTATTAGGTACCTACGAGGTGCCTTACTGTGTTTGTCACTTGGAATGAATGAATTGGTGAAAAACCATTTGTCCAATACATATTTTGTGCCAAATACAACGCAAAGCTTGGGGGATACAAAAAAAAAAAAAGCAAAGGCAGTACTCAAGTAGCTTATATTCATACACACACACACACATACACACACACACAGAGGAGGGGGGAGGCAAAGTAATTGGGGTTAGGTGACTTGCCCAAGGTCATACAGCTAGTAAGTGTCAGGTATCTGAGGCTGGATTTGCACTCAGATCCTCCTGACTCCAGAACTGGTGCTCTATTCACTGTGCCACCTAGGAGCCCCCAAAGTAGCTTATATTCTAATGGAGAAAACAACCTACCCAAGGAAATAGTGGCCATGGAGGAGCACCCTGGGTCACATTTATTAAGTACTTACTATGTGTCAGGCAAATGTGAAAAAAAAAGCCAAGATCCCTGCCTTCTGAGAGTTGATGAGTTCTTTTCTTTAGAGAGACAAGACATACATATGGCACATTTAAGAATTAATGACAGACAGGATATTGCACTTAAGCATTAATGTTTCAGTAGAGCTGGGATCTTGTCGCTCTCCCATTGGCATGGAGCATAACCCCTTCATTCTTTCTCTCTCTGTGAGACTCTTACTCTTCCAATAAATCCTCCACAGGCAGTCTTCCCAATATAACAGAAGATTAGACTCTGGGCCCTTTAATGCTTTGTAGATACCAAGGCAACCCTTGGTCTTTCAGTTGTCATCTTTCACTCTCACTTCATGATCAGCTCGATTTCTTTTCCAAGTACACAATACCTGTTCAGATGAGTCAGAGCCATCCCTTGTAAGCAAGTCTTTGGTGGTAATATGCTGCTACTTGTGAATGCCCACCCTTGGCAGGGGTGTGCTGGATCTAGAACTGACTGTTAAATTCTCCATGTGAATAGTTACACCTTGGAAGTAGGAAAACACTACAAAACACAGCTTGATTTATTATTTTGTTGATTGTCTTGACTTAAAAAAATGATGGAGAAAGATTAGAAATGCAGATTAAACTTAAAAGTGTGTCGTGCATACATTTGAGCAGGGAGGAAGAGCTGATTGCTAAAGCATTCAGCACGTCCTTGATCCTATATCTCTATTGCCCTTTCGGGGTACCTGCAATTTATATTTTTCTAAGATTAAGGGGTTCCATAATGCTGTCCATGGTTGATTGGTTGTTGTCCTTCATTGTTGAAGGGAGCCAAGATGACGTCACTAGGTTGAGATCAAGGTACAGTGCATCCAACTTTGGCTGATCAGACCCATATGAGCTCAGAAGACTACCATAGTTTGGGCACAAGGAGCTGGTATGAACATTTGTCATGGAGATGTTTCTAAACTTGCACATCTCATGTTTCTTTTGAACTACTGCAATTCTACCTTGCTCTTAGAGCACAGTGCCTTCCTTGATGTGGGCATGCCATGCTGGACAGTGCTAGGCCAGTGTCTCTCATGTCTCACAATCAGTTTCAGAGCTCTTCAGAGAGACTTTGAGAGTGTCCTTGACTTAATTCTTTGACCTCCATGTGAATACTTAACTTCAGTCAGTTCTCCATAAGAAAGTCTTTTAGGCAAACATACTTTAGCATTCCAACAATATCTAGCAGTATAAGATAGATATCTAATAAATGCTGTAGGTATTCAGAAAAAGAGGATATCAGTGTAGGGTGGGGAAAGGTTTGTGAAGGAGATAGGACTTGAGCCTGAAGGTATGGGTAGCATTCAAATAGACAAGAGGAGTAGAGAGAACAGTCTAAAGTAAGAGGAACAACATGAGGATAGAAACACAGTCAGGAACTTAGTCAAAGGCACTTATGGAGCACCTGCTGTTTTCCTAGCATTATATCAGGTATCAGTGGTGATGCAAAAGAAATATAGCAACTGTGTTTGCCTTCCAATAGCTTAAAGTTTATGAAAGGTTGAAACAAGTAAGAGGAAACATGGGATAAAGGCTAAGGAGCTTGCCCCAGAGACAGGAAGACAAACCTATGGTCAAGTCCTATGTCTCTATCTACTAACTATGTTGCCCTGGGCAGCCATTTACCCTCTGAGTATTGTAGATCACTGGTGTCAAAATCCAATAGAAATAAGGCCAATGCACCTTACAAAAGGATCTCTAAGGGCCACATGTTGACTTAGCAAACCACATATTAATACTATCTGTGTTCTAGTGTATTTCCATTTATTTTGATAGATATTTCCCGATTACATTTTAATCTGGTTTGGGCATTGCTCAGGAGTTTGGGGAGCCCCATGCTGCCCTCAGGCCATGTGTCTGACACCTCTACTCTAAGCAACCCTCAGATTTTAAATTACATAGAAGGGGCCAACCTGCATCGATGGAGAGAGGAGTTCTTAATACTAATGAAATCATGTTTCCAATCCATAAATCCTATGTCTAGGTATAGCAATGTAACAGTGTCTATCCTCTGGCATGGTAGAAAGAGAACTGATTTTAGAATCCGAAGATCTGGGTTCTTGTCTTTCCTCTGTCACTTGGACAACTGTGTGGCTGTGGGCCAGTCACTCCATGTCTCTAGCCTTCAGCTTTGCCTCTGTTAAATGGGCTGGTCGGACCACATGGCCTTTGCATTCCCTTCTAGCTCTATAAGCCTCTGATAGAAAATGATGAAATAATCAAGTCACTAATGCAAACAGGAATGATGCCAAAGAGCAAGGAAACAGAGTGGGTTGGAATGGTCAGGGAAAGCCTTAGAGGCAGTGGGAATAAGGCTGAATCTGGAGGGACTGCTGGGATTTAGAAAGACTGAATGAGAGGGCAAGGGTGTCTCAGAAGCTGAGAGCACCTTTAGCCAGACAGAATGGCTGCAATCGCAAGCGTTGGGGACTAAAAGAAAATATAGATGATGTACAGAATGGAGGCCAAATCATCAAGTGTCTTGAAAGCCATGCGGAGTACTTTGATCTTTGTCCTAGAAAAACTTCTATATAATGAGTTCTTGTACTGTGAACACTTTTGCACTGATTCCCAGCTGGAGTGTGTCTTCTTCTTTTTTAAAAATAAATTTTATTGATATATTTTCTTTTTAGATAGCCAAAGTTCCCCCCTGTATTATTCCTCCTGCCTCCCAGAGTGCCATCTCGAATAACAAACACAATTTAAAAAGAAGAAAAATGGGAAGAGGAAAAACCCAGCAAAATCAATTAAGATATTGAAAAAAATCTGACAATACATGTAATGTTCCCCACCCGTGGCCCCAGTACCTCTTCAAAGTAGTCAAAGGAAGTGGCTTCTCACATCTCTTCTTTGGGGCTAAATGTGATATTCCCTCGTCTCAATTCAACTCCCCCTTGGGTCAGAATCCAGAATGATACATGATGTACTTAGCATTGATTCTCATTTCCTGGCCTTGGCCCAGCTCCCTTTTGTGAGGTAAAGAATGATTGCCTGATGACAGAAGTTTTTCTATTGCTCCCCTCTTCCCTCTGGTTGTCAGAGAAGCATATGTTGGATAAGGAAAGGAGATAATATGCTGCAGTGGGTGGAGAATGGGACTTGGATCATGGCAGATCCAGCTTCAGTCCTGACTTATCAGATGTTTGACCTTGGACAAGTCCATTACCTGTCTGAGTCATCTATAAAATCAGTGTGTTAGATGACCTCTAAGGTCTTCTCCAAACCTAAATCTGTGATCTTCTGAAAATATCCAGTCATCACGTCCTGATAGAGTTCAGTGGTTGAAGGAGCACTCAGTCAGTCAGAGCCACACCCTTCCCTAGGTAATCCAGAAGAGCCCCGATGAGGGGGCTGAGGGTTAATGATGTGAGTCCAACCCAAAAGAGAGCTCAGGAAGGTCCAAGAATTCAGGTTGAGACTCAAGCTTTAAATACTCCAAGTGCATTTCCCAGGTGAAAGTCTCTGCCCTGGGAAGGAGCAGGACCCTCGGTCAGCTTGACTTTCTGGCTACTGCATGAGACAACTTGAGTCTGGAGGTGTTAGAAAGTTAGACCCCTAGTTTCTGCCTCTGATTTCAAATTGCCCCTGGGGGCTGCCATTGGAGGGGGGAATCTCTGGAGCTCTAAAGAGAAGCTGAAATAGGAAGTTCATTTTCAAATTATGCCTGTATCTCAAGGGGAATCATCCATCTGATAGCTGTCAGGGAACAAGGAGAATAAAATATGGAGGTATAGAGTGTCCTCAGACAAGTTAGAAAGCTGTTGAAGAGCAAAGAAAAGTAATGATGACTGTCATTCTTGGCACAGAACACTTTGTGTGTGTGTGTGTGTATGTGTGTATGTGTGTGTGAATGTGTGTGTGTGTGTGTGTGTGTGTGAGGACTGCTGTGTGGCATTAATGTTCATTCAGCTCTTATCTGCAGTTGCAAAGGCTGCTGGATCTAAGCATGGAAATGTAGTTGTTCTTAATACCAGTGGGACTGATTCTGCTCTCTCCTTACCACTACCTCTTCTCTCTCCCCATCCCCCCTTCTCTTGTCCCCTTCGCCATTCTGGTTAGTGTAATAAACCCTGAGGGGTGTTATTTGGACATTCCCACCAAATGCTGATAATAAGGACTTCTCTGTTGGGGATTCTGTGGGAAGCATAAACACAATTTAAAAAGAAGAAAAATAGGAAGAAGGAAAAACCCAGCAAAACCAATTAAGATATTGAAAAAAATCTGACAATACATGTGATATTGAGTGAGGACCTCCATTTCCCAGAGATATAGTCTGGTTTAGTATAGCCCAGCTTTTCAGACTTCAAAAAGAAAATTAATCTTTACTTCTGAGAAGTGTCATATTCTCTCAGACACGCTCCTCTCTCCCCTTGTGTCTGTCCCTCTTTCTCTCCCTTTACTCTCTCTCCCTGTGGACAATAGCTACATATACGTGTATATGTACATATACACGTATAAGTACACACATATATGTATATATATGTGTGTGTGCATAATATTTATGTATTTATGCCTCTCAACTGGTCATCTCTTACTCATGGGTAAATAAATCTACACGTATACACACAGGTCTATTTGTGTATACAGACACAAACCCTATATGCATATATAGGCACATGTATGTATGTATGCACACATGCATGCATAACTGACATTTATGTAATCCTCTGATTGTCTGTAAAGTGCTGCTTTACATAATTATCTCATGGGATCCTTTACTAGCCAATAAAGCAACAAGAGACGTGATAATAGATAGCTGTGGCCTTCATACAAAAGGAAGACCTGATTCCTAGTCCGATATAGCTATAGTAAAATCATCTCAGCTTTCCCCCATCCGTCTCAGGCTATGGAAGTTCATTTTCCACAAATGAGAGCCTCTTGACCATGCTGTGTGGTGAGAGGCTATCAACAAAGACTGTAGCCCTGATGGTCCCCAGTGGAGGTAAATGGTGTCTATTGGGTTCTCAGGGAAGACGAAGGAACAAGCAGCTGAGAAGGAAGAAAAAAGACACTGAATGGAAAGAGGAGAGATAAGAAAGTGGTGCCTCTGTTGGCAAGCTGTGGGGGTGACTAATTGTCAGGTGTTACTAGGTGAGTGTGTAGGTGGCTGAATCATCAATGAAAAGCCAGAGAGTCAGCTGGAGAGGAAGAGCCATGCAATGGTAATCCCCACCTTTGAATAATGAGGGCTCTTTAAAGTTTGCAAAGCACTTTCCTCACTTCAATACTATGGGGTGAGTAATGTATATAGTTTTAGACCCACTTTGCAGACGAGGAAACTGAGGTTTAGTGAGGTAAACTGTGGTCACATAGCTAGTGTTAGAGTCAGAATTTGAAATCAGGCCTCCTGACTCTCTATTCAACCCTGATACCTCTATAATAAATCAAGTAGGATTTAAAACTGAAGGGAAACTCACTAACTGCCTTGTTTTATGGATAAGGAAATTGAGGCCAAGAGAGGTTAAAGTACTTGCCCAAGTTAGACCAGTAGTAACTAGCAGTGGTGAGATTTGAATTTGGATCCTTTGACTCCAAATTCATTGTTCCCAACTTTTTCCAAGCTGTATAAATCGCTTGCCTCACAACGATGCTACCCAGTAGATAAGTATTACTACCCCATTTTATAATGAGAAAAAGAGGGCTAGGGAATGTGAGTGTTTTGCTCAAAGACAACAGGTAGAAAGGAGAAAAGAGAAGTACTTGAAACCTTCTCCTACCTGCTGTGCTATGGTTTAGAAAAGTCCAGTTCATTTAAGTTTTATGTCTTCTGGGCAAGAATCATTTCTTTAGCAAGAGCAGATATTTCAGAAGGCAGCTTGGTCTAGTGAAAAAAAAAAACACTGAATTGGGAGCCACCAAAGCTGGCTAGCTCTGAATACAGACATCACTGCTTTAAAGACTTGGCTTTTGTCACCTTGGACAAGTCATTTCACAGAATTCCTAACTGAAGGTCTGCTTCTGACTCCCCAGACATTTCCACCATGCCTCAGTTGCCTTCTTTCCCTAGAAGTTCGCTGATCTCCTAGGGCCTTTTCACTCTCAGTCCCTCTGGTCCTCTTCTCCCACTGGTGAATTCCTCTTGGGGCTCCATTTTGAGGAAGGGCCCAGACCTGCCATCCTTTCTTCCCTTCCCAGCTCAGCTTCTGGCTCTCCAGACTTCTTCCTCCAACCTTGCCCCAAACGTGTATTTCCCCCATTTCCAACACACACTTTTCAATATCCTTTTCTCTGTTGTCTCCCATCGTTAGAAGGTAAGATTCTTGAAGGTAGAGACTGTCTTTGTTTTGTTTCTATTTATATGCCCAGCACTTAGCACAGTACTTGGCACACAGTAAGTGCTTAATAAATGCTTGTTGCAAAAGTCTCTCAGACTCCATTCTGTCCTTTGCAAAATAAATGGAGCTGAACTAGTTGGCTTCCAAGGTTCCCACCATCTCTCAATTTATATTCTATGATCTCTAAAGTACTAAATCTAAATCCTAGTAATGTACTCAAAACCCTCTGAGTAGCCTTCTGACCTACGAGTATTCTTCCTATATGGCATACCAGACAGTAAGTAAATAACCTTAACCACTATGGATCAAGAAGCTAAAAGATAAGTCAGAGTACTTACTTTGAGCTCAGGTGTCTTTTCCCTCATGTTGGCTTGGTTTTTAATCCTTCTGTGTTGGCATAATTTCTACACCCTTCCCCTTAGACTTTAGCTGCAGGGCCAGCTTGGTCCATCAATTCTGGGGGATTCAGTATCAGAGACAGCAGCAACTGCTCTCTTTGTTTGTGTACCTGATGCTATAGCCAAGCTCCCCAATCTGAACCAGTAGTGCACTTCAGACATATCAGGATTAACTACTAAGGAAACATCTACCTGCAGACTTCTCAAAATGAATATGGAGACAGTTCAAATGAGCTATGCCCTCTGGAGCCATGCAACTAGCACTTACTGGTCACACCCAGCCTCCTATTTCTGACTTCTAGGGCCATGAAAGAAGATGAATATATGAACCATCCATCCATCCATCCATGTAATGCATCTATCCATCCTCTCACCCTCTTTTTCCCCAGCCCAGGAAACCCACACCACTGGGCAGTGTCCCAATCCCTGGGCAGGAGAAGTTACAGCCCTGGTAAAAAGTGGTACCTCTGAGCCTAAGGGTGGTATATCCTAAGAGAGGGAGATAAAAATTGATCAGTAGCTAAGTGACTGACCAAGGTCCTTCTCCAAATGCAGATGGCTATTTGAAATAGCCTGAAAGCCAAGCAGACCAGAGGACTAAGGCTTGATTGGCAGTGTCCTAGGGATGGGGACTTTGACACTGATTCTAGCACTTACTTCCCAGGGTTGTCACAAGGATCAGAATGTGATAATATTTGTAAAGTACCTCAAATTTCAAAGCACTGTGCAAATGCTAGCTCCAGTTCCATGTGAAACTTTGTACATATACTGTCCCTCATGGAACCTGAGTTTTCTCCTCCTTAAAATGACGGGGTTGGAATAAATGAACAATGAAATCCTTATCAACTCTTTCAACTATTCTGGAATGCATAGCTCATTCTTCTGATTTATAACCTTATTGGATTTTTTTTTAATCTTAACTCTAGAGTTGCAGCCTGGTGAGACATACTGGGACTACTTCCAGGGATATAGTTGTCTCCTTAGAGAGCAATCAAGCTAATGTACCAGACTAGTTTCAGAAGAAAAGAAATATATTTGGTTAAGCCACCTACCCGATGAACCTATCCAAAAGGCTTCTTGGGCCCTTTAGAAATACTGGCATTAATATATGTCCTGAGATTCCCAATCTCCCCTGCCCCCACCATCATCATTTTGGTAGTGTATTGTGAATGTTTTGTTAGTGGTTGTTAACCAATGGTACTGAACACACAGGAACACAATGAGCCATGCAGAATTGATGGCCAGCTATATTCATTTGCACTTGTCAGCCTATAATTTAGTATGGTTTGTAAGGTAACGTGAAAACTACATATATTTTGTTTTTATATAACGTGACAGAGTGAAAAGAACCTTTAGTTCTATCGCAGTGAAAATAATGTAAATCATTTGCATACAAAAAGGGGAATACTGGGATGGCCTAATATAATGGTGATCCTTGGTCACCTTTACAAAGTGCTTTCCTTACAACGCTCTTGCGAGGTAAGTAGTGCCTATATTATCGTTCCCATTTCACAGGCCCATGTTGAATGGTTTCTACCAGGTCATAAGATTAGTAGAAGGTCACTAGGGGAAATCAGGACATCAAATTTCAAATCGGTTTTCTCTGCTATACTGTAAATGTTGCTCAGCTGTTCTCCTCTCTCACTCTCAAATATCCCTTCCCACCCTTCCTACCCATCACCCATGTCTCTTCGAGAGCATAAACCCTGTTTTCTTTTAAATGCTTCTATACTTCCAATCTCCTCTAAAATTGAAACCTGATGCCACATCAAGGTGACCCTGGATTCATGATAGTCATGGCAATAACCTCTCCTCTATTGCCTTCTCTTCCTCTCTGTTTTCCTAAGCTCCCTTCCCTCCCTACTCTTTGGCTCTGGTTCCTTCTTCTCCCTGCCCCTTGGTGTGGGCAGTGTCATTTTCAGGGCTTACATTTTAACCCTGAGGGTTGTTGTGGGGTCCTGCTGGTGCGGGGGATAGCTAACTATGTTGGATCCTTTTTTATTAGTTACCTTCCGTATGTCATTCTATGCTTAGCATGGCATAGTACAGATAAGATTGAGTACTGGGTAGAGCCTGACTTATCATTAGGAAGTTCAACTCACTCCTCAGAAATTTACTAGCTGGCTCACCCCAGGAAATCACTTAACCTCTCTATGCCTCAGTTTACTCATCTGTAAAATGAGGGGGTTGGATTCGATGGTTCTTACGTTTCCTTTCTAACTCAAAATCTGGGATCCTGGGCACCAATCCCATTCATAGGTATTCTTTCAAATGTATTGGCCCTTGATACTTTTTTCAGGGACAAAAGATGTGTTTGGAAGCCCTTCTGGTTCAACTCCAGCTGGAAAGATTGCCAGACTGGTACAGGAACAGGTGCCTTGCTGTGGCTATTGATTTGTACTTCTCCAGGAGTCACATGCAAAGATCTCCATTTGGTTGTTGAGCACCCCAAAAGTCACCTAAAGACTCAGACAGAGCTGAGAGCTGAGTGGAGAAACTTGGGTATTTTGTTAAAGTCACATCCTGATCTTGGAATGTCCTGTCTTCTCATTTCTGTCCATCTCTCCCTCCTCTGCCTATGACCAGGAGCTTTATCTGATTTTACTGGTAGATTTGGACAAAGAAGATATCTGAATTCTAACATGTGATGAGCAAAGACCATGAAACCAGGATATAGCAATAGGTTCCATCACCGAGAAGACATATAGGTCACTAGCCACCAGACAGAGCTGCACATTAGCAGTGTACTCTGCAAATTCCCTGGCTTGGAGAGAGCTGAAGTGCCATATAAGCCTGATGGAACATCCTGGCCATACCCAAAAGGAGCAGCTACGGAGAATTGGCCAGCCTAGCATTCTGCAGGAAAAAAAAAAAAACACAGGCCCTGTCACAAGATATAAAGGCAGAATCCTCTGATGAAACTTAACATCTGCTTATTAATTTGGCTTTTGAATTTGTTTTTTGGATTGCTGATTGATTTTTGAGCCTCAGTAGAGCATTTCTCTTCTACAGGTAATTAAATACCTCTTCTGGAAAATTAATTTGGGAAGGAAAAGAGGGAATTTAGAGAATAAAGATTCATCATCCTTACCCAGCACCTGCATATGGTGTCCATAAGCATTGACCCTTTCTAAACCACTCTTATTTGGGAGAGTTAAATGTAAAAATCAATCTATAACTTTAGTAGGAGCCATGGCAATTTGTAGTGATTAATTATTTGGGGCAGAGGGAATGGAAATGAAGTTCTTTCAAATGAAATTTGTAGTATGAAAACAGAGTGGCACTTCTGCCATGAGCATGGCATGGTTCTAATGTCTTGGGTTGTTTCTTTCCTTGTATATCCATTGTGCTGGTTAGTTACCATCTTCCTCACAAGTGGTATTTTTAAAGTGCCATGAATACCTCAACAGATTTCATTAAATTCACCAAATATTTTTCAAATGTCTATTACGTGCAAGGCATTGTGAATATAAAGACAAAAAAATGTCCCTGTCCTCTAGGAGCTTATATTCCATTGGGAGTTGCACATGTATATAGACAAGTAAAAACAGAAGATGTACAAAGTAATTTTGGTGAGGGAGGAGAGGCAGACAGGGGGAGATGAGGAAAAACCACTTGAAAGTAACACTTGAGCTGAGCCTTGATAGAGTTCCTAGAGCTGGGGGACTGGCACTCCAGGCACTGTAGACAGCCAGTGCAAAGGCATGGAAGGGATACATGGTATGCAGTTATGTGGAAAACAGCAAAGTTTGAATGGAAGGTACAGTATGTAAGGAGGTGTAATGTATAATCTGCCTGGAAAGATGAGTGACATTGAGTGACAATGATGTACCTAGATATGTGCTGTGCACTAGAGGGGATATAAAGAAATAGAAAGCACAGCTCCTATTCTCAGAATGTTTGCATTCTGCTGCTGAGAAGAAAAGACATACACAAGAAAAGATGTAGACCAATATGTAACACGTAACACTATGTGTTATAACAGTATAACAACATACAATAAAGTGTATGCCAAGAGCTCTTTACTAATAGTAAGGTCTGCTCAGAGAGGAAAGAAATCCTTGTAAGTGGAAGTGGTTATGGAAAGGTGAAGAAGGCTGGGGAGGACTTGATCTGAGCCATGAAAAAAATGGATAGAATTTGGATAGATGGATCTAAAGGGAGGACATTCTAAGTGAAAGAAATGGTTGCAGGAGGCAATAATATGACAGATGAGTTATTCAAGGGAAAGGGAATAGATTCATCTGACCAAAAACTGTGTATGTTGGAGAATAGTAGGAGATATACCTGAAGAGGTAGATCAGGACCAAATTGTGTAGGACCTTTTGAATGCTAGGCTAAGAAGCTTCACGTTCATCCAGGAGATAGTTTTGTGTGTGTGTGGGTATGTGTGTGCATATATACACACACATTTATACAAAGAGAGAGATAAAGAGAATATATTGTTTCACATAAAGTATTTTTGCATTTGGGGCAATCTAGTGAAGGTGGTACACTGTAGAGGGCTAGATTTTAAGTCGAAGAAAGGATGTAGGGTCAATCTCAGCTCTGCCTGTTTCATACACATATGTATGTATGTGTGTATATACACATATATGCCTGTTTGTATGTATCCATATATTTATGTGTGTGCTTGCGTACACATATACTGTATATATATATGAGATGTAGATATAATACATACTGTGTTCATATTTTATGCATTTATATATGAATGTATAAAAATATATATGTATTTATATATAAATAAATTAAATATGTGTGTGTATATGCACATATATATGGTGGATGTATAGATAGATAGACACATGCTCTCAGGACCAGACAGACCTAGGTACATCTTAGGGGAGTGTGTCACTCTTATGGCTTATAGCTCCCACCTAGAAGCTTGGGAATATGTCTTCATGGCATACCTACACCCCAATGCCATCCCCAGTGTGCTGAGGCCGCTGCAGGCAGGCATTTCACAATATTGCTGAATAGTTTTATAGAAAGCAGAGAAATAAAACAAATGCTTGCTTGAGCAATCACTGCTCCTGTAGATGTTGGAAAATCCTTAGTCATTTACAATTCTGAGTATAAGGACTCCTGTGGCAGAGCCCTGCACTCTGATTTCGGTCTGGGCCTATGGTTCCTTGCCACTTGAAAGTGAGAGGGGTAGCGAAGGTGGCAGGTAAGTGATGCTCACCTTCCCTCCTCCCCCTTTCAACATCCTGTCAATTTTCATGGCATTGTTTGCATACAGTCTGCCATTTTCTCAGGTAGCCCCATCAGATCTCTTCTTCGGGGCCCTCCTGTCCTTTGATGCCAAAACAAAACCAAAACAGCCAAGCATTAAAACCTTGCACTGTCCTTTTTTTATTCTTTCCAGGTACCCATACTCTCTTATAATAACTATCTTGAAATATTTAACGAGATTAGAGGCTCATACATTTTAAGTGAGAAGGGACTCAAAAGTTTAGTCCAGCTCCCCTAACAAGATGAGAAAACTAAGAATTTACGTGACTTGCCCAATATCATGTACCTGAAATTCAACCCCAGATCCCTATTTTGACTTCCAATCTAACCCTCTCCACTGTACCAACTGGATTGCCACACCTCTCCACCCCTCAAAAAAAATGAGGTGTTCCTCTTGGAGCCAGAAGGACACACGTAGGAGTACAAAGATACAAAGAGGCGCATGTAGGTCTACATAATGACAAACCCCATAATAATTAGAGCTACCCCAAAATGGAATGTGTTCCCTGGGAAGTGAGAGGGCATCCTCTCACTAAAGGTCTTCAAGCAAAGGCTGGATTGCTATCCCAAGCCTCACTGGCTCTTTCTAAACCAGGGGAAGCTTCGAATCAAAACCATGAGCCACAACACTTCAGCGTGTTGCTGGAACAAGATTAAAATATAATTGGAAAGCATTGAACAAAATAAAATAAAAATATAACAAAACAGAGAGGACACTGAACTTACATAGATGACAGTATGGTCATCTGTGATCCAGTGGTCCTCATTTCTGTCTGAGTTTGACACCACTGTTTTCAATCCATTCTTTGAGGGCATGTGACTCTTGTGGTGGGGACAATAGAACCGTCTCTTTACAGGAAGCCATATAATTACCTTCAGAGTAGAACAAGTATTTGTTCTAGTCAAGGTTTTCAGCTATTGCTGTAAAGAGGAATGAATCTTTATTCACTTTCCTTTTCCTTGGAGTAAAAAGGCAGTTTTATTTTCAGTGGAGGGAGAAGGGCCAGACCTGTTTCAGGTGCAGGTCTTCCCTTATAACCCATATAATATAGTAGGCAGAGATTCTGACAGATGTTCAGTCTTGCAAATTGATCAATAAGCAGCTAAATTGTAAGCATCCCTAGAGAAGGATCTCTTGTCTATTTCTTCTCTTGTATCCTTCCTGGTGCTGGACAGGAAGCATTTAATAAATGTTGTTGCATTCAGTTCAACCAACTGAGTTCTTGACTTATCAATCACCTTAGTGACACTTTCCAGCATATGTAAATGTGTCTTTCTCATTTATATATCTGGTGATATCTCACCATTTTTAGGTACCGAGGGGCCACCTTAGGCTCCAAGAGAGATTTTTGGATGTCTTAATTCTCTGAATCAGACACTTCTTAAAAATATTTTATTTCATTAAGAACCAAGAAAGATTTTCCAGATCATCTAAACCCAGCCTCCATACTTTATAGATGAAGACTTTGAGGACCATCAGGTAAAACCACTATATTAGGGACAGCTAGAACTAGATCCTTGGTGTTCTTTCCACTAGGAAGGCTTCTCAGGTTAGAAGTTGTCTCATATGAAAAGAGTAGAAGCAGGGGAAGAAGGAAACCTTAAAAAGCCCTTACTAAAGCGTTGCACTTTCCTTGGTTTAGTCATTCCCCAAAGATGATGGCCAGCTCTATGGTACAGAGCAGACTATGGACTGCCCCATTAAAAGTTAGAGTTCCTCCAAAAGTGAGATTAATGGTAAGCAGCATCTGCCCTCAATCATGGGAGCTGGTCTTGAAAATGTATACCACATGGCTTGCTTGGGCCATGCCATGACAGAACCTGGATTGCCAAAGAACATCTCATTGAGTTAGCAGTGACCAAGAAGGAAATGCTCAAAAGCAGGCAGCATTTCAGTGGCAGAGTTCCAGTAGGACATCTGTAGCCCCTTTGAGGCTATGAGATGAGGGGTATTTTCATGCTAAAGAGCCATCCATGAAATACATCTGACAACTTAGTTCATACATGTATATATATTAATTGGTCAGTCCCTACATACATGCATATTAATTAGTAGAAAACATTGAATGACCTCAGAAGCACTGAACTTGATACTTTAATAGGATCATGAATGTATGTGTGTTATATGCATCTGGGTATGAGATTAAGACTTCTATTCCCCTCAAAAGGACCGTTAAGGACTATCTCATGGCATATTCATGTTTTTAAAAGTGGGTTCCACACTGCATAAATGTTTAAATTTCTTGGCCACTAAGTAAGAAATGTATCTCTCCCCTTTACTTGGATAAATAAAAGATTATAGGAGTAGAATATACTGTCAGATATGTTCATGACAGTCAGTTTTACTGAACCATTTTTCTTTGTTTTAAGGGAAGGGGCATCTAGAAATGGTTATAGCATAAAAACACAAAATATTAATTAAATTTAAAATATATGCATATACATGTTCTCTATATTATGTATGTATGTGTGACAAGATATGGTTATCTATTGGTACATGCATTTTATATTAAAGAAGCAATATGTTCTAGTGGACAGAGAGCCAGCTCTGGAGTCAAGAAGACTTGGATGCGAGGTCCACCTCTGACAGAGATGCTGGCTATGTGAACCTGGGCAAATCATTTAATCTCCCAATGCCCTGAAGCAAATCTCAAAAACTATAAATTGCAGAGCAGGTGACCATCTGCTTGGGTAGAGGGAGTTTCCTGATCGCTTCTCCATGCCAGTGACATCCCAGCACTGACTGACATAGACGCAAATACAAATATTTAAGATCATCCTATCCAGTTCCGTTTTGCAGCTATCTGTTGGCTTTTTGGGTCCCTTTTTATAAAGAGGTTCCCAAGCTCCTTCCCCTCTTGGATCAAAAGATAAAGGTTTCAAATCTTTAAAAGGAAAATATCATGTTCTGAAAGCCAGAGTTTGAGAGTTTGCCTAACTCTTTTAGTATTGGTCTTTATTTTGTCTTCTTGTATTTAGCTGGCTCGGCATTACTGGGCATCAAATATATATTTTCAAGAACACATGGATATTTTGTATTATAGAGACAAAAAAATCAAAATATTGTCAAACTTTGATTTGCCAGAATGCTTGGGCCGTAGAATGTCTTCGTTAATAGATATTGCTGGTCAGCTCAGGGATAAGCAAAAAGCTTATTTTCAATCATTGCTATGAATCTTCCCAAAATGCCAGTCTACTTTTCTGCCTTAGGATACTGTAATGGAAAGCAATCTTCTCCAAAGTACTGACCGTTTAATTCTTTGTATCCTTAGCACATAGCTTAATATCCTGTATATAGAAGATGCTTAATAAACACTTAATTGAATTTAATTAATTTTATCTTTTTTTCTTGGAAGCACTGGACAATCAGCTGTCCTTGTATCAGACTAAATTTATACTAAACCCAGGCTATCTTCTAAAAGTCCCTCCTTTTAATGAAATTGTCCATTTATTTTCTTGTATTTGCTTATTTCTCCTAAATGTATAGGGAAAAGTCCCATTCATAGAGGTTTCCATACAGTTGGGTTCTAAGCATTTGATCTTTCACTGAATTTCTCATTTTTCATCCATGTAGATATATAGCCCTTAAAACAAACTTCCCAGTCTCTGCTGCCTGATTTTTGGCTTAAAATGGAATTGATTCCATTTTGGCTCAGAAACTTGTGAACAGGAGGAATCCCTGCCTTTGGAACAGATAGGCCTTTGCCTGGATAGCTAAGGCTTCATGTGGGCCCCCTGCATCCCTTGGAAACTACCCATGGCCGAGATTACTCTGTCATTCCCTACGCCTCCAACCAGGATGTGTTTCCTCCACCTGGACAAGTAGAGCAGAGGACATTCCTAGGATTGTCTTTTCTACCTCAGAAACTCTTCATTTCCAGATGGCTAGGTTTAACCAGTTACCTGGTTGCTCAGCTATTCCATATGTCTTGGCCACATAGTTCAAGTCAAAGATTAATTTTCTGCACTTTGCCTCCTCTGCAGCCCACTGGGCTCTACCTGAATCTATGACTTCAGGCACCATTTGAAGTTAGCATCATTTTTGCTCCTGATCTGATTATGTGACAATATCATCCCATAACAAGGAGTGGAAAGATGGGCAGGATATTTACCATGTTATGTTTTGGGTCAGATAAGTGAAAAGTTGTTTGCTACTCAAATTTTTCCATTGTCACATGGTTGGAGTAGCAAATGACAGAAGGAAGATAAACTAAAACATTTTCCATGAATTTTTATGTTGGTGTCAGCTGTGCTCATATGTTCATGGTACTAATTTCTGTGTCTATAAAACTAAAATGTACTATAAATCTAAAATAGCCCATCAAACCATTTGCTTATAATAGCATGCTTGAAAATTGCCCTAAAGTCACCCTTTGGAAAACAAAAGCAAAACCTAGACCATTACAAAGAGTACTTGTCCTCGATGTGCTTGCAAACATTCTTCCTATTAATGACGTTTATTCCCCTCCATTTGACAAACACTGATTTCCTCTCTCCCTGCCCTCACCTTTGCCCCTCTTGTTTGAAGTAGAACAGGAATTAATATGGTTATCTTCTTGAATAACAAATGCCTTCACTCAAGCATCAGTCCAGTAATGGCAAAACAACATTTTATTTGGAGTTACTGGTCACAGTGCCACTGTTTGAGGAAAGATCATGTAAATGGTTGCTTGTGATGGGGTTAAAAAAAGTCATCAAACTGAAGATCCACAGAAAAGATGGGCTGTTGTTCCTTTTTAAGACTGTCTTTGTTGACAGCTGATGGGTAAGGGTCAGACCCGGAGCTGTCAGGCTGGAAGATTTTGAGACTTGGGCGTGTCCGCATACATTCTGAGATAGAGCCATTGGATGGAGTTACCTAAAACGGAATATGAGCCAGACTTGGAATTCAGATACCAGACGTAGGTCAAGAATCCAAGAAGCAGAATTAAGGGCGATGGGAGGGAGAAAGTGTTTGACTCAAAAACTTGTGAATATGCGAGAAGATGCAGCAATAGCTACAGTTACAGACAAATCTGTAACTGACAGAATCTGGGTCCCTATTGTTAAAAAAAAAATGTCACATCAGTTACATTGTATATGAGCCAGTTATAACTCATCACCCTCCCTTGTCTTCAGTACTCCATTGACTGCCAAGTCTTGATACTATTTCCACAATGCCTCTCTCGTTTATCTCCTTCCTATTGACAAGAATATTACCACCCCCTCACCACCTCCCACTTGGAGGGGTGCCGCAGTAGCCTCCTAACTGGGCTCCCTGCTTCTACTCACTCCCCTCTCCAGGCCACCCTTCAAAGAGCTATCAGAATAATCTTCCTAAAACACCAGAAGTAGAGTCTTCTTATATTATTTATGTAATATCATATATACTTATATGATAAGTATATATAATATATTTATACATATTACTTAGATATATTATAATTATACATATAATATGTATATACATTATATTGCTTTCTTTGCTCTAGAATCTTAAATGACTCCCTTTGGTTTGTAGTACAATATATCATTTCCTCAGCTTGGCATGTAATACCCTTGACCATTTGACTCTAGCCTACTTTTTCAGATTTTATATTACTCCCCTTAATATGCTTGATTTTCTAGTCACATTGATCTATGAGTGCTGTTGATGGACCTGGACATCGATGGTTTATCTCTGTCTTTGCTTTGGCCACTAAGTGGTGCAGTGGATAAGGTGCTGGACGAGTCAGGAAGCCCTGAGTTCTATTCCAGCCTCAGACACGTGTGAACCTGGGCACATGACTTAACCTCTGTCTTCTTCGGTTTCTTCATCTGTAGAATAGGCTATTAATAGCATCTACATCTACCTATTGTGAGGATAAAATGAAATAATGTTTATATAGCTCTTTGCTCTTTATATAGTTCTTAACATGTGTCTTAGTCTTAGCACGTGAAAGTGCTATATAGAGACTCAATAAAGATTTATTAAGTGCCTAGTATTTACCAAGTACTGTGCTAAGCCCTGAAAATTCAAATGTGAGACAACACATACACACATACAAGCTGAGAGGGGAAAATTTGGGGGTGGTGGGGAGGTCGTGGAGGAAGTTAACTGGTGTATGGCCATGTTGGAGAAGTAAAAGCTATACTCCATGAAAGCAGGGAAATGAGGCGATCCCCAAGGAGATGTCAATCCTGTCCCTTCCTTAAATGGAGTTCATGGTTTCGCTCTCCAATAATAGGGGCAGAAAGTATGATGACCTGTACCAAGGCTGATTGGATCTTATAAGATAATGAGACTTCCAAGTGATGAGTTTACTGGGAACTTGGTAGAGAAGTCTAAAACAAATGCTACTGTAGAATTCAAAGCTGTATTGACAATATGATGATGATGATGTCCCTTATTATTACTGTTGTTGTTATCATATTATTAGGCTATCCCCTATGTCCAGAATATTCTTCTTCCTTGTTTTTCTGTTCTTGGAATTTTTCATTTCCTTAAAGGCTCAGCTCAGATATCACCTCTGATAAGAAGCCAAGGGAATTTCCAAAAATGTCCCAAATCCTTTACTTTACCCACTCAGCAAGAAACATTCTAGATTTGAGACAGGACTAGAACCTAGAGGTCACCTGATACTCTGCCCCCCATCTTAGGGATAGAAAACAAGGGCAAGAGAGGCAAAAGGGACTTGTCCAAGTTCACTAAGATGGTCATTTTTATAGCAAAATTCAAGCCCAGATTCTTGAAATCTGGTGCTTTCACCACTGTACCATATAGCCTCCTCAAGAGACAAAGGCAAGATTAGAGGCAAAGAAGCCCCTGACAGTATTTACCAAGATTTCAAAGAGGTTTTATGTGTTTAAGACTTAGCACAAAAGACATTAATAAGCATATGAATGACTTCCAAAGGAAAATAGTTGGTTGTGTTGAAAGAATAGGAGAAACAGATGGACAGTCTAAGTATTACCCTCCAGATAGGAAGAAAAAAAAGTGAACAAGAGCTGAAGGTCCCTGGCACATTGGCAACAACGAGCCAAAAAGCCACCCATGATGAGAAACCCTTTCAATCCAAGGAACGTTGACTAAGTGCCTAAGATGTGCAGGGTGGTGGGCTCTAACTCTAGGGATTCAAAGGCAAAAATAAAATAATTTCTGCCCTCAAAGCACTTATATTCTTTATAAGTGAGGAGAATATTTGTAAGCAGTAGATTATGGAAGGGACTCGTCTGCTTGGATATCTCTTTCAAGGGAATGTAATTTGCATGTGTATGTGGAGATGTGTCTCTCCTGAACTCCACTGCTAAATGCCTTTGAAGCCTTTTGAACTGTGTCCTGTAGTCATCTCAAACTCCATATGTCCAAACTAGAACTCATTATTTTTTCTCCAAAAGCAATCCTTTTTCTAAATTTCTCTCTTTCTGTTAAGACATCCCTTTCACTCAAGGAATAATCCTTGATTCCTCACTCTTCATCATCACCCCATATTCAACCAATTGCCAGGTCCTATGGATTTTGCTACCACATCATCTCATTTATCTCTGTCTTTCTATAACCTAGTTCAGGTCCTCATCACCTCTTGCCTGGGGTATTGCTATAGTCTTCTAATCAGTGTCTCTGCCTTAAGTGTCTCTCCATTCTAATCCATTATCCACACAGCTCCCAAAGTCATATTCCTAAAGCATAGATGAATCCATGGACTCCCCTCCTTAATATAGTCCATATCATTTCTAAGATCAAATACAGATTTTCTGTTGGCATTTAAAGCCCTTTACAAGTTAACTTCAATCTACCTTTCCAGGATTATCATACATTACTATGTTTAACATGTACTACTATTCAGCCAAACTGACCTTCTGGCCACTCCTCACACACAACTACCTCCTGATCCTGTGCTTTTCCTTGGCTATGTCCCTTATCTGGACTGGTGTCCCTCCACACTTCCAAGCCTTAGCTTCCTTCAAGTATCAGTTCAGGCTCCACCTCTTACATGAGAGCTTTCCTAATCCCCCACCCCCAGCTTCTATTGCCTTTCCAGTCCTGAAAATATTTCCCTAATCCCTTCCCATTGCAGGAAGATCATTTCATGCATGCGTGGTATGTGGGCAACATACATTGTCAGCAGTGTTATCTTATCATTGAGTTGGCTTCCTATAAGTTCCAGCTAAAATCCCATCTTCTACAAGAAGCCTTTCCCAACTCCTCTATCTATATTCTGGTGCTTTTCCTTTGTTAATTATTCCCAATTTATCCTGTATGTATTTCTTTGTCCATATTTGTTTACTTGTCATCCCCTATAGATTATAAACTACTTGAGGGCAAGAACGATCTTTTGTCTCTTTTAGTATCCCCAGCTCTTAGCACAGTACCTGGCACATAGTAGGAGCTTAATAAATGTTTGTTGACTGGTTGACTATTATTAGGTAGGCCAGCTCAAAGTAGTTAGAGCACTGAGTTAGGAGTCAGGAAGACCTGAGTTCGAATTTCAACTCAAACATTTTCTAGGTGAGCGACCATGGACAAGTCACTTAACTTTGACCTCACTCAGTTTCCTCATCTGCAAAATGAGGATACTAATAGCACCTATCTCCCAGAGTTGTGAGAATGAAATGAGAAAACATTAATAAAGTGCTTTATAAGCGCTAAGGTGCTAGATAGATGCTAGCTATTATTAACATTACTATTATACATACTTCTCTGCATATACATTATTTTCCCCCGTAGAATGAAAATTCCTTGAGAGTAGAGGTTGTTTCAGTTTTATCTTTGTTTCTCCGTTTCCTAACATAGTGCTTGGCACATAGCAGATGCTTAAAAACTCTTGTTGATTGATTGAGGAGAACCATTGTAGTAGTGAAGTTAGACGCGCATCAAAACATTAATCAGGTTCTAAGTAAAGGGATGAGAAACTCAGCCATCTTTGCATGGTAGCAATATGACTTCAACCACTTTGTTCTCAGCAATTAATGCAATTAACATTCTTGGATTAAAGATTCTTGTCCCAGGAGCAGGTTTGCATTGCCGAGTAGCAAGCAGCCTTCCTCTGATGGTAATGACCTTTGTTCCCCGTTGGCTTCTTGCCCCTGCTTGAACTGATGATTTAATAATGAGATGTCTCCAGAATCCAATACTAATTTTCCCTCATTTCCTTTTTCCTCTCCCTCCACCTTCCTATCCTGCTCCCTGACAGAGGCTAACCCAGATATTTCTAACATGGTTGCGGTTACTGCGAGAATATTTCAGTTTGGTGAAGATAGACTGGGGTGGATGGAAAAGCCTAAAGATAGAATATGGCCACTATTTCTGTTCAACTTGAATTTGAACTGTTGGCCACTCTAGCTCTTTTTACTTGTTCCAGTATTTCTTCTGTAGCCCGTGATGCCTACTAGGATAGTGTCATGGATTATGTGTGAGGCTTCAAGAAGGAAGCCTTCATTTTTCAAGGACCTCCCTCCCCACCCCAATCCCTGATCTAAAGCCAATGACAGTTCCAATGATGACTAGCCTTTACATAGTGCTTCAAGGCCTACAAAGCACTTTATGTCATCTCCCAGTCCTCCTTAATCTTAGTGTCTTTTCTCTGCTTACCCTTGCCCTGATTCATCTTGTATAAATCTTATTTTTACATAATTTTTTGCAAGTTTTCCCCCCATCAGACTCTGTGCTCCCCAGCTCTTAGCCTCTCACATAGAGATACTACCTGATTTTGTTCTCCTAACATGCTTGTGAGATAGGTGCTATTATTATCTCCTTTTTACATATGAGTAAACTGAGTCTGAGAGAGCTTAAGAGACTTGTCCAGGGGACATACTGCTAATAAGTGTCTGAGGCAAAATTCAAACTTAGGTCTTTCTGACACCAAGTCTTCAGCTATGTCCGTTTATGGCAGTTAGTTACTAACACCAAGGACTTTATTTTGAGGTGATCTAATTTCCTCCTAATTTTATTCCCTCTGCAAAACCTAAGGCCTAGTGAAGGTTGAACATCTCACTTGAGGAATAAGGAAGTAGAGTAGTAGAGTAGCTGTGTTCTGATTCTGTTCATGTCTATCTGAGTTCATCAACATGTACCCAGAGGGAAAAAAGGAATTTTTATTGTATAAAATGGAAGCAATGAGTTATGGTTAGGATTGCTTTTCTGATTTCCAATTTTTTAAAAAAGAAAGCAATAGTGATATGTGAGGAGAAATTTTTAGGACTAGTCAAGGCCAGAGGCAGATCTAGCCCCATGAAGTCCCTTTCTTTGAATCTGAGGTCCTAGCTTCTGCATAAAGCCACTGTCCCAAAGTAGTACCATCCAGCGTTCTAGCCACCCACCAAGTCAGTTGCATCATCCATCTGCCCAAGAATCCAATGGGACCACTAGGAACTCATATCAATTATTTCATTTCTTTGAACATCTGTATCCTCACCTGCAAAATGAGAATGTTGGACTAAGTATTCTCTAAGGACCTTTCCAAATCAAAAGTTCTAGAATTCTGTGATTTTAAGTCCCAGCTTCTTCTTTTGAGGGTTTCACATCAGTATGACTCATCTTCCCCACCTAGACTAAGTTCCTAGAGAGCAGAAACTTTGACTCATACTTCTGCATCCCTTACAAGATGAGGGATATCCTAGGTATCCAATAAATCTATGGTGAATAATTAGTTGATGGCATTATTGCTTTCTAGTTCCCCATCAGGAACTTTCTAATCTTCTAACCCAGCTTTCCTAACATTCTGCTCCATCTGGCCCCCACTCTTTCAACAGCCTTCCTACCTCAGCCTTCTGTGTTGACACCCCATTTGAACTGAGTAGTGGCAGATCTGGCCTGTGGCTCACCACAAAGTTGGCAAACAGTACGCTCTTACTGGTTTTCACCATCCTAGAAGTACTCTTGGCGTGCTTGGGTCTTTAAAAAGGGCAAAATCCCGATTCTGTTTACAACCAAATGACCAGACTTTTCTTGAGAGAGAGGTCTAAAATGAAGCCAACTAAGTGGTCTTCTTGCCACCAGCCTCTCTTCATACTTCCAGGACAGTCTCTTTAATATACATATGTTATCATGTCCCTCTGCCAGTGAAAAAACCTACATTGCTTAAATATGCAGAAGATTGAACTTGGCATTCAAGATCCTTCACAATCTTGTTTCAACTTGTCTTTTAAATTTTATCTTATACTACTTCCCTTACACACTAGACGTTCCAGCCAAAACTGACTGCCCCCATTTTTATCCTATCTCTATGCACATATGTAAATATTCATGAATACACATGTATGTATAAATGCATATATGCATGTATCTCTACATACCTGTATATTGACATTCCTATACACATGGACATATGCATATAAACCTATGTATATATGTTTGTGTGTGTACAGTTCTCTAGGCAAGCCCCCTCCCCAAGCCTGAACAATGTCCTTCCTTCTTCCACCACCATTTCTCTGCAAATCTTTCCTTACTTGATGACCCAAGTCCAGAGCTACTTTTTCTCTGTAGTCTCCTCAGATTCTCCTAGCTATTAGAGATCTCTCCCTTCTCAGAAATCGCACACCACCCTATCTGGATCTCTGCTGTTCATTTATCATGTTTTAACTTAGAATTATGTTGTACATTTGTCTAATCTACAAATGCCTTGAAGTCACCTACTATATCTTGCTTCATCTTTGTATATACAACTCTTAACATAATCTTTCATTGTCCCTTGCCTTCAGCAACCATTTACTAAGAGACTACTATGTGCCACACGTTTTATGGGTACCAAGGATGCAAAGTCTATGGCAAAAGAATCCCTTCCCACAAGTACTATACACTTAAGTGCCGGATTAATATCAAGTACTATCTCCTTTTCCACTTTTCCAGTGCTTCACACAGTACCTCTGGCACTTAACAGAGTTCCTGAAACATAGTAGGCACTTAATAAGTGTTCATTGATTGATTGATCTTCCAGAAAGATTCTATCACTCATCTGGCCTTGCTTGCAGGCTTGTGGCTACCTAGGGAGAAATCTCTGTCATCTAAACCTAGAAGGGAACTCAGAGTTCATTCCAGTTCAACCCCTGTCATCTTCTAAATAAGGAACCTAAGACTCAGAGAGGTTAAGTGGCTTGCTTGTAATCACACAGGTAGAAACAGCAGATCTGGAGTCCGATCTTAGGACCCCAAGCTCAGCATTCATCCCTATCAAAGTCTAAAGAGCCCCTGGTTAAGTCAGAACCTCAGTATCAAGTCAACCTCAGGAGAAGGCTTTGATCTGTGGTCCCTTGTATGGCCCTCCTCTGTGTGCCTGTACTGGATTCCTGACTTATTGCCTGCTCTGACTTTGGTAACTGAGTGATCTTTACCTACAGTCAGATCATCCCATCCTGGCATCCATCTTGTGACATCTGCTATGCTAGAACTCATGGTCCTGAACTGACACCTGGGATTTGTGGGATGTAGGGTAATTGCTGGTGAAATGTGTCTTTGTCTGGCATTCGCATGAAGAATTTTGTCCCTTTTGAGTTACCATCTGAGATCTGCCCAACAGCTTTAGAGAGCTGACTGTCCCATTGATCTTTGCTAATGCAAGGTCGGAGCTCAGTCATTTGTCCGTGTGCTCATTTTCACACTGTAGGCCAATTAGTCTTTAGAATAAGAACTGCTCCATCAGCATCCTATGAGAGAAAAAGAGGGATTCTACAGGGTGCACTGAAGCTGGATTTTGTCCAGCCACTAATTTTTGCTTGTGTACATAGAAATGCTAGTCTCATTTTCAGAAGGCTAATTGAATTTCACTAGCTTTGAAAAAAAGGCTAACCTTCTGCTCAGAGTTCCTTCTGTCACCATGGTATCACTGGAGGGGAGAGGAAGGCTAATGACTGCACAGCTTCGCCTCACTTAAATACAATTCATTTGAAAATCAAGACATCACCCTCGTGATGTCATCACTCCTCTTCAAAAATGAAGGATGAGCAGCAGTTGATTAGAAATACCTTGGTTTCACCTGGGTTCATGTCTGAGAAATAACCCAATGGACCAGTTTCACATCTGAAACTAGCCCAACTGATGGGAGTTTAGGAAATTGAAGGAAGACAAAAAAGCCTCATATAAATATTCAAATATTGCTTTCAATCCAGTCAACATTTATTAAATTCCCACTGTGTATCAGGCAGTGCTAGGAACTGAAGATATAGAGTCCAAAACAAAACAGTACTTGTCTTCAAGGAGTTTATATTCTGCTGGACTTGGCTGACTCATACTTGAGTATACATATAAAATATATAGACCCATATATATTGGGCTGCTCATCCATATTAACCTATATTGGTCACTATTTCAGTTTGGACCTTTACTCCAGGATGCTGGTATCCAGGGGGCCTTGCTTCTTCCCCACAGCAATGGTTGACCTCAGGAGAAGAGAAGGAAAAGGAGACTTCATATCCCTAGAAGGCTGGTCCCAGGGTAAGGGGCAGATAGGGTCAGGGTCCACTAGAGGGATGTTCTGTCCTTCCAGATGGAATCCTGTGAAAATGAGCGATGTAACTCTGGAACAGGCCAGAGACAAGTACTGAACTTGAAAGCATAAGCATAATCCAGACCATAATCCATCCATCCTCCTCAAATGAGTTTGCTCTGGACCACCAGAATTCCTAACTTTTGCCCTGGATTTGCATAATCCTATAATGTCCAGGACAGTATCCCACATGTGAGAGTGTTGAAGAAATTCCATTTGGTGTAGATGAACTCACAAGTCTGTTGGTTTGGAATGGAAAGTAATTTTTAATAATTACTAAGAACCTGGGCTTTCTCATGCTACATCTGAGAGGTATGTAAACCATAGACAATTCCCTCTAGCGACAACAGGTAGAAATGGCATTTAAGATAATAACCACACTCCATCTCCCAACTCCATCCTTTTGCACTGACTGCCCCCCATGCCTTTCTTGTGTCTGCCTCCTGGTTTCCTTTGGGATGCTACTTCAAGAAGCCTCTCCTCATCCTCCCAACTGCTAGTATAGCCCCTCCTGGATTATCTCCAGTTTACCCTGCATATACCTTGTACGTACACGGTTTTTTGCTTCTTGTCTCTCCCATTTGAATGTGAGCTCCTTGAGACCAGGGACCATGGTTTTACCTTTCTTTGAGCATTTAAGATAGCGCTTGGCACATATTAAGCAAGTTACACGTGCTTATTGATTTGACTTGACTGTTACTCTCATTTGTATAGTATTTTAATATTTTCAAAGTGATTTGTGAACATGAAAGATATGAAAAGGAGCCTTCTTTCCTTCTTGCCATAGGTGGAGTCCATGGGGTATGGAATCTTGCATATGGTGTAAGACTTGGTTGATGTCTAGATTTGTTTTGCTAACTCTCTCCCTTTTCTTTCTTGTTTTATTCTTTGTTATAAATCATGGTCCTCTGAGTGGGGGAAGAAGAAGGGTATGTTAGAATGTGAAGGTGAATCCAAAAGTTACTAAATGGTGTATACCCTTTGATCTACTATTAGGACTATACCCCAAAGAAATGAAAAAAAGAAGAAGAATATTGAAAACAATTCTTTTTGTAGTGGCAAATAAGTGTAAACTAAAGGGGTGCCCATCAGTTAGGGAATAACTGGATGAAGTATGGTATATGATATAATGAAATACTATTGTGTTGTAAGAAATGATTTACAGTATGGTTTCATAAAAACCTCAGAAGACTTGTACAGCTGATGCAAAGGGAAGCAAGCCAAACTAGGAGAACAATTTATATAATACCAACAGCATTGTAAAGACAAACAACTTTGAAAGACTAAAGAGCCATGATTAATGTAATGATCAGTCATGGCTCCAAAGGACCAATAAGCAAGTATGCTATCTACCTCTTGACAGAGAAGTTATCGAGAGGAGATGCAAAGTGAGACATACATTTTTGGACATGGTCATTGTGGGATTTTGTTTTGATTGACCACATATTTATTATTCTTTGTTTTTTTTTTTCAATGAGGGAGGCAGGGATTGAGAGAGAGAAAACAAATGCTGGTTAATTGAAAAAAATATATTTTTTAAAAATACAAGTGATATAGAAACAATTTAGTAAAAAAAAATAGATTTGCAAAGTGAATACAATTGAGATTTGATGTTCAGAACTTTAACACAAGAGAGACCCTATGATATGGTAGAAAGAATCAGTAGAGTTGGGAGATCTCAGTTTGAATCCTTACTTTTAGCTGAATCCCAGGCAAGCCACTTAAACTTTCTGAGCCTCACTGAGGATAATATTATATGATTTCCCTCACAGGGTTGTTGAGAAGAAAATGCTTTATAAATCTTAAAATTTTTCACCAGTGTCATATGTTACATTCTCTACAATGCTTCACATACTATGGGTAGTCAGGAAATATATCGCATCAGCAAAAAAAATAGGTCAGGATTTGTGCTTGGGTGTGCTGAGAGGCAGATACTGAGTGAAGCCAACAAGATCGGACAGGGATGCAGTGCTGAACTTCAAGAAACACCCAGAGGTCCTCATACTCCTTTTTTCCTATTTAAAGATTATTCCTGTCAGGTAGACCCAGATATCTGGGGGCAGTAGTTAACCAACCAGCTAAAAGGATTCCCTGTTTTTAAACAGTGCTGCATACTATAACCTATTACCACTCTATTAATTTTGCCTGTAGAGTCAACCTCCAGGCATCTGTCTGCAGGACAAAAGGGGGACAGTACATAGTCTAGTTTAGCAGTACAGAGTGTTAAAAGGAAAACAGCACATGATGAGGTCAGGAAGGTATATGGGAAGCAAATTATATGTGCCAGGATAAGAACACTGAACTAATCAATGTGGGAGAGGGGAGACCAGCAGGGAATGAGGAGAAGGATAAAAATAAGAAGAGATATAAGTGTACCTGTGGTTAGGGTACTTAGAGACAGAGAGAGACAAAGTGGACAGACAGACAGAAAGACAGAGACAAAGTGGACAGACAGACAGAAAGACAGAGACAGAGAGAGACAAAGCGGACAGACAGAAAGACAGACAGAGAGAGACAAAGTGCACAGACAGACAGAAAGACAGAGACAGAGACAGAGAGAGAGAGAGACAAAGACAAAGACAGAGAGAGACAGAGACAGGACAGAGAGACACAAAGTGGACAGACACAGACAGAAAGACAGAGACAGAGAGACAGAGACAGAGAGAGACAAAGTGGAGAGACAGAAAGATAGAGACACAGAGAGAGAGAGAGACAGAGACAAAGCAGACAGACAGGCAGAAAAAGAGAGAGAGATACATTAAAGATATGCTACCAGAAAAATAAATTCTTATCATTTAATTTATTGAATTATTCTGGTAGGAAGGCTTGATGATTCAAAAAACTGAGGAGTACTACAAGCCTTCTGGGGTGATGATTTCAGATCCTACTTTGTCATTGACCTGTAAAAGGTCAAGCCTTCCCTTCAATTTCCTCCATTGCCCCACCAATCTTGCTTACAGGATTGCTGGGCTTTAATAAGATCTCATTTCAGAGTGGTGATAACTCATAGCTCAAAGAACTTCAGCAGCTGTGACAGTGCATAGAGTCATAAAGACTTGAGTTCAAATCTAACCTCAGACACATACTAGTTGTGTGACCCTGGGGAAGTCACTTAAGTCACTGGCTTGCCTCAGTTTCCTCATCTGTAAAATGAGCTGGAGAAGGTAATGGCAAACCACTGCAGTATCTTTTCCAAGAAGACCCCAACTGGAATCATGAAGAGTTGGATACAACTAAAATGACTGAACATAAACATGAATTTCAGCACCTGTGTTGGTCACACCTTCTTCTCCAGGCTAAGCTGGTGGAAGGCCTATTAGGAGCTCTGTCACTGACCAAAGGTAGAGCTTTCCAAATTCTGTTCCCTCCCTTGTGCTGAGCTGGCCAGTGTTTTAGAGAATTCTGGATGTTCTGTTTCATGTGGTGGTGTAGAGAGGGCAGAGTTGTATCAATACACTAGTTAAGTTTCTAGTTCCACTCTCAGTTGATGGGTAAACTAAGGAGTGATCAGGCCTTCTGTTCAAGTTTATCTCATTGTGAAAGGGAAATGGTCTGATATATTTCCCTGTGATTTGATAATGGTGGATTCAATAATAGCTGCAGAACCTTGAGCATTGTGGAAAAAAATGCTAATCAGATGCGTGTGTTCTTTGTGTAAGGTACACAGTGGTTGCCTTCTTCTCGGAGGAGGGACAGTCATCATACACATAGAAATGTGATAGAGGCTCCAGAGAAGTCTGAGGGATGAAAATTGAACCCGTAGTCAATTTACAGGGTTATTCATTCATTTTTCCTGTATGTCTGCTTTCTTCTATCTCCTTCATTGTCTTATATCTTCCACGGCACCCAGAGAGGGCTGGGTGTTCAATAAACATTAACTGGTTGGCTTAGCATGGAGGGGGAAGTGTGAGAAATAAGCGAGAATAAGGCTTTCCAAGAGCTGGTAGTGATGGATGTAGGTAGGAATTTGATTTGGGATGTGGGTGTCAATTCCCTGAAGATTGACTATTTAGGTTAAGAATCCTGCCAAGTGAGGAGAGGCAGTGACTGAAGCTTAGCCCACAGGGACTTAATTAACTATGGGCCAGTGGGGCTTCGGTCCTGTGAAGGGATGAGAGATGATGTTTTTATAGTCTTCCTAGGAAGAACTGGGGAGCAAGGGGAACTCATAAGTACAGACCGCATGCCAACAGTGGCAAAACGTCTACAGTTGGTCTTCTGTAGAATGTGGTTTTGAAAGAACTGAACTCCTAACCACCCCAGCCCTGACATATCCCTGCCCTTCCCTACTGGTGCCTAAAACCAGGAAGTCATTCATTTGGGACAAGGTTAAAATGCCAGATGAAAGTGCAGTCCACTCCCTGGGATTCATATTTTGTCAAAAATGAGTACCCAATTATGTTATTTTATTTGGGGAATATTTTAAATGTTTTATTAATGCTTTTTGATATTTATGTCACATTCTCTTTCCAAATGATCAGTTGTTCTTAATCTTTTTTCTGGGTCACGGATCCCTTTGCTAGTCTGGGAAACCTGTAAACCCCTTCTCAGAAGAATATATTAAGTATGAAAAATAAAATTCATAGGATTACAAAGGAAATAAATCATGGTGCTATGTAGTTATCCATTTTTTTAAAAAGACAAATTCACAAACCCCAGTTAAGAACCCTTGCAATAAATTAACCATGCCCTTAGCACTCTTTCTTATAACAAAAAACCCACTCAAGCAAAACTGCTTAATAGTGACCAAGATATATTAGATTATTTTAACTAGTTGTCCCCTTAGAAAGTAAACATCATGGTCTGATGGAATTAACAGGTGACAGGTAAATCCTGATGGAAGACAAGGGTGGAGAAGAAAAACAGGATCAGAGCATGGGAGGGCAAGCTTGGGGTGAGGGATGCTTTTGTAGGCAATTTGAGGGTGCTAGGCCATTGTGTGAAGGTAGTCCCTTAAAACCCAAATACTTGCATCCCAGTCCATTGTAATACAAGAATGTGTCACTCCTAAACTTTGTACTTATGCTCTAAATTCAATGGCAAGTGCTTCTGGGACTGGAGCTCTTAGAAGTAAGTAAGCTTGTTTGCCCTGGACAGTGGATGCTTTCCCCCATTTTTATTTCTCCATGTCTACTCATCCCTCTCTAGTTTTCTCATAGGTACTATTGGAAAATATAGGGCTAGAGGACAGGGTACTCCTTGCAAAGTTGTAAGTCTCCAAAGCCACCCTTCAAGACTTCCAAAGACTTAGAAGAGAGGTGATGCACTAGAGGGACAGAAGCAGACATACATTCTCAGACGTGGTCAATATCTTGACCTGTTTCGCTCAATTATTCATATCTATTATAAAAAAGGACTTTTATTTAGGGGGAAGGTTGGCAGAGATAGATAGGAAAAAAGAGCATCAGAAAAGCAATTTAAAAGTTAGAGAAAGTTAGATGGAAGCTATTGGTTATGGTATATTGTGATCTACTATATATTTATGTGACATAATTTGTAATATGATAATTACTCATTATAATCATAATTATGTATATAATACCATTATTATAGAAAATGAATGAAAAATAGAGATGATGCTGAGTAAGTAACCCCTCTCTTTCTACTCTAAGTCTTGCTGATGAGGATGCAAGAGCATGAATTAGTATGGATGTCACTTGTCATCCTTCTTTGTAACTGAGGAAAGAATTGCCTCTCCCACAGGCTACTCTGATTTTCTATGCCTCAGGCTGCCTTGGGATTCAGTGAATTCTGCTGATTCTGGTTTGTTGCTTTTTTATGTTTTCATTTCTGTAGTTAAAGGCAGAAGACATGTGTCAGTACAATGACATTATGTCTGGGGAAAAAGAAAAGGTGGTGTCCTAGAGAGAGAAATCTATCACTCAAGTGGAGAAACAGGTCTTTGGCCTACCTGATATATTACCTCAATTCAACAAGTGCCTCCTGTGTGCCTGGAACTGTGCTATGTGAGTGGTATACAAAGCCAACAATAGACTGCTCCTTCCCATAAGACCTTTACATTCTACTGGGGGAGAGCAACAGGAACTAGATGTAGATATTAGTAAATGCAAAATATGTGTAGCACTCTGTCTGGGCTCACTCTCCAAACCCTATATTGTACTCGCATATTTGGTCCCAGAAGACTGTCACTTTCCTCAGAATTCCAGGGAAGATCATGAGGAGTTGTGGCTTTTAATGGCTGCTCATGGGCCCCTATCCGGTGAAGCAGTTCATATCTCCCCAAAATCAATCAACCATTTGACAGTGATTAGCTTTTATAAAAGGATATTTACTTCTTATTATAACCGTTCTCAGGTAGATAAAGAACAAAGTTACACCGTGCACATGCATAGTCTTTGGGGAGAGTGGGTAGGGATCAAGATATGCCTTGTGACTCCTGGTCCTGGTGGTCCTTTCTCCCTTCTAGGAGTCTTCACCAAGTTCCCTTTGAGGAGTAGTATTGTCTATGGAGAGGTTGTCCCCTTGATTAGCTCAACTGTTCCTCTGTAGCAATTAGCGCGATGCCTGACACGTAGCAGACACTTAATAAATGTTCATTTATTAGATTGATTGATGGATTGGTTGTTGTCTTGGCTGATGGGTCAATCCAAAGCTGGACTGTTGCTCTTCGGGACTCAGTTTTTGCTACAACATGCTCCAAGGTTGTCTGCTAAAGACTCTGGTTGACCCTCTAAAATGGCTTTTTCATCCTTGTCCTTTCAGAGCTTATAAGGTCATAACTGGGTCCATTCTATGTCAATTTACTGATCTATCTAATATCAGAAAAGGATAAACACAAAAAAGGAGCATCATGTGTTCAGGGACACATGGTTGTTGGATGGAAGATAGGGCAGGCAGCCTGTCTTGTTTTTGAATTCTCCTTTTGAAATGCCACCAGGGCAAAAAAGAGATAGAGAGAGGCAGAGACAGACAGGCAGATAATCTCCTTGAACTTTTTGTACTCACACTCACTTCTGTCTCACCCTCTCTTCAGTCATTAGTCCTGTATCCTCAGCCAACCAGAAGACTTTTCATTTTCATATGGAGCATGTAGCACTGACCCCTAAGTCACTTGTGATGAGTAGAAGCTGATTCCACATAGTAGAGAGATATCATCTGGTTAACCAGTATTGGGGAGATATCAATTAATTAATTAGTGCTGAAGGTGTATGTACCAGATGAAGATTGGGAAATGAGGTAATGTAATAGACAGAGCACTGGTCCTGGAGTCAGAAAGACCTGAGTTTAAGTCTGGCCCCAAATACTTACTAGCTGGGTGACCTTGAGCAAGTCACTTAATCTCCATTTGCCTCAGTTTCCTCATCTGTGAAATAGGGGTAATAATAACACCTAGCTCACAGAGTTCCTATGAGGATCATATGAGATAATAATAAATGTAAAGCACTTAGCACAGTGCCTGGCACACGGTAAGTACTATGTAAATATTATTATTATTTGTAGATGACAGTATGAGGAGCCAGAACCTCAGGGTCACCTCTAGAACCCTGAGGGTAGGAGTAATTAGTAGCTAGCCACACTCTGGGACTTACCACTGAAATCAGCAAAGGGAGGAAGGTTGGGACCATGAGCCCAGAGAGGATGCTGTGTATAAAATCAATACAAAATCATTTCAAGCTGGAAGACTGGAGAGAAGAGTCAGGAAAGGCCACCTGTAAGGGGCAACACATGCTGATTCCTGAATGGTCCTAGGGATAACAAGAGGCAGAGGGAAAGAGAACATTCCTGGTGTAGGAGACAGTCTGTGCAAAGGTGGAGAGTAGAACATCAAATACAGCAAAGCATCCACTTCGTCTGGAATTCAGAATGTGTGAGGGGGAGAGGTGGGGCTTTATTCACATCAACAATTTGGCATAAAAGCTGTTGATATGATGATAGAAAAAATCCATATATTAATCTAGTTGGCAAAAAGATGTAGCTGCAGCACATGACGTATATATCTCTTCTGGGAAAAGTTAGACAATTTCCCCGCAAGATTGTGCACCTGTCTGTAAGACAGACCTGGTAAGAGGAATTTAAGGAGACTCTGCTGAATTTAGGCCAACTGTGGAGTAATGCAGACAGCTGGCTAGAAGCCCACTGAGCAAGCGGAGCTATTTGGAGGTTTCGCTTCCAGATTTTCTGATTCCCAAATGATTTGTTTGCAAAAAAGAAAAGCAAAGAAAAAGTCTCAATTCAATTCTCTCCATCTTCTCCCTGCTTTGCCTATTCAGAAAGTCCTTAGTCCAGGATATGAAAACCTCATACTCCAACATGAGTGATAAGAATTAAAAGAAATCACCTCTCAGAGAGAACTCTTAAGGGTTCATTGCCTCTGACCCCAAACCCCTTCCCTGTAGACATTGGAGGGCAGTCATGGAATGAAGAAAAATGTATAAGTAGTCTGACCATGAGTTCACCCAGTGCCCATAACCCCAACCTTTCTGTTCTTGAAAGAGATGGAGGAAGGTAAGAATAAAAGGGGAACCCAGAAATAGAGGAGGGAAAGAAAATCCTAGGATGCCCTTCATCCATAGCACCATTACTCTGAACTGCCTACCTGGAAGGCTCTAAGCTATAGACATGCTCTCAAGGGTGAGCTTCTTTCCCTGGGGTTCTGGGTAGTAATAACTGATGCCCAAGAAATACAGAGATAGGCATGACTGGAATGAAACTCTTGAGAGGGTAGAAAGGAAAGAAACAACAGGTATTTGATAGAGGACTCAGTGACTATGAGTACAGTTGAAGGTATGGCCCTGGGATAAAACTGTAGACTTTTTAAAAATTGGCCTTAGGGTCAGCCCTCCCATTTTGTAGATAAAGAAAATTCTGCCCTGGAAGTGGATGAGACTTCCCCAAGGTCACATAGCAAGTGACAAGGCGAGCACTAAAATCTAGATTTCCTGACTCCCACTGAACTGCTCTTTCAACTAAATCGTTGTGTGGGTGTGAATGCCAAACAGATTGATGACTTAGATCGTTAGCTTTGCCAAGTGAGGAAAGCCACTGACCAAACCTTAGCCCACAGGGATTTGATGAAACATGAGAGAGTAAAATTTCTACTGTACGAAGAAACACAGGAATATATATACTTTTTTTTTTTTTTATAAAACCTAGAACAGAACTGGGGTTGAGACCGAATCAGGACATTAGGGTGCAGTGGAAACCATGGTGGAGTCAGGAGGACCTGAGTTCAAATCTTTAACCCCAATTGGCAAAAACAAAGAGCAGGACCTCAGAGTCATGAGGCTAGAAATTTGGGCGTCTGAGACAAAATTCAGTAAATATCCCTCACCTTTAATAGCAAAATAAACAGTGCTCTACTCCATTTCAAGGGCTATTTGTGTGGTGTTTACATGTGAAAAAAGAAAGGAAAACAGATGGAAAAGACTTGGATTTCCATGGCTAGCTTGTTTTCCTCTGCTTTATCTTTTTGAGCTATGCAGAACAAAATTCAATGAGGAATCAGTCATTAACAAGCTAAATTGCTCAACAAGTGGGCACCTCCTGCCAGTTTAAAGGGCTTAGCTGAAGTGAGTATGGCATGCTAATAATGCTGGAGCTGCTTTAAATATCCTTTGTTGACCTAACGTGGTTTGGGAGGAGGTGGGAGATTCACATGGCAGTCTTCAGGCTGTGACTTCTGATTTAGTCTTTGGGGGTGTCTTTAGTATCTAGGAATTACTATGAATTCAAAAGTAGGAATTAGTGTGAATTCAGAGGTAGAGTGAAAGAGGAAGATCTGAACCAAAGCCAATAAGAATGCAAGAAAAAGAACTAAGTCTTTTTTTTGGCTTTATTTTGAGCATTGCATGTTATTTTTTAAGTATGTCTTCAGTGTCTACAGTGCCTGGCATTGTGGCCTATTCTTGATAGGACAGTAAAGAAGTAGGAGACTCTGCCCCTAGTCACAGGAGGTTACAATCATCTATACGTAGGATGAGTAGAAAGCAGAACTAAAGTAAGGTAAATTAAAGTGAATCATTGGATTGTAGATTTAGAGGTGGGAGGGACCTTAATGGTCATCCCTCTCCTCTCATTGAGGTAGCTGTGGTTCAGAGAGGTTCAGTAATATACCTGTGCTCACCGTGGCAGCAAATGTCATAGCAGAGATTAGAACCCAGATTCTCTTACTCCAAATCTAATGCCTTTTCCTCTGTACTTAACTGGTACATAGAGCAGAACTAGACATAGGCGAAAGCCCTGGAGACACACACAGTTACAGAAATATCAGAGTAAAGGGTTTCTATTTCATTGAGGCAGTCTTGTTGATTATAAAGGAAGAAATGCGTGTGTGTGCATGTGTGTACATATATATGTATGTATGTATGTATTGTGTATGTGTGTATATGTGTATAGATAGAGAGATAGGTATTTGAATAAGAGTTCTTAATCTGGGGTCCATGGACAGCCAAGGGTCAGAAAGTTTTTTCAAATTCAAGGAATAGAAAAATAAAGAATTAAAAAAAACCCAAGTTGATAAAATGGTATCTTACATCAGAGAATATAGACTGCAGTGAGAACTGGAACTAAATAAAGGAAGAAACAGGAAAAGATCAGTCTTCAATAAACTACATTTCAACCTAAAAGAAAGGGCTAAAAAATGACCTGGATGTGCTGGAGTTGTTCTGAATTACTTGATCCTGGTAATGGACTAGATAGGGACAATATTTTAACGACCATATTCTGAACTGATCAGAAAGGAAGAAGGCTTTGGGTGACCTAGGAATGTATAGAGATTGTCAGAAATGTCGATGACTGAGTCTTACCCAAGGCTCAAACAATGATACAGATATGAATGAGATAGAAAAGGACTGGAGAATCAGGAGACCATTGTATACATTTACAGCAATATTGTAAGGATGGCTAACTGGGAAAGACTTGGCTACTCTGATCAAGACAATGGTCCAAAATAATTCCAAAGGACTCATGATAAAAAGCACTCTCCACCTCCAGAGAAAACTGATAAACTCTGACTGCAGATTGAAGCATACTCTTTTTTTTTACTTTATTTTTCTGGGTGTGTGTGTATGTGTGTGTGTATGTGTGTTTGCAACATGACTGATATGGAAATGTTTTGCATGACTTCACATGTATAATCGATATCAAATTGTTTGCCTTTTCAAGGAGGGATGAGGGGAGGGAGGAAGAGAATTAGGAAGTCAAAATCTTTAAAAATCAATGTTAAAAATTTTAAATGTAGTTGGGAAATGGTTTTGAAAATAAATAAAATATATTAGAAAAAAGAAGAGGACTCAGACAGAGATCAAGTATTTAATCATCACTGCATTTTATCAATAGATGGATCCAAGGGGTGCTCAAGTAAAGACCAAGAGAAGTAGTTTTAATGGCACACACTGGAAAATAATCTGGGTAGAGTTAAGTGATAAGGAAAGCTATGCTCAGGGTGGATCCTGAGAAAATGCTGGTGATAGTGTCTGCCAAAGAGATTCCTGTGATAGAAGGAGAAAGGTAGCTAGCAATCATTATGGATGGAAACTCACAGACCAGAGAGGGTTAAGGACACTGAGAATCTGGGGAAAATTCTAGAAATGTATGTCTGCTAGCATGTCAGTAAGTCAGGACTAGAGTTATACTATGGGATTGTGGGAAGTCAACTGGACAGCTCAGCAAACATTTATTAAACTCCTACTCTGAGCTAGGCACTGTACTGACAGCTGAGGGCACAAAGGAAGACAAAGAGCTTTGGATGCGGAGGCTGAAGATGAAGATTCTGTTTATAGAAACATAGACTTAGAATTGGAAGGACATCAAGTCCAACCCCCTTATTTTACAGGGATGGAAACTGACTCACAGAGAGGTTGTGACATCCAGGGTCACACAGCTCCTAAATGTATGAGACGGGACTTGAACTGAGACCTTCATGATTCCAGGACCATTACTCTTTCACACTGCCTCTAAAATACTTGATGTGTGACTTCTGGCAAGTCTCTTCACTTCCCTGGGCCTCAGTTTTGTTATCTATAAAATGGATGGGTTGGACCAAATGATACCAGAGGTCCCAAGAACTCTAACACTCTAAGTATAATGACTATAAATAGATTGGGGGTATGCATCTATATGGTGCCTACTGTGTACCAGACACTCCTCTGTGCACTTCACACATGCTCATTTACTCCTCAAAACAAGGTAGGTCCCATTTTACAGCTGAGGAAACTGAGGCAAACAGAGGTTAAGTAACTTTTCCAGGTTCACACAGCCAGTAGGCATCTGAAGTCATATTGGAACTCATGTCTTCCTGACTCTAGGACCAGAGATCTATGCCATATCACCTGCCTGTCAGTTTTACAAAGTATGTATGTGCTGTCACTTGAATCTCAGTATACCTTCTCTGGAGTAAGAATTGCAGCTACCATTATTCTTATTTTTGCAATTAAGGAAAAATGAGCACAAAGATATCAACTGATTAGTCAAAGTTCACAAAGTTAGCGTCAAAAGTGGGATTAGAGAGGAGATGTTCCTGATTCTAGGTCCCATTCTTTTGGAGACCTCTCTGATAGTAAAACGTATTCTAATGGTGTGCAATTGGAAACGCAAACTTTCATTTTCCCAGTCAGATGAAACTCTCCCATGTAAATGTAAGATTGAAAACATTGCCACTTGAAGCCCCCCAATTTTAAAAGATATTCTTTGCAGAAATAACTGAGCCAATATTATTATATTTGGCAATGTTTTGTAAAGCTATAAACAAACTAACTTCATTAGGCTCCAATTTGAGGCTTTTCCAGAATGTCTTCTGGAACAAAATTGAAACGATTTTATTCTTAGAAGAGCAAATAACTAAAATTCCTTCCTTAACATTGAGTCAGGAACAACCATAGGCAGGTTTTGTTTGGGAGTTTTGTTTTGGTTTTTTTTTTTTTTAATGTTTAATAGTTCCTTGCCCCTAGTGTTTGCAAAACAATCGCATTCTAATCCAGAAAACAAAATATAACCTCTACATGTTTTGTTCTTCAGCCTATGTTTTGGATAGAGCAGAAATCAACACATCTGTTTATGTTTAGTAATTTCAAATGATATAGTGCCTTTTTGTGCCCAGAAGAACCTTGAAAGTGGGTCTGCTTTATCAGTTGGTATCAGTCCAACTCTGACTTGAGCTGTCTATTTGGTGAACAGAGTATTCGAGGTTCCCTTGTCAGATACATGCCCTGAGTGGTTTATCTCTGGTGGATCTCTGCCGCTTCTCTCCACCTACTCCTCTCTCCCTTGTAGGGAGAATATCAAGTCTTCTGGCCATTCATCAGTGTTGCTTAGAAAAAACATGGTAGGCCACTAACTGAAGGGCTGATTTCTCCCCCTTCTTTCCCCTCCCTCTCCCCTCCTCCCTCCTCCTTCTTCTCTCCTCCCTTTTTCTCTTTATTTTTTTCTTTTTCCTGTTCAAGAGTAGTATTGGAACCACTGTTTGAGAACTTTTACATGATAATCATAGTCTTTTTATACCAGCAGATCATAGGATCATAGATATAAAGCTAGGGTGGATTCATCTAGTAGTCTAACTTTGTCATTTACTATAGCTCAGTGGGTCTCATAACAAAACAAAGATTAATTTCTAAAATATATGCACACACATTATATATAATATAAATAAATGTGTACTTATATAAATATATAATAAAAATATATATTGCATGAATATATAAGTATATTTAAATTATATTAATATATAATAGAAGTGTTTATATTATATGAATATATAATAGAAATACATATTTATGTTATACAAATGCATAATATAAATAAATGTTACATAAATGTATAATATACATTAATATTTATCTGTATTATATTAATACATTTTATAAGTCAATATCTATTTCTGTTATGTAAATATATAATATAAATAAATATACATAATATAAATAAAACCACAATAAATCAGGGATTGAGCCCAGCCTGTGATTTTGCGGATGTAAGGAATTCCCTGGTAGGGAAATTCCCTCTTACCAATGCAGATAGGAACCTTCTTCCTGGATCTATAGTCTCAGAGAACTCCTTAGAGCAAGGATACTGCCAAGCGTTCCAGAACCGGATTAAAACATAATTGGGAAATAGTTAAAACAAATAAAACTATAATAGAACAAATGCAATATATGATCCACAGAGATCGTCATGAGTGGCATAGTGGCCCCTTCTCTGTCTGGATTTGAATTCACTAACCTTCAGCACAGAGGGTTTAAATAAGAGATGGCACTTGGTCCCAGGTCCTTCTGGCTTCAAGGCCAGCTCTCTGTCCATGAAGCCTGTAGTTCCCTTTCAGTAGAAGGATGATGGCTCAAGCAGTCCACATCAAACATTTTTAATGGAGTCTTAACCAGTAAATAAATGCCCAGTTAGATTACAGATGTATTTTTCTTCTGTGACAACCGCCACGTGCATATGGAAGCATTTTTAGTTGTTTTGGGTGTGGTTTTTTGGGGGGGTAAAAGTTATCTTGTAGTTATCGTAAGCACTTAATAAATCGAACAGCTGTGCGTAGCGTATTAAACTACTCTGGAAATTCACAACGTATTTTTTGTTGTTGTTACTGTGGCTATTGTTACTGTTGTAAGGGGTCTGAGGAACAAAAAAAAGCGCTGGGAACCACTGCACTAAGCTACACTTTCTTCTCTCTTCCTTATCTTCTGAATGTCTAGCTTTGAATCCTAAAACAGATACTTTAGAGTTCTATGACTCTGGGTAAGTCACTAAACCTCTTTGAACCTGAACATCTTCATCTGTAAAATGAGAATAGTAACCCCTGGAAGGGACCTTAGAGGTCATTGAGTCTAACCTCCTCATTTTACAGATGAGGAAACTGAGGCCCAGAGAGGTTATATTTATCATTTTTGTCATTTTTTATATTCCGTATGGGTATATGGCAATTTTTGAGTGAGCCAGTTCTTTTTTTTCTGATATGTTAAGAGTAAGGCCTCAGTAAAAGAATCACTAGATTTAACAATATGATCAGATTTGTGATTCTTCTCGCCTATTGCCAGGTTGTTCTCCAGAATGTTTGGACCAATCCAAACATCTATCAATGGTGTATCTGTAGGATCATATTCAGAGCTGGAAGAGATTGAAGAGACCACCTAGTTCAATCTTTGAGCACTGAAGTTCAAACAAATTTAGGCTACCTTCCCAAGGTCACGCATAGTGAGAGGCAGAAGAGGGATCTGATCCCAAGTCTCTGAATCCAAGTCCAAAACGTCCTCAGTGATTCCTTGCAGCCTTCCACCACTGAATTTTATTATCAGACTATTGATTTGGAACCATAAGGAATCTTACAGATCCTTGGTTTTGAACCCTGGTCAAGAATCTTATCATCTTGCCCAACACCTTCATTTCACAGAGGAAACAGAGACCTAGAGTTATTTCATTTGTCAAAAAAAAATTATTCCAGAAGGGCATTTAGCATTTTCTCAAAGTTGTCTTGATTTGAATTCTCTAATTATTAGGGTATTTGAGCATCTTTTCATATGGCTGTTAAGTTAATATTTTCCCCTTTTAAAATTGCATATTCATACCCTTTGATTGTCCCTTGTGTATCTTATATCAGTTTTTTATAGATACTGATTTTTGTCAGGGATATTTACTAATGTATCTTGACTAATATTTATAATTTTGGCAAAGAGATTCCCAATCTCTATGACTTTGTGATCCACAGCAGTGAATTTAGACTTTCACAACTTCTTTTGACCACTGTCTGCTAAAGCCTAGTACAAAGTATTGTCCATCAGAAAGAGTAATGAATTGGTAGGGTTGGTCCCTTGCAGATCAGTTTTAAAGTTCAATTTATATTCACATAATCACTAAAAGTTTTGTGTTGAGCATTGGGGAGAATGAAGCTGCTAACTGATGGTCCCTGATCGGGGTACTTCAACGCTTGTAAAAATAGCAGTATATAATTGGTTTAGGCCTGTGATTTAATTGGTATAAGGAACTTCCAGTGAAAAAATCCTCCATCAATGCACATCAGCACCTGCTCTACAATTTATAGTCTGAGAGAGGAGGTCTGCAAAGTTAAGGGCTTTGCTACCATCACCCAACCAACATATGTCAGAGTTAGGACTTAGGTTGGGTTTCTTATGACCCTGAAATCTGCTCTCTAAGCCACACAGCTATGAAGGGTGTGATTTAGATGAAAGAGAAAAAGACTAGTATTCAAATCCCAGCCCTTCTTTTTACCACCTATGCCCCCTTAGATAAGTCACTTAACCTCTATATATGTCTTTGTATCACTATCCCATAGACATTTTTAAATTCAATGAGTCATAGTACTCTGTGGAGATCACCACATAGAGAATAAAGCCCCCCTCCTCACTCCCCTATACACATTCTTCACTTTTTTTATAGGAGTCAGAGGTACCAGATGAGCAGGCACAATTATTTGCAATAATATTATCTTTCCCATCAAAGGCTTTGGAATTTCCCTGTTTCATTTCCAAGGAGGGTGCCACCATCTTTCCAGTGTCCCAGATGCCTAACCTCTTTATCCTTTTTCTGAGTTAATATCTGGTCTTAGACACTAACTAGCTATGTGACTCTCAGCAAATCACTTCTTTGTTTGCCTTAGTTTCCTCATCTGTAAAATAGGGATAATAACAGTACCTACCTCACAGGTTGTTGAGAGAAAAAACAATGAGATGATGTTTACAAAGCCCTTCACCCAATGCCTGGTATATGGTGGAGGCTATATAAATACTTATTCCTTTCCCTCCTCATTTTCCTCACTCAATCAAAATTACTCTTTTCAAAGTTACCAATGATTTCTTAATTGTCAAATCTGGTGCCCTATTTTAATTCACCTTATTTGACCCTCCTTCTGCAGCATTTGGCACAATCTCCTCCTGGATCCTTTTTCCTCTCTATGTTGTCCTGATACTGCTTTCTAGGTTCTCCTGTTACCTGTAACATCAACTCCTTCTCACCCTCTGGAGGTGGATCATCATTCATATGTTCCCTAAATGTGAGTTTGTTCCAAGGTTCTGTCCTGGACCTTTTCTCCTCTCTCTGTACACCCTCTTTACGTGGTTACTTCATCAGCAACCATGACTTTAATTATTATCTCTATGAAGACAACTTCCCATATCCAGCCCCAATCTCTTTCTTGAGTTCCAATCCCACATTATAAACTACCTATTGGACATTCTGAACTGTGTATCCCATAGACATTTTAAATTCAACAAGTCTAAAATGGTACTCATTATCTTCTTCTCTCAAATCAATCCCTCTTCTCAACATGTCTATTTCCACTGAGAACAACACCCTTCTTCTTTTCCTTCAGTTTCTCCAATTTGGCCTTATCCTGGACTCCTCAGTTTTACTCATGCTCAAGTAGCCAATTCACTGTCAAATTACCCTTTCTGCCTCCCCTAACATCTCTCATGTTTCTCTTTATTCATACAACTACCACCCTACCACATGCCCTTACCACATCTTTTGGACTATTGAAATAGACTCTATAATAGTTTCCCTCACACCAGTCTCTCCCCACACAAGTCCATCCTCCACACAGTCTACAAAACCAAGTCACGTCCCTCCTCAAGCAATTCCAGAAGCTCCCAGTTGACTCTAGGATCAATGATTTCATCTTTAGCTCATCCTTTTTAAATGTCTATTTTTGGGTATGTTGCACAATGTACACCATTACTAGTATACTACATGTATATCATTTATAAATAATCACACATACACTGGGGGTGTGTCAGTAATTTTTTTACTGGATAAGATCCAAAAATTTTGAAGACCCCTGGGTTCGAGGCTTCTAATATCCTCTTTCAGCCCCAAATCTACTGTCTTAGAATCCTTCCATTTACGATCTCTTACAACTCCTCACTGCGCAGACACACACACACACACACACACACACACACACACACACACACACACACACACACACACACACACACACACACACACACACACCCCACCCTTGCCATTCATGCAGCAAGAAAACCTGGAATCAGCCAATGGTTTTGAGGCAAAGGTCAGGGACAGGTTCTCCCAGTCAAACGAAGTATTGTTTCTCTGGAGCCGGCCAATGTCATGAATGCTCTCCGGCCCACTCTAATTACAGTCTGTGGTAGGTAAGAAGGAGCTCGTTTAGGGCGGCTGCTTTTCCTGGGCATTGTATTTGCCCGTAAATACTTCAAAATAGTTGCAGTGAAATGTGTAGCCTTTGAAAGCCGGGGAGGAGCAGATCGAAGGGAGGCGCCCTCGCTCCCAACGAGTTACACAGGCGTCTTTCTGAATGGGTAGAGAAGAAACGGTTATTTCCTTAAATTTGAAAAAACAAAAAAAGAAAAGAAAGGTGGGGAAGGGGGTGGGGATGGGGATGTGGGGGGAGTGCGGCTCAGTGGAGCAGATCCTTAGTCAGATAGCAGCTGAGCCATGCCAGAGCTCTTACTCCGGGCAAATTCAAACTATAAAAGTGACCGGGGGAGGGGGCCTGGGGAGGGGACCTGGGGAGGAGGCGGGAAATCATCCACATCCTCCCGCGGCTCGGCCGCTGCCAGGGTACGTGTGGGAAGAGGCGTTTGGACACTTTCCGCCGGGTTTCGGGGGCGCTGCAGGGACTCCGCCCCGGGGTTCTTGCAGGGCAGTGCCCCCTCCCACTCCACAGCGGGGAAGCGAGCCGTGCAGCAGCGGCAGCTCCGGCAGCGGCAGCAGCAGCAGAGCTCCCAGCCCAGCTTTGCACTGGAGGGAGCCCCCCGCATCCCCAAGTCTGGCTGCGGCTGGAGTTGAGGTCCCGCCCCTTTTGCAGGCAGCTCTTGGGCTTCTGATTGGAGCGCGGAGGACCAATCAGCGGGGGTCCTGGCGAGAGGCTGTCAGTTTGCAAGCTTCTCGCGCTCCGGCTAATCCCCGCAGCCTTCTTTGGTAGCGCTGCTGCTGCTGCTAAGGCTGCTAAGGCTGCTAAGGCTGCCGAGGCTCGGGCTCAGGCTGCGGCTGCGGCTGCTGCTGCTGGTGCTGCCACCGCCGCTACCGCGCGCACTCCGGGCAGCTCTGGCCTCAGACCTGCTCCGCTGCCCACGCAGCGAACAAGTGGGCGCTGCTCTCGCTCGCTCGCTCGCTCTCACCGGCTGGATTACCGCTGATTGTCCTTCCTGCGCCCATTTCTGTCCTTTAACTCCACAGACAGCGTCCACACATACGCCCAGGCCTGGGAAGCCCTGAGAAGGTGGTTTCCCCCGGGATTTTGATCTTGAGGGGGAAGAGGAGTGGTGGCATTTGTGAGCTGTCATGCACCGACCGTTCCTCCTCCTGTGATTTCTCTCTCTTTCCTTCCCGGCCTCATCAGCTCTGGCAGATAGAAAGATATTAAGACTAAGAAGCTTGGTTCTCTAAGGCTCGTATCCAAGGGCATCAGGCACTCGTGTGCTGGGAGCTACATCTGCTTCTTGGCTAAGGCTGAAGAAAAACATCTTAAGCTGGAAATCCTGCTTGCTAGTTCTCGCTGGCATCTCTCTCTCTCTCTCTCTCTCTCTCTCTCTCTCTCTCTCTCTCTCTCTCTCTCTCTCTCTCTCTCTCTCTCTCCTCCCTTTCTCCCTCCCTCCTTTTCCTGCGGATTTTTAGTCCAAAGGACTGTCTCACTTTGGAGATGCAGTGACAAGATAATGGAAGTAAAAGTCTGGGTTTCCAGGAAGGAAAATTATAGGAAGCAGCGAGTGGAAGCGAAGAGCAGTTAAAACAGCCTCAGTCCATCTAAGAAGGGGAGAAGACGGCAGCAATATCAGACCATAGCCCCCCAGGCCAGCAAGATCAAGGTTGGCAAGCTAATAGTAGAGATCTGGGATTCCTGAAGGTGTGCCGGCTCCTAGCTGATCATTATTATTATCGGTTATTATTTTAATACACTGGTTGGAGCTTCGTGGGCGAAGTAAGTGCTGCCTTTCTGTCTTCTCGTCTTTCCCTTTGCCCGGCTACTGCTGCTGCTGCTGCTGCTGCTGCCGCTGCAGCTGACAGAAACGTGTTAGGAAAGCAGAAGAAGATGCCAGCCATCCTGGTCGCCTCCAAAATGAAATCGGGACTGCCGAAACCTGTGCACAGTGCCGCACCGATCCTCCATGTGCCCGTGGCCAGGGCCGGCCCCCAACCTTGCTACCTCAAGTTTGGGAGCAAGGTAGAGGTGACCAAGCCTATTTATTCGAGCCAGATACCCCTGAAATCTCAGGGGCTCCATGAGCCTGCGGGGGATGGGCTCCCCCTGAGGAAGAGCAGTTCTGTGGAAAACGGATTTGACACCCAGGTGAGAGAGAAGGCTAGTGGGGGTCCGGGGGGGGAGCGCGAGGTTCGGAGATATTGAGGTAGTGGGGAGCAGGGAATGAACTGGAGAGAGAATTAGAGTAGCATATGGGAGGGGATGGAAATCTTTATGATGGGGGTATGAGGTTTGGAGATTGTAAGGGACATGATGGTGGTGGGTGTGGCCAGAGGAGTCCTTGGGGTATAGAGATTTGTATGACTGAGGGTAGGTTACTAAGTAGGTATATGATGGAGGTGCTCTGGCACATTGGGTAGTTGTGTTGGTGGAAGGCATATTAAGGGTATCTCTTTCTCCTGACTCTTAGGAAGGCATGCCAATGTGTATTTTCAGGGAAAATAAAAATGCATGTGCTTTTCTATCATTTAGTAATAAAGATAAAAATACTAAGCTAGCCGCTGGCATAGTGCATTACCAGTTTGTCTAACATGACAAGGGTTAGTTTCTATTTGTCAGTTCTGGCTTTGGTTTAATCTCGAGTTGCAAAATCATTTGAGACACATCTATTTGCACTTAGATAGCATGGCTCTGGGCATTGACGTGAGATTCAGGCAAGCCTTATGGGAGAATGGAAAAAATATCCCTTTGCTTGTAGGATCATGGTTTCTGAGGGAGAATGTTCAGATCTGACAGTATGGTTGGTGTGATGTTGGACCTAGGGTATGCAAGCAGGCAGCAGTGAGGGTCCATGGCACACCATCTAAGGAGAGCAGATAGTCTGTCTTAGCTGGCTGGCACCTCTCTTCACACTGATGGGTTGATAGTATGGGGTGGTTTTCTTAGTGGTATCATACCTGAAGTCTGAGACCTCCTTCCTAGGTGGCAGGTCATGGAAAACTGAACCAAGAGAGAAAGATCACATCATCTGCTTGGATCTGTGATGGCTAGACCCCCTAACCTCTCCTAAGGAAAAAAATCATGGCTGCCAGTTGGTTCTGTTGGCCTTCTGCCTTGCTTTTACAGTGACAGGGTGGGGTATAGGCTCTGCTTTCTGGCTGTATGACAGCAGAGACCTTTTGGGTCAGACAGAACAGATGAACGTAACTGTTATGCCCCAGAGCCTGTGGCATAGCAACCCTGGGATTACTGAATTTGCCCTGGTGATTCGCCTGTACTCCCCCTTCCTCTGTTTCATTAACCTTTACAGGTTATCTGGAAGTGGTTGCCCTGCCATCCAGCTTTTAAGCTCCTCACTTAAGCCCTGCTTGAAGATTTCAGTCAACAACTTCTCTTGCCTGTGCAAAAATGCACCCCCCCCCCAGATAATGAAATATGTTCCTGTATGTGAGCTCCCTTCTATAGGCCTTACCACCAATGCTGAGACATCTTGCTTGCTATGATAATCCTACCAATAGCTCAGTCTTAAGATCCTGGTAGTAGCTGAACAAGAGCTTTCCCTCCCTCCATCAAGGGCCCCGCCCAATCAATTGCAGTTTTCCTAGTGATGACCAGTGATGCCTTATATGTGGAAAAGGTGTGGAGGTGAGTCTTAAAGGCCAACTCCCACTGCCCAAGGAAAGAAGAGCATATTTTTAACATTGCTTACAGGAGATGGATGGTAATACAGTCCTGGGCTCAGGCAACAGTAAAACTGCTGCTATGGGAGGCTGCCCCGGGAGCACAGACAGGCCACTCCTGCTGGGCTACTTTTCTTCCATTACCATCTGTAATTCTGCAGTTGCTACCCTAGCCTTTGCACCACTTAACTTGAAAGCACACGAAATGAAGGACTCCATAAAACTATGACCACTTCTTAAGTTAAATGAAGGTACATGGAGGAAGGTAAGGGGAAGTATGCCTTTACCAAGGATGGAGCAGTGAGATCATCTAGAAGCCAGATTTGCTCTATACAGTGATGATAGTAACAGCTAACATTATAGAGCACTTCAAGGTTTGCAGAGTGCTTTACGTAGCTCATCTGATCATCACAACAGCCCTGTGAGGTAAACACTATTGTTACCTCAATTTTTACAGATGAGGAAACTGAGGCAGAGAGTGGTTAAGTGACTTACTTAGGGTCACAAAGTTTGCAAGTATTTGAGACAAGATTTGAATTTTGGTCTTCTTGACTCCAAGTCTAGTGCTCTTCTGTCCACTTGGCCACCTCATTGACTAGAATCTAAGATATAGCTCTTCAATTCACAACCTCTCTTTTCCTGGGACTTGTGTTCCACACTCCAGACTCTGCAATCCAGTGACATTAGCCTCTTTGCTCTTCCTCAGACTGTCTCTTGGCTTCAAACACTTCACTGGTTTTCTCCCATTCCTGGAATTCTCTCCCTCCTCATCACTCTCTCTGGGCTTCCTTGACTTCCTTCAAAGTACAGCTAAAATCCCACATCTTACAAGAAACCTCCCTTGATCCTCCTTCCTTCTGTTGATTATCTCCAATTGATCCTGTCTATATCTTATTTGCATAGAGTTGTTTGCATGTTTCCTTTTTTGACTGTAAGATTCTTGAAAGCAAGGACTGCGGCATTTTTTTTTTTTTTTTTGCCTTTCTTTGTATCCACAGAGCTTAGCTAACACTATAGAACATTTTAAAGTTTGCAGAGTACACTGGCTTGCTGTATAGAATCATTGAAACACAGAAAACTTGGGGGACATATACCACTTGTCCTCTTGATTCCTCCCACCATTTTCATAGCCTTCTATGAGGCACCACATAGTACCCAGCTTACAGAGGTACACTAACCTTGTTGCTGGGACTTTAGTAGCTTACATACACTGATTTCCATAAACCTGGAATGGATGGAAACATCTAGAGGCAATCCCCTGTGCATTTCCCTACCTTCTCTGGGCTACCTCCACAACCAATCTGTCATCTTTTAATGGTAAAATTATCTGTGTCCCAGATACCAAGAGGTGGAAAACAGAAAAGGGTAGGTTGGAATTCAGAGCATTATAGCAACAGCAGAAGAGTTCATCACACTGTACCGCCCCCCCTCCGCCCCCAATTCTGGGATGACAATGAAGACCTCTATACCTGTGTATCCTTTTTGGTGAATGTACTTTCCCTATGTGCTCATTATAACCTGACTATTGGAAATGTGGACTTCAGAAGGCACGTTACTGTTCTGTAACCAGATTAGGCTTGAAGGTGGTAAGCACCATGTTGGTTACTAGGTCATACATGCTAATGGTTATTTGAATCTGAGAATTTAAGTAATAATATAGAACAAGTTTGTATGATTTCCTCCAGTGTTGTGAATTGTGATGGTGCCATTTTCTTTCTTAACGTTCTTTTCATGTCATAAAGATCAAGATCCGTTGGCATGGTCTTTGAAATGAGAAATGGTTTGCTCATCTTACGAATTTGGCTGAACTCGTATACCTGCAGCCCTTTGATTGATTTGTCCTTGGAATTGGGTGGCATGAGTGAGAAGACATTGGGGTCAACCAGAATAGTGACTTGGGACACCTTTTATATTCAAGAGAATGTCAGTCACTGAGTTCAACAAGCATTTATTAAGTTCTTACCATGGAGCAAGCTCTGTGCCAAACATGTAGGATACAAAGAAAGACAAGAAACAGCCCCCACCCTGGAGAAGTTTGTATTCTAACAGGAAAAACAATATATAAACCATTCGATACATACAGGATAGATATAGAGGAGATGGATTAGAAACCTTAGAGAGGAAGATTCTAGCAACAGGAAAGAATGGGAAAGGCTTCCTGCAGAAGGGAGGGGGATTTGAATAGAGTCTTCAAGGAAATGATGAGAAAAAGTGGGGTTTGAAATTATTCATATCAAGGAAAGTTAGGTTTTTTTTTTTCTTTTCCCTGTAATCAATGTATGTTAACTCCTGACTGGAAAACCCATAGGGGAAAATGAATTCTGGATTAGATCTGAGGTGCTAGTCTTTGTTGAGTTCTACTTGGCCATATATAAAAATCCTTCAGTTGTCAGGGTGCTATAACAGCTCAGTACCAGAAAACAGGAAAGGACTCAGGTGGTATCCTCAAAGACGTAGTTACTACTGACCTTCTGACACAAAGTCTTTGTTGCTAGCTTTGTCTTTCACTTTGTGCTTATAAACTCATCATACCCCAGTACACAAGATTTTCCCAGGGATACACAAATGGTCTTTCATACACAAATGTTCTTTTATACACAGCAGGAAAAGCCCCGCAGGTAGAGTCCCCAAAGGCAGAGTTCTCCACCCCAAAGAGGCTTCTCCCACCTAGCTTGCATCTTTTCCTTCTGACATAATCAACTCTACTGTATAAAGGGAACCTTTTAGAACCTCAGTTCTTGAGGGCAGGGAATACTCTAGAAAAAATTTACTTTGTGTCCCAAATACTCAGCACTGTGATTGGTAATTGGTAAGAACTTAATAAGAGCATTCATTGAAGTCAGTCAGTCCAAATGTTTCTGATCTCCCTCCTTTTGTCTGCTGCCTATTGGCATCCTCAGAGTGGGAGAACTCCTCTTCAGAGACATACAATTTATGAGATAATCATTGTTCATTTGGGGGGGGGGGGGGAATCTTTGTAACATGTTCTCTTCCATGCTTTGAATACACTGCTTCTTCATCTCGAGCTTTTAAAATTGCTATCTTCTCTTAAGGTTCAGCTCAGGTGCCTCTTTCTCTTATCCCCTGATAGGTTCTTGGTCTCCTTCACATTATCTTGCATTTACTATAATCTCCTTGATGACAGCAGGTGAATTGTTGGGGGGGGGGGGGTTGTCTTTACCTCCACCATTTTGTCTGCCTGTCTCAGTTTATTCAATTGTAAAATAATACTAGCCCCAACCTGCCAAAGTTGTGGTGATTATCAAATGATATAAGATTTGTAAAGTGCTTAGCGCAGTGCCTGGAATATAGCAGATTCTTAATAAAAAACTTGTTCCCTTCTTTTCTTCCTCTGTCCAGTACTTAGCATAGTGCCTTTAACCTCATAGTTACTTAATAAGTATGTGTTTAATTAAATTGAGTGGTTGGTGTCCTCCTTAAGGCTATTGGCAGCATTTAAGCCCTTCTTATTTCATTACTCCTGATTATCAAAACCACCAATCTTATCCAAACTTCACCGGCATCACTTCTCAATGGGTTTTGTCCAACCCCATCTAAGACCCCACATTCCAAGTCATGAGAGAAATCATGTTTTGGATTTTTCCATTTTGTCCCTGTAGCAGTCACCTGGGGATTGTCTGGGTAAAGTCTTGCTGGGGCATTTCACTGTAGCAGCAGGAAATAGCAGGCCTGACCATCTTTTGTCCTTTAGTTACTCACCTTCCTGTGAAAGTTTGGATGTCTTTGGAGCGATTCCCAGAAGAGCAGGTGCTAGAGCCTGAATCTTCTCATAGGCAGCTCCTTATCCTAGATTCAAACTGAATAACTGGTGGAACTTAATGGGGACAGGAGTAGCCCGGGATGACTTCAATCGAGAATGTAAAGCTTAAACTGCACTTTGAAAAACAGCTGGGATGTCACTAGGTAAAGAGCAAAGCTGAGAGCCAGTGATGTTTATGGGGCATTTTTTTCTCTTCTTCAATTTATTAAAGAAGGAATCAAAACCATGCTGACTTTAAGAGGGATAGGAGTTATATAGCAAGAAGACTGATATTTAATAGCTAGGAAATTGAGGAAGAGAAAGAAAGAGAAAGAGGATGGCAGAATGGTTTGCCAGGGCAGAAGGTGTGCATTGAGGAGTTGTGTTCATCTTTTGTTCTCGAAGAGGACCATGACATCAGAGAAATGGTGACATGACTTGCACTTGACTTTGTTTTGAGTGAGGGAGACCTGTGCCAGGTCACCAACCTCACTTTCTCCTCCTGAGTCATCTAGATTCAGTGACCAGATAATTGTAATACCAAAGCTGAATAGGGCAATGTCGCCTCTATCAAGCAGGTTATCATCTTTCCTAGTCTATAGAAGTAGAAGGGAAGGCTTAAGGAAAGACCTAAGTCCATATAGTGTTCAAGCTGGGTAGCACTGGGACACTCATCTTCTGGCCATCACAAACTCTGGCCACTTCAACCCTGTGTCTGTAGGAAACACATGAATTCCCGGGGTCAGCCACTGATACTTGGTGCAGTTGTTAATGCATATTTGAAAGAAAGTAACCTCAGAAACGAATATTCACCATGGCATTTTCATGTCCTGAGTGACTAGTGGGATTCACATTGCTCTTCATGCTCCAGACATATCTTTCATGCACCACAATTCTTTATCCAATGAGCAGGAAGGAGTTCCCTAAGTCAGAGAATGCAGAATCACAGAATTTAAGAGGTGTCTATACGTCCTCAGCAGCTCCCTGGTTCAACTGAAGGGAGTGGCCGCTAACATACTACTGGTAGTTATCCAGTTGCTTCTTGAGGACCTCCAAGGAGGGGGAAGCCATCACCAATTAAAGAAGCCCATTCCACTTTGAGAGAGCTCTTATTTTTAGTAAGTTTGTCCTGACGTCAAGCCTAACTTGTCACCTTGTGACTTCAATCTGTGGCTCCTGGTTCTAGTCTCTGAAGCTAAATTGAGCAAATCTGATCATTCTTCCACATGGCAGCCCTTCACATAATTAAAGACCAATATTTTCTTCCTGCGTTGATTCTTCTCTTTTGCAAAATAATCATCCCCAGTTCCTTCAAATGATTCTCGTGTTACATATCCAAGGTCCTTTGCCATACAGGTTACCCTGCTCCCAATATTCTCCAACTTATTAATGTCCTTAAGCTATGGTGCCCAGAACAATGCTTCAGATGATGTCTGATGATGGGTAGCACAATGAGAGAATCACCTCCCTCTCCTGGAAATTATACCTCTCAGTGCAGCTCCAATTCAAGTTTTGGCTGCCACAGCATACCACTGACTAATATTGAGCTTTCCATCCAGATTAACATGCTGGATACAAGGAAAGGAATGAATGATAATCATAACAATTGACATCTGTCAAGCACTTTAAGATTAGCAGAGGACTTTAAATGCAGTCTTTCTCTAGTTTCTTACTCTGTAGCTTTTTTCGTTAGGATCATGCCCCCTCTCCATCAGAAATTCAGATGCCTTCAATTTGTCTCATAGTCACTGGAACCACCACCAAACAGCTGTACAAAAAGAAATCAAGTCTCTCTTTTAATTCTATTTAATGTGTTTTAAGTCTCATAGTGGAATAGATTAAGATCTTTTCCTTTTATCTGGGAGAGATCTGGGATATCCCTGTTGGATTCCTTTTCTGGTATCTTGTGACAACTGGACCTTTCCCCAAGAATGAATATTTATAACATTGGTTCCCTTCACCTACAACATAAATTATAACCATGTGCAAAGAATTGTTTTAGAGACAGGTTCTAAATTAGCCCAGAAACCTCTGTCCAGAAGGTTGCAAGACCACCGAAGCCTGTTTGAAGAGAACTGTTAAATCTACTCCCCCTTCTCTTTGAAAGAAGCAACAGCAAAAAGGCCATCTTTAGTATTTTCCATTTTTAGGAGCTGGTTGGTGTTTCAATTAGGCTCATTTCTTAAGAAAGTAATTAGAGGTGATTGAAATCCTCTGTGGGTGTTTCAGAAGTTTAAAATAAAACTGAGGAGGCCATTGGGAAGAAAGCTTCAAGAACACAACCTGTTGTAACTTGGTGCCATTGTGTTTTGATTAGAACTCTTCATCATCAGTTGGTTATGGATTTGGTTTGTGCATTTTTGTGCTGTTTTGTTGTTCCCTTTCTTTTGTTTCTCTAACTTTTAAGGAGGATGTGTAGTGTGGTTACCTGCCAACATGTTAGAATGTTAATCATTCACATATTATTTCTTACTATATTAGTTAATTATGAGTCTGATCAGAGGTTTCTTAAGTGGCCATTATATCCATATTATGTAGATAAATAGGAGAGGCAGCCTGGCATAATGGATAGAGAGTTAGCCTTAAAGTTTTGGGATGGCCTGGCTTTAAGTCCTATTTCTAACCCATATTTATAGTGTGACAATGAGAAAGTCTCTTAATCTGTCAGTGTCTCAGATAATGATCTAATCCTGTAAGTTACAGATAGGCTGCCAATCTATATTGATGGAGATTTGACATTTGAAGTTCCCCCTCATGGATGAATTCACTGTTCTGGACCTCAAATATGGATAAACATACATATGCACATGACTCCTATATATGAAATACCTCTAAGTAATCATAAAAATTAAGGGTCTGATGGAAGTCATTAGATCCCAAATGGAGATGTCAAGACACCTTGGTTTCATAACTAGGACTCACCAAATTGCTCTCCCAAATTGAGTAAATAATTAAACCTCTCTGTCTCTTGTTTTATTAGATGTGATAGCTGAAGGGCAATGCAAAGACACAAAGTAGTTATAAATTGGCTACAACATTTTAATAATGAGAAGGTTCACTTGAGAAGTGGCATAAAAGACAGCATCCAAGATGTGTATATTCTCTCATTATCAAAGACTTATATGAGGAGGTGAGCCAGTTTGGAAGCAAGAGTGAGGGATCGTGTGTCAGTGAACAGCCTCAGTTCTGCCCTGAGATAGGAAGAAAACCAAAGGAAAGCCTTTGACATGTTGGGTAGCTCTTCTGGGGAGATGCTGTAGAATAGAATGGACAGAAAATGGAAGGAGGGAGAGGTTGTAGATGAGCTGCAGTCTGTGCCAAGAGAGTACCCACATTGGAGGAGATCAGAGATCAGAATATTGAAATAAGATGAGATTGGTGTTCTTTTCTGCAGACATTTAGAAATGGGCTTTTTTGGGGTTGTTTTTTCAGTCATATCTGACTCTTCATGACCCCATTTGGGGTTTTCTTGGCAAAGACACTGGAGTTATTTGCCATTTCCTTCTCCAGTTTATTTTATAGATAAGAAAACTGAGGCAAACAAAGTTAAATGACTTGCCTTGGTTCACACAGCTAGGAAATATCTGAAACCAAATTTGAACTCAGGTCTTCCAGACTCCAGGGCCAGCACTCTATCTGCTGCAACACCTAGTTTTCAGAGAGGAGTTTTAACCAAAGCTCTTGGCCCCATTGCAGAAGTATCCACCAAGTGGATACCCAGTTGAAAAACACTCTATTTCTAAATGTTATTCTAACCTCACTGTTTAACCTCATCACTAGCCATGTTAGTACTATAGGCTCATATTTCACAGGATCACAGATTTAACTGGAAGAGACCCACATAGATAAGGATGCCAACGACCAGAAAGACTAAGTAACTCACCTGGGGTCATACAACTATTGTATGGCAGAGCTGGGTCTCAAATTCAGGTATCTTGACTCTATAAATAGTGATTTTCCAACAACCTCACCTTAGAAGGACAAATGTCAAGAACATATCCATTTGTACTACAAAAGGAGGAAGGAATGGGGTCTTTTCATCAGGTAAATGGGGGCTCAAATCTGGGAGAGAAAGTCTTATCAGGGAGAGATCAAGGTCAATGTTCAGTGCTCAAAATAGATGGTTTCTCCAGCATACTGACTCCTTTTGCAGGCTCAAACTCAACTGTCACTAATCCAGTTGGTTTGTGTTCTTTGAAGATTCTGCTTCAAAAACAGACTAACAAATTCCGGGAAGAAAAGTACTGCCATTCAAACCCCAAAAGAGACAAAAACAGATTAGATGGACCCTGCATTAAGACAAAGATAGCCCTCTCACCAAATCAAAGTAAATTCACTTTCATGAAAAAAGACTCGTGTGTGTGTGTGTGTGTGTGTGTGTGTGTGTGTGTGTTCTCAAGCACTTGGGTAAAGGGGCACTCAACCAGATGGCACTGCCAAGAAAAAGTGTTGACTGGCAAAAGGATTCTAAATAACCACTTTGTCTTAAAAGGATACTGTTGATTAGCTATTGGATATATACAATAAGTATATTACATATTATATTATGTAGATATATAATAGGTTATATAAATCTGTGTATATTTATAAGTGAAGGAGGAAATTGCCACTCTTTCCAGCTTTCTAACATTTTGATCAGGGATTGGAATTCAACTTGCTCTGAAATTCCAGTCAAATGGACTGGTTTGCTATTTGCTTCCTATATCCACACCTTTGCACAGGCTGTCCCCTATGCCTACAATGCCCTCCCCTTTAGCCCCAACCTCATGGAGATCCCTGGCTACTTAGGTGCCACCTTATACCCAAGAAGCCTTGTCTGATCTCCTCAGAAATACAGAGTGTATTGATATAAAATGTATATAAAATACATTGCACATAAATATAAAATACAGATATACATGAATATGTATATGTATAAATATTTATAAATGTATATGAAAAATATTGATGTAAGATGTATATAAACTAGAGCTATATTTTATATTTTTGTACAATGTGTTTTATATACACCTTATATCAATACATTTTGTATTTCTGAGGGGAAATAGTGGAGATTTATAATCTAGATAGATAATAGGGATATCTCTCTAAATTACTTGTATATTTCTGTAATTATATAGTAGACATAGACTATATAATGTATCTATCTACATAGACTTATACAGCAGGTATATCACATGTTCTATTATAAAGATATATAGTAGGTTAAATAAATCTGTATATATGTATGTATATGTATATATAAACATAGTTTTAATCCAGACAAAGTTGGGCTATCTGACTCCAGGGACAGAATTTAAGAGAAGAGATTCAATCAGAAAGTGGGTGAAAGTTAGAAAAATTAAGGTCCCTATTTCCTGTGTGCTATTGACATGAAAGACCAGGATTGAATTCTGAGACTCCTGGAAATTTGTCATTTTATACTTTGTTCATTATTTCAACCCTCTTTTTAGGTACTAGTAATGATACCATCTACCTAGGGGCAGCAAGGTGGCACCCTAGTGCATAGTGTACCAGTCCTAGAGTCAGAAAGACTCATCTTCCGAGTTCAAATCTGGTCTCTGACACTTACTAGCTATGTGACCCTGAGCAAGTCATTTCACCCTGTTTGCCTCAGTTTCCTTATCGATAAATGAGCTGGAGAAGGAAAGGGCAAACCACTCCACCATCTCTGCCAAGAAAACCCCAATGGGGTCTCGAAGAGTTGAACAGAACTAAAACTAAACAGCAAAAGATCTCTATCGTTTATTTTTAAGCATACATATTTTCCTTCAGGTGATTGTAAGCTCCTTGAATACAAAGTTTTCTTTTTGTTCTTGCATCCTCAGCTCACAGTGCTTGAAATGTAGTAATACAGTGGGTATTTAAGAAATACTTCAGAATGAATGAATGAAGTAGTTTGTTCATTAATTATTTAATTTTTATAATAATTATAATTTTAAATTAATAAATACCTACAGTGCCATAGATCTCCTGTACATTTGGGACCCCCATTTTTCTTCCAAAAGAGGCAGCTCAGTAGCCTAGTGGATAGATCTCTGGGCCAGAGATCAGGTCAGGATGTCTTCAGTTCAAATGTGACCCCAGATATTTACTAACTTTGTGACCCTGGACACATCACCTAACCTCTGTTTGCCTCATTTAATAAATGCAAAATTTATCATGGTAAAATGGGGATAATAATTACGCCTACCTCACAAAGTTGTTGTGAAAATCAAGTGAGATAGTAGTTGTAAAAAATACTTATCAGAGTGCTTGGCATGCTTATTAATAACCCTTCCCTTCCCTCCTTAAAAGCAAGTCCCGGGGGCCTGGTTTCTTGGCTCCTTCCCCTGGTTTATTACTTCTACCCTTCTCCACCAACCTGGTTTTCTCATCACTGAGCTTTCAATTCAGGAGGAGCCCCAAGGTGCTCCCCCTTCTTCTCCATCTTGCTCCTTGAAGTCAATAAATGACTCCTCTTTGTTTGTTGTTTTTTTAAAGGGATTTTTGTTACTAGTGAGTAAAAGGAGGTTTGCAGTAATGAACAAAGCATAAAATGACAGATTTCCAGGAACCTTAGAATTTAATCCTGGTCTTTTATTCCAGTAATGTAGAGGAAATTAGAGGCCTTAATCCTTCTCACCTTCACCCACTTTCTGATTGAACATCTCTTCAATCCTATCCCTGGAGTCAGAGCCCAGCTCTGCCTTGGCCAAGCACTGGGATGGGTAGAATTATATAGATTTAGAGCTGAAGAAATGAATGGTGATCTCTCTTTCTCTCTCTCTGTCTCTCTCTGTCTCTCTGTCTCTCTCTGTCTCTCTCTCTCTCTCTCTCTCTCAACAACAACAAATGTAAAATCAGAGAAGTCAATAATCAATAAACATTTATTAAGCGCCTGTTATGTTTCAGGCAGTATACTATGCATTGGGGATATAAAAAGGAGACAGTTTTTTCTCTGAATTAGTTCAACCTTTTGATGCTCCTCCTAAAACTAAATGAACTTTGCATGGGACCTTGGGTCCAGGAGGACTTTGGATGGTAAATATAGGACTACATAAAGCATGAAAACAGCCCATCCTTAGCCAAGCTTTGCTGGGAGTCCTTCTCCCTGGAAAAGTTTGATAAAGGCAGATATTTTTGGTGAGAAATTAGCATTAGGTGCCTACGTGTTTACAGACTGGAGGTGAGGTGAGAGAGAACTTAAAAGTTACATCTCTCCTCTCTCTTCCTCCCTCCCTCTAAATACAAAGTATGTATCTCTATAGACATGTACAATAGATATAATTTGTATTACGTATACTATAGAGATATATAGGCTACATAGCTAGATCTGTATATATGTGTGTGTGTACAGTTTAATCCAGGCAAAGTTCAACTTCTTGGTTTTACAAATGAGGAACCTTGGGCCCAGAGGAGTTCTGTGACTTACCCAAGGCTACACAGGTACTAAGGGTATTGTTGTTTGTTTGTTAAGTAGGGTATGAGGTCGAGAGTTGGAAGGGACCTCAGAGACTATTAGACTAGGATTTGAACTCATGTCCTTTGACTCCAAATCAGTGCTTTTATACCCCTGTACCATGCGGCTCCCCAATGAAAAAGACCCACACAGACTGGGCACAGGCATGCAGCCACCCCCTATAACCAATCTGTGCCATTACCCTTAAGGTAACTGAAGGCCTAGGATATGGCTCATCCCTTAGACTTTGTACCCATGAAGGGTACCTCCAACATCATTACTACCACTTGTTTCACTGATTTCCCAAGGGAGACTAATATACCTTCCCATACTTACATGGCAGCTAGATGATGCAGTGAATAGAGTGTTGAACCCAGATTCAGGAAGACCATCCTTGCTTAACTGTGTGACCTTGAGCAAGTCATTTAGTCTCTGTTTGCCTCAATTTCCTCATCTGGAAAATGAGGATAATAGTAGTGCCTACCTCCCAACGTTGTTGTGGAGATAAAATGAAAAGCACTTAGTAAACCTTATAGTCCTATGTAAATGCTAGCTATTGTTACATAGCTAACACATCTATCAAAGATCTTAGTACACATGAGGTCATTCTCCAAAAGACAGCTCAAACTTCTATAGTACTTTGAGGTTTACAGATATGTGTCTCACCAAAAGCTGCCAAAATCATTGCCGGTGAGGAGAAAGATGAAGAGACAAAGGATCTTGCTTAAGGTCACATGGCAAGTAAGTTGGCAAACCTGGATTTTAACCTAGGGCTTCTGATTCTAATGTGCTCATTCTGCTAACACATGCTGGTTTTTTCACCGTGCCTGACACATAGTAGGTGCTCAAATGTTTACTTGTATTGTCTGTAGTCCTTCCTTTTCTAGGGATGATGTCATAAGGCCATAGGATTTTAAGAACCGGAAAGAACCGGAAAGGACCTTAAACATCATTTAATCTAACCCTTTAACTGTGTAGATAAGGAAATAGGCCCAGAAGGGTTAAGATGATTTGCCTAAGGTCAAAGGGCAGAGAGCAGCAAAGCATTTCAAGCTGATTTAGATTTGGTTTGGCAAGGCTTCCAGATATCTATACCCTTCTAGAAGCCACTTTAGCGTCACTGACTTTGGAGTAGCAATTCTTCCCTTAGTCAGTTTCCCCAACAATTTTCCCCTCCCACCCATCTCCCAATGCCTGGCATCAGACTTTGTACTGCCCTGAAAGGCAATGCCTTCCTTGCCCTTGTTATTGATGGCTGTGGACTCCTCTGATGTCTTTCCCTTTCCCAGACTTCTCAGATATTATATATTCCTTATGTGGTCATCAAACAGTCCTCCTCCAGACTTCCTACCTCCCATACCACCCTCTCAGTCACCTTCAGGAACCTCATATTTGCCTCTTTCCACTGTCCTAGAGTCTCTATGCCTACAGCCCCTACAAAGTCCTAACTTGTTTTTGACTCATCCCCACAGTTCCCTGTAGTTTCACAATAGAAGAATACCCACCTGAATGGTAAATTTTAACAGTTCCTTCCATTGATGAAGATAGAGTCCTGACACCATACTGTATCATGACAAACTGGTTTGAAGATTTTCCCACCAACATGATCAGTTAACCAACCATCATGCACAGAGACATAATCAAATTGTACCTATTTACATGGTAACTTTGGATTTCTTCTACCCCATGGGGTCAAAGGAGAGAAAATTCAGTCCTGCTACTTCCTAGACAGAGAGCAACAGTTGGTAATGAATTAAAGCTTTTGTCAATGCAAGATAATAGCAAGTTACATGGAGGTTTCTCAGGAAATTTATGTCACCCACACAAACCCCAAAGAATGACTCAGGACTCGTTGCCTCTGATTCCCATGAAAACAGTCCTGGTCTTGTCATTGAGCTATTTTGCAAACAACAGCCTGAAACCCCAGTGTGTTTTGTCTTTCCTTCTAAATGTGTGCCTTTATACCTTGGGCGACCTTCAGTCTGTGCCAACCCTACAGCCTCCAATGTGGGAGTAGGAGATGGCATGGGAACATGGCTTAGCAGAGTTCCCTCAATGCCTAACTCCTGACTTCCCACTCCTGGATAGTTGGATCTTGGCTGTTTTGGACATCTCTGAACAAAATCATTTTCTTATTGCCTTGGGGGTTAATTGAAAGTGCAAAGACATGGGAGTTAGGAGACTTAGCTTGTAGCTTTGGCTCTTGTTAATTCACTGTGTGAATGTAAGCAGAGCGCTTAACCTCTTTGCGGCCCACTTTCTTCGTCTATAAACTGGGATAGGGGGAGGCGTGGAGTAGAAGATCTTTTCCAAATCTAACATACTGTGATTTTAATAAGCACAACAGGACCCCCAAAAGACTTGGGGTACTTTGCAGTTATTAAGGTGTTCAATACTGCCCTCAGCCTTTTGGGTCCTTGTCCTTCTTAATAGAAGAAGATCAACATAACATCACTATGTTGCAGTCGATGTACAGTTTGTCTGACTGTGGCTGATCAGACCAATGTGAGCTCGCAAGGCTCTATCACTCTTATATGTCACTTACATATCACTCTTATACACTCTATCAAGAGTGTATAAATGATACTCCTCTAGGCACAGAGGGGAGGTCGTGAAGAAGTCTAAAATATGGTCCTTGTATTTTAAGAACCATTCAGACTTATATGAAGAAAGCAGAAAACTACCATTGGGCCCAGAGATGGTGTGAGAATAGGAGATCTAGGTAATAGGTACAACTCAGTTCAGAGTAAGAAGAAATAGCTATAGGCTGGTGTGTTTCGGAGTGGCTTAAACTTGGATCTGATGGATAACTAGGTCTTAGGCTATGATTTGGTTGAGCGGAGAGGAGGTGGGAGGGTATTTCAATCAAGTGAGGGAAAGGCTAGAAAATGCCAGCAGAGCTTGCCTGAATACACTCCTCGGTTCTTGTCACATTGCCTTAGATGCATAGAAATGTCCTGTCCTCTCAGAATGTCATCACCATTTCCTCCGCCTTGCTCCAAGAAGCTCTTCGTCAGCCTCATTCATCCTTGTCTTTCCCTTAGCCTCCCCGCTGTTGGCCTGTCTTTGCTATGGTGCCCCACTTGGCTTTGCTACATCCTGCTGCAATCTGGTAATGATTCTTTTCCTTGTAACCTACTCTTTCTGCTGCGACCCAGGGCACCCCACTCTGACCACCCTGACAAGAGCCTCCCATGTGTCTGACAGCTGGATGGGTTCCTCTCACATCCTTTTTCAGCCTCTCATCTGGCTCAGCAGAACGCCTCCATTTCATGCCCATTCCTCTATGATTATTCTCAGGCCTAGGAGTGACGCATGTTTCTACCGCAGTTTCTTGGCCCCAAACACCCCAAAGCTGTCAGCCTTTCCAGTTTATGAACCACTTGTCATTAGCCACTCTCTCTAACTGGACAGGACCCTCAGGGAGAAGAGGTCAGTACAGGGACAGCTCCAAGGAACTCACACCACTCAGGCAAATAAACTAGAAGTAATAAACTCACACTTGTATAACATCTTCAAGTTTATAAACAAGCCTGTAAGGTAGGTAGTATAAATATTATCTCCATTTACAGATGAGGAAACTGAGGCTCTGAGAAGTGACTTACCTAGGTCACACAGCCCTTACTCCCCATCCTGAAATGTCCTTTCTAATCAATCTGGTTTACCCTGGGACAGTCCATCTCCCAAATCAGTGCCTTTAACCATGCTCTCCATGCCATGCATGCTCTCTATTTCTCCCTCTGCTAATATGATCTTCATCTTTCTTCATAGCACAGCACAGGTATCACCTTCTACTCCAGGTCTTTCCTTATCCCTCCTCGTTTCCTTCCCCTTAAGATGCCCCATCCCACTGAAATGATCTTGTGTTTTTATTTGTTTACGTAGTATATGCTTTCATGGGAACATTCTCAGTAGAATATAAACCCCTTGAGGTCAAGGTCTACTTAGTTTTTTTCTTTGTATTCTCAGCATCTGACCAGCATAAAAAATGCTCCCTCAATTGAATTGAAGTGTTAGAGCCAGGATTTGAACCCAAGCCTTCTGATTCCCAGACTAGGGATCTTCCTGCTGTTTCAGCTGTCTCCCTATGGAGTTAAAATAATGCAATACAGTCTGGGAATTAGATACAATTCCCTTAGAAAAGTGGCTCTTACTCTGTGATCTTAAGACTCCTAGATTTCAGGACATCTGTGAACTTGGATCAGAAAAGAAGAATTCCATCTTGCTTTTCACTTCACTCTAACTGAAATATAGCATTTCCTTCAGTTATTGAAAAATATTTTTCTGAAAAGGAGTATCTCTAAAATATTCTGAAAAATGATCTGACTTTATCAGACTGCCAATGGGGGCGGGGGTGGGGGGCGGCCAGGACACACAAAAAAAGCTTAAGAACCTCCGCCTTAGACCGTGGAATGATAAGAGACTCCTTTAGCTTTAAGCTTATTCTTTTATCCATCTAAGACATAGGCAGGAGAGAAGGGGAAAAAATAGGAAAGTAAGGGAGGGAATGCTTGCTTCTATTATTGGATGTTCTACTCTGAGCAGCTTGGCAATTTTAGAAATTCTAAACAGCTTGCCACTAAATCATTTTCCCCTCTTTCTACCAAATGGAGCCAGACCAGTTTCCTTATTGTCATTATCTCACACCACTTTGAATTTGGAGCAGTAAATTGAATGAGAAAAGTTAGCACCCTTCCTAGAACCAAGCATGCAATCCACGTCCCTTTGCTGGAGGGCAAGACCGGGGGCAACTGCTACCTTCTGATTTCCTCAGATATAAGAAGTGTGGCTTGGAGAAGAGACGAAATTTGTAGAAGGTGACACAGCAAATGAGGCGCAATGACACTGGCATGAACTTGGTTTAGTCCCATGTGGTGTTCACTAGTATATGTCTTTATGTATTAAAAAAAAAAGAGGACCCAGTTTAGTCTCCACTTTGGAGTTCAATATCAAGAATAAATGACTATCTAGGCCATGAGAAAAAGGGTTTTAATTCTGCAGGGTTTATAGTTCTTTCTGATCACTCTTCTTATTCCCCAGTTATTACAGGTCTGGACTTGTTTCTTTTCTGAAGCATGAAGCAGAAATAAATATACATTTGACCCATTCCCTAGAAATGTTTACCTGGCTAAAAATACTCTAGCTGGGTATTATTTTTAGAGGGATTTATATTCGAAGTATATAAATTGCCAACTTAGATGTGTATTATTAGGCATGAACTATTCGTACATTTTATAACAGGAAGCTTCTGGTTTTCCATTGAGGAGAACTGGAACTCAGTCAGAAACTTGCCATTTGAAAATTCCTAATGTTATAACTCAATTGCTGTCTTCCAAAGCATTTTGTCATAGACCTTTAGTGATTTGGCCATTGGACGACTGGAAAGCCATCAGCCGCCTCTGAGAGTTCATTGAGTCCACTTTGGAGATCCTGCCATGTTTTAAAGGAAGTCTACCCTAAGTTTTCTCTCCACAGGCTTGTCACATTTTGCAATGTGTTGCCTTTGGATTGGTCTATGATCAGACATGGTGCTTATTTTAGAACTGGAAGGAGAGAAGAGACATCAATAAAATAATACTGAGTGGAAATACATTTTGTGGTTTTAAAATATCTGCCCTGGTTAGGAGAGATTACTTGTGTGTGTGTGTGTGTGTGTGTGTGTGTGTGTGTGTGTGTGTGTGTTTGTGTGTGTATTTAAATCACTTTCAGTTTTCTCTTCTCTTTCTCTTGGAAATTGGTGGGAAGGGAGCTGAGAGAGGAATTCAATTCCTGCTAAAGTATTCCCATTCCACTCTTAAGGACAGCTGTGAAATTTGATTCTTACTCACTTATAGCCCTTGGGTCAGCACCTGGTTATCTCCCCACCTATCTGGATGCTCCTTTCTGGTGTCACATTACCACAGGATTTTGGATTTGGAAGTCACCTTCAGCAGCCATATAGTCCAACCCAGACCCCACAAGTGGTCATGCAACCTTTGTTTGAAGATATCCAATCCAAGGAGGGGAATGTTCCACCACTTGAGGCAGCCCAATTTCACTTCCGGGTAGCTTTAATTGTTAGGAAACTTTTCTTCACATTGAGCCAGAATTTGCCTGCAGCTTCTGTCAATTACTCCTTATTCTTTCAAACAGAACAAGGCTCTTCCACACATCAGCATTTCAATTTTTTGGTCATGATTATTATGTTCTCCCTGGATCTTTGCTTTTCCAAGCTATATATCCATGTATATTTAGATATAGATCTAGATTTATATATATATACATATATACATATGGGCTACACACACACACACACACACACACACACACACACACACACACACAGGCTATATGTCCATAAGTTCCTTCACCATTCTAGTTACCCTCCTGAGATTGGACTCCAGTTTATTAATATCTGAAAGTTTGGCAACTGGAACTGAGCATGGTGCTCCCAGTGCTCTGACTAGGGCAGAGAATGGCAGGGCTATTGCCTTTGTCTCCTGTGCTAGTTCATAATTCTGCTTTTGCCCTATAAATGAGTGTCCTCCCCACCCCCAGACTTCATCCTCTGCCCTTTGTCGTTTCCCTCTTCTCTTTCTTCATTGGTGATATCATCCAGTCCTATAGTTAGAGTAATTACATCTATGCAGATCACACCCAAATCTCTATATTCACCCAAATCTGCCCCCTTGGTCCCACATCTACATCTGTAGGCACTTCCACCTCAAAAACAATGTGTCCAAAGCTAAATTCCTCACTTTCCAACAAAACCTGTATTCCTTCCCAATTTCCCAACTTCTTTTGATGGTATCACCATTATCCCAGTCATCCAGGCTTATAACCTCAGAGTCTTCTTTGGTTCTTGTCCTCTGGCATCCAATCAGGTGTCAAATCCTATTAAGTCTACCTCCAAAATATCTCTCACACCTGTGTCCTCTCCAGTCATACTTCAGTCTCTAATAGTAACTTCATCACCTTGGGCCTGGACTATTTTATTAGCTACTTAACACCACCTCTCCCCACCTCTTCCCCAAAGCTAGGTGGCACAGTGGAGAGAGTGCCAGGCCTGGAGTCAGGAAGACCTGAATTCAAGTCTAACCTCAGGCACTAGCTCTGTGACCCTGGACAAATCACTTTGCCCTGTTTGCCTCAGTTTCCTCATCTATAAAATGAGCTAGAAAAGGAAATGGCAAACTATTCTAGTATCTCTGCCAAGAAAACCCCAAATGGGGTCACAGAGAGTTGCACAGAACTAAAACAATTGAACAATCAACCTCATCTTTAGTTTATTTTCCATCCTCTGCCATCCTCACAGAGCTGCCAAAAGAATCTGCCTAATGCAAAGATCAGACCATATCATCCATGTTATTCTTTTGTTTTCAGCCTTCAGTACCCCCCAGTTTGGGGCCATTCATAATAGGGTTCCAATTTGCTTTCCCAGATTTATTTAAAACTCCTTCATGCTATTTAGATTTTAGCCAAATTTGTTCTTTGATAATCTTGCTTCTCACTCCTCCAATTTACTGTGTTGACAAAGGTTGGTATGTATGGCTTGTACACTTCATCTCCCTCCAAATATCTTTCCCTTCCAGGTCCAGCTGTGATGCTACCTCCAAGTGCAGCCTTTCCCAATTTCCCCAGCTGAATGGCATCTGTCTTCATACTTAGCTGTGCACCGTGTCTGCTCCTTTCCTTTGACACCATCACATTCTGCTTTGTGTTATAATTATGTGTGTGCATAAGCATTTAGTTGTAAGTTGTCTGATGGCAGATTCTCTGTATCCCCAAATCCTACCATGGTGTCTTTACGTCTAGACATTGTTGTAGGGAACTCCCAGTGAGAAAACTCCTTGTGCCATTGCATATCAGTGAGAAAACTCCTTGTGCCATTGCAGATCAGTCACTGTTCTAAACTGTATAGTCTTAGGGGGAGTCCTGGGACGATGGGAGGTTAAATGACTTACCCAGTCACACAGAGAAGGATGCAAAGAGAAAATGCTTGAAGCTAGGTCTTCCTGATCCTAAGACTGACTCCCTTTCAACTGTACTGGGCTGCATCTTACCTTGCTTGCATGTTCATTGAATTGAACTGGTCCTGGGACCAAGCAGAGTAAGTCTACCACCTCTTCCAATTAGCAGACCTCTAGGCACTTGAGAGTAGTGATCCTGGCCTCCTCTAATTTTTCTCTTCTCTAAGCTAAGAATCTCTAGTTTCATCCACCACTTCTCCTTCAACAGCATGGTTCCAAATCCTCCCACCATTCTGTTCACCTTCTTTTGGGACATATTCTAGTCTGTCAATTTCCTTCCTAGAATATGGTTTCCAGCACTGAAGCTAGTGCTCCAGATGTGGTCTGAACAGGACAAGACTTCAGAGAGACTGCAACTCTATTCTGAACAATGTTTCTCTCAATGCCACTTAAGACAGCTTTTCTGCCTCCCCTTGGAGCCACTGACATCTGTTAAGCACGGAGCCCCCTAAAACTCCTAAAATGTGTATCACCTTCCAATGCATAGTGTGTGTGTGTGTGTGTGTGTGTGTGTGTGTGTATGTTTTAACTCTGTATACCAGATTTTAAGCTTCTTGAGGACCAGGACCATGTCTTACTTATCTTTTTATTGGTCCCATCACCTAGCACCGTGCATTATATGTTTTAAGTGCTAAAATGCTTAATATATGTTGACTGAATTAATTTGAATTGAATGCCTCTACTTTTTTCACTATATGTTGGTTGTTTTTCCTCCTGCTTTCTTTTTTAAATTATTATTGGGAGGGATAGCTCATTGGGTATGTCAAGGGGAAGGAAAGTTACATTTAGAAATGAAGGTATAAAAACCAAAAATATGTTAAAAAATAGATGGTAAAAAACTGAGCACCACTGGAGCAGAATCATGAAGGGGTTGAAATTTGTCTCATGGACTTTTTGAGCTACTCCTTTCTCCTTAAAATCATCATCATCATCATCATTCATTCATTCATTCTCCTTCCTAATGGAAAGTGGAAGGATACTCCTGTCTAGAAGGAAAGCGGTATTTCATTTATCCTTGTGGAGCCCTATGATGATGGAAAATTCAGTTCTCCCATTGGGATTTTCTTCTATGCTAGATTGTGCTGTGCTGATGGAGATTGGAGATAATGACCTCCTTCAATTGGATTGACAGTGAGCTCAGTCACAGGCTGTGGTTACCATTAGCTATTGAATCCTTCTGGGATTCTTTAGTAACAGTAGGCAGTAGTCATTGTTTTCTGATTTGGTGCCACTTCCCAAAGTCCTTGGGTGCTTTGAGTTTTTCTTTCCCACTTCCCAATTTCAGACAAATGTTGTGTTGATATTTCTTTGAAAAGATGCTTCCCCTACTCATATCTGCACTCCCCACAGGTCTGGCAGTATAGTGATAGCGTCTCATTCTCTCCTCGATTGTTTTTAGGTGACCACAATTCCCCCTGAGTATCTGGAAAGGGTTATTAAAATTACTTGGGCCTCCTACCTGAAAAACCTGGATCAGAAGATTTTGACCATTTTTGTTTGGCATCAACTCCTTTGGCAGTCTGGGGATGCCTATGGACATCTCAGGATACTGTTTTTAAATATTTGAAATAATGCAATTACAAAGGAAATCAACAATAGTAAATACATACATACACACACATGTGTGTGTGTGTGTTTAAAAACTCAAGTTATTAGCTTCCAGGTTAAGAACTTCCAAGAGTAAGGTGGAAGGGGAAGAGACCAGGTATTCCTACTAGCATTACTGTTCATTGGGGAAGGAAAGATGTTCCTGCTGTACATGTCTATTATTCTAAAAATAGTATTTTAAAAAAGTTAAACTATTTTTAAATTAAATTTTTGAATATTTTTTAAAAGGCTACTGTAGCCTCTCAGAGCTAGAAGGGGCTTCGGGGGCCACCTAATTCCACTAATAACTGAACATGAATCTATCTATGTTCTACAGTATCTCCAGAAAATGGTCATCTAGGGCCTTCCTTGGGGCCTCTCAGTGAGAGAGAAGTTTTTCTTTTTGTTACATCAAAGTTTGTTTCTTTATAATTTCTACCCACTGGCCCCCTGTCGTTATTCAGTCGTTTCAGTCATGTCTAACTCTTCATGACCCCATTTGGGGTTTTCTTGGCAGAGATACTAGAGTGGTTTGCCATTTCTTTCTCCAGCTCATTTTACAGATGAGGAAGCTGAGGCAGAGTTAAGTGACTTTCCCAGGATCATACAGCTAGTGAGTGTCTGAGGTCAGATTTGAACTCAGGAAGATGAGTCTTCCTGGTTCCCAGGACAGTGATCTATCCATTGTACCATCAGCTACCCACCCATTGTCTTAATTCATTTTCCACAAAATGGTCCTGAAGATATATGTTGAAGTACTGGTGTCATGTTGTTGTCTTTCCTTTTTTAAGCTGAACACCTGAAATACTTTCAAATATTTTCCAAGTATTTTAATAGCAGGCATGTCTCCATACCATAGTATTTGATCTCTTTTGGACTTCCTGCAGCTTGTCAATAACCTTTCAAATGTGTCCTTCACAACTGATGTACAATTGGCAGTGTAGCTTCCTAAATATCGTCCCTCTTGTTCTGGACAATACGTCTTTTAAAAATTTCAACCAAATGTCAAATTAGTTTTCTGTGCCCTCGGTGGTGCCTCTTAATAAGAATAGGACCGGTGAGTGAGCTTTCATTCTGCTGAGCTAATGTGATTCATTTCAGTTCAACAGTCATTTATTAAATAAATGCCTATTGTGTTCTAGAATCTATCTCCATTTTATAGAGGCAACATTTCCTCAAACCAGAATGTCATGAAATGTTGGCTCTAAGGCTCATACTTAACATCTGAGCCATTTTTGAAAACTTCTGTAACATTCTGAGCTGTTTAAAAATTGTTGGCATGGTCGCTGATACCATAGAAACCACTGCTCAAGCAAAGAAGCTGTCTTTGCTCAGCCAAAGCTGGGCTGCTCTTGGATGGAGGAGAAGACTGGGTGATGTGGGGTCAAACTTCATCTTTAACTTAGGGTTATGTCGTCCCTGAACCTCTCTGTCTTAGTGTTTTTATCAGAATGAGATGATAGGATGACAGGATCAGGAGGGACTTTGGAGATTACCTAGCTGTCCATCCTCCTAGTACTAGATGGTGGAGGTGAGGTCCATTAAAGAGGAGTGACTTGTTTAACCGCTTTATTAGGATCACATGCCTAGCTCATGGCCGAGGGAGATAAGAACTCAGGTCTCTTGACTCCAAGTTCAGTGGTCTTTCCACAACACTATGAGGTTACCTATAGGAAAGAGCATTTAGAAAGATAAAAGTATGATTCAAATATGGGTCAATAACAGTGAATGAAAATGTCATTAGAAAATAAAGACATTAGGTTATTCTTTTAATAGGTATTTATTGGTCTCTGATTATTTTTATGACATGGGCACTGTGGTATATTGAAATAAATCTAAGACATTTCGTGACCTTCAGAAAGTTAAATAACAATAAAAGACAGGGATGATAAAATGTCAGATGAATGGTACAGATACTGTGTACTATAGTTCAGACAGAGACTAAAGAGAACCTTATAAATTCATTGCAGAAGGCTTGGTGATAGAGGAGAGATCTGAGCTAAACTTTGAATGATGTTTTGGTTTTAAAGAGGAAGAAAGATGTGTAAGATTTTAAAAGAAGCCAGTGTGGCAAAAGGAAAAGAAGATTGTTTCTGGAGTCAGTAGGCCTGGGTTCAAATATCACCTCTGATAGAAACTGTGTAATGTGGGACAAATCACTCCACAACCTGGGCCTCAGTTTCCTCATTTTTAAGAGGTTGACATTGAACTACACAGCCTCTGAGGAGCTGTCCAACTCTAGATCTATGATCCATATACTTCAGGGATTTCAGCTAAAACCAAAACTTGATTTTTCATGTCCTCTGCATCTAAATGTGGGCAGTTTCCCAGGAAGACTTTGGGCCTAGTTTACTCAAGTATCTAGGAAGAGTCCAGTCCCATAATGCTTATTGACTTGACTTCACATTGACTAAATGCTTCCATTGGCCTTTGGAGAATTCCAGCCTACTTCCCTTTACTCTGTAGGTTATTTAGTTTCTTTGCCTCGTTCATTCAATCTACACCAGGAAATAGTAAGTGATCTTTGGGAGATGCACACATATGTTTTCTCAAAGAAGTAGATGAGAGACATTTGGAGAAGTACAGACAATTAAACCATTCCCCATTATTGGAATGCACCCTGAGATATAATATAATAGTGATGATAATAATAGACAACATTTATATAGCACTCCAAGGTATTCAAAGTGCTTTACTTATGATCCAGCTGATATTACCATCCTCATTTTAAAGATGAAGAAACTGGGGCTTAGAAAAATTGTGACTTGCATAAGGTCGTACAGATAGTTCATGTCTAAGACAAGACTGAAAACTAAATCCTGACTCCGTCTGGCAATCTAACAATAGGGAAGGGAGTTATTGGTGTCTTCCTCAGAGGCATCACCTTTCAGAAAGTTCTTTGGCCCCTTTATCTGATTGGATCTAAATTTCTTGACCGTGGAGGTTGGATATGTGATCCATGTTTTCATTCATGGAGTTTTGGGTCATAAAAATTGGTTACCTTGAGTGGAAACTCTAGAAGGAAGGGAACATTCACTTGCACGTGTGTCCACACCCACCCACTCACATAGACACCCACACAACTTAACATACAGGTTTAGTCATTCTTTGTTTCATATATCCATGCACCCAGAGGCTGTGTCAGAGGCCTTATTATAAATCACAGATAATGGCAACAATGGAGATTTGTTATGAGAGATAATTATGAAGTTAGCTCACCACAAAGCATTATCATCTCAGCAGTTTAAGTTTTAGTCTCTGCCCAGGCACCCTTGTGATGCTCTGAGTCATTCCTAAGAGGGGTGGAGGCCAAGAGCTCCAACTATCTACTGACCAGTGCCATCTGCTGGGCCTTACCCTTCTTTTGATCCAAGCTTTGATCTCAGGAAACCAGATTCCAGATTAAGATGCCACCACTTTCAGAACTGGCAGGCAGATATTTGAGATGAGACCCTAAGTAAAATGGACAGGTTAGTATAATGAATATCTCCCATTCCTGCTTTCTCACTCTTTTTCTCCCTTCAAGAACCGCTATACCATTTTTCTTGCCTCCTCAGACCTGGATGCCCAGTGTTCTCCAGGTGCTCCATCCCTCCTTATCAAGAGGGAAGTGTATCTGATCAAACAATAACTTGGTGTGAATTCATTTAAATTCCCTTTTAAAGACAACTTAGTTGACCGCTAGCTCAGCACTCTTTTTTAATGAAGAAATTTTGAATCTTTTGGCCAGAATTTGGACAGTTAGGCGGAAGAGAATTTTTTAAGTAATTTATTTATTTTAAATTTAGGGAATAAAACAAGCATTTTCATAACATACTATAATAGAAGAGAAACTTTGAAAGGGGGTAAGATGTGGGTGGGGACCTTTCCAGCTCTGTGCTTGCACTGTCTAGCTGTACTTTGTCAATTGGTAAAGTTGTCCCTGGATGTACATCTCCTCTCCTGAAATTGAAGAAGTAAGAAGTGGTAGCAACTAGAAAAGTACTCCCAAGCTTTGTTCCATAGCCTCAGTTGGGGTGATGATAAACTGCTTGGCCTGTTTTCTACTTTAACCTAAACCTCTAAGAGAAAAAGAGGTGTTTTACACACACACACACACACACACACACACACACACACATTATTGTATTGTGGGTGGAGAGAGGAGTGAACTAAAACCCTTAGAGGAATGGCATCCCAAAATTTTGCTATTTATTGGGCACTGACATGGGGATAAGCATGAGATGAGGGGAGGTATGACTCTACAGAAGATTGTCTGAAAAAAAAAAACAGGGAATTTAATGCTCTGCTACATCAATATGGGGACAAGAATGTGTCTGACAGAACCTCCCCTCATTCTCCCCCTTCTTACCTACCCTTCCCCCCAAAACAAGGGGATTCCATGCTTTGCAGAGATGGCAAAGGACTCTGCTCTTGCCCAAAAGGGCGTGAAAGCGCTGCTGTGTCATTAAGCTGTTAAGTCCCTAGATGAAGTCTTTCCCAACTTGGCTTGTGCACCTTCTCATATCCATGACAATGCAACCTCCAGACTCTTCAGTTGGGTTGTCAAGTGAAAGGGAAAGTCTGTCAGCCTGAGCACCTGGGGTGTGGGGGAGCGCAGAGGGAGGTAAAAGAGAGAGGCATTCCCTGCCCTCGGAGGGCTTACGGTGTAGCTAGGCACAGATATTTTCTATTGTTAAGTTTTCAGAATGTCTGAGGTGGAAAGAGTCTCATGTGCTCCAACCCACACCAGAACAAGAATTCTCTTCTGTTTGAAGGCTTCCAATGACGAAGACCCCACTACTTCCAAAGAGGTCCCCTTATGAAAAAGCTTTTTTTGTATCAAACTAGCCGTATCTGCTGGCTGGCCCTAGACAACCCAGCTTCCATTTTATATCCCATCCGCCATCTCATGGATATGCTTCTGCCCTCCCCTTTCTCACCTTCCCCAAAACAAATCACTCCTTTCTGAGCTCAATCCTGCGCTATGTATAGTCTTTTCCTCTTCAAATGTTATGGCCTTGAAGTCTGGGACTGTCTATTCTTTAAAATATTTGTACCTCCAGAACCAGACACAGTGCTTGGCACATAGTAAGTGAATGAGCATTTAAAATAGTACCTACTGTGTGCCAAGAGCTTTATAAATATTTTCTCATTTGATCCTCACAGCAACCCTGGAAGGTAGGTGCTAGTATTATTATCCTCATTTTACAGCAGAGGAAACTGAGGCAAACAGAGGTTAACTGGCTTGCTCAGAGTCTTACAGCTAGGAAGTAGCTGAGGCTAGATTTGAACGCAGGTTTTCATGACTTCCAGCCCAGTACTCTATCCTCTACACCACCTAAGAACATCTGTTAAGTGCTGACTTGGTAAATACTTAATGGATGCTTTTTTATTTATTCATCAAATACAAATCTGTCTCTCTGCAGCTTTCTTCCATTAGGTTTAATTCTCCCCCTCTGGGGCCAAGCAGGATTAGTTTAATCGCTCTCTCGAGGGACAGCCCATCAAATTCTTGAAAATGGCTTTCACATCTTTCTACCCCTACACACACATCTTTAAAACACACACACATACACACACACGCACACACACATGCACAGACGCACACATGCACACACACAAGTTTTCTTTACGTCTGGTAAAACATCCCTACCTCCTTCAGATGATTCTCATGTAGCATCCAATAGAACAAGCATTGATTATTTGCCCCTACATGATCTAGAGGCCCTTCATCATCCTAATTCTTTTTCTCTGGGTTCTCTGCAGTTTATCAATATCTTTTCATTTTTCACATTTGTATCCCTGGTGACTAGCATATAATGGGCAATTCATCAATGCTTGTTGATTAATTGTTTGATTGGCTGACTGGAGTCTGGAACTAAACAACTCCAGATGTGGTTGGATCAGGGCAGAGTGTAGCAGGATTATCACCTCTGTAGTCTTGGGCACCATGATTCACTTAATATGGCCTAAAATCACATTAGCTCTTGGCTTTTCTATCACCCTGTTGGCTCACAATTAGTTTGTTGTCCTGTAAAATCAAAGTTTTATAAGCACCCTGCTCCAACTGAATCATGTGTCCCCCATCTTTGATGTATGAAGTTGATTCAGGAGGCTTACATGTAAAAGATCCCATCAGGGAAATTGAATGAATGAGAAAAAAGAAAAGTGATGTGAAAAGCTTATGTGTTCCATTGTTAGTCACATAATATGAAAAAATAAAGAGGAAGTTGGGTGGCCTTTCTTGAGGATGATTTACAAACCACAAACAAGACTCACACAGGGTGGGCAGGCACAGGTGGATCATGATCTGCATTGTTGGATGGAATTTCTGAATCGTTGAGATCAGAGATCCCTGAAGTAGCAAAGTATTGAAGTCTAAGATTTTACACTTACCTCTTTCAAATTTCATCTTATTAAATTTGGTCCAAAATTCTAGCACGTCTGGATTTTTTTGAAAGGATCTTGATTTTGTCATCTAATGTATTTGCTGTTCATCAGCACATTGATAAACTTGCATCCATCTATGCCTTTATCTAAATTATTAACAAAAATGTTTAACTGCATAGAACCAAAGGCAAGAACTATTTCCTTGTTTAGTCTTCAGATATCCCCAGCGCCCAGAACAGTTCATCCCTAAATAAATACTTGTTGTTGAACTGTCAAAGTTGACATCAAGTCTTCAATGACCCCTTTTGGGGTCCAGCCATTCAAATAGTTTTGATGTGGGCTGCCATCTACCCTCCCTTCCCCCACATCTCTCTACCTTTCCTGGTCCCCCTTCTACCCTAGCTGCTAATGCTTTACCTTCCAAGGATGAATTTTATCTACTCTGCACAGATCCTGTGTATACCTTTTTACATATGTATTCTCTCCCCTGGTAAAAATAAGCACTCTCACGACATCATTAATCCTCTCTAAGAACAAAGGATAAACTGTAAGAACTTCTACAAACTTGAGAGCAGGGACTGTTTTTGCTTTGTATCCCTAGCACTTAGCTGTAAGCTAAGCAAGTGCTTAATAGATTTTTGCTTGCTTGCTTAATAAGAATTGGGTTTTTTTTTTATTTTTTTGGTTTGCGGGTTGTTTTTTGGGAGGCAATCAAGCTTAAGTGATTCACCTGGGTCACACAGATATTAGTAAGAATTATATGAGAAACCTTAGAAAAAACTTGCTTAAAACCTAGGGGAGCCATGGACATGCATACCCACAACAGTGTTCTAAAAGTACAGTCTTATGTTAATAGCTAAAAACTTCACTAAGACTTTTGAGACATACATACATGCACAGATTCTCCTCTCCTCTCCCTTTTTTCTCTTCTCTCTCTCTCTTTCTCTCTCCTTCTATCCTTCCTTGCCTCCTTCTATCTCATATGTAGGTGTATATATATGTTTGTATGCATATGGACATACGTGTATTTATTTACATGTTTATGTGCACCCATATATACAAGTTGACACACATGAGCATGTCTTTACATTTAACTATAATATTATATCATGCTCAGAAGCTCCTCATATAGCATGGGCATAATAACATGTGTGTTATATTCTATACAGTACACATGATATTATGTTAATAATGTATTATATGTTATTATGTATAATTTACTTCTTCTACTATTACATGCCTTTTCATCTTGACTCCCCGAGCCAGTGCAGGGAGATGAGTGCATTTGACTGTCTCCTTTGCATTGTAGTTGAGTCCCTTCCTGGCTGATCCTGCCAAGAGCACATGCCTGCTTCAATAAGCCAAGCATGTATATGTTCATCTGACCGGCCCAGTGAAATTAACGTAGTGACCTTGCAAAAAATGAAGATGAGGTTAACTCAGTGTGCCCCATTCTTCTTAAATCCACATTGGATTTTTGTAGTCGCCATCTCCTTTCTTGATGTCCGTATATCATTCCTTTAATAATATGTTCTCAAATTTTGCCAGGGATCAAACTCTAGCTCTCTAGTCTATACTTTGGAGATTTTATCTTCTTCCAAAAACTGGGCAATATTTCCTCCGATCCCTTCATCTTACTCAGAGACCTGGGTGTCTGTCCCACTAACTTGTATGATCTCAGGCAATTCACTTTCTGTCTTCAAACCTCACTGTGCTTATCTGTAAAATTAGGAGTTTGGATTAGATGACCTGTAAGTTATTTTCCAGGTCTGTGACGTACCCTGTGATTCACCTCCTTGGCAAACTAGAGCTGTGAAGTCCACACTGAGCCTCTTTGTTATTTTTTCAGTCCCCTGTGGCCCAGGAAGGACCAGGTGCAGTCTGAATGTGAGGCCACTCGGTCACCAAGCGTGGGGGTAAAGCTGTCTGGAAGTCCCATGATTCCCAAGGACATTCTCCTTCTCTCCTTTAACAATCCATCCTTCAATAATGTTGCCCTGGCTTAGAGCTGTTTTCACAGCAGCCAGACCTCCCCACCCACACAGTCGAATATTTTAGCCAAGGGAGCACTCAGCCGGGAGAAGGAAGTGTCCTTTAGAACGGGGTTGTCAGTGGTGTTGCAAGGCCCCTCAATAGCCCTATTGACATGCCTGGGCTAGATGACAATCGGCCTGCCCCCAGCTCCATCAGTCAGGCTGTGGCGGCCAGGCTTGGTTCGGTCAATAGTTGGCATGGAGGCCAGATGCTGATGTGCCAGAGCTGGGAGCCAGCATATTTTACATGCTCTGAAATGCCAGCTCTGTTTAATGGGGAGCAGCTGGTATGGACTTTAATTCCTTCAGAGTTTTAATAAAAGCAGTGTTAATCAGGTTCCAGGGGCTGCTCTGGCTTGGACTGGTACTTTCTGACTTCTTCCTTATTTGTATTTGCTTCAGTTCCTGTGTCCTCGGCTAGCACCTGTTACTTAGGTGCTGTTCCTGGGCCAAGACTCAGGTGTGTCCGTGCTATGGGCAGCTTACCTTCCCAGAGGCAGTGGAAAAATACAGATACCACCACCGGCTATGAGATAGCTGCTGGATGGCCATCAAATTGGTTCAATTCCAGAGACATTAAGTACCACCATGGGTCTAGTAACGGGGGCATGAAGACAAAGAGGAAATGAGTCCCTACCCTCAAGGAACTTAGATTCTACTTGGTGAGATACAACAGGTGTGTGTACGTGTGTATATATATATATACACGTACACACAAGTATATGTGTATATATAAACAGACATTGTATATTTATATATGTAAGCATCTGTAAGACTATATAGTTGTGCAAGTATATACATTTGTGTAAACACAAATGCATGGACACACATGTGTACCATATATGTACATGTATGTGTAATAGGCACAGGATATGTTGAAAGTAAATACAAATTACTTTTGGGAGGAGGTAACAAGTGGGGATTGTGGAAATGGGAATTGTATCTTGTAGCAGGTAACACCCAAACTGTGCCTTGAAGGATACTGAGGGGGTTCTAAGAGGGAGAGAAAAAAAAGGGAGAGCATTCCAGACATGAGGATGCCTGAGCAAAGACCTGAGAAAGGGAAATAGAATGTCATATGTGGGTCAGGTAGACAAGTTCTGCTAGAATGTAGATTTAATGAAAAGGTTGAGAGAGTAGAGCTGAGAGAGACTGAAGCTTAATTGCAAAGAGTTTTGAATGCCATTTAGTGCATTTGAATGCCATTTGAATGCATTTATATTTGGTTAGGAGGCAATAGGGAACCATTAAAAGTTCTTGAGCAAGAGAGTGCTGTGGTCAAAGCTATGCTTTTGGAATACTCCTCTGGCCCGGGATGGAGCATGGGATGGAGATCAGAGTTTTAATGCTTGGAAAGAAGCAAAGATAGTTTCTGTACACGGTTTCCTTAGTGTCTCCTTGATCTCTCTGGCCAGGAAGAGCTAGAACACAAGAGGTTTTCCAACAGATTCTGCACCTCTTGTCGGGTGCATTAATTGATGGGTTGGGATAGTTTGTCTGGGGAGGATGGGGAGCCAGAGAGTCATGGTCATCATCATTAATATGTTGCTTTATGGTTTTCAAAGCACTTTACCAGTATCCTTTTATCCTCACAACAACCCTGGGGATAAGTGCTATTTTAACCCCATTTTACAGATGAGGAAACTGAGGCATACAAAGGTTAAGTGACTTGCCCAGGGCCATATAACTAAAGTTCATATTCGAACCCAAGTCTGCCTGACTCCTGGTTCATCATAGTTCATCATACCAACTAGCTGTCCTAGGCTTTACTCTTCCTCCATGTCTTTCCATAGAGGAATATTGGCTAGGTCGCTGTGGACCAGCTTTCACGATTGCACGCAGATCTCTAGGTATTGATGTCATTACTGTGGAACTTTCCTAGTCTTTGTATATGCTGAGTTCAAGGGGACATCATTCTAGTCTAAGCTGCTTACTTTACAGATAAGAAAACTGAGGCACAGAGAAGTTGTAACCTTCCCAAGGTCACATAGCTCATCAGTGGTAGAGCCTTGAATCTAGGCTCTGAATCCCACTCCAAGTCCAGCGTACTTCATCCCGCAGCAACCCCATAGCTTAGGAGATTTTGTCCTTTGCTTCCAGGCAAGGAATGCTAGTCATTTGTCCTCAGTGAGAATTTGTCTCCCTTTTTCACCCTGGCGTGCTTCTGGAGAGCACTGGGTTCTTGGCTCTCTTTGATCTCCCAATTGTCAGCTGAGATTTGTGTTCATGAATTCACAATGTCGGAGCACTCTATTATTTCCAAATCAAGTCTTCTCTAGATGAGGCAAGAAAGAGCACACTTTTAGAATTGGAGAATTTATTCTCTACAGTAAACTGTTCTCTCTTTGCTGGGCTGGAAGCCTGAAGTGTGGGCGTTTTTAATCCCCTCTTAAACCTTTGTGTTACCAGATGCAAGCTCAATTATGCTATTGACATGAATACTAAATTTATGGGTTTGGGGGGGCGGAAATAACTCTGAAGTAGAGAGAGAAGGAGAACTCTGGGGACAGCTTGGCTTTTAATGTTGAAATATAAGCTATAGGCAGCTAACCTCAATTTCTCTGAGGATTTCAGGTAAACCACATTGTCTTCTCTGGTTTCTAGGGAGCCCTTTGGTTTTTAATAGAATAATGAACATGACTGTAGACAAATCAACAAGTGTTTCAAGGATCAACAGGTATTTATAGAATATCTATAGTTACATGCTCAGACCTGTCCAAGGCTTGGTGGGACATACAAAAGAATTATGAGCCATGGTCCCTGCCCTCAAAGATCTTAAAATCTAGTTGAAATTCCATAACTAAGGCATTAATTAGGGAGTAACTGCAGCTAGACTGTGTGGTTTGAGCCAGAAGTACAAAAGGAATTCAGAGAAGACAGAGACCAGTCTGGAAATCATCCTGTATATAGCACTTCATGGTTTACAAAAACATTGTTTCCCCAGCAACTCCGCATGAGGTAGGACAAGTTCTAGGCTCATTTCATATTAAAGGAACAGATTCTGAGGAGTTAAATAATTTGCTAAGAATCACAAATCTAGTGAATATCAGAGCTACACCTCAAGCTCTGGGGATCTGGACTCCATGTCTAGAACTCTTTCCACCATGTTGAACTGTCTTTCTCAAAAGATGAGTAAAGGCAGCTAGGTGGCAGAGTGGATAAAGCACTGGATATGGGTTCAAGAAGACCTGAGTTCACATTTGGACTCTGACACTCAAACTGCCTGACCCTGGGCAAGACATTTAATCTCTCTCTCCCTCAGTTTCCTCAATTGTAAAAAAAATGGGAAAAATAACAGCACCTACCAGAGGTTCTAAAGAAATAGTATTTGTAAAGTGTTTAGCACAGTGCCTGGCATATGGTATACACTAAATAAATGCTCATTTCTTAGAATTTTTAGATGTGTGGAGGCAAAGGAAAAGGGCATGTCAAAGGAGAGGATCCACAGGGAAAAGCCCTGAGAGTAGGAATCAATCTGATAGGTTCAGAAGGATTATGAAAGGAATTGACTGGAGCATTGTTCAATCATTTTAAAAGATTTGATAAGCAAGTGGGGGCAGAATAATTTCCAGAAACATAACTTAATTATAATATAATACATTGATTTTTCTGTCCAGTACGTGACAATTGTTTCAAGATTCTCTCTCCATCTAGAGCTAATTGTTTTGTAAAAACCAAAAACAATCCATTTCGAAACCATGTTTAACGATGTAACCAGTATTATACTACGAGTTGCCAGCCTCTTTGCCATGAGGAGGGAGAATGTTAATTATTTGCATTTTAAGACTTTCCGTGGTTTTTTACTTACTCGACATTTGAATACCTTTCACTGGCGTTTTCATTCATATAGCTGTTGTCATTTCATATTTTATTCCCTTGGGTAGCTAGGTGGCACAGTGGATAGAGAGAGCATGGGGCCTCATGTCAGGGAGACTTATCTTCCCGAGTTCAAATCTGGCCTCAGACATTTGCTAGCTATGTGCCCCCGGGCAAGTTATTTAACCCTATTTGCCTCAGTTCCTCATTGGTACAATGATCTGGAGAAGGTATTTTTGCCTCGAAAACCCCAAGTGGGGTCATGGAGAGTTGCACATAACTAAACGATAACAAATTTTATCCTCCTAGTTATGCTTCTTTTACTGTAGATCTTTTCATGCAGAGCTTTCCAAGTTTCTCCAGTTTCCTCACATTCATAATTTTTTGCTGCACAATAATATTCCATTGTGTTCATCTAGCATATTTCCCCATCATTCCACAGTCTGAAATGTTACTTTACACAAAATGCCATTAAGATCTCTCTACTGCCCACTGAATAAAATCCAATCCTATGGAGTTTCTTTGATTCCAGACTTCTCTCTTACCACTTGCCTATATTGTTACTATAGCCCACCAAACCAGAGTACTCATTACTCCCTTGATACATCCCTCATGTTTTTCCCACTGCAGTGTCCTTCTTCCACAGCTTTACCTGTCATGAATTTCTACTTGTGTTTCAAGGCACAATTCAAAAGCCCCCTTCTCTCATGAAGACTTCCTGGATTCCCCAATGTGTGATCCAACTCCCAGACCCAGGGAACTTAACCACATTCTTCTTTGTAGTATATTATATTTGTTTTGTTTGGGGTTTTCAGCCTATTGTAAGCTCCCCAAAAATAGGGATTCTGTCTTATACACATCTGTATTTTTCACAGAGCTCAGAAAGGTGCTTTGTACATATAGTTAATGCAAAATCAGGGCTTCTTAGCCTACAGTCCATGAACTTTTAAAAAAAAATTGATTTCTGTTTTCAGCATAATTACTTTCTCCCTATGACCCTTTGCATTTTATTTTGTACACTTATTATTTTTAGAAAGGGTCTGTGGCTTTTACCAACCTGACAAAAGGGTCTGTGACAGAAAAGGTTAATAAACTCTGGTCTAAATAAATCTTTGTTTAATATAATCAGTTAAATACGAAATTACATCAGCAAGTAAACCTTGAAAATCTGGCAATTTTTTCCTCAACCAGGAAGTCTTTGATATGCAACAAGGTACATTGGAAAGAACACTTATTCTCAGGGGCCCTAGATCCAAATCTCACTCATCTATGGCACTTGGTCAATCAATTCACTTACTTGGGCCTCAGTTTCCCTATCTGTTAAATGAGGGGGTTGAACCAGATGGCCTCTGACATCTCTTCCAGCTCTTGATCTCTGGTGTGATTCTGCTGAGACAGAAACTAATTCTGGAAAGTGACTGGCCAAAGGCTTCTGGGTAGGAGCAAGTCAGTCACATAAAAGTGTCTTGTTCGTATAAACCACACCTTTAGCGGCTCTGTCCTCACCATGCTCCCTACACTTCAGCCATCCTCATCTCCACTCCACTGCAAACTTGGACCCTGCCCCTGAGTCCTCCACCTCTCAAAGCTGAGCTTTACCTTGATGAGATACAGCTTTTCTTTCTTCCCCTTTCCAGTCCCTCCTTAGGGTTCTTTTTCCCAGTTAAATTTTAAATTTCTTGGGGACAGAGACTCTCTTGGTTATTTGTATTTATGTCCACTTAACATAGTGTTTGCACATAGTAATCAATAAATGCTCTATATTCTTTCTCTCTCTCTCTCATCTCTCTCTCTTTCTCTGTCTCTCTCACTGTCTCTGTCTGTCTATCTCTGTCTGTGTGTGTGTCTCTCTCTGTGTGTGTCTCTCTCTCTTTCTCTCTTCAGGAAATAAGTGTGTTAAATTAAACCAAAATCAGTAACTGGTTCCAGTCTGAGATCGTAGGGTGAAACAGCTGGCATTTGTTTTCTGTTTTCCTAGGCAAATAGATGGTACTAGGTCAAGAAGACCTGAGTTCAAATCTAGCCTAGGACCTGTAATATTTGTATTATCCTGGCCATGTCACTTAACTTCTGTCTGCCTCACTTTCCTCACCTATAAAATGGGAATAATAATAGCACCTTCCTCTCAGATCTTTTGTGAGAATCAAATGAGATAATGTTTGTAAAGTGTTTAGTAGAGTTCCTGGCACATGGGAGGCATTAACTAAATGCTTATTCCCCTTCCCTTCCTTCCTCCTTTCACAAGATGCCCTGTGCCCTCCTTTTTGTGTCCATGCTTTTGATTTTCTCCTTTCTTCTGCCCTTATTTAGTGCCTTTAATATTTCTGATATTACCAGTTTCTCATTGATAAGGATAGCTATCATCCTGCCCACCCACTTTAAAGATGAGAAAACTGTTGCACAAGGGTATTAAGTATCACCTTAATGTCATACAATGAATTAAAGGAACAGCTGATCTTTTGACTCATCATTCTTGCTTTTTTCCCATTGGATTCTTCTGGTTTCATAAAGCTTAGGTCTCCTAAACTCCATCTCATTCCTCATTACTCATACTTAATTTATCAATGAATTTAGGTTAAGACATTTACATCTGATGCTGGCTCTTGGTCCTATCCTCAGCCTGATCTGAACTCACTCTATTTTCCTCTTACCCCCCCATGTGATATCCCTGGGTGCAGACATGAAGCCCCCAAAGCTTATCAGTGTGAGTGAGAAACCATCATGGAAACTGTCACCTCCTCAATTTTTCCTGGAATTCACACCTCAGTGGTACAGGTAGAGGCAGGTCCATATGCCCTCCTTCTCTTCTCGCATCCCTAAGGTAGACTTGTTGAATCACCAGTGCCAGTTCCCCAGAGGGCCTTAAGTACAAATTTTCTTTGGAATAATTTTGTCCAAGTGATCCATGAATTCTGGTAACCCGCTAAGAAGATCAAGGGATCACCATATTTCTTTGTCCACAAAGGAATAAAGCCATCTGTCATGTACTATTTAAAAGGAGCAACTGTAGTTCTTTGGCATCACATCTCAGGGAAATAACAAAGAGAAGAAATGGAATTAGAACATCAGTTTGTGAATAGGAAAGAGAAATTATATGTTTCTGACTATTTGGGGGAAAAGGAGGGGAAAAGGGGCCTGAAGATCCAGTGAGGTAGGGGAAAGTGGGCATCCTTCCAAAATACAACTCTGACCTGATCCTTTGATTTAAAGGAGCAAGCCTTTCAAATGGTGATTAACCATGAAAATCAGAGTAGTTGATAACTTCAGAGATGACTGAAATTCACTGGCTCCCAAAACAAATTGGATCTGGGTTTAGATCAGAGTGGGTTTTAAAAAAATATCTAGAAACAGTTTGTGAGGCTAGAATTATGTTAATTTATGCAGTTCCCACTGCTGCTGCGTTTAAAAATAGTTCCATTTCAAGAAAACTAGTTGTACTGTCAATCTGCTTTCTCAAGACTGCCTCTCTCTCTTACCTTCACCCCCTTAATAGATATAACACCGGGCACAAGGTATACGTTAAGTGGTGGCCCCTTTCCAGCCAGGTTGGCCCTTGACATTCATGGGGGGGAGGGGGAGATTTCTAATGTTGTGGGTTTTGTTTGTTTAATTTTTTGAATGAGAGGTCAGAGAGCCAGGTGTTGACCTGTGTGTTTAATGAAAGCCCCAATCTCTGGCTGGCTAGTGTGAGATACCCCTATAATTGTCCTCTGGTTCAACCATCCACGGAAATGCTTTCTTTGAAGCTTTTCCAGAACAAAACTGATGGGAGCTCCTTCTCTCATGTGTCCCTCAGCACATAGGAGTAATTCTGGACACACAATATGGCCCAGTCCACCACAAAGAAGAAGGAATTACTAAGACTTAGCTGTTATAAAATCATAGAATTATGTGGCAAGAGAAGGGACTTCAGATATGATGAATTACATCTAAAACATATCAAGCAAGTGATTGACAGGCCTCCTTTGGAAGACTTGAAGTGATGGTGACCTCACTACCACCATTACCCCCTCAAGGAAGGTCATTCTATTTCTGAACAGTTTTAATCATTAAGAAATTTTTCATGATATTGAGCAAAATCTGCCTCCCTGTAATGTCCAAGCATATACTTCTATTAGTTCCTCTTTTCAGGACCAAGTAGAAGTGTAATTATTCTAGAAAACAGCCAAGTGGTGCAGTATATAGAGTGCTGGACTTGGAGTCAAGAAGACCTGCATTCAAATGTACCCTCAGATGCTAGCTCTGTGACCCTGGGCAAGTTACTTAACCTCAGTTGTAAAATGAGGATAATAACAGCTCCTCTCTCACAGAATTGTTGTAAGGATCCAATGAATTAATATTGTAAAATGCTTAGCATGGAGCCCAGCACATCATAGGCCTTATAAGTCTTTATAACCCTGCCTTCTGCTCCCCCCAACAGTGTTTCAGATATTCCAGAACAGCTGCCACATCAACCAAAGTCTGTTGTTGTCTAGAATAACCATCCCTTTACTCTTTTCATTGGTTGTAATATGATATAGCATTAAGGTCTCTTGTCATTCTCATTGCCCTTCTCTGATCATCCTCCACCTTATCAATGCTCCTTGTAAAATATGTTACCCAGACACAGAATTCTAAATGTACCAGAGTGGCCCATGGTCATGAAACCAGTATGGGTCAGGGGGAGGACTTAAACCCATACATTCCTAACTCCAAAGTCAGCTTTCTAAATACAGTGTCACACTGCTTGGACTAAAAAATGTTGTTGGTAAGAATGTGGGCCTTTGTTTCACTGGGAATCATGAAATTATGAAGGAATTATCCATTCTTCAAAGATGGTCCAGCCTACCCTCCTCTTTCTGTTCAATTCCAGGCCCAATTCATTGTCCATCTGTGATATATATGTAAGACACAGGGGCAGCTAGGTGGTGCGGTGGATAGAGCACTGGTGCAGGCATCAGGAGGACCTGAGTTCAAATCTCACCTCAGACACTTGATACTCACTAGCTGTGTGACCTTGGGCAAATCACTTAACCCCAATTGCCTCATCCTGGGTCATATCCAGTCATCCTGATGAATATCTGGTCACTGGATTCAGATGGCTCTGGAGAAGTGAGGCTGGTGACTTGCACAGCCCTCCCTCACTCAAAACAAAGTCAAGTGCAAGTCATGTCATTATTTCTCTGATGGCATGGTCTTCTTCGGAACACACATATGTAAGACATATGTACTAATGGACCAGCTCAATGGGATGCCCATCCAATTCTGTGCCAAGTCTGGACAATAGCCATTCTCCAGTTGCATCTTCTTGTATAGACAGATAGACCAAATCTCTTATGAGAATCCGGATCTCATTTAAGGAAGGAAGCGTTTATTAAGTACCTATTATGTATCAGGCACCACACTAAACACTTAACATTTATTATCTAATTTTATCCTCACAACAACCCTGTGAGGTAGGCACTATTAAGATTCCCTTTTTACATTTAAGGAAACTGAAGCAGACAAAGGTTGTGACTTGTCACACAGCTAGAAAGTATCTGAGGTCAAAATGAACTCAGCTCAACGTTCTAGCCACTTAAGAGTGTCTAAAGTCTTCTATAGTCTGATTTAGAATGAAAATTCACATACTGCATCTCTCAAATAATAAATGTTCTTTAGTATTAATGTTTCTATTTTCTCTGATGTTTGGTAGTCTGCTTTAGTGGACAACTGCTTTACCCCTTCTGCTGGTTCCACTATTCCAGGATTTATTTCCTGGGGAAATATTCTGTGGATTTTTCAAGGGTAAGTAGGGGAGGGTGAGAGCACTTATAGTTCAATCTGCATCTTGGTTTCCAGAAGTTCAAGTAGAATTTCACATGAATTGTCCTATGGTTTTACCTATTACCATGCAAATTGGACCTTATATAAAGTCTTCCTTATAGTGGATCAAAATTAATGAATTGCTCTACTAAAAGTGGCCTTGGGGTATAGGGAGAGATATATACCTATTTTAATGTGAAATATTCCCGAATGAGACAATCATAGAATTGAAACATTAGAGCTGAAAAGAACCTTATATGTCATTTAGTGTGATCTTTTCATTTTATAATTGAGGAAACTGAGGCCCCCAAGAAGAGAAATGACATGCCCAAGCATACACAGCTGCTTTATGGCAGAAGTAGAATCAGAACCCAGGTCTCTTGACTCCCAAAGAAATCCACGCAATCCTATTTTGTTCAATTACAGATGTGGTTACAGGAAAAGTCAACCCCTCCTTTCTGACACTGCTTGTGTTATGTCAGGCAAGTCACTGAACTTCCATGCTCCTCAGTTTCTCCATCTGCAGAATGAGAGGGTTGAACTTAGCAGGTCCCTTCCAGGTATCTAGTTCAGGGGTCCTATGAATTACACTAAAGCCATATGGTAAGGGCATGTAGTTCCAGGGTGCCTCAGCAGCCAGATATGCAAGGTTGCTATCACCATCTAGTGGTCAAGCAGGTAAAACGTTAGCAGTATTTTCCTTTACCTTGACAATAAATGTAACTGAGGAAGATTCAACACTGAGATCCAACCAGGGATGGAGACACCTCCACTCCACTCCACTCCAGCTCCTTTGAGAGCCAATTGTTAATTAATCACTATAATCATTTACAATTTGAAAATGGACAAACTATAATTCAGAACTAGATATTACTGTTTTGTTGATTATCTAGAATTAAGAAAATGAGGGAGAAAAATGTTAAGAATTCAAATTAATCTTAAAAAGTGTATCATGGGTATATTCTTTTTTGGAGAGCTATTTGTTAAACATTTGCCAACCTTGGATTTAACACACACTTATTAGCTGTTGTTGGTCTAAGTGGAAGATGGTCCCCTGCCCAGTCCGCTTGTCAAATCTGGATCATCCACTGCTCCAGGGAGTGTGGACAGACATGAGTAAAGTGGTGGAGGAAGCTTATAGATCAGGGGTGAAGAACCTGCAGCCTCAAGGCCACCTGTGGCCCTCTAGGTCCTCAAGTGCAGTCCTTTGACTGAATTCAAGCTTCATAGAACAAATCCCCTTAATAAAAGGATTTGTTCTGTAAAACTTGGACTCAATCAAAAAGCCACACCTGAGGACCTAGAAGGTCACATGTGGCCTTGAGGCTGCAGGTTCCCCACCCCTGTTATAGATGAAAAGAATTCAGAATTGACTTGAGAGCTGTTCTCTATATGAACATTCCATCTCTTGCCTGTAAGGCCTTTTAACAAATGGGTTTCCTCTTCACCATTAACATAGCTCTCCCTTCTTTCAAAGCCCAAATTAGGTGCCATCTCTCCTGTGAGGCTTTTTCTGATTCTCACCTCCATCCCCACCCCATCATTAGCCATCTCCCCCTTATAATCCTTTCTTATTACTCTGTATTTACAAAACAGATCTCATTCACATATAATGGAAACCAAGTGATAGACATAATTCCTCAATTTTATACTTAGGAGATTAGTTCAGTTAATGTGTTAACATACATGTTTTGAAATCAGAGATAAGTTGATTGTCATGGATGCTTGGAATCTAATTTCCACAAAAAGGACTCTGGACAGAAAATCTTGAATTTGGTTGCTTGTCACTAATTACCTCTGTTGAGGTTTTTTTTTTTCATTTCTTTTTATTTTCTGTAATGTGTACCCCCGGCAATTCTCTAAAAAGATAAGCTAGCTGCAGAGCAGGTGGAAGTTGCATTGGTAAAGGGAATTTTCTATACTAATGAAATCCATGTCCAACCAAAAAGAAAAAAAAACAGCCACAAAAATGCCATCCATCCCAAAAGGGAATTTGGAAAGAGAGTGCTTAATAGGCAGTTATCCAGAGCAAAATTAAAGACATTTTAGTGCAGTGTTTGTTATTCATTTTGGGGTTCTTCCAATTTCCCCCTCCCCTCCCATTCCTTCCATTTTTATGTGGTGAATTGCAAGCTCTTAGTAAGTACTTCCTGCCTTCTCTAAGCTTCTCTCTCCATGGTCTGAACAGCCATTGAGTCATAACCTTTCTCCTTTAATGTACTCTAGGGTTTGTGACATTCAGGGCTATTCACAGATAGAGAAAAAAACTAAATGTCCCAGCTGCCCCAAATATTTCACTAGCTTGCAGGAGGTAGCTTAAATTTCCATCACTCATAGGCATGGCATCCCCATGAGCACTTTGTATCCTCTGCCAGACTAGGGTAGATGGGCCTATCACTTTACCCAGAAAGCAGTTTGGAAAACAGAGCCCACAGTGATGGAGGAATAAGACAGAGATTTGGATTTTTGTGGCGCACTGGGCAAAGCACTGGGCTTGGAATCAGGTAGATCTGTGTTCAGTCTTGCCTAAAACACTTACTGCGTGATCCTGGGAAAGTCACTTAATGTACCACAGCCTCAGTTTCCTCATATCTGTAAAATGGAGATAAAAGAGCACCTACCTCACAAAGCTGTGTGTAGTACATAGGCACAATTATTTCATGGCTGCTCAGGTCTCTTATACCTGCTTCTACCATGCTAAAATAATTAGTAATAATAATTTAACCGTGTTTTATTAGTGCTTAAATGTTTACAATGCATTTTACGTATTTTATCTCATTTGATCCTCATAGCAACTTTGTAAGGTAGGTGCTATGTTTTCCCCACTTTATAGATCCCAAGGAAACAGAGACTGAGATATATCAAGTGACTTTCCCAGGATCACACAATGACACATATACATATACACTATATATACATACAAGGACATATATATATATACTTTCCTCAGGACAGCCTTAGCAGGTAGATTTTGTATTGTCCCATCTTAGAGATGTGTCATCTGAGGCTTAGAGGACAAATAAATTGTCCAAGATAATGCTTAAGGTAATACATTGTCCTTAATTGGAAATACTCAGACCCTTCAGAGAAACTACTCCTATTAGAACTTCTCTTGCATCATTTGGGATCTCATATACATTGGGTGGGGTCATAGGAACCATCTTATACCAAAAGAGACACCCACGATTTGGACCAATGTGTCTTCAGCTTTGACTGGATTGAGGTAGTTACCAAAATTAAAGGCTTAAAAATAAATAGTCATAATACAATTATAAACAATCAGTTTCAGTGATCAAATGCTAAATCAAAGATTTAAAAATAAATAACCGTAAGACAATTAGAAACAATCAATTTTAATGATCAAATAGCCAGGGGACAATGGTAGGTAGAGGGAACTCAAACCAACTCTCAGGGGATTCTTGTTCTTTTAATTGCTTATCAAATGATATTCTGATCTTAATTTATATTATTATTATTAATGACATAGAAAGTTTTCAGATTTACAAAACTCTTCACGTATGTATCTTTTTTGATCTTTACAACAACTCTGGGAGGCAGGTGCTGTTATTGTCCTCATTTTACAAATGAAGAAACTGAGGATAAGAGAATTAAGTAATTTGTCCAGGGTCACACAGCTAGTGTGAGACAGGATTGGAACTCAGGTTTTCCTGTCTCCAATAGTAGCTTACAGTTACCGTGAAAGGTTCCCTGCTAAAAAGAAATATTTCCCATTGTAAATAATTTATTAAATTTTCTTTCTTATTTAAATCAATATTATGTTATAAGCCAGATTGTTGCTGTTTCTCAGAAACTGGTTATCCAAATGTATAGAAAAGGGAGATTTAAACCCTGGATTTAGAAAGGTAATATTAAAAAAATTTCCTTATTAACCACTTATGCCAATTACCTTGTCAAAACATCTTAGAAACTGGATTCCTACATAAGGCATGCTCATTGGCCATTTGGAAATAGACGAAATAGAAAGGAATGATAAGATGAGGATTGTTGTGGCCATAATGTATCTAGGCTCACCATGCTGTTAGACAGCTGGCTTTTCAAACCTCCCAGGTAACCCCTTTTAGTCCTCATTGCTGATTGTCTGTAAGCAGTTCTATTGAACTGAGTGCAGCTTGGTTTCTTTCTATAACGCTAAAAATCATTCCTTTCCAGGAATATTCTATTAATGGGTTTGTTCCAAACAGTGATAAAATCATTAACCATAGCAAATTCACTGTCCAAGTATTTTCCAATGAGGCTGCTCCCCAATCTCTGTCAACTTAACCAACTTCTTCAGAGGCAAACAATAATTTAATCCACTTCCTTTAACTAGTCCTCAACCTGATTACTGCATTAAGTAAAAATCTATTCATTCTTTTATTTTTGGTGTTTTAGGATTTTATGGAGTGCAGAAATTAAGATTTTTTTATATTGCTTGTTTTCCTATTACTCAACCATCTTTGCATCCCCTGATAAAAATCTTGTTGATTTTTTCATGTATTGCTATAGGTAATAGGTCATTAACTTTAAAAAAAATATTTTGCAATAATATTGATAACATTGTGTAGTATTCTTTTGATATCTATCTTTGCCAGGCTTGGAGATCAAAAGAATATTTGCCTTGTAGAAAGAATAAGTAGAATGCCTTCTTTTTTCATTTTAGAAAATGGTTTACATAATGTAAGGATTATTTTTTTCTCTGAATGTCTGATGGAATTAAATTGTGAATTTATCTGGTCCTGGCACCTTTTGCACTAGTGACTCATTAATAGGCCTCTTAATTCCCCCTTCTAACATTGGTATATTTGGCTTATTTTTTTCCTATTAGCTATTCGTCAAATTTGGTTTTAATAAATATTCATCCATTTCTTTTAGATTCTGTTTTATAGCCATATAGCTATACATAATAGTCTTCAGTAGGTTCCTTCCTTACTTCTGCTGTATTGGTTATGGTCTGTCTTTTTGCTCATTTTGAATTTGGACAATTTGATTTTCCTTATTTCTCCTTTGAGCCAAATTTACTGACCACTCTTTCATTTATTATTTCAGTTTTTATTGTATGCACTTTTATTGATTTCTAATATTTTGTCAGTTTCCTACTCTGATTGCTTTTTGGTGTATTTATTCATGTCTGTTTTGTTAATATAATTATTCAATGATTGACTTCCTCTTCTGAGTACTGATTTAGTTGTTTCCCATGAACTCTGATATCTATATTTATGTTGTCATCATCTTTAATGTGTTATTGTTTCAATAATTTGCTAAGTATTCAGGAAGTCATTCATTTAAGTCTATATCTTCTCATCCTATTTTTCTCAATTACTTTTTATTATGATCTACAAAGGGCATGTTTAAAACTTCTGCCTTTCTATATGCAACTTCTTTGTGTGCAGAGTACAACTAAATTTTTGCAAATATATTTGAAAGGAATTTCTTCTGGTTTTTTTTTTCCTATTCAGTTTCCGTATATCATAACTTCTTCAACACTGTCCCAATCTGGAACTTCTTTATCTTTTTTGTTTAATTTTTATTTATTATAGTCCATTAGTGAGATGCTGAAATTTTCCATGAATATTGATTTTTCCATTTGATATTTTTTTTTACAACTCAGTTAACTTTTCCCTTACAGTTCTGTTTTTTATGCCACCAAATGCGTAACTGTTTAAAATTGATATTCTCTCACTGCTAGAGGAACCATTAAGCATGAAATATTTTCATTCTTTACCTCTTCTAATGCTTTTAAATTTGAAATGAACTTTGTTAAGTCTCAACATTGTAATTTTGAGTTTTCTGGAGTGAGTTAAAACCTGATAATTTTTAGTCCATCCTATCATATTAAATCTAAGTACATCTTTTGGTATTAGGCAAATGTGTTCCTCTACACAACAATATATTGTCAGGTTATATTTTAAAGTATTCAATAACTCCTTCCCAAAAAGAAGAATTCATCCCATTTCCATTCAGAGTTACAGCTGTTGAATTTGACTCACCCTCCATCATCCTTTGTTAAGTTTTTCATCTTGTCAGACTGAAATACCATATCTTTAATTTCACTAACGCTAACCCTTTCACGAATGTAACACCCAAACACTAAAAGACAGTTTCTCTATTTTATATTATTATTCATACTCTTAAGCTTTGCAGAAGTTTAAAACCTCATTTAAGAGAGGAATTTTGTTCTGGAATAGTCTCCCCACTATCACCTTTCCATTTTGATTACCTGATTTTTCTTTCTTTCTTTTCTTGTCTGTAATTCTTATATTCAACTGATTTTTTCTGAATCATAGACGGAGCTGCAAGGGATCTTAGATGCCATGGAGTCCAATCCAGTTATTTTTCAGTAATTGAAAAGGAGGCACAGAGGATTAAAGTTGCTTGCCCAAAGTCACGCAGGTAATCATGGAGCTGAAGTTGGGATCCCTTTCAGCGTCTCCGCATCCAGGGTCCTTGTCACTATCTCATACAGGATCCCTCCATTCTTTTCTCTCTCTTTTTTTTCCTGTCTCAGGTCTGACTGTATAATTCATTAGTTTGCCTAAACAATTCTACAATCTTTCCTGGCTCTTCAGTGATTTCATTAAGTTAGCAATTAGTTAATCATAATTATTAAGCAATGATCAATTAAAATATTTATCTTGGTATCCAGGGGTTGTATTCTGGGTGGTTTTGAGAGTCAAAAGATAGTTTTAAGGTTGACCATCTCATCAAATTCTTCTTGATTTTTAAATATCTGCCCTTTGTCCTTGAAAAAGTAATTTGCTTTTCTGGGAAGCTGATTTGAGAGTAAATACTTCTGTCATAATTTAGGAATACTACATTACAGCTCCTGTAATTTCTAGGTTTTATAGAAGTATCTTATGTAATTAAATTGGTCTTTTTTAAAAAAAATTATGATACCTGTCTTCTTGGCTACTTTTATGATGATTTCTTCGCATCTTTTGCCTTAAAGTCAAGGTAATAAGCATTAATCAGTGATATGCCAAGCTTGATGCCAAGAACCAAGGATACAAAGTGCGAATTCAGACACGTTCAACTTCTACATCTATTTCCTCATCTGTAAAATGGGAATAATCATATCTGGTATTACAGAAAGTATTAGATTTTAAGGTAAAGCTCCTCGATTCAGTCCTGGTTATGACACTTACTCTTTGTTACCTTAGGTTCTGTGCCTCAGTTTCCTCATCTGTAAAGTGAGGAGATTAACAAAACAACTTCTGAAGTCCCTTTTAGCTCTAAATAAATGATCCTATGACTCACCTCACAGGACTGTTGTGATGATCAAATGCAATAATGACTGCGAAATATTTTTAAAACCATTAAATGCTACACAAATCAGCTGTAATTATTGGAATTAGAAAGGACCTTATATATCATGTGGTTTCATAATTCTCAAGCTAACAGAATATTTTGAGGTCTCAAAGATAGACTTCATGAGGATGAAATGACACTAGAATAAATCAAAATTGGGAAAATTTTGTAGCAAAGGAGCATAAATTAAAATTTTTTAGACCCCCAAAAGCATAATATGGAAATTATGAATATATTATAATTAATATTTTTGAGCAATAGCTAAAATGTGTTTTGATATGTAGTACCACATTTAATACTTCAGAGGGAAAATATCACTACTCTAAAATTTTTTTGGAAATGTTGTTTTTCACATCACACAGATGACCAGAGTTCTCTAGAAGAAACCTCCCCTCCCACCCACCCACCCCCACCCAAGAGGGGAAATGATTTGCCCAAGGGCCACATAACTAGTTATTGGCATAACTAGGCCAGGTACCTTAGAGTTGTGCCTTCTAGTCTAATGTTTTCTCCATTATACCATTCTCTCTCATCTTTTAAAGACAAGGTTCTTTGTAGGCAATGAAGACCCCTTCTTAGCAAAGCCAAAAACTGACCTCACTTCTTTTGATATCTCATCTAGTGTTCTCAAGACTAGTCCACACTGTTTAGGTTGGAGTTTACCTATATAACATCATTTTCGAAATAGTTATTTTATTTCTTCCAACATAAGTAGGTTGATTAGGAGGTAGAATGTGAAGGTAATTAAACTTGGCTGTCACTTTAGCTGCTGAAGTCAGAGTGAAATATATTTCTATAACCTTGCATTCCTTTCATTTCCCTAGCAGTCAAACTATATGAATTAAGCTTCTTATGGGAACAATATCTGACCCAAATGTGTTAGAAAGGGGCTTAGCAAGATGGAAAAACCATGATCTCCTTCTCCAATCAACTGATCTCCTTGACATAACTTAAATGAAGAGTAACCTCCATCTTGTACTGGAAAAGCCTTCATTTGTAAAGAAAACAAGGTTCCCAGCCATCTTATCTAATGGAAATGGTTTCTACATCCAGTGTGTACAGACAAGCTCTATTCAGTTTTTCATGTTTGTTGATTTTTGTGAGTCAGAATATGAAGTCCTCAGACATAACTTCCTAGAAGGCTTTCTACGTATCTTTAACTTTTAGGGAATTAGATTAGATCCTGTGTTCTCAATGGTAGGCCACCCAAGTGGAAGCTTATGAGATGTTCTGTTCTGGATCCATGAATTAGCCTGGTGTGAGTTAAAGGGACCACAAAAAAAGACATCAGACGCATAAATAATTCATTTTCTATTCATGTTTTCAACTCATGTAAACATCGCTAAAATTATTTAGCTTTTCCTGCTGTTCTATGTGACAGTGTTATAGGCAGCAGAATTTTACTTTGCTTTTCCCCTCAATACTTCTTACCCCAACTTCTCTCAATTTCCCCTTTTCACACCCATATAATCATAAAATCTGAGTGGAAGACACCTTATTATAGGTCTTCTAGTTTAGCCCAAATTGGAGCATAATGATAATAGCTAACATTTATATAAACACCTTAAGGTTTACAAAAAAAAAAAGGCTTTTTGTATGTTATCTCATTACAACCTCACAACAACCCTGTAAGGGCTATTAATAACCCCATTTTTACAATAGAGGAAACTGAGGCAGACAGAGCTTAAATGACTTATCTAGGGTCACACAGCTAGCGCCTGAGGCAAGTTTTGAATTCAAGTCTTCCTGACTCCAACTTTGGCATCTCTCCATTAGGCTACCTAGATTCCTGAACAGAGTTCCTCTTACCAACACCCTAACAAATGGTGATTTGACTTTTACTTGAAGACTGATTACTAGCTATGTGAAGTAAGACAGGTTGCTTAACTTCTATGGCTGTTTCCTCATCTGTATAATGGGAGCAACATATGTGGTAGGGTAAAAAGGGTTGGATTTTAGGTTAAAGACCTGGGCTCAAATCCTGATTTTGACAGTCCTTATTACCTTAGACTCTGTGTCTCAGTTTCCTTACCTGTAAAATGAAGAGATTGGACAAAATGACCTCTGAGGTCCCTTTCAGCTCTAAATATATGACCCTATGACCTACCTCTAAGCCTGCATATTCCCATGTTTAGACAACTCTAATGTTTAGGAAGATTATTCCTCATGTGAGATAGCTGAAATTTTCTGTCTTCACTTTTTACCCATTCCCCCTTTGGGGACAAAGAAATTAAGTCTAATTCCTCTTCCATGTGCTAGCTCTTCATTTGCATGAAGACAACCAATAGTACCTTCTTCCTACCTCCAATTAAATCTTCTCCACTCCGGGATAAACATTTCTGTTCCTTTAATAATCTTTGCATGGTGTGGTTTCAAGTCCTCTCATCATCCTTGACTCTTCCCTTTCCTCCTCTGGATGTCCTTGAGCCAATCTTTATTTTTACTGATAGATAACACCCAGAATTGAACACGGTACTTCAGAAGAAACCTGAATAACCTCTAAGGTCCCTCTTGGTTCTAGATCTATGATTCAGTGAGACTCAATGTGGTTTAACCAGGGAAGCATACAACCAAGGCTCCGGCTTTTTATAATAATTTGTCAGTCTAGTCCCTAGGCATGTGTGGGTCAAGCGGTTGGTGACCTTTCCAAGGATGGAGATCATTTGGCCTAAATTTCTGTGACCCTTATGCTGGAGCTTAGAACCTATTCAGCTTCCTTTGATTGGCCTTCTCATGCCCTAAAGGGGCGTCCAAAAATTTCCCCTTTCACCTAAAAAACACTGACTTGGAAGGTAGGATTCCTAGATCCTATTCCTACTTCCACCATGATGCAAACTGAGCAACTTGTCTTCCCCTTCCTAGGACAGCTTCCTTCCTTCTTTGCAAAGTGAGGAGATTAGACTCGGTAGTCTTTGAGGTCTCTAACCAAGGTACAATGGACAGGCCTATCTCTGGCAAGTATATTCCCTGTTACCAATCCCTGGTTTATCTTTGTCTGACTGCAGTGATTACTCATAGTCTTCTCTTGGTTTTGGGGGGGTTTTTTTTGATTATTTGATTATCCCATGCCTGATGCAACTCTGTTCTCTCTGCTATGGAGCACCTGTCTTCCCGTTATTTCTCTGGAAAACATGTCTACAGTTAGGAAATGTCAGTGATAATTTGCCATCAAACAACTGATTAAAAATAAAAGAAGGAGCTCTCAATCTTAAAAGCTGATTGCTTTTCCATCTTGGTCCTTTAATTTATCTGAGTGCATGTAATTTGAACTAGCTATTTAAGGGGCTCTTGTTAGACATATCTTTAATAGGACAGAGTACATTGGTCCACTGAAAAACATTCAATGGAAAAATGTGATTGCCTCTTCAAGTTTTGTGTTTCTTCCTTCACATTTCTGAACTGAGAAGTGCACACTGAACTTGACTCTATGAGCTTGTCATATCTGATAATATCAGTAATTCTTCCACTCCAGTGTGTCATCAACAACTCTGTAGGGACATTTACACCTAAATGAATATTCAAGATGAATGAGTGAAAAAAATTTATCAAGCACTTACTATGTATCAGACACTGTGATAAAAGTTGGGAACATAAATGGAAAAAGTTCCTAACTTCATGGAGCTTTCATTATAATAGGGGAATCAATTTTCTTCTCCTTCCCCAACCTAACCCTCTTCTGAACTTCCCCATTTCTACTGAGATCACTAACATCCTTTCAATCACCTAGGTTTGCAGCCTTGGAACCAATTGCCAAGTTGGAGGGAATGCTTGGTCATCAAGCCTCAGAAGTGGCTCCTGCTTTAAACATCTCTTCTCTCCAAAGAATCCAATGGTTTCTCCCTCCCCTGCAGAGCAGCTGTGGTCCCCTTTGATCTCTAGTGCTTAGCTCTCATTTTTTCCCCTCTTTCATTGTATCATTTATTCTGAGCTCTTACACATTTCAGCATGATTCTACCTTTCAAAGACTGCCCAGGTTAATAAAACACTTGCTTCTTCCTGGTAATCTAGACCATGAGGGAGAGAAACAGGGCCTTTAGAATGCCTTTGGGGGAGTGCCCAGGGCACACAAGACCAACCCCTGCCTTTTTTCCAGTGCAGTGAGATTATTTTGGAGAGGCCATAATTTGGCAATGAAAATCCATGCACTCATGAGTCGTGTTTTGATGGGGGCGTTACTAGAATTCAACAGTTAATGATCACGAAATGAGAGTCTGACACTGGAAAGCAAACCCAAAAGTGGGAGGGTCATAGATGCTCTTCGAGTTTATCAGATGAAAGAAGAAGTAGCTTTGGATGGAAAGCAATCTCCCCTTATCGGGGGACCCAGTGAGGGAAACATACAGTGTGTGGAAGGCAATATGTGAAAGGCAGCATGGAGGGATGAATAGGATGCAGAACTTGGAGTTGGGAAGACCAGTGTTCAAATCCTGGCTCCGTATTTAACTTAGCAGCTATGTGCTTAGTAGCTGTACCCTTAGCAGCTATGCTTAATAGTTATATCCTTAGTACTTATGCTTAATAGCTATACCCTTACTACCTATATTCAATGACTTCTTAGTATTGATAGTCTATTTATCAATAGACTTTCATTTATGTGAAACTTCTCTAAGAGTCAGCAAACTTTTTATTAAGAGTTGAAATTTATACATGGTGAGGGGGTAAGGGGTGGGGAGGTAATCGTCAAGCTGATGAAATAAATCAACTGGTCCTTGATTGTAGGATCATCTATCGACTGAGAATTGCCCACAAGAAGCTTATATTCCACAGGATCTAGCACAAATGGCCCCCTGGTTTTAAATGAGCATTTTATGTTCTCAAATTGAACATTTCTCTAGAAAAATGTCCAACTTGTTTTTATTAGTTCCTATCCTGGTTTCTTTCATTAATGCTATTAAAATCTGGCATATAGGACCATAAACACTGGCACAGTTCGGCTGGTTTCGGTCATTTTCCCTGGGAGTTTTCTATAAGCAGCAACATTTTTTTTTTGGTCCTTTTTGGAAACTCTGCACTTAACTTTGTTTTGCCTCAGACTAATCAGTATGCCGAGCTAAACTCTTTAAAGATTGATGCCTCAGTCACAACAAATCTAACTCCTGCTGTGAACTGAGAATACTGATTGGGGTGCCAGTCCTTCATTAGCAAGACAGATTTGGCCTGCTTCATTTGCATGCAGCCGCCTGGACTTTGCAGACCAACGCACAAGTTCCCCTTCTGCATTGTGACGGCAGGGACCTGAGGCCTGACATCCAGCCCCTCTGAAAAGCCTGAAGTGGAATTTGGAAGGTGGGGCTCTAGGGGATGCTTAGGGCATCAGAGGAATGGATGGCTGTTTACTCCATTAGGAAGTCGAAGGATCATAGTGCCATGGAATGACTCCCTGCCAGCTGGGAAAGTCTGAAAAAAAATCCAGTGAATTGCTTGAGCATGCTGCTCTGACATACATCCCTGAAAACATTAAGATCTTTTCTTGGAGCTGAGAGTACACTGAAACTTCGGGTCTGTTTTGGCAGTTGAAGCTACAGGCTCTGCCTTTGTTGCCCGGCCAAACCTTTGATTGGCCTTTGAAGGAGGGTGTTTGGAAAAGATACCTTTGGCTCCTCAGAGTGTACAGAGGCCTGGGGCTTCTGTTTATTTATTTTTAACATGAATATGTATGTAGTCAGGCAAATTTATTGGATGCTGAGGTGAATATGTCTACAGATATGAAAGAGAAGAAATGACTTTGTGGAGGTATTTGAATTCTTTCCTGCCAGAAAAAGAGCAAAATAATAAAAATACTTCTAATAATTTTAGTAGGAACCTTATCAGCCAGAAAGAGTTAATATACCTCTCTAAAGAAACGTGGCTTATTTTTTTTCCTTGATAGTTAAAAACTGCATATTCCTGTTCATTGGAATGTTTAGGGAATGGAGTGTCTTGGTTAAGTGACCTGGTTAACTGAAAACAAAGCAGAATTATTATTATTTTTATTGTTGCACAAACAAGACCAGAAAAATAAACCCCTGCTACTAAAACCTTGTTATTATCTGAATTCAAGCGCACCATGTAAACAAATGTCATCCTCTTACTTCTCCACTGATAAAAAACTTCATCTAACACAATTAAGCTGTAAAATAGGTGTTAGCTTTGTTCACCAGAGCCAGTCTGTGGCTTTCACCTTCAAAAGAGAGCCAAGGGTTTAGTGTTCTCGTCAGCACTCTTGTCTTTGAAGAAGTCCTACCACGCGAACTCCAGTTGGTTCCATAATGGTACTAGCTAGCCCCAGTATTAATCAATTCTCTCTTGGTTTGGGTCCCATAAAACAAATATTTTGAAGGGAAACAAAAAAGCAAAAAAAATAGCTCTGGAAACTGATAATAACTGAAAGATGACTAAACCAGACTGAATCCTCAGTATATCTTTTCTCTTTCTTTCTACAGATTACTGTCCAAGCTTTCAAGTTAAAAAAAATTCTAAAACATTATTATTTGCTAATTTTAAGTGGCATTCTTAAATTAAAAGAATATAGAGCCTTTTCTAAGAAGGTCTTTATCTAGGGGCATGGGAGGAAAGAAAACACCTAGAATCCCATCCAAGAGTTCAAGGATGAATTATGATCCACACTCATCCACAGAGCTAGATAATGTGACTTTCAGAACATGTCCCTTCCCCTTTTGGGGTCTCAGTTTCCTCCTTTGTAAAATGAATCATTTGGACTAGATAATCTCTAGTTCTAGAGTCTGTGATTTAGGATCTCGTTACTAGCCCTAGAGAAAAGACCACAAAACCTCTCCATTCAATTCCCTGTCAAGGCTACCAATGCCCAGGAGGCAGAATGAGATCGTGGCGAATGCTCTTGATTTGGACTCAGAGCATGAGTTGTAATCCCAGTTTATCCAATTTTTTAGTTCTATGACCTTGGGCATATATCTTCCTCTGCCTGGACTTGCTCAGTGTTTTCCTTTGTAAAATGAGGTTAGACTCTGGATAATGTCAAAATCACTTGCCTTTCTAAACCTGTTCTTATAATATTTAGGGTTAATTAGGAAGTATGTAGGGCATATAGTACATAGGTATACACTGCATAGTGTATTAGGGAAGCTAGGTGGCACAGTAGATAGAGTTCCAGACTGGGAATCAGGAAAACTTATCTTCCTGAGTTCAGATCTGGCCTCAGATATTTGCCAACTGTGAGACCCTGGCTAAGTTACTTCACTCTGTTTGCCTCAGTTTCCTCCTTTGTAAAATGAGCTGGAGAAGGAAATGGCAAATCACTGCAGTATCTCTGCCAAGAAAACCCCAAGCAGGGTATAACGACTGAACAAAAGAGGAGTACACATACATACATACATACATACATATATGTATGTATACTGTATGTATGATATATGTATATGTATGTATGCTATATGTATACATGTAACATATATGTAAGTATATATGATATACAGGGTAGGAAATACCCATTTGTGAGACAGTTGAATAAATCATTGTACCTAGCTTCCCCTATTTATTTTGTCCATGGGAGTGAATGCAAAAGATCTAAAATTTCATCAGCTTGGAGCAATTACTGGGATCATTATTGGGACTGATAGAGAGTACGTGTGTGAAGCAGGATCTGAGCCCAGGTCCTCTCCACAACTCCATGCCATTTCTTTACTACAGACTCCAGTCTGAGAAAATGCCCCACACCCATACCCTGTACTCAGGTGAGAGGGTAAGTTTGGTGTAGATTTCTATGGAAGTCTGGCTTTATGCCGTCTAAAGACTTGCCCAGTCCCTGGGGATGAAATTGAACACCAGGAAAATCACAGGAAAATGGCAGAATCTATCAACTCTTTTTTCGTCTAGCTCCCCTCGGTTTGAGGCATCTTAATTGATGTTTTTAATAGACAATGTTACACCTAAGCAGGGACTCACTTTAATATTTTTTCCAGGGCATTGTGCTTTTGTTTCAACTAATTAGAGGATGTAAGATGGTGCAGTGGTCAGAGAACTGACCTTGGAGCTAGGAGGACAAAAGTTAGGGGCAAATTCCGCCCCTCTGACACACACTAGCCAAGCAAGTCATTTCTTAGTCTTTTGGTGCCATAGGCAGTGGATGCTCTAAGATGACAAATAGCTGAGAGAATGAATTTTCTCAGCTAAGAACTCCTTATGTTAATAAAATCACAGGTCTGATCCCTGACTATCGTAACTGATGATGATAATTCCTTGGATATATACTGGAAAAGAATTTCCCTTGTCACTGAAAATGACAACAAAGGTTAGATAAGTGTGTATCAGGGATGACTGCAAAAGGAGATTCTACATTGGACAGGAATTTGGAAGCAGCCACTTGATAAAGTACATAGAGAGCTAGGCCTGGAGTCAGAAGACCTGAGCTCAAATGTGACCTCAGCCACTAACTAGCTGTGTAACCCAGGATAAGTCTCTTAACCTCTCACATTCTCAGTTTCTTCAACTGAAAAATGGGGATAATAATAGCACCCACCTCCCAGGACACTTTTTAGGATCAAATGAGATAATTTGTAAAGCGCTTGGTCACTTATATGACTGGCACTTGGTAGGCACTTCCTCCTCTTAAATGTCCTTTCTAACTGTAAGGCTTATAAGTCTTTCACTTGGGGCAGAGGTGTCTTGCTAGATTATCTGCTCAGCTTTCCTATCTTTTATAGCTTAAAGTATTTTGATGATAGAATCAGCGTTTGATGCCTCTAGATGATAATGCTTCTGAAATATATTTACTAAGCAAGGGATTTGGCAGATGACAACTTGCTTTAGAAGTCTGTTCATGCCTTCAGTTATCATAACAATGATGTTTAAGTCACTGAGAGGTAGCCAAGCCTTGTGTACCAAGGGAAGTGCTTTAAACTCATTTTAAAAAGTAAGACCCAAGAATAAGCTCAAATAATAATTAGTTGAAAAAAGGTTATAAAAAACCTCATGAGGATTATTGTAACTGAGAAATGCAAACATTTCCCTTGAGTCAATGTGGAAATGAATGAATAAAGCACCATTTGATTCATTGTCCTGAAAAATATTAAAACCATTTCAGAAAACAAACCCTAGATACCACATCTTAAACTACAGGAGGGACTGTGTCTGTAGAAAAGGATGAAAATCAAGGGAATAAGAAAGATATTATGAAAACAGAAATGGCTAAAAGATAAAACCATGCATTAATGATATAAAACAATAAGAAAAGAGATTGGAAATAGAAACTAAACAGTGGGAGGTATTATAGATTAAAATGGAAATGGCAATAAAGAGGCAAGTATAATCAGAATTCTCCATTTTTATAATCATTTTTTCAAGTAATTTTACTAGAGCAAGAAAGCCTTGTACACACAATTAAAGTATATGCAACAGATATACAGTCACTTGAAATTAAGAATAATAAATACAATAATTTCTTGTGAATATTAACCCATATTAAATCAGATTTTTTTCTTTATACTAACTTATGCAGTATAATAAGGTGAAGTTTTTTTTAACTCTTTCTTTAAGATTGTGATCATGTCAAGTCTTCTCAGTCCTATCCCATACCATTTAACTTGCTTTTATTTCATTTCATAGAATCATAGCTTGAGCCAGAAGGAATCTTAGCAGTCATCTGTCCAACTCCTCACTTTACTGATGAGGAAACTAAGATATAGCAGTGAGAGGAAAGCATTTGTCCAAGGTCACTCACATAATAAGTGCAGAGATGGGAATCAAACACAGATTTACTGATTTGAAATTTAGTATCTTTCCACTATACCATATAATAAAGGATCTCACCAATATAAAAATCATTGTGATTTTAAATATCACTTAAAATATTATTTTAATTTATTTAAATTTAAAATATCATTGTGAAGAGGAGAGAATGCTCAATTTTAGAGATGATAATATACTAAATAATATATTTCCAAGCCCCCTCACACTCATAAATAGTCCAGACCCTATAAACCAATTAGGAAAAAAAAGATTATAGAATAGACTTATTGAACTGAGGGAAAAGCATGGATAGGGCAGCATGGAAAATTTTTTCCTTCTATTAAGAGCTATAGTCCTTGTAGGAAAACACTGGTAGTCTGACTTGGCATCAAAATCAGCCTCTCTGCCTTTAAAGAGGTACTTTTGCATTGTATTGCAGAGCATCTTGGCTCCCAAAGGCTTGGTTGGTTCGGATCAGCAGCTGGAAGTGTGTCCACATAAGTATGACAGGGGTGGGAGAATTAGAAGGACACTTAGCTTGATCCCATCAATAGTGTAACCCCAAATTGAGTGACCTCAATTTGGTCACACCAGCACCAACTGTGGATGAGACACATAAGCCACAGCAATAAAAAGATCAAAGCTTTGGAAATCACACTGAGCCAGAAAACAATTGTTTCCTACACATTCTTTATGTTTTCAATTTCCTAAGCTTGTATGGGCTCCCTTGACTCTGAATCTCTGCTTGATAACTGGTGTTCCAGCCAGTACTCACCCTTAGATAAGAGAAGCAGACATCCTGCTGTCAACCTGGCTTCACTTTTTGGCTTATCTTAGCTCTGCTTTCAACTTGAACCCTGGCTGTTCAGCTTGAAATACAGATTGCTTTTTCCTACTTTCAAGGAACTGCTTAATTCCCAGCCCATGTTGACATTGGTCCGGGATATCATCTGCAGTAAGACCAGAGGTGCCATATCTCAACCATCTCTGGAAGCAACTGGAGAAACTAAATTATTTTTGTTCCCATTACTAGATGGGAACATGGTAGAGCCATTGAAAAAATTAGTTCTATGTTAATGGGTTCTGAGCCAGGTCAAGGGCAAATAAATGTTTGAATCCATCAACTGTCTTTTTTTGAGTCAAATTCTTAGCATAAAGACCATCAGAAAAAGAGAAAGTGAAGGTTCCTGGGAAACTGCTCATTGTTTATTTTTGCTGCTCAGAATAAGGATATTATTTTCTAAATTGAACTGATGAGCATGCCCCACCAACTTGACTAAGAAATACAAAATAAAATTTACATGCTGTATTTGGCAAAAAATGAAACTTTAGGATGTGAAATATGATCCCATCATTCTGATGTCTCTGGTGTACTGGAAAAAATATTGAATTTAGAGTCTGAAAACTTGTATTTAAATTGTGTCTCTGCCACTTATAACTTGTATGACTTTGGACATGTCACTTTACTTACCTTGGTCTTACTTTCCTCATTTGTAAAATGAGGGGGTTGAATTATAAACCCCATTTCAGCTTAAACCTGTGTTTTTATGAGTCTATTTAAAAAACCTGAGGGTGGAAGTTAAGAACCTTGGGTTTTAGACATAATTCTACCATTAGCTGACTTTATGATCTTACAAAGTCACTTAAATTTCCCGGTCCCTGTTTCTTCATTTGCAAAATATGAATAATTGTCCTTCCCAACCTAATTCAATGAGCTATGGTTAAGTATAAAATGTCAAACTCATAAGAAAGGGCTTTGAAGAATGAAAGTCTATATAAATGTAAATTGTTTTTTATTAAGTGCTCCTAATATAATTCTATAAAATGTCTTATTTTAAAAATGAATTTAAGACATTACATTAAAGAAAAGAAAAACTGAAAATAAGCAAAACAAAAGTTGATTGTAATTATACATGTAATGTATGCATGAAATCATTATATGCAAATTGACTTATATATACATATATATGAAAGCAACAATGCGCATGTTAATTATAATCAAATTATCTTCCTTGCCTCCATCACCCCCTCAGGATATTTTTTCTGTATGTTTGTCAAGGCTTTGTTACTGTTATTGTTACCTTAATTTGCATAATTATAGACAAGTGTGTATGTTGTTTTTATTGGTTTGGTTTTCTTTACCCCGCATCCCTTCATATGGGTTTTTCCATGTTTATTTTTGTTCTTCATATTCACCATTTCTCACAGCACCAATAACATTCCATTACATTCACATGTTTTAATTTATTACCATTCCTTAACTTTTAGATATATAGTCTGTTTCCACATTTTAATATATTACAAATGGTGCTGCTAAAAAAATGTATTTTGTACAATTTGGTCCTTTTTCCCCCTCATCAGTAAGTACCTTTGGGTAGAATCCTTGTGGGATCATCAGTCAAAGAGTATGAACTTCTTGTAACCAGTAATTTCACATTACTTTCCAAAATAATTGAACCAGTTCACACCATTGTTTAATACTGTGCCTTGTTTCTGAACAGCTATCCCAGCATTTAATGTTTAACGACTTTCACTAGTTTTCACAATTTGATGGGTGTCACTTCAAACTCATAGTTGTTTTAGTTTATACTTCTCTGATTTTAGAGACTAAAATCCTTTTTCATGCAGCTAGCGATAATTCATGTTTCTTCCTTTGGGTACTGCTTAGTATAATGATGACTCATTCATTCATACACTTCGACCACTTATCCATTGGAGAATGGTTCTTATTTGCAAATTTGTACAAATATCTTATAGACTGTAAATATGTGATTCCTGCTACAGATATTAATTACTAAGTTTCATTCCTTTAAAATCAACAAGGAAGAATTTATTGGCTATTAGAGATATATTGAATCTTTTTCAAAGTTTCTCAGCATAACAAAGAAAATAAAATGCCATCATTCCAGCCTCCCAACCCTGTCTATGTTGGATTACTTCTGGAAAGATAATTGTGAGTCAGTTTTGTGTCTGATAAATAGGGTGAGAACAAAACCAAGTGTATCTCTTTCTTTCAGATGTGCTTAATCATGGCCCAACACGAGGAGACTTGAGGCTTTGACATAGAGCTTTTGTTTCCAAGTTCTGAGTCAAATACATCCAACTATGACATCAGGTCCCCATCATTTCTCAGAGGAGGCCCATCAAAGGAAGCACTTTAGCAGTGTAATGTGAGGGGTCTGTCCCAGCATTACACTGGGCGCTGTCCCAACTGCAGGTTCCCATAACTAGGTAGCAGGTCCCATTGGGATCATCACAGTATCAAATAGTGCTATCCCACCCAGAATAGTGATTAATCTCAGTAGTTTTGAAAAGATTTCAGAAGGACTTTTCCATGAGAAAGTAGAGATTTTGATATAATCTCAAGAGGGCAGGCTGTTGTTTTCCATGTTCTCATCAAGAGAAAGAAGAAAGAAGACTACATCTTCTATTGCACTGGGTACTACTCAGGACTTCAGTGTCAGGCACAGAGCATGGTGATACAAAACAGCCTGATTGTCTTTATTTCCTAATATTTTATTAATGAGAGCTTGATGAGGACCTCTTCTTTCTCTGTTTACGGCAGAAATTAGAGAGACAGTAGATAACCACGTGCCTGGCTCCGGAGGACAAAATGAAGAAGATAAATAGTAAATTCTCACTTTTCCCCAAATGACTGGGGATCAGAGTTCTAACCGGTCAACTATTATGAGTAATGAGTAGTATACAGATTCTAACTTGATTTCTGCTTTATCAGAGATTTGAAATATGATGCAATGTTTGCCACCAGAACTGGAAAACGTTAATCGAAATAACAAAGATAATAATAACTAGCCTTTATGTAGTGCTTTGAGATTTGCAGAGTGCTTTAAAATATTATCTCATTTTTTCATCATAACTACCCTATGAGGTAAATGCTATCATTATCCCCATTTTACAACTGAAGAAACTGAGGCAAAAAGAGGTTAAGTGACTAATCCAGGATCTCTCAGCTAGTAAATGGCTGAGACAGGGTTTGAATTTAAGTCTTCCTGACTGCTGGTCTAGCACTCTTACCTACTGTATGACATAGCAGCTAACTCTGATGCCCTGTCATCTCAGTGAGTCCTCAAAGACTCTACCTGGCAAGTCCTACCAAAATGAGAAAGCTTTGAGCATGTACCCAAATAGGATTGCCAGACAAGGACTGCCAATCAAGCTAAACTTGGGGAGCTCATCACCAAGAGTTTGGCCATCAGGTGGTGTTTTTTTTAAACCACAGTCAAGACTTGGAGTTTACTGGAGTGCCATGGAAGGAGCTTACTAAATGTATGATGTTGAGCAAGACATTTAATCTTCCTTAAGTATGTTCTCGGTCTCACTTCCCACATCTACAAAATAAGGGGCTTGAATTACATAACCTCTGAGGTCCCTTCTAGGCACAGATCTGTGATCTTATGTGTGAAATATTTTACAAGGCTTAAATCTTAGCTATTAGTAAGGAAACTGTGGCGTCCCCACTTAGGGATCGATGATTTCTGGTTCATAGGATTGAGACCTGGAAGGGACTTTAGAGATCATAGGACTGTATGGAATATAGAATACAATACATAATAATATATAATGTGATATACAACAATTATATAGAATTCATATAATTAGAGCAGGAAGGGATCTGAGAGGTTAAATCCAATCCCCTAATTTTACAGATTTGAAAACTGAAGTCAAGAGAAGATTCTTTAACCTCTGATTTGTCCTTATAGTCAGAGATAGTAAACAGTACCATTTAACCCTATTCCCTAACTTTAGAGAGGAGGAAACCAAGAAACTGTGACTTATCCAGGTCACATGGATAGTAAGTGTTATTAGCAGAGCTAGCATTCAAAGCCAGGGTATCTGGGTGATAATCAAGACACTTCTACTACCCCACACTGCCTCTCAGTGATAAACACAGCTGCCAATCCTGGGACTTGGGGAGCATATGGAGAAGATAGCAATGACCTCTTGGGTAAAGAGTGTGACTCCAAATGGGGATTCAAGTGAGCGAATCTAAGCCAAGAGTCAGGCTGACTCGGAAAAGAGGCCCCTTCTCCAATTCCTAAACACCAAGGGACTAATACAGAAGTGGGAAGCTAGGTATGGTTGTGGAGACATTCACCCAGGATCATGAAGGCAAATGGCAAGGAGGTGAGATGGCCATCTGACACAATCCACTCACTCAAAACTGCCCTTTTATTGTGGCAGCATGTGGCATAGAACCTTCGCAGAGATCTCAGAGGTTATCCTGAGGCTTCAGCCCACCCTTCTACACCAGCCCCAACAACTGACTATCTCTCCTTTGCTGGGAGACGTCTGATGAGGGGGAACCCACTGCCTCAGCCACTTCATAGTTGTTTGCCCCTGGGCAAGTCATAATCTTTATCAAACTTGGTTTCTTCACTGGAAAATTATATCACCTACCTACAGGATAGTTTGGAGGATCAGATTTTACATATATGTGTGTGCATGTATATATGTGTGTATACATGTATATATAGGTGTATGCATGCACATATACATATATACATATGTAATTTGTGCTACATATTGATATTATACTTTTGTTGAATATTTATATGTTATGTTTAGGCATGTGTATGTATGTATGCAGGCACCTTGCAAACTATACATAGGTACATATATGTATATGTGTATATATGTGTTGCATAGGTGCACATGTATATATACATATATAATTTCTACTACATAGTGATATTATAGTCATATGTACATATATTTATGTTCATATACACATATATCACCTTGCAAACCTTAAATAACTGCATAATGTTACCCATATTATTTATCATTATTATTATTATATAGTATACACATGAGAGCCCATGAAGTTTTAAGAGGGCAGAGAGAAAAGGAGCCAGCATGCTTGAACACTAGAATGGCATTTGGAGTCTCAGTCCTTTCTATCCAGGGCCTTAACATTTCCAAGACTCAGTTTTTTCATTTACAAAACAGGGATAAATACTATTCCCTGAAGTCCCTGTCTCACAGTAGGAGCCTGCAGTGATAGCCTGCAAACTTTAAAGCCCTTTAGACAGGTAGGTTCTTAGCAGGATTGTTGCGACCATGACTTTGGTCCCTTGTCCCTTCTGGAGCTAGTGAATCTGCTGATAAACACTCAGCTCTGAGGAAGATGTCCAGAGCCTTGGAAAGAAAACAGTTCCTTCATATTGTCCAACAGAAGATTATTTTCCAAGGGTAGGGTGTGGTCCAACAAGTTATCTGCCCTCCTAGGCAGGACATAACAGATAGCACCTAGACTTGTGCCATGGGGAAGTGAAAGCCCAGAAATTGCACACAATGTGCCAAGAACCCTGTGAGGCCCTTTGACCACCTGTGGGAAAGCCTGGGGAACTCCATGGGCTATCTAGAGCAGAGCAGCTGATGCCAACTGCTTTGGAATTTACTTTTTTTCAAGGTGGCAAATGTGCCTCGGTCTTTCCAGGTCTGTAGCTATAAAGCAAGTCACTTAACTTTTTCTGGGCCTCAGTTTCCTCATTTGTGAAGCAAGGGGTTGGACTCACTTCCCTCTAAAGTCCATTTTACTCCTAAATTTATGGTGCTATGATAAGTCTGTGCCAACCATTGCACAGCTTTCTGGTTTCTAGAGCCCCCTGCTTCCGGTGCTTAATTAGAAAGGCAAACCACTGCACTATTGTTGACCAGAGGCAGTGTGTTTGGTACATATAAAAAATACCCTCCTATCTCCTATTGTGGCCAATCACAGTCTGATGATTAAGGCGATCATGAAGTCTGACAGCACAATTCCCTCCAGGGGGAGAAAGAAGTAGTGTCTGAATCCTAGTCCAAGAAAGTAAATAGTGATGATTGTGTCCTAGAGGGAGTCAGGGCTTCTCTAATGTACCCATAATCCAAAGTTCTCAGATGGATTTGAGCCACTGGGTACAGGAGCAGAGATTTGAAGCCAAGGAGGTCTGTATAGGATCTGGAAGTAAGTTATCGGGGAAGGTCAAGGAGCTCTTTCTCTGGGTTAATCTCACTCTTCATTCTGATGGTGTGAGTTCCCCACTCCCTCCTCCTAGAGCAAGTCATGGCCCCTCAGTGAGTAGATTAAGGATCCTGCAGATCCAGCTTTGTAGAAGAAACCATAGAATAAATTCTTAACTGGAGTGGAGTGAGTGGCTGGGGCTTTTTTCTGGTGCACTAAATTTAGAGAGTGCTAACAGTATTTGCAGTCTTTTGGTATGTTGGGTGGAACACCTTCCCTACTCAGTCCTGCTCTCTGCACCTCTTGCCAGTAGCAGCTATATACCACTGTTGTAGGGTCTCTGTCTCTCCCTCACAGGATGACATCTCTCTTTATCCTCTTCTACTCTGACCTCCATTGAAGACATCTACTGTGTTGTTTGCCTTACTTGTGTTTCTGCTAGGAGAACTAACTGTGGAGAGACTTCTAGCTGTATGGATAGAAGGAGTGCCTCACCAAGAAAATTACAGACATTTTCAAATATTAATTGAGAAGGCAGTACTTCAGGGACATCATTATGAATTTTACCAAAATTTATTAAAGTACCTACTCCCTACATGATGCTGTGGTAGAGGCATTGGGGATAAAAGAGACCCAAAAAGGAAACAACACTAATGACTGTATATAATTGTGAAGATATTTCCATTGTGAGCCTTCTTTCTGTGGATTGTGAATCAATGGTCATTTACTGTATTTACCATGACTTTGAAATGATCGTGGTCCACTCCCATTTCCCCTCCCCCCTCCTCTCCCAAGAGCCACAATGAACTGTAACTATAACCAATTACCTCTTTCTCTACCTGGACCCCAAGCCAAGTCAGCCCACAATAAAGAACCTCTAGTAACTTATTAATAGTGTGAGATTTGGGATTGTGCTGCTGGGCTCCTAGCTTGATTTGGGGGTGAATCTACTATGGCTGGTTTGTAGGAACGAAAGTCCCAGAGAGATACAAAGAAGGGGGTATGGTCAGCTCATCTTTCAGTGTTGAACTTTGATCCTGTGGAGCAGAAAGTAGCAGCTGGGATTCTGGCTCTTCCCTTGGAGGCACAGTGCCCCGTTTATCTCTAAAATTGTATTTACTTAGGGGTAGGGCAGGCAAAGAGTCCCTCAGGCATAACTCTGCAGATAAGAAGGGCCCTATAGCTGTGTGTGAAAATAACTGAAGTGGGAAAATCCTGAATTTGCTATCATAAGGTCTCTTCCTAGAAAGCAGAAAAGAGCTAGCATCGTATAGCATTTAGGGTTTGCAAAATCTTGAACAAATGTTAGCTCATTTTTCTTCCTTACAACCCTGGGAAATCCATGTTATTATTAAACCCATTTTACAGGAGACAAAATTGAGTCAGAAAGCAGTTAAATGACTTATTTGGGGTCACAGAAATCTTAAATGGCTAAGGTCAAATTTAAATGCAAATTTTCCTGACTCCGGACCCAGCATTCTGTCGACTGTACTGTAAGCTGCCCAAGGGATCTGTGGATAAAAATTTCAGGAGGTCCATGAATTTGGATGGGAAACAAAAAATTATATCATTATTTTCACTAACTTCTAACTTAAATTTAGCATTTTCTTCAGGTATTTAAAGGCAGTATTCTTAGAAGGGGGCTTGTAGGTTTTATCAGTCTGTCAAAGGGGTCTGTAATGCACATGCCTGCCCCCCCCACACACACACACATACACACACACCATAAAGTTAACCCTTGTATTAGGAATTCTCTTCATTAATAATGATTTGGTACTTTTATGGGCACTCCTATAGCTGTACTTGCCATTCTGTCATTGACAAAGGCTCCCATGCTGTCTGACACTGGTGATACGCTCCAACCTTCTCACACCCACCAGGCACCTCCTCATTGCTCCTTGCGAAGCTTAATTTTAATTCTTTGTACACTGCCATATCCCTCCACTTGTAGCAATGAACACACACTGACAGACAAGCCTTGCGGACTGTGCATGCAGTTACAGGCAATGATCCAGAGAACAGGCATTCACTTCCGTTTTCCTGTGTGGATAGATAGGTTGAGCTTTTAAAAGTGGTTTTAGACAATGTTGAATGAAGGAAACATACAATTTAATCAGCACAATGCCATTCACAAATAGGAGCATCTGGAAGACCTCACCTCGTCAGTCAGAAATCCTTGGCTGAACATCCTCCAAGCCAGAGACTAATTAGCATCTTTGAAGATGCTTCTTTTGATGGCTCATTTGATATTTATAATCATTGAACAAAGTCATCTCTGGTGCTATGTCTGTTGAGGAATTCTGAAAACTATTTTAATACAATATATACATAATAGATGCCTTGTTGGAAAATAACCATTAGGGTGATGTTTCACTCTTTTCAATTGTGTTTCAGTTCTGCCCAACTCTTCATGACCCCACTTGAGGTTTTCTTGACAAAGATACTGGAGAGGTTTCCCTTTTTCTTTTCCAGCTCATTTTACAGATGAGAAAACTGAGGCAAACAGAGTTAAGTGAAGTCCCAGGGTCACACAGGAAGCTTGTGGATTTGAACTCAAGAAGATGAGTCTTCCTGACTCCAGGCCTGACCTCTCTATCTACCACACCATTTAGGTCACCATATTTCATTCTACCAAATGAAGAAGCATAGGGACTGGACTACTGATTTGACTGGTGTAGGGAACACTTAATCAGTCAACCAGTATGTATTAATTATCCACTCTTTGTCGGTCACTGTGCTAGGTGCTGGTGATAATGTGTACAGACAGTGAAAGAATTTTTGCTCACACACACATATATACAAACATATTTGAATGGGATAGACAACAAATGTATGTTGATATGTGTCTGTGTGTGTCTCTGTATGTGTGTGTGTGTGTGTGTGTGTGTGTGTATGGAGAGGGGGAGAGAGAGATACACACACACACACACACACGCAATAAGAGAGAAAGAGAATAAAGATATACACAAAATAGTTAAATACAAGATACCATGGTTGGAAAGTCCCTTTAGTAATGCAGGTCAACACCTTCTTTGCAGCTGAAAATCTTAAGAGACTTGCCTGGAGCACTCAGGGAAGGGCAAGGCATTGGCCCAGGTTCACTCAGCCATAATGTATGAGACCACGCAGGATGTAAACCCAAGTCTTCCTGGCTTCAAGGCCAGCTCTCTTGAAACAATGCCATGCTCCCTCTCCTACAAAATGAAATTCTTTCAAACAGTGGAATCTTGTATTCTGTGTACCTTTCAGTCAATTGTATAACTATAAAGATACGGTCTGCTATAAAAATCGTTCATGGAAACCTTATTCCATTCTCATGTGTTCATTAAGGATACCCTTGATGAATGTATAAACTGCACTCATAAAGATTTTGTAGAGATGGGAAAGTAGGCCTTGATTACTTTTTTTGAGTCTAATAACGTTTGCGACTTTTTTCAAAGTATTTGGCATCCTGTTTGCACATAGATATCTTGAGAATCAGCGTCATTAAACACATGTAACATCCAGCGCAGATTTTCCTTGTGTGTGTGATCAAGTCCAGGTTCTTTTTCTAACCTGGTTTCCTTTAGTACCATTTCCACTTTAACATATGGTATGAAATCAGGAACTGTTATGTTAGCGTTCTTTGTTATTTAAATTTTGAGTATCTTTTCCACTTTTTGTCTCTTATTCTCCTTCCAGTTTCATCTTCCAACAACCTGAAGATTATCCGGCTTGATTGGGCCTCTTGCCAAGATTTCTATAAACTTCTTTTTCTTTCCGGTTTATGTTTTGGGAGGCACTACTACTCATAGCCTTTCTCCCTCCTTCCATATAAGATTTTACAGATGTTTTTTTCCAAATGCACATGGTTCTCAGCTGCCATATTTCTCTAATCTGTGAAGGGATCAATATTTGGTTGGTTAAGGTGTTTCTAAACTCTTCTGTCTTTTCATTATGGTAACTGATTTGCATTGATTAAACTTCCTTAGCAGATCATAGGCTAGTGTCATTTCTTCCATTCATTTCCTATATTTCAGTCTCAGTAGCTGGTTTAAATAGGTCAGACTGCAGTCATATGAATAGTCATTTCACATCTTCTCATTTTTACCTTGTCTTCATATTGATATTGACTTGGATATTTGCTGTAACAATCAATGGTCTGACTGTACACTCACAACTAATTTGGAATTTCTTCATCAATAACCAGTTGCTTCTTGACTGTTAAAATATCAGCTTCACTTCTCTTACGCTATGTGGTGCTCACTATGTCCAGCGTTTCTAAATTTCTTTTTAGAATGAAATTTTCATGAGTGCACATATTATTATCCCCATCCAAAGGAAGAAAAATGACTTTTCCTTAAAATCACTTCACTATAAAAATCAGTCTAGAATTGAATGGAAGTTTCTCTTAACTCTGGGCCTAGAACTCTTTCCATTGCATCTTGCAACCAGAAAGAAAGTCTGGGACGTTAGATGAATGTTTTTGTTATTATAATAATTTTTAAAATAAAATAACTTAAAGTGAACTATTTTTGCTAGATTTTAACAATTTATTTTGCTAATGTAATTTAAACATTTCTCTCCAGATCAACTCATGCTCATATTTCTATGATGACATAATATCAATAGCTCTTAAAGTCTAGAGAAAAGCCACAGCAGATCTGGGTTCATTCCCTGGTATTGTGCATCATTTGGAACTTTGAGTAAATCATTTATTTAATGCCTTTATGCCTTAGTACCTTTCTTGAGGAGGCAGTGTGGTGCAGCGGTAAGAGCCCTGAACTAGGAGTCACAGGATCTTGCCTTGAATAAGGCTTATACTTCATTTGTGACAATGGGCAAATCCTTGTAAATAAAACAAGAGGCTTGAATAGAGAACCTCTTGGTCCCTATGAGCTCTACATCTGTGATACAATAGTCTACTTGGTGCATAGACTGGTTGAAAAAATAAAGTAGTAAATGTGAAAATGATTTCAAAACTTAAAAAGAGTTCTGTAAACACAAAGTATTGTTTTTAATTTTATAAGTAGTGGGAGTGGAAGTTATTCTAGAAGCATTCTATTATACATGCTCTGGGTCTTGAGTCATAATTGAAGTTGAAAATGCTGTATGATCAACAGCAAAGCTAATTAAAGCAAATGAAATTTCATGGGTCTGCACAAATGCAAGAAAACAAGTCATTAGTGCTTGGAGTTTTTCTTCAACAAACAATGGATTACTGGTTAATGGATTTCTCTGGGCTTTCCTTAGGTGCCTAATGGAGACAGAGTTACCCATGTTGCCTTCCCACTTAGGCCTCAAACATCTGTTTCCTCCTGCTTACCCTAATTTCATGCCTTGTGTACCACCACGAAGAATGATTTCTGCTCAGGGCAATACATGCTAAAGTCTGTATGTACACGGCTGCCGTATGTTAGTAAAGGCTCTCCCTGAATAAGGAGTGAATTGTTTAGAAGGTTGATAGGCCTGTCATGGCTGCCTACAATGCCCTTCAGGGCTGATTAGTATCACTAAGTGGGTTGGAATTGGTTTAATCCTAACTGTTGTCATCTTCTGGTGGTCATTTCGTTGGAAGGGTAATGTCTGAGGAACCTCATCCGATGATGATGGGTTTTGAATTCCCAGTATACATGTGTATCTCACCTTAAAGGATGAAGCAAATGTAAAAAGTTCTTTGAAAAGTTACTGCTTTTCCCCAAGGAAGAATACTAGTGAGTGGCCCAAAGTTCATAAACAGGTCCCAGAAAGTCTTGACATCAGCCCTGAAGGGATGACCCTGCCCTTTAAAGAGCCATCTTTAATAACCTTAAATAGGGCTAGTGAGGAATGAAAGACTTGATTCTAAAAGAGAAAATAAAATTAAATAAATACTGCCCTTTGACCACCTCATCCAGCCTACAGTAATATTCCCATTTACATCAAGCTTCAATATTTTAGAAAGCATTTTCTTAGAATAACTCTGTCAGATAGTTAGTGTATTATTATCTGCATTTTACAGATGAGGAGACTGAAACTAAGAGATGTTAAATGACTTGTCCAAGATGACGCTTCTAGGTATTGGTTCTGGAATTTGAACTCTGGTCTCTCCTGACTCCAAATCCAATATTCTTTCAACAATACCATTCAGAATTCAGAAAGAAAAAAATATTTTGAGGACAATTCTTTCCCCAATTTGTTCCCTCTCCCCTGAAATCCAACCTTTAAATGTCCTGAACCTGCAGAATTAATAGCCAGAAACCATTTACTTTTCTAAACTGCATTGTGATCCTGACAGTTTTTTTAATGAGGTCCCATGGACATATAGTATTGGGTTTTAAAAACTATTTTTTCTTGGTCTCTGAGTTAGCACTCATGCTTATCAGCTAGGGTTCTGAGGGATTCAGCTTTTTCAGTGCTCCAGAGTAAGTCCTTTAGATGATCGCAACACATTTTCACTCTCTCTCATAGCCTTTAATCTGGGCTGGGGTCATAGCTGGATGTGACACTGCACTCCAGAGGCCTAGGCACCCACCAAGGAGGCCACTTGGAGAGCAGAGGAAAGGCCAAAGGGCATTGGGGGATTTTACAGATTTCCACTTTGAGTGTTATCTTCCTTACTCTGAAAGTGGGGGTAGAGGAAGGAGGAAGAATTTCTAGGCCCAGACCATTTCATAGAACAAATAACCCAGGCACACCTGGCAAAGCCTTGGATTAGGGGATGAGGATGACTGTCTGCTCTGAGAATTGAAAATGAGTCTTAATTTTGTTGGGACCAATCCAGTCACTTTTCTTATAGCAACAGCCATCAATCCAAAGGGATTTAAGGTGAATGTTTTGAGGGGAGCTTGACACTTTTAGATTCATAGCACCTTGATGACATTTCATTGAAGGGGGAACCTGGCTCACTTTCCTGATTTATCAAGCCAACTGGAGATGACTTCTGCTTGAGGATTTTTGGGCCCCATACTTACACACACACACACACACACACTCACACTCTTTGTTCTTCTTATATTACCCAGGTGGGCAGTAAAGTATATTGTATTTGCACTGAGATGTTGGGTAGGGATTAGGCTCTGGGCCAAGGCCAGAGACCTGAACCATAGATTTTGTGTGTGTGTGTGTGTGTGTGTGTGTGAGTGTGTGTGTGTGTGTGTGACATGCACAGTACAAATTAAACTCCATTAAGGGAAGGAAGTAAAGTCAATAACACTTTAATTGTACAATCATAAATTTCTTTGATATTCTTTATTAAAAAGGAAAAGAAAAAAGAAGGAAGGAAGGAAAAAGGAGAAGAAAGAGAAAGGAGGGAAGGAAAGAGAGAAGGAAGAAAGGAAGAAAAAGAGAGAGAGAGAACCCTTTGGTTTTACAGCCAAGATCTTCTCTTGAAGTGTATTCATTCATTCATTCATGGGCTTGTCAGCAGGTTATTGTATCTGCCATCGGCCTTCCAGAAAACCATACATCTTACTTTCAAACCCTCCAACAGCTTGTGAACCCCTGCAAAGCCTGCTGTTCTGTGTGCGACCTTTCACCAAGGGGCTTACTCCTCTAGCAGACACTGAGAAGATCTGGCTGTATCATGGCTCAGGTCTCCTTTGTCAGTAGGCCCAGGAATGAGAGTTCTTTCTTCTCTCAGAAGGATTACAAAATTACTTTGTAAATTTGACTATAAATGGCTAAAAACCTTTCAGGTCATGCACATCCCCAACTCCTTTATGCCCCTCTTCCCTGAGTTCAAGCTTTCTGGAAAGGTAGACACTGTCAACTTTCTACAAGTAAAAATCTCCATGATTCTTGTTTCCTAGATATGAGCCAAAGGAAGGTATGTACATTGGATGGGATTTACTTTTTTTTTTATTTGAAAGATAAAGGTAAGTACTTCTACAGGGTTTTTAAAAATTGTTTGTTTGTTTTTTAACCACATAGACTCAGGAAAAAAGATTGGGTTTTTCCACTGGGAAATAAAAGCAAAAAGTTGTTCGGGTGCTACTGGTGACTTTGTTTTTTAATATCACTTTTTCCCTTGGGAGCTATACCATTTCCCCTGTATTTATATCCACTGTTGCTAGTATCTAGAGCCCACATTCTCAAATGGACTGCCACAAGCTTGTTTTTTCTGAGTGGTCCAAAAGACTTTTCTGTCTGCATATTCCCCTGATGTGTAGTATTTCTCCAATCCTTGAAATTCATACCAATTAGTTATTCTATTGGCTTGAGATACTGAAAAGCCCTGTGAAAAACAGAATGACCATATTACATTATATTTTCCAATTGTTTTCACCTTAACTCATATTACTATGTCCAGTAAATTTATCTGGAGGAAAGGGGATCCCAGAAGGCTAGGGCACAGAACAAGTAAGTTTGATTTGAGGGTTGGAGGTCTCAAACAGGACACCATCTCTGAGGAGGTAGGTCCAAGTGTACCATCTCAGCTACCAATAAAACCACTCTCAACCATCCTCTGGGTACTGAGAACCCTAGTAACAAAAGTATGACCAGCAATCAATCAATAAACATTTGTGAAGTGCCTACTATGTGTCAGGCACAATAAAGCAGTAAACCAACAAATGTTTATAAGTACCTACTGCATGCCAGGCAGTGGGCTAAGTGTTGGAGATTCTTATACAAATAAGGGACAATCCTTGCTCTGAAGGAGTCTCCATTAATACAGGCTGATTTTACTGCCTTACTTTGTACCAAAAGGACTTAATTGGGGAACTGGAGAGATAGGGGGCAGTCTGAGGGTTGGATTAGCAAGAAGGCACTAAAGAAAGTAGCCTGGTGGGAGGCATCTTCTTCATAGATTATAGGAATCAGAGGGGTAGAAAGAGGCCATTACTCCATAAAATTTGCCCAGTTCCTGATGGTATTTATGTAGTGGCAAATATACTTCATAATCACTAATGGCACTACTATTACTAGTTGGGTATTTCGATCCTTAACCTGCAAAGGAACTAGTTGACATTTTGCTTCCAAAACATATAGAAATAAAATATATAGATATGTTGTATAGAATACACAACACATATATATGTATATATACATATAACATATACCTGTATGTATGTATATTACACACACACACACACATCCTTCTTCTTACTTTGTCTAGGAATTCTCAACCTGCAATCCATGAGCTTGTTTTTCCTTAAATCTATCTTTATAATTGTATTTCCATATAATTGGTTTCCTTTGCAATCCCACATATTTTGTTTTATGAATTAAAACACATGATTCTGAGAAGGGGTCTGTAGGTTTCACCAGATTGCCAAAGGGATGCATAATACAAATATGATTAAGGATTCTATTTTAGAAAAAGAGACCTTTCTCTTTCTTTTCTTTCCATTCACCTATTCTCCATTTGGCTAAATTCTTCTTGAAGTCTTATAGTCCAAATGAGGGTTCAATGTACCAGGATCAGTCTCAAACCTACTGATTTGGAATAAGATTCAGCTCTGGCTACAGGCTGATGGTTTGATCAACCAGTGGCTTTTTCCAGAAAAGTCATGGAGGCAGCATGGCATGGTAGACAGAGAGTTGACCCCATAGCCAGCAAGACCTGAATTCAAATTTGGCTTTTGACACATGCTACCAGCATGACTCTGGGCAAGTCTCTTAACCTCTCAGTGACCCATGTAGTTTTCTTTAATTCTGAATTGCAGATCAGTTTACCTGATATGCAGATGTTGAGAGAGTTGCCTCCCTGTGAATTTGCCCAGATGAAATGACAGGTTCAGCAAAAAATAAAAGAAAATTAGAGTAGTGGGGGGAGAAAAGACCTGTAGGAGAAATGAAAGGGAAAACCCAAAATGAGAGTGGAGAATGAGGAACTGACCAGTCTATTTTCTCCCATCACAAATGGGCTTGGCTGTTTTGTTTAGTATTTTGAGAGAATAAACTCAGCCTGATCACCATGTCTGCACTTGCATTGTCTGAGAACAAGTGGTGTATTGTGTCCCTTCAACTGCAGTGTGGGCAGGTGGGTTTGAAAACACCACAGTCCACTGACCCTGCTTCTTGCACATGCCCGGAAATATCTGGGATGGGGGGGACAGAGTGGCACCTGTGTGCATGGGAGTGGTCAGGAGATGGGGGATTCAGGAGGAACCCAGGAAGAAAAGAAATGGAGGGCAGAGGGGTGCGGTGGGAGCATATGTCTACAACACATGAAGTTGTCACACATGCAGTTTCAAACACACAAATGAATAAGCATTAAAAGCATTCTCCTGTGATGGGCTCTTTTCTGACTGCAGCTGTCAATCACTTCAGGGATCCAAGAAAAACAGCTATATATGCCAAACTGTTTTATCCAAGAAGAAAAAATCCCAATGAGTTAGGGTTGGGGTGAGTTGAGTGAGGGCTAATATATGCTCACTCTGATCCTGCTTTCCATGGGCTGAGCACATTTAGAAACAAGTGTGGCTTTCTACCTGTGTCCAGCTGTCTATTAAAATAGTCCGTGCTCCCTTGCGCCCTGAATCTTCAGGCAGCAGATTACCCTAAACTTCCAGTGTGGCCAGGATCCATACCCGAAATGGTTAACTGTGATTCTTCCCTGAAATGATGAACGGCCCCATTGAACTAGGAATGCCCAATCTTTGGAGTGCTTGTGGTTGCTGGGGAGGGGAGGGAAGAGGAGGGGAGGGAAGGGGAGGGGAGATGTTGCCTGTCCTAAGCTCACTGCTGCTGGAGCCCCAGCTGCCTCCTTCCAGAACTGCTTTTCAGGAGTTGTTTGATTTGGCCTTGGGAGGGAGAGGGAGTGATATCTAAAGCAAAGAGCCACCCAATGTGGTTTTCCCCCCTCCCTGAAGAAACCTGGCTGTCAGGATCAGCCCGAAAAATGAACTGGCCTAAACAAGAGCGGAGGGAGCTGTCCCACCGATACCTGGATTACAATGAGTGAGATGGATCTGTAGCATTCCTGGCCGCTGGTCCTCCTCTGGCAGGTGCTTTCATTTCTTTCCCTTTTTGCTTGGAGGAAATAAAATGAATGTGATGCTGTGGCGCTGGGAACAAAATAATGTCACCATGAAGCTGGTAAGGATTTCAGATTGCACGGGGTGCTTCTCTTGGGAAGGAAAATCCTGAAGTGCTTTTGACATTTGGTATTTCCTGCGGTGTGCATTTACAAAGAGAAAATAAAAACAAAAATAGAATCTTAACCAAGAAAGTGTGTGTGTGTGTGTGTGTGTGTGTGTGTGAGTGTGTGCATGTGTGCGTGCGTGCGTGTGTGTGTGTGTAAGAGAAGGGATTAGGTTAAATGATCTCTCAGATCCCTTCCAAGCCTAACATTTTCATATTCTGTGCAGTTTTCAGGTGCTGAGGTCTGTTTTCCTCAAGCAGGCTCATGTATTATCAACTGAATCCAGTTTCAACTTGATCTCATTCAGTTCATCCTTCTGTACATTTGAAAATTACTATACACGTTGACTTTGATTTCTGTTTACTGTTCACTTTGTCTGAGAGCGAAAAAACAGGAACCCTGTCAGCAGAAACAATTTCTCTTCTGTCTTGATTATCACTTTTTTTTTTCATTTAGTCTCGCAGAAACAGTCCAATCTGAGGTACTTGTGTCTTGAGAATGTGTGCTTAAAATAATATCCCAGTTCTCCATCACACAGGGGCTACAGAAAATCACTCATTTCCAAACAGAAAGTTTCTAGCTGCTCAAGATCCAGAAATAAATGAAGCTAGAGAAGGCTTTTCTATCTATATCTGCTGGCTGATCAGAATTGTTGGGGGATATGAAAGATGAAACTGGAACCCAAATTTAGAGAGACTGGGATGAACAGTTTACTTTCTGTTTTGTTTCTAAGGAGATGCTATCTTAGCTCCATTAAATATGGAGGTGTTGCATCCACCTAATAGCTCTTAACTTCTTTTTTTGTAAAGTAAATAACTTTTTTAGAAGATAATTATCACACTTTTTTGTTGTACTTTAGGAATTTTTCACTGAAGAGTAATTGTGTTTAATTTGATTGAAAAGGAATTAAGAAAATTTTTAGGAAACTGACTGTTAATATATGGGCAGTTTTGCTGGTTTAAAACAGAAGGGAACGTGAAAGATTGTGTGAGGACGCCAGTTTCTTAATCCTTTCCCAGAATCCTTAGTGCACCAGGCGGGGCTTTTAAACTTCCTTACAAAGACAGTTTGGGACATCATTTAAGGATGGTGCATTCAGAGAGGACGCTTTGCCCTGGCTAGGACCGGATAGCTTTGCCATGGTCCCCCTGAATTCCCAGGAAAGAAAATGCTATTTTACAATGGTGATCCCTAACCTTTGTGTAGTTCATACAGGTATGCTGTAGTAAGGGTTTCAGTATAAACCTCTCTTCCTTTTGCCTGCTGATTTAGCCTGTGGAGGGAGTTCTCCACCAAGCTGTGTGTGAGTTCTTTGGGGGTGGGGAGGTGTCAGTCTTTGATCCTAAAATGGCTTTGTCCTTTTTTGAATGAACTACTAGGATTCTTGGAACTCATGAAAATCCTCCAAATGCAGCCACCTTTTGGAAGAAAAGGCAGAAGGAAATTTACACTGATTGAATACTCTAGGCAAAATCGTTTATAAACTGCGCACCTGTCTCCTCACCAAGAAAAGGAAAGGGCTCCTTCTCCATAATCAGGCACCATCTTTTCTCACTCAGCTTCATTGCAAAATGATAAAATGTACTGATGCTCTCGTAGAAAGAATCCACAAAGCTTTATTAATAAGACATTGTTGGGAGAATTGCTTTGGGCTCTTAGCAGGCTTAGAGGAAAGCAACCTATTTGTACACTGGAAACTTTGGTGACCCTCATTATCAAGGAGTTCATAGGCAGTTCTTCACAGAAATCTGTTGTGCATGAATGACCATCACAGAATAGAGCTCAGGGTAAGAGATGGGAACTCCAACTTTTGTAGCTGGAGCAGCTGGATAAATGCTAAGTCTTTCTAACTTTAAACTTTGGAACTTCATTGTTCCAGGCAAATTTTGGAACCAAAGCTTTTGCCTCATGTGCTATTTATTTTAAGGCTGACTGGATCAAATCAGGCAAATCTTAATTAGATGACAAATATTGCCTATTCATTTGGCATGTATTTTCCTGGAGCATTTTATATATTTATGATCATGACTAAATGAAAAGGCAAATACATTTTTCTCCTGTTTAACAAAAAAAAGCCCTAGTAGGTTGGGGGCGGGGAGGAGTGTCTCTGTATTTGGCGATCAAAATGAATTGAGGGGAACACAAGACTTTAAAACACCTGTTGGGCCCTTAGTAAGCCAAGTCTTCTTGGACTAGAGGTAAAAGAGAACAATAAAATGGGATGGTTTTTTTCCTTCTTTTTTTCTCCCAGCACAAGTCACTAAACTAGACCCTTTTAGCTTTAGCAGGAAAAAGAGAAAAGGGGAAATCATGAAAGGGATGTTCGGAAGGGTTATCTGGGAGCAGTTTGCATCCTCTTAGAAACTGCAGGGGGAGTACAATAAGGGTTGTCAGTACAAAAGAAATAAAATCACTGCTGCCTCTCCCTCCTCCCTCTTTCTCTTTTCTCTTCAAATTCACTCTCTCCTGGGAGGAGGCACCCCCATCCAACACAGTTTATAGACATACTTTGCTGCTGGGAGTTGACAAGAAGCTGAGAACTGCTTCAAAGATAATCCAGTGTGCTTGAGAGAAAACATGGCCTCCTGGAATTAGCCCATTACTTTCACTTCTACTCAGGTGTGTAGTTCAAGGGTTAGAGTGAGCGAAGGAGAAAAGAGTTTAAATTAGTTGATCTCTCCATCCTACCCAAGAGAACTCAAACCAGAGTCTTCCTGAAAGAGGAGAGAACAGCATGAAGAATAATTGAAAATAATGACCATGATGAGAGTATGTACATCTGACCTTTGCCTCTCCCCAAGAGGACCATCCATCAAGACCTCAGTCTAAGGTCTAGCTCACAGCTGGCCTAAGAAGCTGATTAAAAGGGGTCAGCATGTCAAAGGTCTCCAGATTTTCTCTTGGTATACTTTTCCACAGTCACACTATTGTCTTCCAAAAGACATGGGTAGGGTGTGGTTAGTACTGAGCTTGAAAGCCTCAAGCTTATGCTTTGTAAATTGAGTTTTGGTCATTCAGTTTTTCTGAAGTGGCTTGAATTTCTTTTTTTTTTTTAAACTGCTTCTTGACTAAAGGTTCATGGTCAGTTCTTGGCAGGAGGTCACACTACCTTCTCTATGGGAAATACAGTCCTGTCCTTCAGTGCCTTCCAGACTGTTCTGTTGATGTTCACCGACTATACAAGGGATGGATTTTTCTGTCCTCCAAGTGCTGGAATAATATTTTTCCTGACACTTCCAAGAATCTCAGGGGTAGAATGATTTTTCTTTGCAGCAAGAAACCAAGTTAAAATTCACAAGAACATTCCCCACATAAATTTCTGTTTTCTGTAACAGACCATTACAGCCTTTAAATATCTTTCAGAATTTGAAACCAAAGAATGTAATGTAACTTTCAACCACAACAATTATTTTTTTTTGTGGGGGGGAGCAAAAAGAAGGAAACCAGCATTTAAAAATCATTAAATTTAGATGGTACTTTTTTTAAAACCAATGTCTAGTTCTTTTGCGTTAATAGAAATGTAGTATTGTAATTGGTCCCTTTGGCAACAAAATGGTGCCTACTACATTACTTATGCAATTGTTTTTGTGTGGAGTCCGTAAAAATTTAGTTTTTTAGTTTCTGGTTTTTGTCACATCACACCAACTACCCAAAAGACGTGAAGCCAAATCTTTCCATCACATGGTTCACGGTGCTCCATGGTGGGCTGACTCCTTAGGGACTATCCCTTCTGTAGCCATTCCCCCAGAAGATTTTCCTTTTGACCCAGATTTGTTGCAGGTGTGCTAGGCTGCTGGTTCTTTTTTCAAGAGCCATAATGGACTGGCAGGAAGGTGGGGGCAGGGTAGGAAAGTGGGTGGCAAGGACCAGACCTACAGCAGTTAGTGGTAATGGAGTAGGGTGGGGGGAAGGAAAATTCATTCAACACATTAATGAGAATGTGTTAGAAATTGTGCAAATAGAACAGTGAAAAGCTGCTCCTTCCATAGATCTATGTGAGGCTTATGAGGTAGCATGGGATTACGTTTCTACTTAGCAAATAAATTAGAATCCTACAATAACCCTAGAAGAATCAGTGTAATAATAATATTTGACATTTATAGAGTACTTTAAGGTTTGCAAAGCTCCTAACATACATTGTCATGTGGCTTCCTATTTGGAGAAAGTAATCATCCAATCTCCATTTTTTTCCCCAGTGAATTCTAGTTGAACCTAGTTGAACTTTTCTAGTTGAACTTTTCATTGTCCCCTGACTCTACCTTGTACATTACTACCTTATGCTGTGTCTACCCACATTTCATCCTTTCTTCTCCACCATGATGCCTGTCCTTTATCATCCTTGACCAAGGATATCATGTTGAAATGCAAACTTTGCTGCTTGTGCATCTTGGCTTCACAACTAGTTTGCAAACTCTTTAGAAGCAGGAACCCTCAAAATCTCCTTGTGTACTTTATAGTGTCAAGTATATCAATATTTAACAAATGCTTTTCAATTACTGTTGACGTCCATGGTCCAGTTTCAGAAGACCTTCCTGGGAACCTAGTAACATTGAACTGAGAATAGTTTGCCAGCTCCAGCTTCCAGACAATTGGCAGGTTCATGAAAGTGCAGTTGGGCAGACCGATATAAGACGCATGAGTAGGAAAAGCCATTATTAGTTAGAATTCTGCCCAGAAAAGTCATGTATCATCGAAAATGGGGCATAGCTTCTCATGGGAAGAATGGACTCCATCCACTTCTCCATCTGTTGTAGGAAAAGAGTGATTTCAAAGTCCAGTCAGATTCTACCTCCACAATGAGAGTTTTTCTTATCCCCATAACTAGGAGATATCACTCCTTAAAGCTCTGTTTTGGAATGGAAAGGCATTTACTATGTGCCTCAAACATAGTAGGCACTTAAATGTTGATTGATTTATTGACTGATGGATTGCCTAGCACTGCACTAACAGAAAATGAAAACTATGGTTCTTAAGGAGCTTGAATTCTAATTGGAGGAGACAACTCCTAAAGGGGAGGTTCATGTTTGTATTAGTTCATGGCAGACGGAAAAGCCAAGTAATGCTTCAGTTCCTGAGGGCAGATGGAAAGGCCAGGGAGACCTTGGGGAACAATGATAGGCAGATTCAAAGGTCACTGTGGAGTGGGATTTGCAGATGCCTTCTTCATAGGTGGAGATGTGGGGGCCAGCATCCAGTTGAAAGAGAGTGTCCTTTACCAGGTGGTACCTAGGCAGTAGGGACTGGGTTGAGGAAAGGTCAATGGCCCAAGGGCAGTTGGTGTTGGTGCTTCTTCTAGTTGCCTGTTGGTGGACTGAAGGCTGGAAAGGGAAGATCCCCGTGTCCCTGCCATGGCAACTGGTGGTACTGGCTGCTCCCATTGGCCAATTTTCATGTACTTATGTTACCCATCTACTAGAATATAAGCTCTTTAGGACAGAGACAATGTACGTTTTTTTTCTACATCCTTAGAGTATAACACAATACCTTTCACTCAGTAGGTGTTTAAGAATCACTTGTTTGCACTGAACTAAGTAGGTGATGTAATTCTTCTGTATCTTATTACTCAGTGTTTTGTTAATTTTTTTTTCTGGAAAACTTGTTTTGGTGAAATCTGAAACTGAAAAAGAAGAATAGAGTATATTACTTTTCATTTGTGTAATGCCTTTAGGACTTTGGACCACCATTTAATCCTAAGAGTAAGTTGATATTTCCTGATATTGCAATGAGTTAACATTTTCAAATTAAATAAACTAAATTTAGTGATTCAATTGGTTTTTTCTAAACACTTATCAAACTACTAATCTTCCTTCCCACAAAATAATGTCTAGCAGCTGCTGGTAACGAGCATGAGCTATGAGGCAATGTGAAAGCTTGAGTATTTAAGAGAGGGAGCACAGGTACTTAACAAATGCTTGCTGATTTGTTGGGTCCTATTAGAAGGCTCATGTTTTGTTTCATAAAACTATATTAAAAAAAATAAAAAGAGGGCCTCTGACTGAAGTCACTTCATCAGCACACAACAGTGAGCCAAACTGAACCATCTCAGGCCATCCTTGGAAATAGCCAGGTGTTATATCTCAAGGGATGATTTGTGGCAGATGAGTAGAAGACGTAACAAGATGGTCTTCATTTTCGATCCCTGTGCCTCTATGGAGAACAGGCTGTTCAAAAATTAATATACAGGCTCGCTATTTAGTATTTAACTTTCTGCTTACTCTGGCTCTTATCATCTGGTTCCTAGATGTCTCTTTATCCAAGGATTCTGGGTATTGACATGCAAATGATCATGCTGAATATGGAGATGGTTTTTCAAAGGAAATATTCCAAAATGTTTGGTTTCAGTTCTGAACACATCTATTGTTCGAAGTGGAAAGTTTGTCATAAAGTGGGAATTATTGGCAGATGTAATCTCAAGCTTCAGCAAAATGAAGGTGCCTTTTATTCACTGTTTCTGTTCCATAACTTACGGCTGGTTTGATCATTCCTATCATCTGTATCTTTGCACAGAGTAAAGGATCCTGATTTTTTTTTTTTTTTGGCTTTTGCTGCTAATGAGAAGTTTAGATGGCTATTCCTACTCTTCCTCTTTGTCTGCCTCTACTTCAAGATAAGAAAAATAATGAATATAGTGTATGATGTCATAAGGAAAGGGCTGGATTTGGAGTTAGAAGAGGTCTTAGCTTTAAATCCTTGCTGTATCATTTATTCGCTGTGTGACTTTGGTCAAGTTACTCGACCTCTCTTGGCTATAGTTTACCGAGATGTCAGATACAGGGGTTGGACTATGCATTCTATAAAGTCTCTTCCAATTGTGCTGTAACACCCCTAAGTGAAAGTTATAAAGGAAGTTTGGGTTTCCAATTCCACTATGTTCTGGGAAAAGAAACTTTGAAGGAAGTTAATAAAGAAAAGCTTTTTTGTTAATTTTAAATTTGTAGTTATAAAAATTGTTAATTATAAAGATCTGTCTACAAATGTTTTTTGAACATTTTTGAACTTAGTGCAGTGCTAGTGGAGGGGAGGATACCCGTGAAGCATGGACAAAGTTTGTACTGAAGAAGTTAATTGTCTAGGTGTGTGTGTGTGTTCATCCTTCATTGTCAAAGAAGACCATGCCATCAGAGAAATAGTGACATGACTAGCCCTTAACTTTGTTTTGAGTGAGGGAGGGCTGTGCAGGTCACCAGCCTCACTTCTCCTCCTAAGTCATCTGAATCTAATGATCAAATATTCATCAGGATGACTGAAGATGATCCAGGATGAGGCAGTTGGAGTTAAATGTCTTGCCCAAGGTCACACAGCTAGTGAGTGTCAAGTGTCTGAGGTGAGATTTGAGAGATAGGACTAATTAACATACAAGAAATGATTAAGGAATAATACAAGAGAGAATATATTTAATCATCAAATGGTATGGGCCATTCTCTAAATACTGTAGGGAGAGCCGAGATAAAATAATAGTAATAATGAGGAGGAAGAAAATAACATGGTCGGAGATATATCACAGTTTAAGGTTCGTTTCGCAAACATTATCTCAGTTGATCCTTTCAACAACCCTTGGAGGTGCTACTATTATCATCGCAATTTTACAGAAGAGGAAACTGGGGATGGGAGAGCTGAAGTGCCTTGCCTAGTGTTACACAGCTATTAAGTGTTGGAGGTCAAATTTGAACTCAGGTCTTTGTGACTTCAAACTCAGTGCTCTGTTCACTGTGCCCCCAGCTGTCTCTAAGCAGACATTTCTGTTCTCCATTAAAATGGAAGTTCATTGAGAGTTGTGATACCATTCTTGGTATTTGTGCCCAGTGCCTAGCATACTTGTTACTCCTCAGTCCTGTCCAATTCTTCGTGAATTCATGAGCCACATTGTCCATGAGGTTTTCTGGGCAAAGATACTGGAGGAGTTTGCCATTCCCTTTTCCACTGGATTAAGGCAAACAGAGGTTAAATGACTTGGCCAAAGTCACAGAGCTAGTAAGTATCTGAGGCCAGATTTGAGCTCCCCTCTTCCTGATTCCAATCACCATAATTGCCACTTAATAAATATTTGTTGATTGATCTAGTCCAACCCCTTTATTTTACAGATGAGGAAAACTGAGACCCAGAGAAGTAATTGCCACTTAATAAATAAAAAAAACCTAATAATAATAAAAAGCTAAAAAATTAAATTGGGCACGTCACTTTATGCTGTTTATCTCAGTTTCCTCATCCATAAAATGAGCTGGAGAAGGAAATGGTGAACCGCTCCAGTGTCTTTGCCAAGAAAATCCCAAATAGGGTCACGAAGACTTAGACTGAAAGAACTGAAAACAGCGCCACAAAGAAGCAGCTGTGATCATCCCAACACCTTTGTCAAAGATGCTAGGTGGTACCATTTCAAGTGTAGACAGTCTGACACTACTGTATTTGTAGAGACAGGAAAACTCTGTGTCCTCTGTTTTCTCCAAACATAGAAAACACTAAAAAAACCTAAGTGAAAATTATGTTGGGGGAAAGGAGCCTTTCACACAGAGTCTAGTCTTGGAAATCGGTCAACCAAGCAACAAGTATATCAGAGCTCTGACTGGGAAGAGAACACTGGGAGGATAGAAGGGGAGGGGATAGAAGAAGCAGGAGGCCAGAAATGAGAGCAGACAATAGCCTCAGGGAGCTTACAGTCTTGTTGGAGAGACATGACATGAGCCCATTAAATGGCTGGAGAACAAGACGGTATAAAGTAATGTACCAAACTGTGTAAATGTTTTCCGTGTTGTTTTGAATTGTCATCTAGATTTTCTCCCTCTTTTTTTGGCACAGAATATGAGCTGGGAGAAGCATGAAAAAAAGTCATGCAAATTCCATAAATTCCCAGACTACTTCTTTCTGGGCATCTTGCAAACTCCCAGCTTTTCCTTTGGTTACTGACTTTGCTTGAGGCTGAGTTCAAGTGCATTTGCAAACTTGGACTAAATATCCAACATAACGATTTACAATAGTTTTTGCAAGCTCAAGACAGCCCACATAGGTTCTCTCTCCATTAAACAAGGAAAGAACCCATAGTAGAGGGAGGCCAGCTTAATTCATCCAGGCTCTTGGAATCCATTTTTGATTTGTCCTCCAGCTTCAAATCACTGACCATTGCCTTCGTCTCCTGACCTTCTGTATGAAACAGGATCTGTACACCTTTGGAAATCTGGTAGCTACAGCCTTAGGTTCTGGTTTTGTTCACTTGAAAAAGGTTGAATGACAACTTACAAGTGTGTAGACTTTTCAGGAAAATTTCTAGCTCAGTCCAAAGATGCAAATCCATAAATTGAACATCAGCCCTCACCACGGCCATTGTAGCCTCCCTTCCAAGGTGATGCATTTTTTCCATATCTTTTACATGCACGCAGACACTTCCTGCTGTTCGTAGGTAATAACTAGGGAAATGCTGGCCCTTATTTCCCACGTGCAGGAGGGAAGGCTGTTGGAAGAGTTGTGTTCTTTGTCCCCTAAAGACCTAGATGAGCCCCTGAGCTTTACACCAGCCTTACATGATTCATTGTTCCACAGGAACCCGGGTCTCAGCTCCATAGCACATGAATGAAGCCAGAAGGGTGTGTGATCCTTCTTTAGGTTAACCATTACAGAAGCAACACAGTGACAGGAGGGTAATTTGAGCTTACTCTGACCCTGGAACCTCTCCTCCTGTGGTTTTCTGATCTGCTGCAGCCTACAAGCTAATGCAGTGACATAATGCGAGGGACACTGTTTTACTGCCCACAGGTGCAGAGCACAGGGTGAGCCCGGGACTCCAGAGAACTTCCTAGTCCCAGCCTTTGGCTGCAGGTAACCACTGCTGAAATGGGCTTCCTCCCCCTGGGAGGTTTTATTGTGTTTAAAGCTGCACGTCCATAGAAATTGTGGGTGAAATTATTTGCATACTGTGGCCATGGATGCTTCCAAAGAGTGGCAGTTTTGGTGAGGCTCATTTTCTCTTTTTTTTTTTTTAATTAAAAAAATGTATTAAAGAATTGTCAAATGAAAACATCTGGTCACCTTTCTTGAGCTTGGTAAGAATTTGAAATGAATTGGTTACCTTGGAAAGCAGCAATGTGGGGTTATAGAAACATATAGGTAGGGTTTACAAAAAGGGACAGTTTTCCTAAAAGGAAAACCAGGGAGGTTCATGTTATGAGTATCATAAAGTGTGTGGTAGGGTACAATCTGCCTATTGATGTATCTGAGATGTCTTTTAATAACTATGATTCCAGTATAATAATAAACCTGTTTGTGGCATATTTTGACTTTTCCCTGAAAAAGCAAAATACTCAGGTACCAACAGGACAGGTTTCAGCTCAGGACCCCTTAGCCAAAGCTTCCTTCTCCTGTGGTGCAGTGAAGAAAGTCCTCAGTCTGTAGTCAGAGGAATTTGTTTCCTATCACTACCTTTCCTGTGTGACCTTGGGAAAGTGACTTGGCCTTGTTTTCCTCATCTGTAAAATGAAAGTGGTTGAACCAGATGGTTTCTAAGGGTCCCTTCAAGCTCTGTGATCCCCTCCTTTCAGACCATGACCATAAGAAATGCTTTTGCTGTCAGGTCTGATGACTTTTCCTCCTATTTTGGATCCTTCAGTCACACAGGCAATAACTCTGCTGGTGTTCAGTTGATGAAATTCAATGAATACATTCTGAAATTAAAACAGTAGTAACAAACTACCACATTCCAGAAGGGCTCCGTTCTAAGTGTTGCTGGTTCCAGTTTCCCAGGGCTCTCTTCAAATAATGGCTTTCCTCCTCCTCCACCCCCAGCTTATTTTGTATTCTGAACCAAAATCTCAGCATTATAACTGATCCATTTTTTACTACTCTAAATAATGAGACCATAGACTAAATGATGCTCTTGTCCCTTTATATACAAAGGATTCCCCTGGATGTGGATTTCTCCAGTGATATATGTGTGTATTCATATATGTATATATACTTATACACACAAACACACACATATATATGCATGTATGTGTATGTGTACATGTATATACTGTGGCCAGCATCTGTGCCGCACTGCTAAGTGGGAAGGTAAAGTCATCTCCATGCAAATTTGTGAGCTAATTAGGAATTCACCCTCTGAAGGGAATCATTCTCTGGTTTGTCATTCTGTATGGGCTATCTTCTGGTTTATACATGACTCGCTGCTCTAGTAAATATGCTCTTCTAATACTCTTATCTCAGCAGGCCTTCTGGGTTTACTGGAGCATGTGGCAAGAAACCTCCCTCCTCAGTTCATTTTAGGAGAGATTTGAAGGGCTTAACTTGAAAATTATATTTGAAGAACGGACTCCAATGATTTGGGTGCAACAATAGGGGTCACACCAGATAGGTCTGTTTTGTTCTCCACTCTTACTGACCTCCCTGGCTTCCTTGAAAGCCCAACTAAAATCCTACCTTCCGCAGGAACCTTTCATTAACCCCTCTTAATTCCAGTGCTGTCTCTCTTTTAATTATTTCCTGTTTATCCTGTATAGAACTTGCTTTGTATAGATTTGTGTGCAATGGGTCTTCCCCATTAGATGGCAAGCTCCTTGAGACCTGGGACTGTGTCTTGCCTTTTTTTGAATCTCCAGGGCTTAGTATAGTGCCTAGCACATAGAAGGCATTTAATAAATGCTTATTGAATTGACTTGTCCAGTTCTGAAGGACTTTTCCTTAATAAGGATTGGAGTAATGGTCAGAGTTTGTGAAGCCTTTTCTTACCTTAAAAGTGGATCAATCCATATTCTAATTGTGGTTGTGTGTGTGTTTTTCCCCTGGATTTGTGATTTCATTGAAATACTCTGATGTCACTTTTTTTTCTACGTCACACTGCTTCATTAGCTTAATTATGTCAATGTGCTCTGTGTTGTAGAGTGTTTCTTGGTTAAATAAGGGTTGAACTGGCAGGTCACTGAGGTCCCTTCTAACTCTGTTCAGAGCAGACAGCCTTTCCCCAAAAAGTCTAGGCGAGGGGTGGGAAACCTGTGACCCTGTGGCCGCATGTGGCCTTCTAGGTCCTCAAGTGCAGCCCTTTGAATCTCACCTTCACAGAACAAATCGAGGATTTCACTTGAGAATCTGGAAGGCCACATGTGGCCTTGAGGCTGAAGGTTCCCCACCCCTGGTCTAAGCTTTTTCCTACCCCTCCACAACCCCCCTCCCAATAACTCACAAGAAGTATGTGGCAATTCAAAACCCTTCTGCTGCTTAGCCTGGGACATTTGGTCAGCCTAGAGGCAACTCATCGTTTCTTTCTACAGATATAAAATATAACTCTCCCCTAAGTTTTCCTTTCCTCTATGACCGTGGACTGATCTCCTAATCATAGTTCAATGGATTAGAAATAATTCATAAACCAATCTGCAGTAAGTAAGGGCATGCTTGGCTCAAGAGAAATCTGTAAGCATCCCCTTTGCATAGGAGGGACAGTCCTCTTCTTGATTCCCAGGTATCCATCCCTGCCAACTTAAATCCCTTAATATCTCTCCACCCCCTTTTTTGCTTCATCAACCTACTGTCTATTCTGTTTTTCTTTAAATCTGTTTTCCATACGCAGAAATCATCTAGACCAGAAGCAGTGGAGGAACCAAAGACGCATTGGGGTTAGGGTCAAATTTGAGTCTGATTCCCATTCTTGTCACTTAATAACTGCCCGATTTGGGGCAAGTAAAGTGACTTCCATAGACCCGAGTTTCTTTATCTGTAAGACAGATTAAATGACCTCTAAAGTCCCTGCCAACTCTATGATCCTACGATCTTAATTAACACTCTAATTGATACTGCTTTGCTTTTCCAGTTAGAAAAGCATTCAGAATTCCCAAAGTATGTGGCCCATCCTGTTTTAAAGACTTAATTTTTCCTAATTGTGTGTGCTTCAATAAATTTGAATTTTTCAGGTATGTCTGTTAGTCTATGAGCGAAAATCACTTCAAAATGCTGTGGAGGAAGGACCTGTAAAAGTCAATACAAATCACATGCAAGGAAACAATAAAGGTGAAAAATCTGTAATGTGGAATGCTGATACCTTCAATGAAGTCTAAAATGAGACGAGCTGGTTCTTTTTTAAAAACCAAACACCTCTGAAGTATAGAGTGACTGAATCAGCTTTCAACTCTTAGAACCTAGTCTTCTGAACTTCATGTAACCAAAACTTAGAAGAGACATTTTTGTTTTCTGTTTCTGCCTCTCATTCTACTTTTTCCAAATGAATCGGGCTAGAATGGGTAGAGCAGGAGGTGCTGATCAGTGAATTTGAAAGTGATGGGACTAAGATCTAACATGAATTTATCTAGGGCAGCTGTCAGCCACAAATCTTCCTTGGATTAATTCAACAGTAACTGAGTGGCTTTCCCTTGCCCCCCAGACTTTTTGCTGAGAAGCAATACCCAATTGTCAGAGACGCGACTGTCAAAATCAATAACATTTCATTCAGAACCAGGTATATATGTGTGCAAAGTAGGTATTTCCAAATAGGGGAAGATATTTGTATAGATTTTAAGATGACCGGAAAACTGCACTGCTTTATTGCTGGCTGATACAGCTGGTGTGATTGTTTAGCAGAGAATGACGTTAATTCTGGATAATCCCCCTAGAGAGGCAGCCAGAAGCGACCACCAATGAACCCTTTTTTAAAGGTCTGTCATCTCAACTGGGCAATCAGAACCAGAAACTAGACATGTACATTTTAATTCTTTGGAGATGAGCATCTGTGAACAGTTGGGAGAATAAAGTAGCAGCAGTTTCCAGAGAGAGCAGGTGTCAAGGTTCATTTCAAATCCTCTCGGTTTGCTTCACTTCTTCTTCGTTGCAAAAGAAATATTGGGAAAGGGGACGGACCACTGCAAGACATGTGCCTCCAATTACTTTTAGTATTCGAGATGAGTTTTAAATATGCTCTTTTACAAGAGTGATTTGATGGACAAATTATTCCAACTTTATGACAATTTCAGGTCTCCAACCTGGTCTCTAGATTAACCCTCACTGGCAACTTTCCAGGAGCCTATTGGGAGGACCTGATCTCCTAGCAAATTGACACATGCTGCTTTATTGAACAGAAATGCCCAGAGTGAGAATAAGTGACTGAGTTTATAACTCCCCTGAGAGCTGGATTGAAATTCCTCATGGGCAAAATTTACTGACAATGAAAACATAACTTGTGCACACTTCTCTCATCAGGGGCAGTTAGATGGAGAGAGAGTGGCTATGGCCCAGATTAGACAAGCCTGGGTACTGTGTGGCCTTTAGGATACCTGTGACACACGTTCAGCATTATACAAGAGCCATTTGAAAGGATAAAGGGAATGAGGCCTAACTGGGCCAAATCTAGTCTGCCATCTAAGATCCAAGTTGTCTATTGACTGCTGAGGTTTCTCCAGTCTTGTTTATAGTTACAAAGCCCGTGTGTTTGAAACTCAGAGAAATAGTCAGTTTTCTTCCCAGTTCCAAACTACAACTTTTTAATCACTATGTTTTCCTATTTATATTTAGACCTTCTCTTATATCACTCATCAATTAGAAAGCTTTATGCTTGCTGTGTGCCAGGCACTTGTGTCAACTGCTAGGGATAAAAAGATCTCTACTCCGAAGGATCTTACATCCTAACAGCAGAGATAAGTATCTATATAAGTATATTCAGAATAATGTAAATAAATATAAAGTAGTTCAATAGAGTTACTTTAGGAGAGTGGGTACTAGCAGCTGTCAGGTAGGGGGAAGGGGATCAGGAAAGACCTCATGTAGAAGGTTGCTTCAGCTGCATCTTGAAAGGAAGAGAGTGATTCTATAAAGCTGAAATGTAGAAGTGTATTTCAGGCATTGGAGAATGCCATGGCAGTGATAGATAGAGACAGGAGATGTAAAGTTCTATTGGAGAAATAGTGAGAAAACCAGGTGGGCTGTATTTATGATCCTTGATTTAAAAAAAGGTTCAGAAAATTCAGTCCCATTCAGCTTCATCCTTAATCAAGTTTTCCCGACTGTCACCCTAAATGCACTTTCAGCTGTATATCCTGTGTGTGCCTCCATGACATTCCCAGTGACTTTGAATATCTGTTTCTACTAGAACATCTTCCTTCCTTTGTGCTTTTGTTTGAGATCAGGAATTCAAATGAGGATAGTCAGGTTGCCTCAACTAGAGAACGAGGGTGCTACACATGACCTGAGGACTTCACTTGCCAAAGTTCCCTCTTTCAACAGATGTCCCCAGTGGCAGAAAAGCAATGGGGATGAATAAGTAATAAGCTTACACATCAAAAGTACTGACAATTATTCACCAACTAATGTCAAATCAGGTCCTGTGCAGTGATCTTAGTTTTGAGAGTTTCAGAAACATTAAAGATACCTTTTCAGAGGTTATATTTTTTTTAACCTCTCAAAATACCTCATAGTTTATCTCCACCCCTGACACTTACGATAATCTTCCAAGTGGCTGACGGTTTGCTTTTCAAGTGAGTCGTCTTTGATAAGTGAAGGTTGTATCAGATGGCTCATTTTTCTAACTGTATCTTAGAACAACCAGTTTGGCAACAGAAGGACCCCTTGCTTATAGAGCTGAAAATGATGGAGCCAGAAGCTGTCTCTAAGTGGATGACTTAGCTCTCTAACTTGGCCTCATAAGGTCTTCTCTGGATCCCTTTAGAGGTAACATGCTTCTTTTTGGCAGGTAGCTTATCAAAATGATCCTTTTATTCCAACATTAGTTCCAGCACCCAGCGTCAGCCTAGCATTGTAGTAGGCGCTTAATAAAAGTTGATTGGGTCATTTTTCTCTCCAGAGCCAACCCTTATCGAACCATTAGACATATTTTGTGTTGACATGATTCTGTTCCAGTCTGTAGGCTCTCCTCCCTTGCGCAGGTCTCCTCAGGTAGCCAGTATGTCATTCTGCTTTGGGTTCCTGGCCATCGCTTTCCATGGTCAAGATTTTGACCTTTCTCCTAAGAAGACGCCCAGCCACACATTAAGTTCCACGAGCACAGGGGTCATGTCCTAATTATCTTTTTAATTATCCCCTTGTGCATAATGGAATATTTTTACACGTGGCTCTTAAATAGTGATTGAATGAATGAATGAATGAGAAGCAGGTGGAAAGTAGGAGGAGCATCATGAATTAGCCCAACAGTTCTCAATATGTTATCTCTGAGGGTCTTCTGGACAGCATAGGGGCTTTTCTCTTATAATCTTACTGTCACTATCAACATGCTATGCACATATTCCACTCAAATCCCATTCATGTGCAAGTCAAGACATCACCCTCATGGTGCCACCATCCCTCATCAAGGATAAAAGGCGAACAACAATAACAACAGTTCCACTTGGACATACTTTCTAATAGCATGGAAACTCCCTAAGGCATTTTGTCTATGGAGCCCCAGTTCCTGGAACAACCCCATACACATAGTAGGTACTTAATAAATGACCATTAAATTAACATAAGTTAAGAATTGGCTAGGATGTTTAATTTTTTAAAAATCACCATGTTGGTTTCCCATCAAGAATTAGTGTCACCTTCCCCTTCTTTCCTGGGAGTGATCTTCGTGGGAAGTCAGTATGAGGTATTTCTCAGGGTCTTTCACAACACTGATAACATTTTATCAGTGGCAATGGCATAAGAAAAAATGGTTTCATTCTTTTTTACTGCTACACCCTAAGGACCGTGGGATTTTTCCATCTGACTTGCAGCTGACATCTTCTATATCTATTATTCCTTCCCACACCCCAATTAGGATGTGAGCTCCTTGAGAGTAAGGACTGTCTTACTTTTTCTGTTTGCCATCGCTAGCATTTAGCACAAGGCTTTCGGCAGATCACTTAATACTTCATTCATTCATTCGTTCGTTGGTTCATTCACTCACTGAGGGAGACCACAGCAACCAGGAATGTTTAAAGATCTCTGTTAAAATATTCTTTGAAGAAATCCCTAAGTACAGGTGGAGCAAGTAGATAGGTAAATACCTCTCCTCCCCCATTCTCCCTCATTTATTTGCAAAGAGAGACCATAATGTCTTAATGCTTTTATTTAAAGAGATACCAATATTTTATCCTTCTAAGTTTTTGTTAAAATGTCTTCAAATGTATAATTGTTGCAGCGGACTGCCAACATTGTTTTTGTCTACACTGTATTCCTTTATGTTCCTTCTTGGCAAGTCTGTATTTCCCAGGGGGGGCAGGTTTTGCCTAGTGCTATGTATCAAAAAATACATATTGCACTTACAAAAGTGCCTTTTAACTCCACCACAATCGCAACCACTCAGAATGTGTCTGCATCCCATCACTTCCCCAAGCCTTGGAGCTCTCAGCAGGTGGATAAAGGGCCACCCTTTCATGTGTATTCCTGGCAGGTAGCATACTGCTCATGTTGCAGAAACTTCTGCAGCCATTTTATTTATGTCAAAGATAGAGGTAAAAGGAGCATTTGTAGACAGAAAATGCTACCACTCTATGAAAGCGCCCACTGCAGGGAGAGGGGTTCTCTTGAAAGTGCTTAGTGTGTGTGTTGGGGGCAGGGATGGGGGGAGGGGCAAGGGCTGAAGACAATCAACTGATCATCGCTTACTGTCTACGATATGCCAGGTACTGTGGTCAACACTGGGAATAAAGGGACAAAAATGGAACAGTCCTTACCCTCAGGGAGCTTATAATCTATTGAAAAAGCCAACAGACAGATTCATAAACATATACATAATAAATGAAAAGTGATTGAGGTAGGAGGGAGAAAGGAGAGGAAAGTGCAGTTCCAAATGCAGTTGTCGTGTTGTCCCTCACTTCCCCTGGCATGTGATCCGGCTTGTTATTATAATTAAACAGTTGTTCATAACCAGAACCGGTTTCTCTGATGAACATAAGGAAGTCAAATTTCAAAAAAGGAAAAAATTGGCAAGACTGCTCTGATGTATTGCCCCAGCCCTACCCTATTGATTAGGGAACTAGGAAATGATTAGCTCAGTGGAAAGTTTGTGGAAGAGGAGGTGGCAAGTGTCCACTGGGACCAGTTTTCAATGATTTTCTCATTTGTACTCTGACTTCAAGAGAGCCCAGTGAGCATAACATCCAAATCTGGTGCTGCTGATAGGGTCTTCCAATCTGGCTTCCAGGAAATCATCTTTTGATCCTTCCATGTAGGTGTGATTCTCTTGCATCTTTGTCTGATGTATTCTCTAAGTGCGTTTTTCATGGTCTCATTTTACAGCACATTTCTTTGTACGTATCATATCTTCCAGCTGTAGTGACCGTAAGCTTCTTGAGGATTTTTACGTTTGTCCGGACCCCAGTGCTTAGGACAGTAAATCAAAGGTATTTAATCAATGTTTGATAAATGAATGTATGCTTATTGGTAACTCTTCTCATTCTGAATACTGTAGTCTTCATATTGGCCTTATTGGACTTTAACAATAATAATAAAGCTTTAGATTTTGTAGGGTGCAAACATATATCATCTTATTTAACCCTCACAGAAATCCAGGGAGGGTGTGCACTTGAGGTTCTATGATCTCCATTTTAGAGATCACAGGATCATAGATCTAGAACTGGGAGGGACCTCAGACATTACCTTGTCCAACCATCATTTTTCAGACAAGGAAACTGAGGCTCTGAGAACTTAAATGACATTTTTCATGGTCATATAGCTATGTTAGAGGCAGGATTCAAACACAGGTTTTTCTGATTATAAGTTCACAGTACTCCTCCCACTGAACCTTATTGACTTTATTATGGGATTCTATTGAGATAGAAAAGATGGTAGAGCATTTTTTGTTGCAGTTTTCTAAAACAGATATTGACCTGCCATTCTATAAGTCAAGATGCCCTTATTAATTGATATTTCCTCATATGTAAAGTACATATTAATTAATGCTCCTAATGATGACCCCAAGATACTTCAAAAAGCCACCTCCAAATCATCACCTAAAAAATCATTTTGTTCATCATTGCTCTGTTTGTTTTTCTAATTCACTGAATGCAACGAATTCTTAAATGGTGTCCTTAATGATTCTCTTACTATGAATATTGTATTAACTATGAGATCATCCGATTCTTTGGCCATACAGATACCATTTGATGTTGTATCTAGTTTCTTCAACATTAAATCCACATTAGTTATGACTAAGGATGCACCTTTTGACCCAAACTAGAATATCAGGGGGAATTGATATACTGTGACAACCCTGGAAGCTTTTTATGGATTAGATGCTACCCAGGCGACAGGATAATTTAATAGTAAATAATGGCTGGGTTAACATTGCTGGGCAAACACAAGTCTACATCATTCTATTTCTTGGTGCTTTTTTCTTTCTTCTTTTTACTTTTCAGATTTTCTCCTGCTTGTTGGCTTTCCCCATTTCCTCCATAGTCCCTCCCTCTTCCCACCCCAGCCCCTATTACTATTTTCAGGCATTCCTGCATGACCTACTTATGAACTGCATGTTTTTAGTCCTCTAGGAATATAAGAGTTCAGAGAGAAGAGTTCAGGCTCGATGACCTGTTCTATCTTTGGATTTTGTCTCTTGGCTATAAAGAAGGCTGTCACTTAGTGCCAGTATTGATGGCATTTGCAATGTGGACAGCTGTCCTCAGGGAACTAGGCTCAGACAAATAACCCATTTTCAAGAGGACATAATCATTAGATGACAAATACTTACGGTTCTTATTGACCTGGACCAAACTTGAACTGTTCTCAGAGACATTAAATTTTCATATTCGGGAAGCTACTTTGAGAAGCCAGGTTATTTCTTTATATGTATTTAAAAGTTCTAACAATATTTACTTAGTTCTTTCATACTATGTCTGAACCTCGAATCTCAGAACAGGAATCTGTTTGGAGGAAGGTGGGATTGGGTAGGAGATTGACTTGGTCAATCAGACCAGAGATGCTAATTTATAACACAATATTTCTTTGCCATATTTTATCTCCATAGGGTTAGAGTAAGAATCGAATTGGAGGCATTTAGGGTTAGGGTTTCCTTTTGAGTTCTTATAAAAAAATCAACAGCATCCTAGCATGTAAAATGACAAATACGCAGGATTTTACTTCGATGGGCTTCTTAGAAAATCATCTACATTTTACTCAACAACCACAACAATGCAAAATGAAACAATATTAAAAAACATCACAGCCCTGATCAATGCCTTGACTAATAGTGACTGCATAGGACTGACAATGAAGGAGACCACATACTTCTGAATAGGGAAGTGATGGACTTTAAGTAGGAAATAATGCATGCATTTTGAGACATCTACAGTGTATCGATGGCAGTGCTAGTTGGTGCAGTGGAGAGAGTGCTGGATCGGGAGTGAGGAGGAACTTGACTCAGGTCCAGTCTCAGGCAGTTCCTGGATGGTGACCCTGGGCAAATCGCTAAAATAGTGATAACGTTAGCACCTACTTCCCCGAGTCCTTATGAGGATAAAATGAGATATTGTTTATAAATCATTTTGCAAACCTTAAAATGCCACATTTGTTATTATTTATGTGTTTTGCTTCTACTGGTATCTAACCTTTTGGTCTCAGGACCCCTTTACACTCTTAAAAATTATTGAGAACCCCAAAGAATTTTTGTTTATTTAGATTATATCTGTTGACATTTAGAAAGTAAAATATGTTGGCTACAATAAAATTTGTTATGAAAATTGTTTTGACCTCTCATACTCCTTGAAAGGGTGTCCCAAGAGTCACTACTGACTTAGACTATAGTTATTTGTTACGAGGGATGACTCTGTGGGGAATGGGAAGGGGGGAATCATTGGAAAGTGACAGGACAGGAGTCAGGACTAACCTTGTAATTTTACTGGTATGGAGAACTCCTTTTACCAATGTAATCCAGCACCTTCCCTGTAGGTCCTTAGAGAATTGCCTGGAATGCTAAGAGGTTAAGTAGCTTGCTTGGTATGTGTCATATGGTGGCACATGAACCCAAGTCTTCCTGGCTTAGAGGTCAACTCTATATCCACTATATCAAGCAGACAGTAACGATGGCAGTTTGGGTTGTTGTTTTTTTAAGAAAATTAATGAAATATTCAAAGAGATCAAACAAGTCTGAATTTCCTTCTATTGAAAGAGTGACAATTTTTTTTTTTACTGGCCAATACTCTAAATTTCTCTGTATAAAATTTGATGAAGCATAGTTTATGTTTAATAAGGGCTTGTTGGTTGATTGATTTGCTTTAGACAATGACTGGATATTGGCAGGAGATATAATAGATGACCTCATCAGTCTCTTTCATCTCAATTATCTATTTTTTTCCATATGGGAAGGAATAAAATGGAACCTGTTGAGCTGCCAAATGATAGGTTGATCCCCTTTCATCTTAGTGGTGTAGTTTGTTGTTTACCCAGGAGATTTGAAAATGGCTAACTCAAGAGGTCCTTCTCTTCTCTCCCTACAACAATACCCCCGTCTCTTGATAATAACCTCCCTCTGTTAAAGGCATCTTATTTTTCAGAGCATTAGGCCTTGAAGCTATTGTTGAACTCCTATACCTGACTCTTTTAAGACTACCTTTCTAAGGAAAATCTCCTATAGTTTCTCTCTCCATCCTTGTCTTTGGCCTCTCGGGCAGGTGCTCTCTTATTTAAACTGTCCAGGTGGTTCAGGTTTTGTAGCTTTCTGGCTTCCACTTGGCTTTCCAAAGCAAACCGCTATACTCCTCTCTATCCCCATGCCCCCATCTCACCTTTTCTACCTGGTACTTTCCAGAAAGTCTTCAGATAGCTCTCTCAATTTCTTATTCTGAAGTCAGTCCAATGATATTTCTAAAGTGACATATTCCTATAGTAACTGTTTCCAAAAAGAAATGAATTCACAAGTTTCCTGATTGGTGAGGTCTCCTATGAACAACACAACTGAGGAAAAAGAATAAGGACTCTCCTTTTAATACCCTATGTATTTTCCTCAATTGTTTGTGATAGCTAGAGGGGGAAGAAGAAGCAGTTTCAGATGTTTCCTATAATCAGAGAAGTGGGGTGGAGGGAGATTTTATATGTGTGCACAAGTGCATGTGTGTGTGTGTGAATACATACATATGTATATAAATGTATAAATAAGATTGCATATATATGTAAAGAAAGAGAGAGAGAGAAGATCAATCAACTTATGTAAAGCACTTTGCAGAGCTTAAGGGCTACATAAATAGGAACTATTAGATACAGAAGAAGACCAATACTCAGGCAACATTATCATCAGAAAGTCCATTGTGCCATAAAGTCTTACTTGTTTGAGCAGAGATATATTTATTCTCATTCATTGGGGTTTTATTAATCTTTTCATCAGCTTGCCAACTTACTGTTGAGAGGGACTCAGCAATGATGTTTTTGCCTTGCATGACACGTTTTAACCAATCCCTAACCCTCCTTTGCTCTGAGACACTTAATATGGATTTTTTAAAACTTTGAAGTCAGATGCTAATGAAATACCCTTCAGGATCAGCAGACTCTCTTTCTCTAGGGGGTAATAAAGCACACTGGTAGGAGCCGCTTTTGTTCACTAGTCTAACTATATCTCTAGCCATCTTAGTCATCCCAATTAGAAGTTCTTCAATTGGTCTTCGACCAGATGGACAAGCTGACCACTCCATAACCACCTGCTCATATGGAGCCCTCAGTGTCTTTAGCGCCTTTTTCTCCTTCTCCTGAATATGTTGGGAGAATCCTTCAGTGAGAGAGGACCAGAAAGCAGGGCTGTTGGAGCTAATTTAATTTTGAGAAAGCTATCAGGCAGTAGATGATGAAGTTAGATTTGCATCTCAGAAACAGATGGCCACCGCAGATGATGAGATTAGATTTATTATGTTTGGGGAAATTAATTCGTCACTTTATTTTGTTGTGTTTTTTTTAACGTGATTTTGTTAACTCCCTGACAGAAATGATTAATGGAAAGAACTTGTTCTTTAATGTAAAACATGGGACACATTAGGACCTTAGAGAAAACAGGTCATCTAATTGCTCATTAATATTGGGTGCAAACAGTTCTGTAATATGCGAACCTAGAGAGCAAAGATGCTGCCACCTATTGAGAAGTGCAGGCCTGTGCTTTCCACTTTGTATAGATGTATCCTCTCTTGTTTTCTGATCAAGCATCTGCAACTTATGCATCTCTATCTCTGTCTATCTATCTGTCTATATACACAGACATACAAACACACACACACATATACACAAATGGATGTGTATATATATGTACATGTGTATATGTGTGTGAATATATGTATTTATACATGTGTATGTATGTGTGTAGATGAGTTTTTAAAGCCATTGCTGTTACCCAGCATTACATAACTCTCAGTAGTTGCTCATTCTGATATCATAATAAGTTCTGATATCTGGGAATAATTTACTAAAGGGGCAATGTGGTGAAGTGAAAATAGTGTTGGTTTTGGAAACAAAATGGAAACCTGCTGCAAATTCAGTTTCTGTCACATGCTTATTCTGAGACCATGAAAAAAATCATTTAACCTTTCTGAGCCTTTGCTTCCCTCATCTGTAAAATGGATCTAAAAATACTTGTAGTTCTTACTCATAAGGATTGTGAACAACATGTTATTGGTTGTTAAATGTTGGCCATTTATGATGATTCAAACTTAAAATATTCAATGAACAGGTGGCTGGAGCAGCTTATAAATTAATCATTTCTTCCCTATGTTCCTTTCTCTTGTCTTGATCATTTATCTATATGTTAGTGGACGTATTTTCGTTTATTTGTAGCTCCTCCTTGAAAGTTCTAGACCTGTGTATCTCCTAGCCTGGTAGTGATCCTGAATTCCTCAAAGCTGTGATAGCTTAGTATGAGCTCTGGCCTACCCTAGCAAGCTGGAAAGGTTCTGAATGCGGCCCCCAATTTCAGGCTATCTCTCTGTCAAATATCTGAGGACCAGCCAGGTTTGGAGAAAGTTTATTGCCCAGTGGCTATAGGGCAATGAGAACTTTGATGACATCTGCCTTGTTGTAGAGGGGTTGCCATGTGTGTTGGTGGAGGGAGAGTCCATGCTGATGAAATGAATGGTTCTTGAAGTACAGTCACAGATATGATTATTGTGAGCATCTGATCTTGATTTCTTCATATTCTTTCCAATAAGGCTTTCTGCAATTCTATATCCGCCCCATTGATCAGTCTTAAACACATTTTAGCATTATACTACTCAGCAACGTGGGCTAAAACAGAGGTTCTTAACCTGGGATCCCCAGAGCTGCCCCTCCCCCAAGGATTCCGTGGATAGTTTCCAGGAGGTTCATGAATTTGGATGGGAGAAAATGCATCTTTTTTTTCCTCTTACTAACCTCTAACTGAAATTTAACATTTCCATCAGTTCTCTAAAAACATTAGTCTGAGAAGGGGTCTACAGACCTCACAAGACTGCCATGACATAGAAAAAGTTATGACCCCCTGGTATAACAAACAGGGACCCAGCCTCCCAAGCCAGGACAACCTGCACCCTAATCTCACCTTAGTTGCATACTGTCTATGATACTCTAGCTAAGTTGCATAAACTCTTAATGCCCCAGGTCAAGGGTGGGGAACTTGCAGCCTCAAGGCCACATGTGGCCCTCTAGGTCCTCAAGTGCAGCCTAAACTTTTCTATGGGACTATGGATAGAGCGTTGAGCCTGGAGTCAGTAACCTTACTTAGATGCTTATTATCAAGTCACTTAACCTCTGCCAGCCTCAGTTTTCTTAACTATAAAATGAGGACAATAACAGAGCCTCGCCTTCAGGGTTGTTGTGAGGATCAAAGAATAATATTTAAAGTGCTTAACACTGTGCCTGACACACAGTAGGCACCATATGAACGTGCATTCCCTTCCCTACCTCTTTGGCTTGAAATGGGTTGAAACCCACCATGGCCCATTATTTTACCTTGGGACTGACGGTTGTTTAGCTCTTTTCCAATTACCAGACGTTTAGGCTGTTTCCATTTATTTTTCACAATCAAAAAAATGCTACTATAAATATCTTGGTTAGATAGCTCATTATTTCTTTCTGACAATGTTGAACTGCCGTAAGGGAAGCACAGTTTCTGGAAATAAAGGGAAATGATCGTCTCAGGAAGGGTAGGATAGCCATACACAAGAATATGAAATGCTCTTACCTGGAATAGGGAGATTCGGTTTTTCCTGTTTGGTCCCAGAGAGTATAATTGAGAACCAGAGGGTGGCACTTGGAAAGAGAGAAATTCAGGAGTAGATACTCCTTAAACAATTAGAGCTGTTCATTTGTGTTTATTCTTTCCAGATCTTAGGCAAATGAGCACCAGTCCTGAGATAGATGAGCCCAAGATTAAAGGTGACTTTTTAAGCTTTAGAGGTCTGGAAGGTCTGTGTCTTTTCAGGTTGGAGCTAGTAGCCTCAGAGAAAACTTCTGCATTAGAAAGTACACTCACCAAAAAGAGAATTTTGCCTGTTTGCCTGCAACATGTCATGGTACTATTTTGGAAAATGCGATGCTGAGGTGAAATGGAAAATATCTAAATAATGATCTTGCACAATGCTTTGTGTTCTGAAAAGGTTTAAGTATCCAGTCTCCCAGCAAATCATAACTGGTTATACATTAAGCTACTGAATTCCATTTTATTAGTGCAAATTTTTTAATGTACAGCATAACTTGTATGTATAGGAATAAATTGTTTACCTAATAACTGCTTAAAAGTAATTAAAATTGTCCAAAGGTAGAACCAACTACGTCAGAAGAAAGTAGGTTCTCTCTCCTTGAAAATCTTGAAGCAAAAACTATGAAAATACTTATCCCATATTTCACAGAAGACATTCTTTTTTAGGTGCATAGATTGAACTATAGATGGATACACAGATGTCTTCCTATTCTGAAATTCTGTAATATGTTTCTTAGAATATATTCCTGTTAATGTGGTTATGGGGTCAAAGGATGTGACTGTTTTTATAACAGTGGCTCTTCAAAAGGGATTCCATCAGCCTGAGCCTCAACCAACAGCATTTATTTATCTGCTTCATGTCCATAAACCAATCTTATTGTTCCATATGACCCAGCCCCTGGGTGGGGCCAGGGTAAGGTGAGAAAAGGTTGAATTCATGTAACAGGAACTCAGGACAATGTTGTTGTGTTTGTTTGGCCTCACTTCTCAGGGAGGTGATGCTGTGATATGCAAGTGAATTGGACTTAAGTGAGGGAGAGCTGTGCAAAGTCACCAGCAATTGTTTCTGTTTTGGGATAATGTACAAATGTACATGAAGTACAGGCACATGAAGGCAGGTAAACCAGCTGGAAAGGACCCAGGGCCAGGGATGTCAGAAATGGAAGCAGGGTCAAAACTAAAGATTCCCAACAGAACTTGAGAGATGAGATGGTGGGAAGCAAAATCCACTTTTTAAAATTGTGAGCATTTGGAGAAAGATGTGAGGGAGAGGACAGGTAGGCAAAGAAAGAGAATATAATTTGATCCACTGGTGACCATGCAGATGCATTCAAGTTTTAAACAGTCAAGAGCTAGCTAGCCCCTATTGCTCAAAGCTAAATCAGTTTGGGAATTGTTTGGAATACTCTTATCTTCATTAGCCTCCATGGAAACCAGGCTTATTCATAACCCTGTAAACTGCTCTCTGAATTGTTCCTGCCTTCCTTAACACTGAAATAGGGACTAGAGAGGGGAGCAGGAGGCATCAGATTAAAACCAGTACTGCATTATAATTTCTGTTTCTTTGAGCTTATTAGGTCAGACTATATTCCAACATGTAGAGAGGTTACAGCCTGTGTTGGTGGAGAGAATACCCATGGTACTGAAATAGTAGATGCTTGAATAATTAAAGTTCAACCATTGCACATAACATTGCACCTTTAAACATGTATAGATTATAGATTTAAACATTGTGCATATATTTTATATTTAATCACCGTACAACATTTTATCGTAGTTGACTTGTTTTTCAGTTGTGTCCAACTCTTCATGACTCTATTTAGGGTTTTCTTGGCAAAGATCCTGGAGTAGTTTCCTATTTCCTTCTCCAGCTCATTTTACAGATGAGGAAACTGAAACAAATGGGGTGAAGTGACTTGCCCAGGGTCATACAGTTAGTAAGTAACTGAAGCCAGATTTGAACTCAGAAAAATGAGTCTTCCTGATTCTAAGCCCACTGTTTTATACTCTACGACACCCAGCTGCCCCTGGTACAACAGAGTAGAAAAAACATTGAATTTATAGTCAGATGACATTGGTTGAAGCTTAACTTTGTCACATATTACATGTGTTCCATTCAATTCAATTCAATAAACATTTATTAAATATCTACTATATTCTAGGCACTGTGCTAAGATCTTTGTCATAACTTAACCTCCTTAGACCTCAGTTTCTTCCTCTGTAAAATGAGGAGGGTTGTAGTGGAATCACCCTTGCAAGGACTTCTAACCCTAAATCTATAAATTTATAAGTTTATGGCCTCAATGAAAAATAGGATTTGAACCCAGACCTTTTGCCTCTTACTTGCATTTCTCTATTTAGGATACCACATGGCCTCTAACCCAGACAGTATTTTGAAGAAGAGGAATCATTCAAGTATTTTGTTGCCAGAGTACCCCTCAAGCTGTCACTGGTAGGAGAGGAAAGCTGTGTGGGTGGCCCAGGATAATGGGAGGGAGAGAAGAAAGCACCCCATGAAGTTTCCTAGCCAGTCACAGTTAAAAGCAGTTTTTCCAGTCTAGCTTAGCGTTAGGTTATTTTGCCTTCCTTTTCTTGCCCATAATGAAAGTGACACCCATTTACAAGCCAGTCACTGGGAGTAGTGAAAGGATGGCTTCTTGAGTGGAAAAGATCAATTAAATGATTATCCCAGCCTGCCGCTCACTAATGGCTTTCTTACTTTGTTTGGGAGCCAGGAAACAGAAGGCCAGGTCATTTAGCCTTTTGGAGGCAATCTAATTGCTATCTCTGTGATGCCAAGTTTCATTAGACAAAGGGGTCACCGTTCTTAGCAACTAAGCATTTCTGGCATTTCAGAAAATTTCCCCCTTATCAGATTGGGGCTTTCCAATATGGCTGTTTGACATGGTTCTTGGCTGTGCTGTGTTGAAAATTTGGTGCACATTATACCTTCTCGATGTCTATCAAGGCTCCTAGGGCCCCATCTAATAGGTACACACACAGCATCTCACTTAGCCTGTCCAAATATAGTGACTTCCTCATCCCTTTGAAAGTTAATGGTTGTTGGCCCTGGGCTTTTTTTAAACTATGGGTATTGGTTACAAGTAGTCATCTTAACTCACTTCACTGTGAGTCATGTTTGGAAATGGGCACGCTTTTGACAATTGTTTCATTTTTGTGAACTCTTACACACACACACACACACACACAAACCAAACCGAAACAAACATACATATATAAACACAAGGAAAACAACTTCTTTATATCGTTACTATCTACTGGACTGATTAACTTGGAAGGTCACAGATCTAGGAATGGATATAGATTTCCATCTGGCAGATCTCCCTATGTGCAGAATTGATAGTTGAACATGTGAAATGTGTGCTTATCTTTGGAGAAAGCTATAAAACTCTTGGATTTTGTTTGTCTACTTTGAAATGAACATCACTGGGGAATGAGTTTGAGACTTGAAATAAATCTGGGAGTTATCCTTGGCTCTGCCACTTTTGTCACCTTTGACCTGGTGTTAGTCACTTAACTATTCTAGGCCCCAGTTTCTCCATATGTAAAATGATAGGGTTGAGCCCAAAGATCCCTTCTATCTCTTCTAGTTCTAAATCTAAGAACTTACAACCCCATTTTAGGTTATGTCCATTAATGTTCTATAGACAACATAACTGAACCAGCATTCATATCTTGTTTAGCATTACTGATGTAGAATTAGATCTTCAAGTAAAAAAGGCTAGTTCATCTCCTTGATCTCTATTTTAGATCACAGAGAACTCCCATAGCATGTAATCTTGAGGACCAAGTGGCTTTTTTCTTGATGTTCAGTGTCATAGTTGAAAGATGAATTAGGTGTTGTGCCAGGGGATCTAACAGACAGAGGCACCATATGACTGTTTGGACTAAAGTTGTCAAAATTCAGCAGTGGAAGATGACTATATATTAAACATTTGGTCTTGTGTGGCCTCCCCTTGTGATTTAAATAAACATAGCAACCCTCCTCCTTAGTCCTTAGAATCCTACCCTGCCACCCACTCCCAGCTCAATCTGTGCCAAGCATGAGATTCAGAGTAAAATAATTGATATTAAAGGTGGTCCCTCATTTGCTAGCAAACGGCCTGTGATTTATTTCATATTCCTCTCATAAATAAAAGGAAGCTATTTCATGGTTTTGTATTAAATAAAAAGAGTTTGAGGAGAGATGGAGAGATGAGAGAAATGAATTATGTAGGAGTCCAAGAAACTGGATGAACTGTGGTCCAGCGGGTAGGGAATGGAGGCTGACATTTATCCAGTAGCTTAACTTATGAAAGAAGATCTAGCCACAGCGCACACATAACTTCAGCTAAAATTAACCATCAAGGCTTTGTGAGCCTGTGTAGATGTTTTAACTGGCTGTGCACTGACAGGGATAAGAATGCTGCCGTATGATTCTTGGTCTTGGAGAGTTGGCTCTGCCAATGCTGGCCAGCGTGGCTGTTACAAAATAGTAAGAGGGTCACTCTTGACTCTGGCAGGATCATGATGAGGAGGGCTCATTTCAGCCTGGTTTGGCTGTAGCTTGGTTTGGTTTGAGTTATGTTTGAACTGTTTCCAATTTATTTTCTTTTTTAGTGTGTCCCTGCTAACCTTTCCAGTAGACTTTATCTCTTGCTTTGTATGTAGGAGCAGATGCACTTTTGTGTTTTGTTGTTTGTTTGTCTCACTGGGTTTTTTAAGTGTAATGAACAGAATGAAGATAATGTTTTTATGTCTAGTGGAAAGGATTTGTCCTGAAATGACTGGCAGTCAGAACAAATTAATTTTGCTTCTCAAGGGATAGGGTTGATGAGGAAGAGTGAGGAATAGGGAAGTGTAATCAGGATGACCAGTTTTAAGTAACTTCCCATAAGCATGGCAAGCTGATGAGTATCTTGTCTTGAACTCTTAGTGGTTAGAGGTATTAAAAGAAGATGGTTTTGGGAAGAACTTGGAAAAGGGAGGTAAAGGAGTTGTTTCCACACATATTAGCTCTAGAGGAGATCTAAGTGTAGATTGGGAATCTTCCGGAATATAAAGGAACAGAGGTTGACCATTTGGGAATACTAAAAGAGCTCAGTGACTTGGGCTTCCTTGGGCCCCCTTGTTGAGGCTAAGAATTCATTCTGAAGCTTGCTTCCGTGGAGAAAAATGAAGGAATGCTAGCTTTGCTCCATGTGGTAGACTGTACCCAGTTAAACATTAAATATCTACCCATGATCAGAAACTAATGGTAGGGCTGCCTTGAGAGCAGCTCTGATCTACCAGTAAGAATAGTTTTTCATAGGATGCAGATTTTACTGACCAAAAAACGTTTTATGTTAGGAAAAATCTCTTTTGGTTATAATTTTCAAAAGAAACGTGTAGTTTTGTTGTTTGTTTTCTTTTCTTTTTAAAGAATTAAACTACAAGTGGGCATGGTATAAACTGGCACACAAATTCCTGTTGCCAGGTTTGGCAAGTACTTTGTAAGGGCAGTGTATTCTCGACATAAGAGCATACAGTAATTATTTAATGATTACCGTATTAAGTGGTTGACCTTGGTGCTTATACAATTGGAACTATCCATTATAAATGAAAATTTTAAAAATTCCATATGGTTTAAAGGAAACAAGGTTAGCCATTCTGGAATGCTAGTATCCTTAAAAGTGAAAAGATGAATTGATCATACAAAAACATGGGTTGACTAATATGACATTCAAGAGTCAATGCTCCATGTTGTGTAAAAAGTAAAAAAGAAAACTGAGGTATTCTGGGCTCCTCAGTCATTTATTCATTGACTCATCAGGTATTTCTGGATTTTCTGCTATAAGCAATGCACCATGTACATTAGGCCTCTCCTATTTGCATGCTGCTCAGAGGTAAACTGTTGAGTTTCAAGGCACCTGTACACTACACTAGCTGAACATATAATTGATTTCTATCTATAACCATCTGATTGTTTACCTTGTTTCTGCTGCGAAAGGGTGTTGTCCCACTTACATACTTTGCAGAATCAAAGCTAGGTATTAGAATTTACGCTTTTTTCTTGAAATTAATTTTTAACGATTTCTAATCCTATTTGGCTCAAGCTTTAAAGAATTTTTTAAAAATTCAAGTGGTCTGGAGCCTAATGGCAATGGCAGTATTCTTCTTTGAGGAAGAAATAAAAAGAAGCTGCTGCGTAGCATTTGATCTCAGCTTTGCCCACAGCCATCAAAAAATAGTGGAGATTCACAGAAGATCATAAATCTTGAGCTGAGAGGGATCTTCAGAATTCTCTACTCAAAACCCCTCATATTTGAATCAGAGGACTGGATGGTTCCTATAAATTGTTCTTGATTTCCCTTGGGGCAAGATGAGAGCCTTACCATTGCTCATTTTTCTCCTCACAGTCATCAGAGTGACCAGGATGGGGTGTTACTGGAGAGTTGTGGGGAACAGATCAAATGAATTGTTCCAGATATGTGTTTTGTTTTGTTTTTACAATATTTGGCTCACTGTGCTCCTGTCTAGGCTTTCCCTTGGGTGGGAGAAAATTCCACTTTATACTGGATATCAGCGAATCATCTGGGTGATTAATCCCTTGGGGCTTAGCTATCTCCTCCTTGAAATCTATTAAAGAAAACCCAGGGACCACCCCTCCTTGATTTAGGCTGAAATACCCCAACAACAGGGCCTGAGATTGACCCCAGTGCTCAGAGTGAAACATCCCTTCTATTTCCAGTTCTTAGTTGCTAAGAATTATATTTGTTGGAAAACAAATTTATCTCCCAATGGGGGAAAAGCTTGATGCCAAGAAAACCTGATTCAGTCAGAGTTTCCTTCCTCCCTCACTTTTCTTTCCCGCAATCCTCAGCACATCAATTTTGGTTAATCAGAGGTGACTCTGCCCAGATGGCATGGCAGCCTCTGGTGACAGTGTAACTAAAGTGATATTCTGTGTCCCTAGATGATTTGCTTTTAATTTCTGTTACTTTCACAATACAGTGCAATGCAATGACCAACAGCCGGTAAATGTCACCTGGAGTTATGCTTGAGTTTAGGAGCAGAATTTTACTTCCTTTTAAGGAAGGCTGAAAACATCCCACCACCTTAATCTTCCTGTTAAAACCATAGATGAGCCAGTCCACTTTGTTCATCTTTTCTTTTCTCTTGATTCATCAAAAAACCTAGCTGTACTGGCATATCCTCATTTCATTTCTGACAGGATTACTAAACTGATCAGGGGAATACAGTAGATAGGGTTTTCCTAATTTCAGCAAAGAATTTGAGAAAGTTTTCTATGACATTCTTATAGATAAGATGAAGAGATATGGGTGAGATAGTATAATTAGCTGTGTTGAGAGTTTGCTAAATAGGGAGACCCAAAGCATAGCCATTAGCGAATCAAGTCAGCATAAAGGGATGTCTTTAGTGAAGGAATCTGTTCTTAGGATCATTCCACATAACATTTTTCTCAGTGACTCAGAAAAATGAATGGTCTATTTGTCACATTTTCAAATGGTACAAAGCTAGAGTATATCCCAATTAGGATCCAAAGAAAAATCAACAGATTAGAATCTAATAACTGAACTGAATGTAACAACGTGAAATATAATTGAGATGAATATTGTCTTCTATTTGTGTTCAAGAAGCATCTTCATAGATATAAGATGGGGAAAGTATCACTTGATAGCTATTCACCTGGAAAAAATGTTTGAAGGTTGTTATGGATAACAAACTTAATATATTAGTATAGTATTATAGAAACAGTATTGGACTAGGAGTCTAGTAAGACCCTGGTTCAAATCCCATCTCTGAGACTTAAAATTGTGTGACCAGAGGCAAGTTTCTTAATCTCTCTAAGACTATCATCTGAAAAGAGGAGAGAGTAATACCTGTTATACTGACCTTATAGGATTGTCATGATTATCAAAGGAGATAACATACATAAAGAGCTTTGCAAATCTTAAAGTGTTAAAGATATGCTAAGAGTGCTAATAGTAAGCCAGCAGTGTCATATGGCAGCCACAAAGGCTAACACAATCTTGTTGAGTTGTATCTGTTTGTTACCCATGGACCATATTGTTCATGGAGTTTTCTTGGCAAAGATTTGTTGTTGTTGAGTCATTTCAGTCATGTCCAACTCTTTGTGACCCCATTTGAGGTTTTCTTGGCAAAAATACTGGAATGGTTTGCCATTTCCTTCTGCAGCTCACTTTACAGATGAGGAAACTGAGGCAAACAGGGTTAAGTGACTTGCCTAGGGTCACACAGCTAGTGTGAGGCCAGACTTGAACTCAGGCAGCAGTCCTGAATCCAGCCCCAGCGCTCTATGCACTGAGCCATCTAGCTGCCCCAATGTCATCTTGGGCAACTTTTTAAAAACGAGTCAGAGAGTCCAAGCAAAGGGAGTTTATAGTCCCACTATAATCTTCCCTGCTCTGACCATAGCTGCAGTATTGGGTTCAGTTCCACACTTTGTGAAGGTCAAGTTGGAGAATGTCTAGAAGAGGGCAGCCAGGACAGTGAATGACCCTGAAATCTTGGTGGTTGGCTGAAGAAATGTGGTTTGGTTTTTGTTTTTGTTTTTAGCCTAGAGGAAATAATATAACAATCTCGTTATATGAGGAAAATAGGCTTCAAGAATTTGAAAGCTATCATATGAAAAAAAAAGTTTAAACTTGCTCTATTTGGCTTGAGAGGGCAGATCTTGGAGCAATGGGTGAGAATTACAAGGAGGCAGGTTAAGGCTCCATGTCAAGGAAAACTCCTATACAATGCTAGATTTGGAGTGAAGAAGACTTGAGTTCAGGTATATATTATTATTATTAATACATTATAGTATATATCATGTTATTTTATAGTATTTATATTATATTATTATGTTAATTTAACATAATATATTATGTATGTATATATTTTATGATCAAATCTGTCAAGAACAGCTACATGACTTCATCAAGAAACTAGACCCTCTGTCCTCAAACTACAACCCACTAGTCAAATTTCCCAGGCAGGAAAGCATCACCCAAGAATGATTCCAACTACGTATGCATAGCTTTGATATCATGACTTTTAGCAAGTAGGGCCAGTGTTACACAGAGATAGAGTACAGGACCATCCATGGAAACACCTCCCACAAAGCTGCCATTATGCACTAGATTGTGAAGTTTTGATTAGGTGGGTGGGGACAGAGAGTCATCTATCGCTAGGGAGAGCAGACTCAATTCTACACAAAAATAAGGCTCTGAAAGGACTTTAGAGACAAACTTTTCCCACTTTCCAATTTTGCCCTGTTAACAGCATCTCCCTGTTCTCTTATGTTTTTATAGGGTCCTGAGTTCAAAAGTCCTTTTCCATCTGTCACTAGAGATGAAGGGAGCTGTCTTGTTATGAGAGAAGTCTCACATTAAAGCATTACTTTTAAAAGCCTTTACCATTTATGGATCATTTAATGGATATCTATTAATCACTTATGAGTCCTTCATTCTGCTAGGTACTGTGAGATATGCAGAAGAATTACAAGATATGGTCTTTTCCCTTGAGGATTTCATATCATACATGAAAAAATTAGCAAGGATTTAGTAGTATAAGGGGGAAGGGGGAGGAAGGGAATTTTATTATGTGGAAAAATAGCATGAGGGTTGGAGTTAATGGGTAGATTTGCCTGGCTGGGGCAAAATTTATGTTGAGAAAAGAATAAGTCAGCATAGCTAGAGTGAGTATATGGTCTTCTTCAAAAACAAAGGATGAACACATTCAGATATTGTAAGAGTCCTGAATGTCTGGATGAATCACAGGATCTCAGAGGCAGAAGTTTCCTCAGAAGTTATGTTGACCAATCCATACTCAAACGAAAATGTCCTTTCTAACATCACTAACAAATGATTATCCAAGTTTTGCTAGAAGACCGTTAGAGAAAGAAGAATCTGATACTGCATAAAATAGCTCATTTCACTTAGGGATGGTTCTAATTGTGAGAAGTTTTGAAATCTTGTTTTTCCTTATAGCAGTTCTAAATTAACGTCTTTGCCATTCATTTCTACTTATTTCTTCTACTTCTCCCTTCTGGGGTCAAATTTAGTGAGTAATTTTGGACTCATTTGGAGAGGCACTAGGAGTCCACATTTATAGGATCTTTATTATACTCATGACAAAGAGTTCACTGCTTCCAGTGAGCACAACAGATCAGATACAATTTTAGTAACTTTTTAACTCATGTTGGCCCCAGGCCCATGGACTAGCCTGAGGATAGGCACAATACCGAGATACAAGTTGCCTTGGGGTCAATATGACCAACCCTGTTGGCTAGTAATGAAAACCCCTTGTTCAAGACTAATAATGGTTTATTTGCTGCCAATAAGATAGTGTTCAGCTGTCGCAATGATGCCTGCTTGAGTCATGCTCATGAAAATCTGATTCCCATAATAACTGTAAAGGAAACATTTGGAAGGAGCACATCTTATTAGTTAGTAACTAATGAATAGTATGATATGGAGAACCCTTGAGAAATTCAGAGTGAGGCCCTGTTTGGTCCCATCAGGAGCCACTGAGAAAAATGGTCGAAAAATCTTTCAGACAGTGAGGAGGTAAGGACTTTTAAAATAACATTTTGATACTGGGGGTGAGAGTAGATATAACTGAGCATGCAATTTTAAGTCTAGTGCTCCCACGACTAACTACTCTTTAGAAAAGTCCTCTTTCTCTTTTCCATCCTAACTGATACTTCCTGGGGTGCCTGAAGAGATGGTGAGGGTTTGTAATTAAGCTTTCTTCTCTGATGCCCTTCCTACAGATTAGCTATGTTGTGAGTTTGTTCCCTTAGCTCTAGAGCAAGGTTCCTAATTTTGTCCGTGTGTGTGTGTGTGTGTGTGAGAGAGAGAGAGAGTGTGTGAGTGTGTGAGAGAGAGACAAAGAGACAGAGACAGAGAGACAGACAGAGACAGAGACAAACAGAGAAGAAGCGCTTTGGTGCAGTTGAAACCTATGGATCCCTTCTCAGATTAATGGTTTTCATTGCATAAAATAAAATACATAGTTAAGGTAAACAAATATTTAAGTGGTTACTGTTGCAGCTAGGTGGTGCCAAGTCTGGAGTCAGGAAAATTCAATGTCCTGAGTTCAAATCTAGCCTCAGACACTTACTAGTTGTGTGACCCTGGGCAAGTCTGCTGCAGTTTCCTCATCTGTAAAATGAGCTGGAGAAGGAAATGGCAAACTACTCCAAGTATCTCTGCCAAGAAAATCCCAAATGAGGTTAAAAAGAGTGGGATATCACTGAACTATAACTATTGTTTGCCATGCTTTGTGCTAAGCTCCGCACAGTCCCTACCCCGAACGAGTTCACTGCATAAGGGGGGAGACAACATGCAAAGGTCTATGTAAATACAAGAATATTGAGGGTAAATTGGAGATAATCTGGAGGGAAAGCACTAGCACTGAGGGGATCAGGAAAGGTCTCTTATAGAAGGTGAGATTTGAGCTGAGACTCTAAGGAAGCCAAGGAAAGCAGGGGAATGAAGAGAAGGAAGGAGAACATTCAGGCATGAAAGAGATCCAATGAAAAAGTACAGACTCAGGAGATGGAATGTCATGTGCAAGAAGGTAGGCCAGTGTCACTGGATCACGGGAGCCAAGTGGAAGAATACTGGAAAGGAATGAAGGGTCCAGGTTGTAAAGAGCTTAAAAAATGGATCAATTATCTTGATATAAAAACATAAGTTCCCTCCCCCAAAACAAGTTCATGAACCTCTTGAAGTCTCTCCACTGACCCTTTTGAGGTCCATGGGCTCAGACTGAGAAATCTTGCTACAGGTAAGTAGGCTCAAGAACTAGGAATCAGTGACAACTTAGTTCAACCTTCTTATGAAGAAATGAAGGTGAAGAAATTGAATCCCAGGGAAAGAAAATAGCTTATTTAGGATCACACAGATAACAAATGTGAGGACAACTTGCCTACTATATGAAAGGCTCTCTAGTCTCCTCAGTAGATAGTTGTCCATCTGTCCAAGCTTGGCACCAAATGAGAGAGCTTCTTGGCAAACATAGCTGCATTTAATGGACTTGGTTCCCATTCTGCAGCTGAATCTTCCAAGGCCATTTAGCAAATATTTGATAAAGATGATGTTTTAGGAATTACATGCCAACCCAGTTACCTAGCCAGTAGAACAGGAAATAACAACTCTATGAGTATTTACTAAGTGTCTCTTAGGTGCTATATTATGAGAAGTACAAAAAATCTATAAGACAGAGTATGCAAATCAGTTGGTTGTTTTTGTCCCTTAACTATGAACAGACTATGATCTAAAACTTCTTAGAGCGTATTTCTCCATAGCAACAATGATACAGATGGCGGCTGTGTCTCCAGGCTTGCCCTCAGAAGTCTACTTAAGCCATAAAATATGTAACCAGACCCAAGGTGACCCTGAGAAGATCCAAGTGCCAACTTTAGAGGAGGTATTAAACTTTTGAAATTTGATTGAAAAAGCAGATCCAGGATTAATATAATGGAAAAGCTTTCTAACCATTAGAGCTGTCCAAAAATGAACTGGGATGCTACAGAAGGAGGAAGTTCTCTATCCCTGGAGGCTTTCAAGTAAAAATTGGATGATCATTTGCTTGCCAAGGATGTTGTAGAAAGGATTCTTGTTTAGGCAGGTGCTGAGCTCAATTTCTTCTGTGGTCATGCAACTAATTAGTGTCTGAGGTAGGATGGGTCTTTCCATCTCCTGAGTCCAGTTCTCTGTCCACTAATGCCCACATCCATAATTTGGGGACTGCCATAATAATTTCTATTATTCAAGGTCTCATCATATTACTGTATGATTGCTGTTCACTGTTCTCAAAGAGGACCAAAATGACATCACTACACTAGAGTCAAGTTTCAGTGTGTCATACTGTGACTGATCAGACCAACATGAGCTTGGAATGTTCTACCACAGGTCAGGTACAAAAAGTCTGTGTGAACATTTGGGGTAGATTCTCTAAATTTGTGCATCCTCTGTTTCCTTTGAGCTGTTTCAATTTTGCTTTGCTCATACAGCACAGCATCTTCTCTGATGTGGGCACACTATGATGAGTGATCCTGTGCCGGTGTCTCCCATGTCACACAATTCCAAATTTTTTAAGAGAGACCTTGAGAGTATCTATGTATTGCTTCTTCTGACCACCATGTGAATGTTTTCCCTGTGTGAGTTTTCCATAAAATACTCTTTATGACAAGCATATGTTTTGCATTTGAACAATATGGCCAACCTATTGGAGTTGTGCTCTCTGAAGCAGAGACTGGATGCTTGGCAGTTTAATTTGTTGAGTAAGTGCCTCAGTGTCTGGTACCATATACTGCCAGGTGATCTTCAGAATCTTCCTAAGAAAATTTATAGGTATACCTGGCCTAGGGATGGCCTTGAGGCCACAGATTCCCCAACCCAGACCTAGTTCATGTATTTTGACCCATATTCTTTTAGGAAAAAAAGATGCAAAACAAGGCTCCATTTGCCTGGGGTAGTCATTTTTCTGGAGGTGGGACTGAGGATAACACAAAAATGTCTAGGATATAATTCCAAAGGGAACCCCAAACTTCCCCTTTGTTCCATGAAAGGCTCCACCTGTCACACTTTCCAACTTTTCATTTGCTGTCTTGCTTCCTGTTTGAAATTGTCATCCCTGACCCTCTTCACAGGGGCCTCTAGGTAGGAAAGACTGAGAATGATAGCAAGAAACATAAATAACATGAGCGTAACATGCTCATCAGATTGGTCAGTAGAAGTTGGTGGGGTTAGCTCGATATAATGGATGATAGAATTGGAATGCCAAAAGGACTAGATAGTGGATTGGATCAGATAAGGAGAAAAGGAATAGGATAAGAAGCCAGATCTGCGATTTCATTAGCAGAGGAAATTGCCTGGTGATGAAATTCCCTTGAACAGGACAGCTTGGCACCTAATCTACAACATAAAATATTAGATAGTTGCCTGGATTCAGGACACTGAAGATCTAGAAAACAAAGTTCTTGACTCTAAACCCTCTTGGCACCATGGAGAGGTTCAGCCTCTGAAATAGAAATGGTATTAGCAATGGAAATGACATTCAAGAAGATATATTACCATCTGTTTTGCCTCTGCATCCAAAGGACCAGTGGGTGTTTCCATCTGACTTACTACTAAAACTTCCTATATGTGGGCTCTCCCTATTAGAATGTGAGTTCCTTGAATCACAAGTGCTTACTACAATATTTTGTAACTAGTAAACACCTATTTTTTTTTTCAGTCATTCATTCATTCATGCCATAGAGATGGAAGCAAAGGGAAAACATGAAATTCTTAAAACCTGTCCCCGCCAAGACCAGTGGGATTAGTCAGAATTCTCACAGGGTTACAAAGTATATAGCACTAGATTTATGGGGACTTTAGTACCCAGTATGTTTCCTGAGAAAGGAGGCTATGAGTGACAACAACCTCAGTCTTTAAGTGGATCACCTGCAGGGTGAGACACAGATTGGCACCAACTTGAGGAAGAAAATCATAGTTAGGAGATCCCTGGGATGCATTTAATTCCTTGCACCACTTCAGTTTATTTTAGTACCAAGGTTTCAAAATGCCTGAAGTCACTCTGTGGCCCTACCCTATGCTCAGTCCTGTTCTGATAGACAATGCCATGTTTGTAGGGTTTCTAGAACATTCCCATTCAGTGCCCGGGGCGTCTCGTGCAAAGTGCCTGGGGTTGGATTGGCAGCATTGCTGTTTCCTAAGTAAATATTTATCCAGGCACACCTCTGGTCTTTCAAACTTCTGGAGCTAGATATACATTTTTTTTTTTTTAAGGAAAGGAAAAGAAAGAAAAAGAAAAGAAAACTTTTTGCCTTAATTTTTAAAACTCTTTTTGGCCTTATTAGAGTACTACTCCATAGCAGTAACTTGTATTAAATTTTTAAATTATTATTCGAAGGTATGGATGGAGTGGGGGTTGGAGGGACACATAAGCCAGATGAATTTACAGGTAGAGTTTTTTAAACTTTTAAAGAATAAGTATATGACAAAAATTATTCTTTTAAAAACTGAGAAAGAAGGCACTCTGACAAACTCCTTATGAGACAAATATGGTCCTAATACTTAAACATGTGGAAGATAAAACAGAGAAATCAATGTCAATTTCAAAATTTTAAATTAAATCCTAGGCCCCCCCCCCCCAAAAAAAGTGTTCTTAAAATGAGGAAAATATCCATTTGATATTTCTCTACTCCTTCTGGGACATGGGAAACTACATAAAAGCCTTCCTGCACCTTTTAGGTCCGGATACCCATACACCGCCCCCCCACACACATACATACACATGCAACACACCAAGGGCTGAGTCCTAAGAGGAGTGTCAGTGATGTCTATTGAGCAATAAACTTTGTTCTCACCACCTTCCAATCTGTCCATGAGCAACTCATCCAAGTGTGGCTCTCAAAGAGAGCCAAGAATGCCAGTGTTTCACAATCATGGTAGCATATGAGAACTTGGCTCAATGTGGGGAGTGGGGAGAGTTCCATTCCTCCTAGTCATTTGCAGGGTGTGTGTGTGTGTGTGTGTGTGTGTGTGTGTGTGTGTGTGTGTGTGTGTGTGTGTGTGTGTGTGTGTGAGGGAGAAAGAGAAAGAGAGAGACAGAGACAGAGACAGAGACAGAGACAGAGAGACAGAGAAAGAGAAGAGAAAAAGCAACTACCAGAGAATACAGATTTCCTTTTGAGGGTTAGGAAAATGGAATATTGAAAAATTGCATTTAATTTTGATGTCTTTGGGAATCAAGGAGGGAATTCATGCCCACTGATAAATATGAAGTCATAGATACCTGAAGTTGGAAAGGATATCAAAGACCATCTACTCCAAACCAGTCATTTTACAGATGAAGAAACTGAGATGGGGGGGTTTATGACTTGACTAAAATCATCCAGGTAGTGATCCCATCAGAGGTGGAATTTCAATCCAGCTCCTCTGACTTCAGAGTTATTGATCTTTCTACTGCGCCACACTGCTGCCATATAAATACGGATTATTAAGTCTCTGACAATAAGCAAGTTTGTAGCTAATAATTATTATTATAATTAATAATCATTGTTATTATTATCGTGTGCCTCCAAATCTACTAAATACTTTTTTTCACAACAGCTTTGTGGAGTAGATAACATAAGCATTATTACTGCCATCATAAAGGTGGTACAACTGAGGCAAGAGATCAAACAATTTTTCCACAACAACACAGCTAGTGTGTATCAAAGATGGGATTGAGCCATGTCTTCTTAGTTGTAAATTTCTTGCTATTTCTATTATACCACTATATTATGGGGGCTACAAGTGGGAAATACATAATAATAAACTTATCGCTTGCATCAATATCTCAATGGATCTGTGTTCTTGTTAATGAGGGCAGTCCATCCAGCACCTCAGACTAAAACCCTTCTATGCCTTCCAATCTGATATTACTCTTTTTTACATGTCCTTCTATAAATCTGTCAGACACCATCCACTTTCTTTACATTGGAAGAAAGGAAAACAAGCATATATTTAGTGCCTACTACATGCTAGGTGCTGTGCCAAACTCTGGGGCTGCAAAGAAAGGCAAAATATAGTCCCTGCCCTGGAGGAGCTCATGATCTAGTGGGGGAGGCAATATGAGAACAACTATGTACAAACAAGTTATAGACAGGAGAAACAGGAAATAATTAACAAAGGGAAGGCATAGGAGTTCAGGTATTTGGAAAGGCTTCCTATAGCAGATGAGAATTTAACTGGGACTTGAAGGAAGTCAAGAAGTAGAGATGAGAAGAGAAAGCATTCTAGGCATGGGGGAGCACCAGTGAAAATGGTCAGATCCAAGAGGTGGCATACCTTCTTTGATAAACAGCAAGAAATCATTATCACTAAATCAAGTAATATGTGGAAATGTGTAAGGTATAAGAAAGCTGGAAAGTTGGGGAGGGGGTGACAAGTTATGCTGGGCTTTGAATGCCAGACTGAGAATTTTGTATTTGATTCCATGGGTGATAGGGAGCTACTGGAGTTTATTGAGTAGAGGAGTGTCACAGACAGACTGGCACTTAAGGAAAATCACTTTTGTGGATGCATGGAGTATGGAGTAGAGTAAAGAAAGACTTGTGGGAGGCAGAGCACAAGTAGGTTTGGGGGGGAGATAATCTGTTTTGGATGTGTATCAGTGAAGGAGTTACTTACACTGATAAGATTACATATCTGAAAAAAGTTGGAGAGAGACAGAGACAGAGAAAGACAAGAGACAGAGACAGAGAGAGTCAGACAGACAGAGAGAGATATTTTCTCTCTAATTCAGAGGAATATTGAGGGATTTTTTTGTTTTGTTTTTTGGTGTCTTATCCAAAGCCAGTAGTAGCCATGCAAGTCCAGTTGGTATAGCGGATTAATGAAAGGTATATTAATATGAGCTAAATTCACTTATTCTACTGTGAAGAAAGATATTAGCAGACCAGGATCATTAGGTAGAGTGGATTTAATTAACAGTTATGCTCCTGATGTGCTCTTTGAGCTGTGGAATCAAACTTAGTGTCATCAACACAGTGTCATCGATTTAGAATCGGAAGTAATTCTACAATGATCTAATTCTACCCTCTCATTATCACATAAGGAAACTGAATCCAGAGAAATGAGTTATGTAACCAGAGGTAAATGGCAGATTTGGAATTCCAGATGCCCTGATCCCACACCTAGCTTTCTTTTTCAATCACCCCAAGGCCTCTCTTCCCTGTGCTTTATTCCTTCTCCTGCAAAAATAAGGATGATAATTTCTAATTCACCTTTTTCACTGCAATGTTATGAGATAAATGATAGTGTTTTAATTAAAACTCTGAAAATGCATGTCTTTGAATAAAAGAAAAAGAGTTGTATAGATTCATAGCAGCAGCATCATGGATTGACTTATTTTTTTTGTTTTTTTGGAATTCAGATAACACATAATAAGATTTATATAAATGTTAGTTTTTATTATTATCATTATTATCCAATGCTAATTCTTTATAACCATACAGGCCCAGGTATGTATGGATTGGACACCATTCTATTATTGGAAAAACATGATGCTGGGGATATCCAGCCTTTCGAAACAAACTAGATCCAACTAATTGAGTTAAGACCATCCCACATGCTGAGATAACCAACTTTAATCTCTGGATACTTGGCTTTTTTTTTCTTTTGAGGTTTTTGCAATATTTCTATAAAGTGGAACAGCTCTCTTGGTACTTTCCACTACCCTGTTAGTGTGTGTGTGTGTGTGTGTGTGTGTGTGTGTGTCTGTGTTCATGTGTTAAAGAAGGAAATACCCAGTCTTTTGGCCTGGATTTATTGGTCTGATTAATTACTGACATTTATATAGCTCTGTAATGTTTGCTTTAAAGACACTAGCTACTTTGACCCATAAAACAACTCAAGTAAGTACTGTATCTATGATTGTGCCCATTTTAAAGATGAGGAAACAGAATCAGAGAGTTTAAGAGATTTACCCATTATAAGAATGAAAAGAAGCAAGAGTTTAAGAGATTTCCTTATAGTAAAAATCAGAGGTAGAATTTGAACTCAGGTCTTCCTAACTAATCCCAGTATTCTGTCTACCAAATCATACTGCTTGCTAAAGTGCTGGCTCTCTCAGATAGCCTGGGGAGCTATATTCTAAAGCATTATTAGCTTCATACTTAGAGAACTATGTTAATACCTTTACCAGCCATCACTGGAACACTAATTCCAGGGGTAGAATCTTGGAAATAAAACCAAAGATGCTCCTGTGTACCTACTTGTTAAATCCAACATTAGCAGAATTACAAAGCTCAAAGAAATTGCCATTATCCTCATTATCATGATGATGAGCTGGCAAAATATTCTCTGTTTTCACTGTATTAGGATAGAATAATAATCAATGTTAAGCAAAGAAAGAAACACTTCTTGAAATTCCATCAAGTAACATAAAATTAATCAGATGAAATTCAGCCTTTCAAAGTCTTTAAATTCTTTCTTCCTTTTATCTCCTCAAGTATTTGACAGCAAACTCCTTTCCTGGTATGAGAATTAGAGAACCATGACATTTCTCGAGTGGAGGATGGTTTCATTAGATACCTAATTAAAAAAGGAAGAAAGAAAGAGGGAAATTCAACAAGAATAAGAGGAGTTTGAAATGGCAAAGAGCTACATTAACAAGCTAATCCATTAGAATGAATATGGAGTTATTGCTTTTTTAAAAATTGTCATTAAAATTATTAAAATTTAAATTATAAATTATAATTATAAAAATTAAAATTATTTTATTTTCCTATTGGATTTTTTGTCATTTCCATTCATGTTCACTTATATTAAAATAACGCTACCCTCCTCTAAATGTTTAATTAATTATTGTGTTCATGTTGTCTTTTATTTTAACTTTACTGACATTGTTTGTTTTTACATCTCTGGATCTCTGAACATGCCCTTGCTCCCTACCCAGAGTGCCAGAGGATAGAGAGGAGGGGGGAGAAAGAGTGAGAGGAAACAAGAGGGGGAAAAGGAAAGGGAGAGGAGAAGGAAAAGGGAGAGAGAGCATTTTATGTTGTTCTTTTCAAGATCAGTCAGGGTTCTCATGGTAAAGCCAATAATATAACTAGACTTGGGGATGGGAAATTCTGGTTAGTTGATGGATCTGGGTAACTGTGGCTGAACCAGAAAGAATTGCTCTGCTTTGCAGATGAAACAAGATGATCGTAGGAGATGAGATAGGATGGCTGCATGTTTTGAGTTTTGCAATAACTCAGGAGTTATCTTCTGCAGTCGTTATCATTTTCCTATAGCTCTTAGAAGAGTTAGCCAGATGTGATGAGATACAAGGAAAGAATGAGAAGCAGTGGGTGAAAGTTACAGAAAGGTCAATTTTGGCTCTATGGAAGAGAAAATTTTCTTCCAATTTATCCTTATTCTCTTTGAAAGAGTTTATCAGAAAAAGCTTCAATTAACACAGCATATTTTTTTTTTGTTAGTTGGGATGCCATTAAACCATGTAATGGTAATTTTTTCCCCTCCCTGTTTCCTCTTAATATATTAAACAATGAGAAAAAATTTTTGTTTGAAAATTGAGTGAAATCCCACTTTATTGGAACCTTGACTGCAGTCAGTTTCTCAAGGATTTATACTTGGTTTTTTTCTCTCTATAGAAAGCAGTTTATTATTTTCAAACATCTTTGCATAACAATGATCAACTCTTGTTCCCAGGCATTGCCCACAGCCCTAGACTTTAAACTCTTCTCTAATGTGAACATTCATCTGCTGCTCCATCATTCATCCCCACTGTGTGTATGTGTCCCTGCTTCAATTAGTTTTGTGTAGTCTTAATTTGTTATAAATAGCATCATTCGATTTAGCAGATCAGTATCAGAAGTTCCTTTGCTAGGGAATTGGTTTTTAGAAGATTATACCTTTTAAGAAACATGCCTTTAAACACCATACATAGAAAGAAAATGGAAAGAAAGTATTAGAACAAACTTTTTTTTTTCTATTTTCCAGTCCAGTAGTAACCACAGCCTTCTTTTCCCCTATTGAATTTTAAGGTTTAGAAAGTGTTCTGATGTACAATTTCTAGTAGCCCCATTTTACCAGTGAGGAAACTAAGGGCTTCAGTTGATCCCATTGTGCCCATCAATGTTAGGACTTAAGCAAAGGGGCGAGCTTGATAAAACTGGCAAAAATGTATTTTTAGAAGTGACTCTATATGATATTCAGCATGTTCAAGCAGTTGACAGAAATCTATAAGAGCAAAAGTCAATCCCCAATAGATAAGTCATCAAAGGATACAAAGAATAGTTCTCAAAGGAAGAATTCCAAACTATTAAATAACACATGCAGCATTATTCTTTATCACTTATAATGAGAGAAAGGCAGATCAAAATATGTCTGAGCTTTTACCTCACAACCTGCAAGCTGTGACTAAGACTTTATATCCCCAGCACCTAGGACAGCGCTTTGGTACCTAGTTATCTTTGTAATCACCATCATCTGTCATCATTGTCATCTTTGACACGTTTATACTTCTTTAACTTTTGAAAAGGGCTTTATACGGATTATTTCATTTGATCCTAACAACTTTAGGAGATAGGTACGGTTTATCTCCATTTTGCAGATGTGGAAACTGAGACTGAGAATGGTTAACTGACTTTCCCAGTCACATACATAAAAAATGCTTGAGGTAGGAATTGAATTAGATATTCCTGACTCCAGGTCCAACAATCTACATGCTGTACCACCCAGCTGCTTATTAAGTGTTTGTGGACTGAGTGATGCCTTTGAGTACAATGTGCTAATGTTGGTTTCCATAATTTCTTCATCCCCCATTTTCATTTGAAAGACTTCCACAATTTATACATAATAGAGACTCATCAAAGTCATTGTAGCTGTACCCCAACATTTGTTCAGTAATTTCTCAATCATATCTGATTTTTTGTGGTTTTCTTGGCAAAGCTACTGGAATGGTTTGCCTTTTTGTTCTCCAGCTCATTTTACAGATGAAGAAACTAAGGCAAGCAGGATTAAGTGACTTACCTAGGGTTACACAGCTAGTAAGTGTCTGAGACCAGGTTTGAACTCAGGAAAAGAAGTCTTCCTAACTCCAGACCCTGTGCTCTATGGGCTGTGACACTACCTTAGCTACCCTGTGCCCCATCAAGTTGGATATAAAAGGTGGGAAAGCCTTTTCCACTTGGGAATATTCAGGTCAGACTCTGATACTAGAAAATTTTCCTCATGAATACTCTGCCAATAAATAACATTTTGAAAAGAAAGGCATTTATTTCTAAGGGATATAATACTACAAAAGAAAGGCTGGGAAAGGCTAGAGAGAGGCTTCCAGCTACCAAGCACTCTCCAAACTATTCCATCAAGAATAGCTCTCTAACTGACTGGCATCTATAATCAGGATTGGATTCTGGAACCTTGCAGAGTTCAGTGTTTCTGCAAGTCTATTTTGGATTCCCTCCATGGAAGGGGGGGGAATCTATTTTTGGTCTACCTATTGTTGCCCTTTCTAATGGACTGAGAAAAGCTGCCCTTACTGAATGTTGGAACCTCTGGTGATTGGTCAGCTAGGAATAGACTCTTTCTTCTGTTTAAGCATAAGAACAGTGGAAAGAATCAGTTACTGATCCTAACTGAATTGTCAGATGGAGGTAGTCTGGCTTCCTAATTCTTCCTTTGGTTCTTAAATTGAGATAAATTTAATATATGCACAATTGGTGGAATTGAATTTCCCCAGCTTTTGAGAGTTGGTGAAAACATAACAACCTCTACTAAAGCCCTGATAACTGATTAATTTAGAGTAGGGTTCTTTACCTATTTTGTGTCATGGACCCCCGTGGCAGTCTGGGGAAGCCTATGGACCCCTTCAAGGAGGAACATTTTTAAATGTGTAATATAAACTCTACTGGGTTAAAAAAGGAAGCCCTTATATTGAAATATAGTTATCAAAATATTTTAAAGTTAAGCTCATGGATCCTAGGCTAATAATCCTTTACTTTGAGTTAGAAAGGACCTTAGAGATCATCTAGTCCAAACTCCTCGTTTTACAAATGAGAAAATTGAGGCCAACAGGGTTGAGTGACTTGCCCAGAGTCACACAGCTAGTGTCTGAGGTCAGATTTGAACTCAGGAAGATGGGTCTTTCTTGCTGACTCCAGGCCCAGCGCTCTATACACTATGCCACCTGGCAGCCTTTTTAATCTTAAAGGAAACAGAGATGAAAATAGGACTGTGGAATCTTCAATGATTTTCTACCACTTTTTAAGTTCCATGTATAAGAGGTATAGGTCTAAGTCATTTGTCATGGAGGCCAACTTTAATAATCCTAGAATAAAACAATTACAGTAATAATAATAGCCAGTGCCTTAAGGTTTTCAGAGCGCTTTATATCTGTCACAACCATTCTGGGAGGGAGGCACTATTATGGTCCCCATTTTTTACAGTTGTACGAACTGAGACAGAGAGTTCAAGTGACTTGCTGAGGTTCCATAGTGGGTGCCATAGGTAGGATTCCAACTCAGGTCTTACAGACTCAAACTCCAGAACTCTGTTCATCCAGCCACCTGGCAGCCTCAACCACACTCCCTTCTCTTCAGGGATATTTGTCATACAAATGTAGCCGATGGAGTTTGCTCCTAGTCTTTTGTCTTAAAAATCCCAGTGATTAGCATGAGGTCGGACTTTCAAATTAAACTGATTTCATTTTTTGTTTGTTCTGGTAAACATAAAGCTGTAAGTGATTCAGCTCCCACAAAAGGAATTGAAGTGTTGATGCTTTAACATTTTGCTCCTTTAAAGGGACACAGAGGCTAGAAAATTTTGTTAAATTCACTCATTAACCTGAAATGGCCCTTTAAAAGGCATCCTTTTGGGCAGTGATTTCCCCTTAATGTTTTCTCAATAAAGGGGAAAGATTCTCTGGGTGAAAATAGGGCTTTAGTTTCTGTAGGCCAACCCATGGCTGAGTGTCTGCTGCTCCATTCAGGCCTTCACGTGTCTTAAAGCTGTCTTAAGCTTTCCCCAAGCTCTGATGTCAGATCTCTCAGTAGGGTACAGCTAAACTACAGTAAGCTGAATGCTTCCTCAGTACAATGCTTTGAATGTTAATGGTGCTAACTGGCCTCTGACAGAAGCGAGACTGAATCCTAGGGCCCAGGGATTGCCATGTGCTAAGTCATGAAATCTGATTGGAGAGTTTAATTGGGAACCTAATGCCAACTGTTTCCTTTTTTCTTTTTTTAATTGTAGATCTACACAGACTGGGCCAATCATTATTTAGCAAAATCGGGTCATAAACGCTTAATCAAGGATCTCCAGCAAGATGTAACCGATGGCGTCTTATTGGCTGAGATCATCCAGGTTGTAGGTAAGTCTGAAATTTCGTGCTGTGTTCAGTGTGTGACATTGGAACCAGGACCAAACTTTTCTGCCCTTTTCAAAGTTAGACAGAAGGGAGGATCCTCATGGGCAAGATCAGGTTTATTGGAGTAATTTTTATTCAACTATATAGTATGGTAAAACATAAGATTTTCCTGATGAGATCACTAATGCAGTAACAGCATCTTACAAGGAAGTGCTAAGACAAGAAAGAAGCAAACGTTTCATTGTTTTTCCTTCCTTTGACTTGCAGTTTTTCCAATGCTTTTAATTTTAGTGGAACAGTTTAGAGTTAATTCTCTCAGGCAGTATAGTGCTAAACTAATCCTTCAATTTCAACTGAAGTTTGAGTTGAACTGTAGCTAGGTAAAAGGATTTTTTAGTTTATCTAGTTTTAAAGCGTGGAAAGAGCGGAAATAGAAGAGGAAGGAAAAACCTGTGCCCCAGGGAAGAGTGTTAATCTGGTGAAAAGATGCATTGAGATTGGTCTTCTTTGGCATTCAATCTCTTGCCATGTTCCTTGCCATCCTTTTAGTGATGGGCAAGTCTTATCATCCATACCAAAAGACTTTAAGTAAGCTTGAAGACAAATGAGACCAGTCAGCAAGAATTAGACTGTTGTCCCTGGTGGGGGGAATGATGCCACGCAAAAAGCTGCTGGCAAAAAATACGTAAATAACTCAGAGGCTACAAGCTGAGGATATGCACTGCTGGGGCCCCAAATTTTGGGTGTGACCTTCCTTTCTGTGTTGGATGGGTCTTACCTGGAGAAAGCATGAGGTTTTGAGATGAAAATGGAAATCATAATTCAGGTAGAGAAGTGTTTCTCTGAAATCCTCAGATGGCATCTTGAGGCCAAAAGTTTCATTGATTCCTCATGTGAATGGGCCAAAATGAAAAGAATCTATCTCTTCCCTTGAAAAGACTCTTTCTTGGCACAACAGCTGCCATGATAGGGTTGGCAAGCATGCAGCCTAGAAAACAATAGCTGTCCTTTTGAAAGAGGGACTGTCTACAGTGAAGCGTGAGGTATTGCAGTGAAATCCTATTAGCCTAAAAGTCAGAAAACCTAAGTTTTGGTCCAAGTTCCACAATTACCTAGCCATATAACCTTGGCATAACTTAAAAACAAAGGAAAACCAAAAAATTCTCCTTGCCTCTATACTCTCATCTGTAAAAAGAGAATTATAATGCATGATGTTACTGATTCAGAGTGGTGTAGTGAAAATTATGAAACACAGATTCAGAACTAGAAGAGTTCAGGTCATTCAATGCCTTCATTTTTCAAATGGAGAAACTCAGGCACAGGAAGATAAAATGATTTGCATAAAGTCACACAGATATTAAGAATCAGACCTGGGAGGTGAACCTATAAGCAGTGGCAAAAGTATAAAACAGCATGCAAATAAATGTAAGGCAGTATTTTTCTTATTATTTATTATAGGTGAACTAACATGGGTGTCAAGTCATTTCCACCTCCCCACCCCCACCCCAACCATGTTCTTCAGTTCCCTGAAGAACTTAAAAGGATCTCCAAAGCAGATGAGCTAAATATCCTGGAGTGCCAGGTCATTCAGCAGATTCTGGAGGCTCAGTGAACTAGGGATGTTTAGCCTGGAAAGAAGACTAGGCGGAGTGGCGGGGGGGGTGTTGGGCAGGGACATGATAGCTCTCTTCAAATATTTGAAAAGCTGTCGTGGAGGAGGGATTCAACTTGTTTTGTTTGGCCCACAGTGCAGAACTAGAAGCAGTAGGTGAAAATATCAGAGGCAGATTTTGGCTAGAAGGAACAACTTCCTGACAGTTGGAGCTCTCCCAAAGCAGACATGCAGTAGGTAGCAGGCTCCCCTCTGTCCCTCTCCCTGCCCCCTCACAGCAAGCCTTCAAATGCAATTGAGAAGGATGCTGTGGAGGTGACTTGATGGTCAAGTGTGGATTGGGCTAGATGATGACAAAAGCCCTTCTAACTCTGAAATTCTGTGAAAGGTGTTTGTCTGAAGAAATGAATTTCTTTCTTAAAAATAGAGTTATTTTCTTCTTTCTCAACAGCAGAATCAAATCCAGCATTTGAAAATGTAGCCTGATTCTGGACAATCATAATCAAATCAGTGTTTAAATATCGTGAAATTAGAATCTATGAGGCCTGAGATCTGTGTGTGCCAATGTGTTAAGGTTATGCCCATGTTGTTATTTTCCATGTCTTCATATTTTATGAGAATTCTACAGTTAGGTTTATTAATGGACTAATTTTGAATGTCACAAAACAGTACTAAAATCAAAGTGTCAGGCTCTGTATTGATTGAAGCAATAAGTGAAGATGTATTTATTTGCAGAATTGTGACTAGGAGGAGACCACTGGGGCTTTGACCCCCTAGCCAGCACTGAAGGCTCACACTTCCTACCCAAAGGGTCCCCCACTTCATTTCACCTCCAGTCTGAAGAATACTTTCTCTACATCTCTCAGTACCCTAACTTAAATCTTCATAGGCATTTAGGGGTAGCAGGGAGATTGTCTGGGAAAGGCAAAGGAAGTTGGGGGGGATCACTCGCTTCACTGGAAGGAGAAGGAAGGAATAGGGATGAGCTATTTCCCTCTTCTCTTCCCCTTCCTTTCCCACCATGACTATGCTTATGAGTAGGATCAATGATTTTCCTTCTCCCCAAAGCCCCCCTAACCATATTCACTGTCTGGAAAACTCTCTAGGGCATCATCTCATTCCCCTCCCCCCTTCATTTTCCCAGGGGTCTTGGATTCTTGATTTGGGTTCTAGGTATTAAAAATGCTAAAAACTTAGACTGCTTGATAAGCCTATATACACTGTCTATTAGTGTCTAGTGTCTCCAGATGGAATTTAAAGAACTTAGAGTATTTCCAGAATGAAGGCCTTGAACCATGAATGTAAATGTTTTCTTTTGGTTTTTTTTTAATTGAATAAGTACCATTGAACTAGCCATTAATCAGAAATGGATAGCTTCTAAATTTGAACACCATGAATGGGCTAATGGAAAGTCTGCCAGTAACCTTGAATTTAGGAAACCAAATTTATTCTTATTTATTATATCAAGACCGTTGCATCATTCTTGCCATAGCCTTCTGTGCCATTGGTTGAATCTGATTTATGTCTTGGTTGTTCACATCAACAGTTATTGATTTTATACTGTTTTTTTTCTTTTTCAATTTTTCATTTGCAACAGACAGACATGTAACCTTTTCAAAATGCATATGGTAAAAACCTTAGTTGGAATGTTTGGAGAATAGAACATTCTAGTTCAAGAATCTGGACCTCATGGAATAGTCATTAATCAAATTAATAAATCAAGTTTTTATCAGGTACCCACTATGTGCTAAGTTCTCTGGATATAAAAACAAAAATAAAAAATTCCTGCTTTTAAGGAACCCATACAGTCTACTGGGAGAGATCACACGTTGATATATAATCATATACAGCAGGTAATTTGGGGAGAGAAGGAAGCAGTGGTGGAGGAGGGGGAGAAAATTTACCTGAAAAAAATAAGATGGAAGTAAGGTGGGAGAGATGCCAAGGTAGCTGAAATTTTCTAAGAGGTTTGAAAGGCCCCAAATAAAAATTTATTATTGTGCCCTATAAACTCTTATGTTTTCAGACGTGTTTTGCCTTGTGTGACAAAATCTTGGGAAGATTCCCTTTGGTAATCTCTTATTTGAAAATGAGTTTCTTGTCAATAGAAAGTCATCTTTTTTTGTTCACTTCCTTGTAGAGATGGGTCAATAGTTGGACAAGTCATTGGACTTTCCAGGGCCTCCATTTACCTTCCTTTGTTCTAGGCTATATTGTCGAAACAAAAGCTCTCTCGTTTGTGACTGTACTTAGAGCAAGTAGGGGAATGACCTGAGAAGAGATGAAGATTGGTGGTCCCTGGGTTTGGGGCTGTGTTCCTTCAGTTTGGTGCCAGTGGATCCCGTTCTAGCTGAAGCTGAGTGCTCTTGGACATTTCCGTTCCCAGGTTCCCAGACAAATATTTCAGGGATGCACCATCATTTTAAGGAGTGTCGTCTCCGCAGTTGTCATATTCTTAAATGAGTATGGCCTTTCTCCAGCTGTCCCTGGAGGAATGGCCTATGAGTAAATCCCTGAGCCTGCTTGGTGCGTCTCAGTGTTTCACACGCTTGGTTGCTTTGGACAGCCCCACTTTTAGGCCCTTGGATGTGCAGCCAGCAGCAAGGGCCCTGGAAATAGCTGTTCTAAGGGTTTCCACTGTTGGTTTCACTTTAGGTTTTGAAGTTTGATATATTCTCTTTATTTTTCAGCAAATGAAAAGATTGAAGACATCAATGGCTGTCCAAAGAATAGATCTCAAATGGTAAGTAGTCCAAAAACTGAGGGGCTGAATGTGATTAATATATTCCTACTGTATATTACACCGATGGTTTTGTGAATATTCCCATGTGATCAATAGATGTACTTATTCCTACTTTTTATTCTGGGGACAGGTTTGGATATAGGAGTGGGAAGGGGAAGATACATAACCAACTAACAGACTTCTCCAGGGGCATTATTTTTCTTCTGTAACCTTTGTGGTTAAACTTTGTCCTTAAAATAATCAATAGCCTATTGGTTTTTAGAAACTTGCTATGCTGAATTGGAAAAGCAATATATAGGAGGGCTCCTAGAAATAGGATTGATACAAGATATCTTGCTTTCCCTGAAAGACCCCAAATAGTTTACATATTTTTAATGTAACACAAGGGTATTAATAGAAGCCAAAAATGCAGAGATTTTCCAGGGAAGCCTTGAGAAGTGGTATATTATATGCTCTGATGGAATTTTGAAGATATATCACATTGCATTTTTTTGGATTGGTATTTTAAATCAGCCAGTTTTTTAAATAAACCCTTGAAATTAAAGCAGTGAAGATATTATTAGTGTTCAGGAAAGAAAATTGGATTAAATGTGATAATATTAAGCCTTTAGTTTCTCATCTTCAAAAAAGTTTATGAGTAAGGTATTCAAAGAATGTGATTCATTTGAGCCTAAGACTATAGCAATGCCTATTCATTAAAAAAAAAAAAAAAAAAAAAAAAAGGAACATGGTACGCTTAAGGAAAGGCTTTATGCTTAGAATTAATTTGCTGCCAACATTCCAAATGAGGTTGATTTTTGTCTTTCCTTCCAGTGTGATCCAATTTAATGCATTTAATTCTAAAACACATCAATTTGATAGGCAGTCTTTAGACTCATGATATGAAGTCTATTGTTTGTTAGGTCTTGTTCAGATTTAAATTCATTGTAACCCCTCCTTTGTCTCTTCTCCCTCGAATTTTTTTTTCTTTCCTTACTTTTTTTTTGCTTATGGTAGTGTTTTCCACATAAGAGTTGCAGGACATTGTTCTGTAGCTTGCACATGAAATCACTTTCTCTGCAGACCAGTTTTAAATATGGGGACGTTTGTTTTTTTACCCCTTTGATCCAGAGGATGACCCTTTCTTTCATAAGAAAATCCATATATAGATATATCACTGCTTCTTTTGCTTTGAAAATCTTGGCCGCTATTTTTACTGGTGCTTCAGCAGCTGTCTAGAGTATAAATAATTGAGAAAATTTGGAAGATCACTAACCTAACCATTACAGTAAGCATGTCAAGCATGTCTTTGCATGAAGTGGGCTCATTTGTCTTGGAAATTGAATTGGATTCATTTGTCATGCCCCATTTCAGTGTGTAAGTAGGGGGCTGACATCTGAAAATGATGTCCTTTTTTCAAAAAGGTTGTACTCTGTTCTGTGTGTGTGCACACATTTTCAACAGCTACCTTTTGAAGTGTCATTCTCCAGTAAAAGGAAAGTCAATCTTCAAAATCAAAATATCATTGTCTTCCCAAACTCCCAAAAGAGGATCAGTTCTCTATGCAAATATATCTGGGTATATTTATGTGTGTGTATCTATATCTTCTATATCTCTCTGTTATGTATACACACATATATATGCACACACACATACACACACACACACACACATATATGTATATAATCCCAAGAAGTCTTAGTAAGTTTTAAGCACTAAAACATATATACAACTGTAATCTTATCAGTTATTGAATGAATTTTAAAGGTTATTGGTTTTTAACAAAAACCAAAACCTTTCATTTTCCAAGGATACCTAGTGCCAGTACATGAGATAAGGAGGGAGAGAAAAGAGGTGGAGGCATTTGTGGTAAAAACCAAGGGCAGAGATTGTTCTGAGCACAAGATTCCAATCCAGGAAATGGCATCACTCCTAGAGTCATGTCATTCTGTAGAAAATGAGGATGATAACAAAAGAAGCAAATTGAATAGTAGACTTAAACCAAAGAGAACATTTGTCTATCCAGATCTGTTTGGTATCAGGGAAGTTCTTATAGTCTGGAAAGCAATTTCCCTCTCAAAAAGATATAAAAATATACAACTTTCTGTGTAATATCCACAGATTTAACTCTTGCTTATTTCTAGTAATGGAGGACAGTAGTGGCCTGGATGAATCAATCAGTAGTCCTCAGGGATAGATAAACTAACATTTTATTCAGCTTTTTAGAGTTTACTTCCTCCAGATGAATGGGGTTTTTTGTTTGTTTTTTCAAAGACTGACCTTGTCAATTATATTTTACTCACTGTAATATTACAATAATAACAGCAACATTTTATCTAGAATGTCACAGAATTTTCTTCATTACACCTTGTGAGATAGATAATGCATGTATAATGAAATTGAGATTCTGAGGAGGCATCATGGTGCACTTGAAAGGTTCCTGAACTTTTTCACTGAATTTGGAGTTGTGGGATCTGAGAGCCCATCCTGCCACTTTTAAATTGTGTGACCTTTGAAAAGTCACTTGACATCTCTGGACCTTGATTTCCTTATGGACCTCAGTTTCCTTACTCCAAATAGTTGGAGTAAAATGTGTAAAATGGCACCTAAATTCTCTTGCAGCTCTAGGTCTATATAGTATATTATGATTTACCCAAGACTGCACAGCTAGTCAATTTCAAAGGCCTCATTTGAACTTGGGGCTCCTCTGACCCCAAGTCCTTTCCACTATAATGAGTTAACCTTCCAAGAAGTGTGTTCTTTGAAGGGATCAGTTGTTTTAGGAGTAGTCTAGGTGGCAAAAGAAAAACAAACTGTGCAGAAAAGAGGGGCTGCAAGTAACCTACAAGGCAAATGATGTACATGTGGATAACTGAGAGTTAGCCTTGATATCTGTAGTTAATTTACTTAATGTGTGTTCTTACTGGATATAATTGATATGTAACATTGAATCTTTGTTAATAAAACGGGAGAGTGAGTTAATATTGAAACACTAGGGATCTTATAATCTTGACTCATTGCTACCCTTCAGTTTTTATGTTTGCAAAATGAAAATAAGTGTGCAGAAGGTGAAGTTTTTGAAGAAGTTTTTGAGAAAAATGGAGCGTAACCAGAAGTAACCAAACAAAAGTATCATTAACCTCCCACTGCTTCTTTTCCCCTCCCTGCCTAGCCCTGAGCCAGGTGTTTTAGGTGGGAGAGGTATAATCCACTACCCTCACCCCTCAGCAGACACCCATGGTTGACTTGCTGACAGCTCCTTCTCTTCCTAGAATGCAGGACAGAAATTGCACTTACTAAAGAGTTGAAATAGGAGAGAGAAAGAGACTTCCAGTGGAATCTTGGACTAAATTCTGCATTCATGTTATTATCATGGTTTTTAATATAGGTGTTGACACCTGAGAATTATGTAAGCCCTTGCCTAGTAATAAGCTGTGGGCTCATTCATTTTCTTAAATAACAGGATGCATCAACTATCTCCAGCTAATCTCTCTGAGCTTTAGTCCTAATCTCCTCCCTCAGAGATCAAATCCTTTCCTTGATTGGTCCAAGTTGAAAAAACTTTTATGGGTCTCCATGACCATGAAAGCACAACCCATGGACCTCATTTCCTAGATTTTCAGGTCTTTTCAGCTCTAACACAAGTCCTCTGCTTTCTTGGCACCATTTTTATCAAGTAGACTCACCAATGGAAATGGGAATGATTGAGGTGCAGTTTTTTCTTTCAATATCTCACGTGGAAATCATCCTTATCCTACAATGTCAGATTGGGGAAATAGGAATCATAGAAACACATCTACTTGCTGAAGAGTAGAAAAGCTGCTCCACAATAAATTCCTCACCTTATTAGTATACCTTGTGATTTACCTTTTTATTTCGTAAAAACCACCACCCCAATAAAATTTCATGAGGGGAGGGACAGTTTCATTTTTGTCCCTGTATTGTCATTGCTTGGTGCATAATTTGTGCCTAATAAATGTTTGTCATACTGCCTTGATATTATTTGGACATGCTAACTCACTGAAGAGGAGAGATGCCATTTCCAATATACTGATTTTTTGTTTGGTGAAATCCAGAAGTCTTTACTGACACTCTAGAACAGTAGTACCTTCTGGCTAAAAAGGCAAAAATTCTTTCTAATGATGCCTGGAGCACCACTCAGAATGTTTTGACTGCTGAGTGATCAAAACCTAAACCCCTTATAAGAGCAGCCTTTGCCAGTTGTCAGGTTAGAGCCTAACAGCCCGTACAGTTGGATCACATGAGGATGGCCTTGCTTTTGACCAAGGTTCTGGGAAGAGCTGTTGCTATCCATGCCAAACAGCAGCAATCTTCCCATATTTGCATGGAATGAACATAACTGAGTCTTAATCCCAGCTCTCCAGTGCTTCTAGAATTCCAGTTTAGGCAGCCAACAAGGAGAAGTGTTCATGCAACAAATCTTTCTACAGCTCCCAACTATAGGAACCATGAGGCTATTAATTTAGTGGCTGTGGATGAAGTCAGGAGCAGTAGTCAAGTTTCTTCAGTTGTGCCACACATTGGCATTCTTTGAAGGAGGCTTTTGATATCAGGACATTATTCAGGTGGTCTCATCTGGGGAAGCAAAACAGCATAGTCAAATGACATATTTGAATCAGGAGACCCTGGCTTAAACTGCTGCGTCTCTCATCAGTGTGTGCTCATGAGCAAGTCACTTGACTAAACCTCAGTTTTCTCATCTGTAAAATGAAAATAAGAATGCATACGGGTCCTGTCATGTAGGACTGTTTTGAGTCTTGAATGAGATAATATATGCAGAGCTCTCTGCAAACGTATTAAGGTATTACATAAATTCATGATAATTATCATACCATTTTGCAGTCTGGTTACTCTTCAGAACCTGAACATTAATTTCTACCTTATTCCAACCCCTACCCTCTATAGTCCCGTCTGCTTAGTTCTTAAATAAGTTTATGTTTGTGGGTCAAAACTCAGCTAGTGTCCCCATGGCAACAGAGGGGCATCTTTTTAACTGTCATATGGTATATTCGGCAGATCTCTGTTAGCTTGGAAGGAGACCTGCTGCTTGGAGCTATGCCATGGCAGACCGGCTTAACTCCTCAAAGAGTGCTCTGATACACTTGACTAAACGTCGAGCCCAGGAATTGCCCACAGCCCTTTGTCTCTTATTGTTCTTAATTTAAGCAGCTTGGCTCTGTTCCTAATGATGGTAGCTGCCTTTGGAATGGAAAGCCTTCTCTTGTTTTTCCCCCTATCTGATAGAAAGTGTTTTAAGAACAGGGGTAACTGGTGCGCTGTGAGGAGGGAGGATGTAGTTGAAAAGTATGGAGGAGTGTTGTCCCTACCAGGGGTGCTCCACTGGCCACACTTTACTTTGGTGAGAGATTCTTGGATCCTGAAGACAGAGCGTGGTATAGTAATGAACCAGAATTCCTCCCACAGACCCCCACTCAATGCAAGCTCCTTGAGGGCAATGGGGATGCTGTGGAATGGATAGACTGCTGAGCCAGGATTTGGGAAGACTCATCTCCCCCAGTTCAAATCTAACCTCAGGCACTTACTAGCTGTGTGACCCTGGGCAAGACACTTCACCATGTTTGTCTCAGTTTCCTTATCTGCAAAATGAGGTGGAGAAGGAAATGACAAACCACTCCAATATCTCTACTTAGAAAATCCCAAACTCATGAAGAGTTGTATACAACTGAAAACAACTGAACAAAATGGTGGCAATGACTTCTGAGGCTGCTAGGTGGCGCCAATAGCATTGAACCTAGAACTAAGCAGGTTAGGAAGACCTGGGTTCAAATTCTACCTCGGATACTTAACAGGAAAGTCATGGAACCAACCTCTGTTTCAGTTTCCTCAACTGTAAAACTGGGATAAAATAATAGCAAAAAAGGGATATTATAATAGCACCTACCTCACAGGATTGTTATAAGAATGGAATGAGATAAAATTTATAAAGTACTTAGCCCAGTTCCTGGCACTAAAGAAATGTTCATTCCTTTTCCCTTCACTGCTTTCATTTTAATCTCTGTATTTCTAGCACCTAAAAGAGGACCTGATATCTAGTATAGGTTTTGTTGTTGTTCAGTCATTTTTCAGTTGTGTCTGATTCTTCATGACCCAATTTAGGGTTTTCTTGGCAAAGATGCTGGAGTGATTTGTCATTTCCTTCTCCAACTCATTTTACAGATGAGGAAACTGAGGTATACAGGGTTAAGTGACTTGCTCAGGGCCACAGAGCTAGTAAGTGTCTGAGGCCAGATTTGAACTCAGGAAGATGAGTCTTCCTGACTCCAGGGATGGTACTCTGACTACTGCTCTACCTCACTGCCCAACTTAGTATGGTTGAATTGGATATGAATGAATTAGACTCCAATTTGAAGTCTAAGGTCCTGGATCTGAATGTGGACTCTGCCAGTTATTTCCTTGTGTGACCCTGAACAGTCCTCTGAATGTGTCTGGGCTTCAGTTTCCTCAACTATAAAATTACGGAATTGGACTAGATGAACTTTAGTGTTCTTTCTAGCTCTAAATATCTAATCAATCCCATAAAGCTGTGAGAGTAGTGATCAGAAGGATGTGAGACATCAAGAGGTCACTTAAACTCTTGCCTTGCTATGTCTTCTTTGTGAGAACATCCACATCTGAGAGCCCAGAAACCAGCAGTCCATGTTTTCAGTATAGGAAAGGGATAGGTAAGTAGTTTCCAAGATGTGGATGCTCATCATGAAATGACCAGTTTTACCTCTGAGGGACATTTCAGGTGTCAGTGATTGTTTTTCATGTATATTCTTAGACATTTATTGGGGAGAAGGTTGCAAAACCATCATGAGACCTGAAGGAAGCTCTAGTATGTATTCAATAATCAGTTTCCTAGCCCTTATTTATTATTTCATGACTAGCATTTTTGACTTGGCAAATGAATGAAACAGAAACAACGCCAGTGGTTCATTGGGCTTAGAGAGAAGGGAAGGACAGAGATAAAGTCTGGATTATCTGTGATTTCCTTGATTTGAGAAATTTTGGAGGAGGAAACTCCCTCTATCAATGAAGGTCAGCACCTGATAGTATTAGAAAGTTTCCTGGATCACTCATAGATGAAGGAATTTGTTCCTGATCATATCAAGTATGTGTCAGTCAGAGCTTGAACTTGGTTCTTGCTGGCTTCAAGGCCAACTCTCTATTAAGCCACAGCTGCCAGTACATCTTTAGGGAAGAAAAAATCTTCTAGAAGTAACTTGAGTTGACCTATGTGTCACTGACTTGAATAGACATCCCCCAGTAGAAAGCATCCTTTAGAGATTCCCCTCAAAAGTCCCAGTGATATATGATATGTATCCATATCTTGTCCCAGGAGGATGAGTTACTGCACCCACAGCCAGTAAGCCTGAGCTCGATGACCTGCAGTCTTCCCAGGGGCATCAGGAATGTGTGGTCAGATGACACTGGAAGTGTCTGAAATACTTGGACAGCTGAAATGCTTCTTCCACAAACCCCATGCCTATTTTTATATATGCCTGAATGCACACACACACACACACACACACACACACACACACACACCACTATACTGTGCAAATGGATACAGAAAATCTATGAAATCATTTAAGGTTAAGAGCAAATATTGGTTTAATAGGCTTACAGAAAACAAGATAATCCGAGAGTGCCCTGTGTGGGTTCTGATTGCCTGAGCAGCACGTCTGGTTTCTGCTCCCTCAGAGCCTACCTTTGGGCAGTGACCTTAAAATTGTTATACCTGGGAGGGTCTTTATGGTAACAATGCCAATAACTACATGTACACAGTGATTTAAGGCATGCTATGCAGTCTAAGGAAGCTAAGTGACATAATGGATCGAGGGTTAGATGTGGAGTCCGGGAGACCTGAGTCCAAATCCCATTTAATTGTGTGACTCTGATAAAGTCACTTGATATTTGTCCATCTCAATTCTTACTTATCTGCAAAATGGGAATTATAATGGCACCTGCCTCTGAGAGCTGTGGTGAGAATCAAATAAGATAAGATTTCTAAAGTACTTTGCAAACCATGAAGTGCTATATAAAGAGTGCTAGCTATGATGACGATGACGATTTTCATTATCATTATCCAGTGTCTCCTAACTGCATCCCTGTGTGTATTTCCCTTGTGGAATTAAAGTAGCCAGTACTGTTGCTGCTGCTTGTCCTTCCCTGTTTTCATTTCTTGTCTTGATTTAACCAGAATATAAAAACAATTCAATTCTATTAAATATGCATTTATTAAGCATCAAATATATGGTAGGCAGATACAAAGACACAATTAAGCCACTCTCGCCTAAACGTTATCATTACTGTTTGCAGAGCACTTCAGTGTTATTGAGGTATTTCATCTTTCCAAGATCCTAGTAAAGGAGATGAGAAATATGATGAATTCTTTCTGTTTTAGAAATGGAAAAACTCCTCTCCCTCTTCCTGCTCCTGAGGATTTTTTGACTTGGCTATGTGAACCAGATAGCTTTGGGTCATGTGAGAGAACTCCTGATTGCCTTTCCTTCAGATTACATACTATGACATTGGCATTCCAACCTGGGCATCCATCCCTTATCTCCCTTGAGAATAAGACCAAAGGAATGGAATGGAATGGAGTGGAGTGGAGTAGAGTGGAGTGGAGTGGAGTGGAGGGGAGGGGAGGGGAGGGGAGGGGAGTGGAGGGGAGGGGAGGGGAGGGGAGGGGAGGGGAGGGGAGGGGAAGGAAAGATTATTGGTGAGGCAGAGAAAAGCAAGCCATACTTGACTTTTATTCATTCCCTTTAAATCTAGGTTTGAAGAAAACCTTAGGCTGTGCTCAATGATGTAAACAGATGGCATGAATTTTAAAGGGAGTATAAGCCCAGCTTAAATGTATAATGCTGGGGGGAAGTATATTTATCACATGTTATCATTTCGTCAGTGTCCTTCACTTGGTTTATCCTGTAGATGTTGCCAGAGAAGACATTCACAGTTTTTCATTCTTAATTTAGGTGTAATGTTTTACATAAATAACATAAATAAATGTCTTGCCAAAATCTAGGTGAATGACATTTGCAACATTTCCTTGATATATGAATCTAACAACCTTTATCAAAAATGGAGATGAATTTGGTCTGAGGTGACCTATTCTTGATAAAATCATTGCTTCTTTTTCTAATGTTTACTAATCATTCCATATCATTATGTCCCTGGAGTTATGATTATACACTGTCTTTTGGACACAGTCAAGTCAACTAGCATTCGGTAAGGTGCTACTATGTGCCAGGAACTGTGTGAAGAGACAGGGATACAAAAAAAGGGCACAAACAGACCCTGTCCTAGAGGAGTTCACAGTTCACTAGCTTAGCCCAGTGCCTGGTGCATAGTGCAACACTATAAATGTTTTTCGATGAGCCATTTTCAGTGGTGTTTGAAAGCTCATAAAGAATGAGAGAGTTACTAGAGAGCTAGGCAATTTTGTTGCAATTTTTGAAAATGGGAAAAGAATGAAATCTGCAATGTGTAGGTCAATGATCTTGATTTTTATTCCTGGCAAAACTCTCAAATGCATTAATAAAGGAACAGTTAGTAAATATTAGAAAAAGAAGCAATAATTTTATCAAGAATAGGTCATCTCAGACTAAATTCATTTCCATTTTTGATAGAGGTTATTAGGTTCATAGATCAGGGAAATGTGGTAGATGTCATTTACCTAGATTTTAGCAAGACATTTGACAAAATCTCTCATGCAATCCTTATGGACAGATATCTTTGTTGAGAGATATTGACTAGACACTCTGACAATTAGGTATATTCAGGACTGGTTGAATTGCTGGCCACAAAGAGCCATTATTAAGGGCTCAATGTCAAGTTGGGTGCAGGTTGCTAGTGGAGTCTTCCAAGGATGTATACTTGGCCCTGCACTGTTTAACATTCTTATCAGAGACTTGGATATTGTGTTCATCCTTCATTGCCAAAGACCATGCCATCAGAGAAATGATGACATGACTTGCACTTGACTTTGTTTTGAGTGATGAAGGGCTGTTCAGAGACTTGGATAAAGGCAAGAGTGGTGTGCTTACAAAATTTCAGAAAAGCACAAAGCTTGGAGGGACAGCTCATATATTAAGGGACATGATTAGTATCCAGAAAGGTCTTAAAAGGCTAGAATTTGGAATTGAATCTAATACAGTGCCTGTATAATAAGGACTAATGTGAAGTCTCACAGTTTAGGTCAAAAGTTAAGTATGAATTTCCCCCAAGTTTATATCCTGGATTGTCTTGTTTTCCCTATTTTTTTCCCTTAGTAATATCATGAGTTTAATGGTCATCTCTATGCAGATGATTACCAAATACATAGGATAATTCTTAATCTCTTTCTTAAACTTCAGGTCTGTTATATATCTCCACCAGCATGATCCATAGGCATTTGAAATGCACCATGTCCAAACTGGAACTCAAAGCTTATATTTCACTCCCCTTCAAACCCATTCTTTTTCCAAACTTCCCAGTGTCTATTCTGGGTATCACCATCTTTCTAGTCACCCAGATTTGCTACAGTGGAATCATACATGATTCTTTACTCTCCTTCAACCCCTCCCACCATATTCAGTTCCCTGCTATTTCTAACCCCTTTCTCGTATTTGTCCCTTCTCCTACACAACCATTTCCCCAGTTTAAGCTCTCATTCCCTCTTTCTTGGACTAGTGTAACATCCTGCCAATTGGCTTCCCTGTGTCTAGGCCCACCCTCCTCCAATCCATCTTCCAAACACCTCCCAGATGGCTATTCCTAAAACAAAGATGTGGTCTTGTTCCTAAACTCAAAAATGTTTGGCCACTTCCTATTGCCTTTAGGATAAAATACGAAATCCTCAACCTGGCATTTATTACCTTAGCATGGTGTGGCGCCCACGTATCTTTCCACTTGTTATGTCCTCTCCATCATACATTTTCTGTTCAAGTCAAATTATTCTGCTGGGATTATAGCGTAGTTGTTATTTGTGGTTGGCGAAAGTGAGAGTCACGTGCCTTAGAAAGTAGATGTGAAAAGAAATTGTAGACACACACACATACACAAAGAAAAGTAGATGTGGGAAGAGGCGAAATTGTCTTTTCTGTTGTAAAAGGTTAAAAGCTGTGTTTTGAGTTCAGAGGTTCAAAGTGGATGGAGAAAAATAACTTTAGAAATGAATTATATGAAAAAATAGTGGAAAGAGGAATGAAAATGATAGGTTTAGAATACAGGGGAAAAGGGGGTATATCTCAAGATTATTGGATTTCTGAAAAACTGTGAAAAAGAAAATCTGACCATTCTATTTTATGGATTTATATTAAAAACTCCCCAACTTTTGAGAACACAGGACTAATTACAAATAAAAAATATTCATGGGGTACAAACATGGAAAAACAAGAGATTCATCTTAGCCAGGAATGTCATCATTAACATTCAAAGCTATAATGTCAAAGAAAAACTCTGTGAATGTGATTTTAACAATCAGTTATCAGAAAATGCAATTACAAATCATCTAAGATGTTTCTATGGCAGTAAGAAACAACAGAAGAAACTAAACCATCCCCACCCTCTCCCATATACAGAGTGAAAAGGACTAGATCCTAAAAACGATTCCCCACCATAATTAAGCATTCTTAAAAACAAAATATAGACATTTGATAATCAAGACAATTTTAAATAGTTCCCAGATAAAAGATTCAACTTCAGAACAGCATTTAGTTTGGAGAAACAGCAGGAGGTAACAGATTCTTGAATGAATCACAAGCCTGAGATTAAGAAAGAAAGAACTTTTATAATAGACTTGGGACCCCCTGAGCTAAGTACTCTGAATAATAAGTACTTTATAATTGTTACTAATTGTGTACAGTTAATAAAGGTGGATTTTTAAAATAAAGATAGTTCAGTTTTGGTTAATCACAAAATCCTGTCAGCATATGTAAGATTTTTTTTTTCTGGGTTAAGCTCAGGAAAGATTCACACTGGAGTAATAAAAAAAGATTTCTGACAAAATACTTTAACAAAGAATCGTAAAGAATTTCAAAGTTAGTAATATAACTTTGATTACAAATGAATTTCTATATAAAAATCAATTGAGCGATTTAAAAGTACAACAAAACACCATGTATAATATAAAAATATATACATAGATTACAGATAATGTTGTGGACCAGTGGTGGAGAACCTGTGACCTGGAGGCCACAAGTGGCTTTCTAGGTCCTCAAGTGCGACCTTTTGACTGAATCCAATCTGTTCTGTAAAACTTCAACTCAGTCAAAAGACCACACCCAAGCCAGCTGCAGGTCCCCTCCCCCTGGTGTGGACTGTAATTCATTATATTAATTCTAACAAAATTCTAACTAAAATCTGAAACCTCAGTGATATTTATCTAACGCCATATTTGAATATCACTAGAGTTATGTACAACCAATTCAAAATAGAATTCAAAACAGAAAACATTGAGAGATAGAGAAAGAAATTATATTACTCTTAAAGGTTATTGATGACCTTTGATAAAAACCATGGATAATAAAAACATGTCGATCATTGTTATTTATGCAAGAAATACCATAGCAGTTAAATTTCTAAATTAAATATTAGCTGATATGCAAAAATAACTAGACAAAATTTTGTAATATTTCAGTATTTCAATAGGCACTAATGGAATATGATAAATCAAAATTTTTAAAGTATACTAAGAAGTTACAAATATGACTAGAGTACTAAAGAAACAGTTTGCTAGATGCATGGAGAGTACTGAATGAAAAAAGCCAGAAATATAAATGTTTTTCATTTATCAGCTCGTTGAGAAGTTATAAGTGAATTCAGAAAGCTATAAATTTTATGCACTAATTTACAAGTCATTACACTGTAAAAATTAGATACTTATTTTGAAAATATGATCAAAACGCATAGGCCTGAGTACACATTTTTAAATGATTTTGAATCTAGGTTAAAAACCAAATCATGTAAATAAATATCAATGTGCTATAAACATAATGACAATATAAATATAGTATATTCACATGTATGGGATATGGCAAAAGAACATTCAGAAGCAAATAAACATGTATTTAGAAGAGAAATAAACATATATTTAGGAGACACTAAGGAAGAGATTAAGATAAGAAGAGAAGTAAGTAAGAAGAAAAAATGAAATAATGATTGAATTGATCAATTAAACTGTTTTTCAAAGACCAATATAATTTACAAACAGTAAATATAAATTTTATTCAAATAAAGGAAGAAAAGTCGAATCACCTGAATGGAAATGAACAAGAGGGATCACAAAGAATGAAAAAGCCAGAAAGCTACCAGATGTTGTCTTCTCAGGACAGAGTGAAATGGGATCATCACCTCCTCTCTTTTGAACATAATGCTTCTATTTATGTAGCCCAAGACTATTAATTTATTAGGGTCCCATATCACACTATCATTTCCTATTGGCCATTCAGTGTTCTAAAAATCTTGGGCTCTTTTGAAATGAATTGTTTTTTTAGCAACATCTCCTATAACCTAGATACTAATTTTTAACAAATGTTTTAAGTTTTCTGTGTATTCCAAGCTTTATTTCATTAGTCTCATTCCATCACCCAGCCTATCAGGATTTTTGTAAATTCAAAGTATTGTCATCTGATACATTACTTAGCCCCTCCATCCTAGTTCCAGTTGGGCAAATTTAATGAACAACTATATCTTAACACTTGTCTTTCTCTCTCCAAACAAATTGTCTTCCAAACTGTCATTATATATACTTCAAAAGATCACAGGAACCAATTTAGAAGCCATCTACTCTATAACTCCTTTATTTGACAGATGAGAAACTGACTTCCAAAGTGCAAAGTGACTTGCCTGTGATCATAGGGCAGAACTAGAGTTTGCATCTAAAGCCCATTTAGACTGAAAAATTTACCACAAATCTAGCAATCTTTCCACTGGACTATGCTGCCTCTTTAATTCCTGGGCAAGAGCTCATAATTAACATGGTTTATTATATGGTCTAGATGGGGACTTCAGAATTCACTTAAGTTCAGCAACCTCATTTTACAGATGAGGAAACTGAGATCCAGGTAGGTTAAAGGATTCTCCCAGTATCAGACAGGTATTAAGAAGCAAAGGCAGGATTTGAATGAGTTTCTCTTGACTTTGGTGCCCAGTAGTCTTTCCACTGTAACACACATCCTGTTCTCTGACACTGTCTTATTAGAAGACTAGTTACTTCAGAAAACATGGAGTCATGTAATTTAGACCTGGAGAAGCATTGAAGATTGGCTCATCAAAACCTCTCATTTCAGAGACAAGGAAAGTGATTCTCAGTGAGGTTAAATAATTCTCCTAAAGTCACCTGGGTAGTTAATAGCTGAGTTTGAACCTCATGTTAATATCTTTGTATTAGATCACAGCTACTAAGTTTTACTTCTGTACTCACTGGTAATAGCAGTGTTTCATTATTATGTAACTCATCCTTCAATTGTCTCTCAGAGGCTACACAATCCCTAGAGATCTGCCCCCCTCCACCCTTCCCAAAATTGCCAGGTTTTATTTCATTATTATTATTTTTTAACCATGTGAATTACAAGAAGTAGGTAATTGACCTTATCTCTAACAAGTCTCAAAGGATTGCCAAATTTCTAGTCCATCTGATAGGAAAACAATATGCCACTTGGTTGTTCACGTCACATGGACATCTATACACTTTTCTATATTTGTTCACCTACAGTAATGGCACCAATAATATATAATCTTAATCTTGGTTGTATCTGTAGAACATGATATTAAAGAAAAGCTAGACTTTCCATTTTAGGCATAAGCCTGACAGTATCATTTTTTAATTAAAATTATAATATAAGCTTTTTCTTCTTGGATGAGGGAAGTTGTCCAAAAGCCAAGTAGAGTTTCCCCTTGACCTTGAACATTTTTTATAAGTCCATTGGAATTTCAAATTTTAATTCTCAGTCAAAAGATGAAACTATATAGACAAGATTAAACAAGGGTTACAAGTTTAGGTAACAGTTTCAGAGAATACTTTAAGCAACTTAAAATGTCACCAGATCCTAGAGAATAATTTTCCTCAATCCCTTTAATCCCTTTTTGAGAGAATCTCTAAGGATTCTCCTGGTTTTTGCCTAGCTTAGTATCCCTAAAATTTATAGTACAATGTCTGGCCCATAGTAATTATTTAATAAATATTCATTGACTTGACTTAACCTTCGTCCAGGTGAAAAAGACATTCCAGTGGAGAGAAAGCATGTAAATGACCATATGCATAATAGGTGAATATGAATTAAATTGGAGATAATCTCAGAGGGAAGGTGCTGGCATTGAAGGGGACTAGGAAAGTCTCCTTACAGAAGGTGGAATTTGAACTGAGAACTTGAAGAAGACAAGGCACATAGGTGGCAGAGATAAGGAGGGAATGTCTCCTGGCATGGAGACAGACAACGTAAAGGTACAGAATCTGAAGATGGAGTGTCTTGAATAAGCAACAACAAGGAGGTTAAGTTTAAGAACTGATTGGTAGGAAGGGGTCAAGTTGTGAAGGGCTTTAAAAACCAAACAGAAGGTGATATAGTTTATCCTAGAGATAATAGGGAGACACTGTAGATAATTGAGTTGAGTGAGGGGAAGGGGTGACATGATATACTTTCAGAAGATCACTTTGGCAGCTGAGTGGAGAATGGACTGGAATAGGGAGAGACTTAGGACAAGGAGACCAATTCCAAGGCTATTGAAGTAGGCTAGACATAAGGTAAAGAGGGTCCACACCTGAATGGTGACAGTGTCTCTCTCACGGAAGAACGAGGGGGTTACATATGATAGATGTTTTGAAGGGAGAATCAACAGGACAAGGGAAGGTGAGATCAAGAGACTCTCCCATTTACTGAAATAATCAGACTCCTTCCTTCTCCTGGTCTGATCATTAATCCAGGCAAGGTATAGAAAAGGAAGGTAATGCTCTCGAGCTGATCAGTCAAGGGACCTGCTTCTCCTTGTCTGCTCATCACTTCAGCTCCATCGAGGAGAACAGAGTTCTTTTCTGGACTTTCATCCAGCTTCCTCCAAGAATATAGTCAGGTCTGTGGTAAGAGGAAAGGAAGATTTTAGTTTGGGGCACTGTTTTCATAGAAGTCTGATTATATTCTCATAAGGTGTCTCCTGTAGATGGAGTCATTAAATTTAGATTGGCAAAATATTGATTTTGTAATATTTTTTAAAAGAACGGGCAGGGAAGGAGCCTTGATGTGTTTCCACAGTGAGAAACTCCTTCCTCTTTATAAGGTGAAGACCACTCAAGATGCTCGTTGGGAAACCCATGTGCATCATATATTTGTCTTCCAAAGTAAACAAAAAGAAACATTCGGATAAATAAGGAAAAATAGAGCCATACATAAAATAAAATCTTCAATAAAACTGTGAGATCACTTTAAAAACTCTAGCTGTAAATGACTAAATCTGATTCTTCTTTCAATCGCTTATCTGCTGTGCACACGAATGGATTATGCTACTTCTGCTATTTGCTTGTTGACTGACTATCTTATTTGAATGTGGAGGATGTCAATGAGAAATCTGTGTCTAATAAAGATCACCGATTGGTATACAGCCTGAAGTGCTGGAGATTTGTTGATCAGTCAATGAATATTTATTAAGCACTTAATAGATGCTCAGCTCTATTCTAAGTACTGGAGATACAAATACCAAAAAAAAAAAAAAAAAGACAATCCCTGCCCTCAAGGAACTTCCAGTCTAATGGAGGGAAACTATATACAAAAGGAAACTGAAAAGAGAAGAGGAGAGTGATAGACTTAGAGGCAAGATGAAAAAGTCTCCAAGCAGTACAGCTGGTGAGAAATAGGGAAAGGTCTGAGCCAGGCCCCCTCCTTAGATAGAAGGTTTAGAACTCATGGCTCTGCCCTCCAATTAACAGGGGTGGAGAACCTGTGGCCTTGAGGCCACATGTGGTCCTCTAGGTCTTCAAGTGCAGCCCTTAACTCTATAAAGAACCACACTACAGGACCTAGAGAGTGGCTTTGAGGGTGCAGGTTCCCTACCCTTGAATTAGAGGGTCCAATCAGAGGGGCAGAGGGTATTAGAGATATGTGAGCACCAAGACTGATTCAGTTTTGCAGGAAAATGACATTTCCTAATGAGGAGGAAAGGGCAGGAAGGTACACTGTAGAAATCCAAAAAGTACAGCTGATGGAAAATGGGGGTGTGGGGGAAGACTCAGGTAAAGTGTCTTACCCAGCTGGAGTCTCATAGTGAGTATATTTCACAGTCAGGAGGACTTGAACCTAGGACTTTGACACTTAGAGGCTGGCTCTCTCTCCACTACTGCCTCTATATTAAGGTCTATTGTATGTAAGAATGGCAGTGTGGTGTAGTGGATAGAGAACCAACCTTGGAGCCGGAAATGCCCTGTCTGATCCAGTGAGCTCCAAGCAATTCTCTAAGATTTGTAGGTTGCTGGGAAGGTGCTGCTCTGCCTAGGGAGAGGGAGTTTCTTCATCCTGGCCTTCCTTGTTTGAATGAAATAATAGGTCTAGGCTCTCTCCTTTCATGGAGTGTCATTACGTAGAAAGAAAGGCAGCTTAGTAGAGTCGGCAGAGCTCAGCAAACTCCCCCTGAGAGCCAGATCCAGCCTATGGTTTGTTTTTGTACAGCCTGAGAGCTAAAAATCATTATTCCATTTTAAAATAAAGTTTGCTATATTTTAAATTTAAAAAATTCTTAGTTGAAAGGTCAGGCAGGCCTTTAATCTGGAAGGGAAAGGAGGGGAAAGAATAAGCATTTATAAAGTACCTACTATGTGACAAGCACTGTACCAAGAGCTTTACAAATATCTCATAAGAGCTGTTTTTATCACCATTTTACAGTTGAGGAAACTGAGGCAAACATAGGTTAAGTGACTAGCCTAAAGTAATACAACTGGTATTGTTTACTGAGGAACTTGCATCTTCCTAACTATGAAGCCTGTACTATCCAGCTGCCTCATCTCACACTGATGGATAGTGGAGAGAGACCTGACTATGAGTCGGGAAGCTCTGAGTTCAAATTCCACCTCTGGCACACACTGGGGATGTGATCATGGGAAGTCACCTAACTTCCTTGTGCCCCAGACAACTCTCTATAAATCGCAGTGAAGATGCTGATTTACATTGTTAGAGTGAATTCTGCCCTGGGAGCTCCCTACGCTAAGAAAATTTCAGGTCCTGTTTATAAAAATCTGTCAGGCCTAGAGGCCTAAGGGCTACCCGAGTCTTACCTTACCTATCACAGGTCTTCGGCTGGCCAAACCAGATAAACGTATGAGAGAAGAGACTTTCCAGAGTCGAACAAGGGTTAGGCTTTATTCAGGGTCTTGGTTACATGTGCAGGGGGAACTCTTCCCGAGGAGAGAGAAATCTCCCAAGGAGGCAAAGATCTTACAGTAAGAGAATGGAAGCAGAAGTGGAAGAGGGAGAGAGGGGAGAAGAAAGAGCGAAGAGAGGAGAGAAGGAAGAGGGGCCTTCTGTCCTCTAAGGGCCCCTCAGCGCTAAGAGTGCCTTCAGGCTTTCCTGACCCTACTTAAGCTCTCCTGCCGCATAGTTTGCACCTGAATACCGTGCCTGTTAGACAACAATAGGTGTGCTCAGACCCCGGGCCAATCTCGAGGGCAGGGATGCTCTCTCCCAGCACGTTTCCCACGGGAAGAAGCGGAAATGCATGAGATAGCCCGGTCTCACACCTCAATTCCCTGCTGTTCCCTGGGGGGCCTCATGAGAACTCTAAGGTTTAGAAGTCCTCACCTTTACCTGCCCGAGACTGTCCACATGGAACTGAGCTCACACCCCCAACAAAAATCAGTTCATATATTGTTGTTTTTACTCCAGTCTCTTCATTCTTTGTCATCTCATGTCTTTTCTTATTTCTTCCTATTTATTACTTCTCTCCAGCCCCACCCCTAATAGACTGTAACGTTCAGTGAAAAACTGTGTCCCCAGTGTCTGGCTCATAGTAAGATTTTAATACATGCTTGTTGTAATGTTTAAGGATGTGGGAAACAGAGATTTTATTTTACCTTTATAGCCCCAGTGTACTCAGTAGGCACTTAATAGATGCTCATGAAATTGCATTTTGCAATAATATTCCATTGTATTCATATGCCATGGTTTATTTATCCAGTCCTCCCTAGTTAGATATTTGGGTTGTTTCCAATTTTTTTTATATTATACATAAAATCTCTTAAAATATTTATGAACAGATACATATCTTGTTCTTTATTTCCTTTTTAAAATGTTAGAGTAGGGTCAATTCTCTAAAACACTTTTTTCTTTTTTCTAGTGGAGCCCATTTTTTTTAAACAGATGAGGAAACTGTGTCACAGAGAAATTAAGTGATTTGCCCAGTTTGATTAGTACTTTGCTAGTCCTGACCCCAACTCCTGCATTTTTTCCACCGTGCCACCTCGCTGCCTCATTATTTCTGCCATGTCTTCTGGAATAACCAACTCCTTCCCTGTATTTGATATTTTGTTAGCTGACCTTTTCTCTAGAGACTGAACTGGAGAATGTTCTGGAGTTTTCAGGAGAAACTATTTTTGGGAACAAAATGATCTAGATTTGATGATCCCAAAGTAGGAACATGAGCCAAAGAGAATTATTTGTAGAAAGGACTCCCTACCCCTCAAAATGAACACAGAGTTCTGGGCCATGGATGATAAGCTAATTGAAATTGAAGCCCTATGGGGCCCTATGAGCCTTGGGGGCCCTATGAACTTTTACCCAAGGAAATCAGTGATTCAATTAGTTTGGAACGTGTAGAGAATAAAATTTAACCTAATGAGCCTTTTCTGTCTCTCTGTCTCTTTCCTGCTCTTGCTCTCTCTCTCTTCCCACATACATATACATATACTGATACATACATCTATACACATATGCACACACACTTCCAACCTTCTTTCCCATTTCGGTCTAGAAGGGGAGAATTAGATGTAAACATCTGAAAAAAAATCCCTCCCATGGAACCAAAATTGTCAACATTAGGTTTTAGTTTGGGAGGACCCCAAATCTATCTTCAATATAACTCTGATTTCCAGATCTGTTGTATCTAAGATATGGTTCCCCTCCCCAAGTCTTCTCTCCATTTCAGGGGCAAATATAGAACTGGGAAGCCACCAATAGAAAAACATGAGATGCGAGGCAGTCTAAGAAGGATGGAAAAAGATAGTCACTGAAAGAGTTTAAAGTAGTCTTGTTTTCAGATGCTTTTTTTTCTTCTTTTTTAATCTCTTGAGATTTTTTTTTTTTTTTTGGTCCATGTGGATCTAGCTGTTAACAGCAACAGCAGCAAGACATATGTAATTTTTTTTAAGTTAAAACAGCATCTTGGAAAGCGAAAATTATAAATGTCATAAAAGTTTTAGTGGATAACGTTGCCAATGGTGGTGGGGAAACAAAGAAGAGGAGAAAGCAGACCTCTGCTCCCACTCCCAAAAGGAATTTTTGAAACTTTTCCAGGTCTGTTTCCTGGATCATTGCAAACTGCATGTTGAAAAGAGGGGTGGGAGCCAGAGAGGACCCTCGTTTCTAAATCTTGTAGCCTGTTGGTATCTCATCAAATAAGACGTCTGCTGTGGTATTCCCTGTATAAGACCAGGTTCCATCATGAATAAAGAGTAAGGCATAGAATTGGGAAGGACCTGAATCAGAAAGAGTTCAAATCCTGCCTTAGACTTTTATTAGCTGTGTCATTCTGGGCAGGTCACTTAACCTCTGCATTCCTCCATTTCCACATCTGTAGATGGAGATAATGAAAACAAGGTTGTTGTGAAGATCATGTAGAGATAACATATGTAAAATGCTTTGCAAACTATAAACCCCTATATAAATTCTCCTTAAACTAAGCAGACTTTTATCCACTGAGACCAAGTGACTTGAGGACATACTGAGGTTTCCAAGGGCATCCTAAGTGCCTAGATGTCCAATGTCTGAAATTTTATCATTAAAGATTCATTCTTTTGGCCCTCGTCTTTTGAAAGGCAAATACCCTGGGATGTTTTGGGGGTGGGAGGGAGGGTGTGGTACAGGTATCAGACATTACCCAAATTCACAGGAAGGTGTGATTTAGTTGTCAGAATAAAAACTAAGCAATGCCTATTAGCTGGAAAATTGGAGAGGGAAGGAAGGGATATTGAAAAAAATGAAAGGGGACAGAAAAAGTATTGGAGAATGAGGAAAAATTCCTATTTCTTTATGCCAGCATAAGACTATACTCACTGACATGACAGGCTTACCATGTTATGTCATGTTCTATGTAGTGTACTTGTCATTTTTCAGGGGAGCAAACTTTAGATCTACGTGCTGTGTCATAAGGGAGCCCTGCTCTGGTCTGGAGGCCCGACATTGCACAGACTACGAACCAAGCTGAATCACAGTGCCTTGGCCTCCTGGGGTTTGCATGAAGTAAACAGACGGCCCTGGCGAGACAGACATTTGGTAGGGCATTCCTCCAAACTCATTTTTGCTATTTTTGTTTGGTTTCATGGTGAGGTTTTTATTTTTTGTTTCTTTCTTTCTTTTTTTTTTTTTTAAGAAAGGATGGAAGCAAACTGACCATGAGAAGTGGGATGGATGTTTTTAGATGCAAAGCCAAAATTCCTAACATTGTCTTGCCACAATGTATTTCCTTCTGCCACCACCCAGCCCAACCAGGAATTTATAGCAGATATCCCAAAAATAGGAGGGGAGTGGGATTGATGAGTGGTCCCTACCATTAAAAACCTGGCCCCTGAGTGTTAGGGGAAAGTTTCTAATGATTACTACGGTCAGAGTCAGTCAACAAGCATTTATTCGGTTCTTACTATGTGCCAAGTCCTGCGTTAGGTACTGGGGATGCAAAGAAGCTCTAGGGGTGAGGGAACACACCAGAAAACCTCAGCATAGTAGCAAGGATCTGTTAGATTTGAGATTCTCAGGCATCACCCATTTACCCCCTTGTTGTTAGTGATTATCATCAAATAGAAGGCCCAGGTTTACATCCCAGCGGTCAGAGAGTCCCATAAACTGGAACAATGAGAAGACAATTAGAATTGAAAGTGGAGGTCCTAGGTTCAGATCCTTCTACCCCTATGACCTTGGGTAAATCACTTCCCTTCTCAGAAATCCGTTTCCTTATCTGTAAATGTCAAGTGAAAGATTCCAGTGAATGATTTCCAAGACTTCTGACTCTCCAACATTCCATGATACTGAGAAATTCAGAAAAAATCTTTCCCCAACTCGGAAGACAGTAAGTTTCTTTTCATTTTTCATTCTCTGATGTTCAGAAGTGATAGCTGACCTTTTAGTAACAGCTGAAGATGGAAAGAACATTTTGGAGACATTCCACCTTCAACCCTTGAAATCCCTGGTTTCTTTCAAAGATCACCTCACCCGCTGCCTCTTACATAAGGTCTTTCCCGATGCACCCACACAATGCTATCTCCCCTCTCCATTATCTTGGGTGTTCTCACATGTGCAAATTACCTTGTAATAATAAACAACACTTATATAGAATTTTAAAATTCATTAAGCTCTTTACAAATATCATCCCAATTTATCCTCACAACAATCCTGGGAGGGAGGTGATATTATTATCCTAATTTTATACTTGAGGAAACAGGCAGACAGGGATTAAGTGCCATGCCCAGGGTCATGACACAGCTGGTAAGGGTCTGAGACTGAATTTGAACTCAGGTCTTTCTAATTCCAGGCTGAGCCCTCTATCCACTGCACCACTTAGGTGTATATATTTATATGTGTATATGTGGTCTCTCCCAACAGATTTGAAGCTCCTTGTAGAATGTAACTTTTCTTTTCTTTTTCTTTTTGGTCTTTATATTGCCGGAGCCTTCAGTGCCAGATGTATCATCAGTGCTTAATAAATGCTTCTTAACTAATTTATTGAGCCACTCAGTGATGGAAGCATGACACCTATTATTCTCTCCATTTTACAGATGGGGAACCTGAGGCTTTAGTGAGGTTAAGATGCTCAGTTACAGTCTCATAATTAGCAAGTGCTAGAGGTAGTATCTGAGTCCAGGAATTACCTATCTCTGAGTCCGGTGGTCTTTCCCCTGCTATACGGCAAGACAGATCTGAAAAAAATTCCAAGGGTGGCAGCGATTTCTCCTTCCCACCTTTTACCCACTGGCTCCCTGAAAATTAATAAGCTACAGTTGGGGGTTCAGGTATGCTGAGTCCCGTGGATAGCAATCCTTTGCATTAAAATCCCTTCCAGGAGCTTTGCATTCAGATTCGCTGGTATTTAGAGAAAAAAGCTGCCATAGCAACGGCCACAACAGATGGTGGTGGATCTGTCTCTAAGCTACCAAGGAGATATACAGCAGCCTTTCCCACTTTTGCATGTTTTATAATATCCAGAGGCCTGGGACAATCTTAGACTGACTGACTCATGTTTCAAGGGCGGATCTTTTTCATTTTATCTTTCTTTCCTCTTGGCATATTTTAAAGAGTCTTCCCCATCTTGTCCTTTGTCTATGGTTGATTTCATGGAGTGCGTGAGGTGGAGTCTGGGTTGCATTTATCCTTTCCGGATTTTCCTGGGAGGATGAAGTCAAAAATTAGACTTTTTGAACTTTTGATCTAAGGTCACAAACTCTTTTTTCTTATTTGCTATTTATTTGCCTATTGTGTTCCAATCCATGCCAGGCAGAGTGAGTAAAGCAATTAGGGTCCCATGAGAACCTACAAACTTTGGCAAAAGTGATGGAGGTTACCTTTGTTGCCTCTCTGTCTCCCCTACTCCAGCCCTCTACCTTTGAGTCTTGCCCTACACTCCAGGTACCAGCACTCTGGTTACTTAGGACACTGCTCACTCAGTGTGGAACCTCCCATGAATCTGCCCTCACAGAGATATTTTGCACATGACAAGACCTTTCTGTTGATTCCTATGCCTATGGTTACTGTGCCCTCTCGGCAGCCAGTGCATTTCTTGGAATCCTTTGGAATGCTAGACTTTGCACAAATTTTTTAGCTAATTTTGGAAAGTGGTTTATATTGGCAGCTGAGTGTTAATGAACAACTATGGTCATATTTACATACTTGGCTGGTTAAGGATATCTTTGTCAGTTCCTTCTCTCAAACTTTAAATTTAGATCCCATCTTACACTGTATCTGGATCACATATGACTTATGGCCCCAATAAATAACAACACTAGGAGTTCTTCAAGCCGTAATTAGTACATGATGCCGGCCACTTTGAATATTTTCCTGGCAGATTTGGGGATTGTGCAATGTTGACCATAAATTCAAATGAATTGTTTACCTGTACAGTATTTGGAAAGAAACCTTGAAATGAATTTTAATTTGTAGGGAAACTGGATCAAAGGAGACTTTGCCCCCTCTGATCTCATTCCAAATGAAGCTAGGAGTTTTGAATCAACATCTGATCCCTCTCTGTTCCTTAGCCCGGACTTCTTCCTGGGGTAGAGATGAAAAGAGAGTGGCTCTCATCAGCTTTGTCAGGGATGATTTTGCATTTAATGGAATGTTATTAAAAAGTGCACTTGAGTTTTGAGGAATGTTTTTGGACACCTTCTGTGAGCAGTCGAGTCACTGTGGGGAAAAGAATCAAGGAAATTAATGGTGCTATGTGTATGTAGACTTAAAAAAATCTCTTCTCTCCCAACATTCAATTATTTAATATTTAGATAAAATATTCTTTAAATTTAAAGACTTAATATTTTTAGCATCTCCAGGGATAGCCTCAGGATACTACTCAGCGTATTTCATCTCCATACCAAGAAAAATAGTGAGTGTCCTTGTCTCATTGCCATGGCTCTATGGTCTGGTTAAATAGTTTAAATAAGCCACCAAGGACTGACTGGGTTTTGTCACGAGATACCTACACAGTTTTCTGATGGAAATCTATAGGAAGCTTATGGGTACATTGATTGACAGAACTGAACTTGAATGGAGATCATCATGGGGAATATTTGACTTGGAGAGAAGACGCTAAATGATATGAGGAATCATGAAGTAGTTAAAGGCTCACTAGTTAGACTGAGAGTCAGATAAATGGGAGGCTGCTAGATGGCACCATAGTGCATAGAATGCCAGGCCTGTAGTCAGGAATACTCATTCTTCTTCAAATCTGGCCTCAAACACTTACTAACTATGTGACCCTGGGCAAGTCACTTAACCTTGTTTGCCTCAGTGTCCTCATCTGTAAAATGAACTGAAGAAGGAAATGGCAAACCATTCCAGTATCTCTGCCAAAGGAAACCCCAGATGGGGTCATGAAGAGTCGAACACCATACAGATAACCCATTTTATACAGGGTTTAACAATCCTGGGAGATAAACGCTATTATTATCCCCATTTTATAGATGCAAATGACTTGCTTAGGGTCACACAACTAGTAAGTGTCTAAGGCTGGGTTCACTGTGCCATATAGCTTCCATTTCAGATAACTGAAATGTGAGGTAGGGAAATGTCCATAGCACAGGCCAATATTATATTCTTACAGTGTTAAAATTTAAAAATTTATTTATTTCAAAATAATTTTATTTATAAAATTTAAAATTTATTTTAATTAAACATTTTTTTTTCTTCTTCCACTCCTCAACCTCCCCCTTCCCCCACTAGAAAAAAGGAGATGGGGTTGAGGGGAGAGACTTTTGTAACAAATATACATAGTCAGGCAAAACTCATTGCCATATTCTCTATGTCCAAAAATGCATGCCTCAAAAAACATTTAAAAAGATGTACGTCTCACTCTGTATATTTAGTTTATCCTTTCTCTGTCAGGAAGTGAGTAACTCTTCATCACTATTCTTCAGGAATCATGGCTGGTCATCACCTTGATCAGAATTGTCGAGTCTTTCAAAATTGTTCATTGTAACGATGAATCAGTTTAACAGCATTATTATTAGAACATAGAATATTCTCTCACTTCACTCTGTGTCACTCCAAACATCTTCCCACATTTCTCTGAAACTTGGTTTGAGAGTAGCAATTAAAATCCACAGACTTCAAGACCAGAAGTATGGAACCAACATCCGAGATCATCTTTTATTGTTTATTTGTCTTTAAAGAAGGCAGAAATTCTGGTTGTCTTCTAGAAGACATTCATTTCATTTCGTTTCCTGCCCTCCCAACTCCATTTTTTTTTGTCCACTGTCACAGTTGAAGATTACTCCAAAACACTACAGAGACTTTTCTTGTCCCTTCTTATCCTGCCTCATCATTTCTTTTCTTTACCATGCAGGGGAAGGTAGGGAGAATGGTTGTAGGAAATTGTAGCAAGTGCTTCATCATTTCGGTGCTGAGGAGGTAGAAAGGGGGAGGAGGACAAAAAATTTGCAAAAATGGGGAAAAGAACTGAAGTGATTTTCTTTCTGGTGGATAGACTCTAATATTTTTGTACTTACTGATTTCTGCCTCTTCTTGATTAGAAAATGTACCCGTGATGAGGGTTCATTTAAGGTGAGTCAGAGGTAGAAACAGTCATAAGCACCCACCCTGTCATCAGTATCATTGACTTTGCATATAAGTATGGTGCAATGCCATGACTTAAAAGAAGTATAAGGATTTAGTGAATTCTCCAGTCAATTGATGGATAGAAATGAACCTGTAAATTTCCAGATATAAACAACACCCAGATAAGGAGACTCATTTTTCTGATATACATCAGGTCCTGCAAGTTATTATATTAGGAGATAGTTGCCCAAGGTATTGAGGAGTAAAGTGAGCTTCCAGGATCATGTAGCTGGGATGTGTAAGAGGTAAACCTTGAACTTGGATCTTCTAGCTATGTGTCAGGCACTGCACCTGCACCACCACTGCCTTTCCAATGAAAACATTTTAAATTGTTTTCTTGCTGTCAGAGTAGAAGAGGCTCCTCCCAGCCAAGTGCAGAGGGAAATATAGCTCTCCCTTGAACTCAGGGCTGTCTAGTCCAGAGAAGCAGGGTACCAATGTGGAAAACTCACTGTCTGCAGCAGAAAAGAGTAATTAACAAACTGCGTCAGGGAGTCACTTACACTTCTGTTATAAACGGTAACCATTGTTAGTTTATATGAAACCCTATGAACTGATTGATGGTCTTAGTTTGGGAAAATAGTGCCTAAGCCTGGGTGTGAATATCAAAACATGCTATTGCAAACTGCCAAATGCGTTCATTTACTTATGACTCCCGTCGGCTTTACTCAATAGCTCATATTTGCATGGTTTACAGAGAGCTTTAACACACATTGATTCAAGAATATTCTGAATAGCTCTATGAAATACATAGCATAAGTGATGTTACCTTCATTTAAAAATAAAGAACCTCAAGGTATTAAGAGATTTGCCCAACAACTTAGAGTTAGCAAGGGGTCAAGCCTGGGAATGGTCTGTTTCCGCTACATTGTAGTACCTTACCTCGAGACGGATTACCTTTCTTTAGAATGATCATAATCATAAAAAGCCTTAACAATTGAAATATAAACAAGCCCTTTATTCCAAAATGTGCTAATTATTCTTCTGGGCTGCTGTCCATTAGCATGTGCTTAAGTGGTAGCCATGACATCAGCACTCCTAGGATTTGAGAGCATCTGAGAGGCCTCCTGCCCCTTTGCTGGTGGGTCCCTGCTTGACCGGGAGAGAGAGCGTAAAGACAGATGGATATGAGAAATTGCAGCCCTCCCCAGTCATCTGCAATGCCTGCTATTCTGGGAATTTTGTGAGTAAACATTGCCTAGATACCAGCTGGAAACTCCAGTTACTGTTTGTACATTTCACTGCCCGTCCCAGTGACTGCAAAGTTCTGCCAGCACAGGCTAGTGGACCAATCTTTCCTCACCTCCAACTTATTTGGCAACCTAGAACATTTGGAGGACCTCACTGGAGACAATGGTCAAGGCAACATTGCCAGTCCCACTCTGGTTATTCTTGGCAGCCTGGAGTCATGCAGGGCTGCTACTCTGGGAGCCCAGTGACTGGGATGTTAGGTAACCTTTTCCTATTCATGTATAAATGAGGAAGAGTTACTGACCTGCATCTATCAGTTAGGAGGAGTTTTTTGTTTGTTTGTTTAACGTTGGTACACTTTCCTTGTTAAGTGTCCAAGCTAGCACACAAAGGACTCTTTCTGTGATATGAAGTTCTGGACATAATGTAACATGAGGTGGCATTGGAGGATTGCAAACCTTATTGAATGTTTCTTCTCTGTTGTTTTTTTTTTTCACCTAGATTGAAAACATAGATGCCTGTCTGAATTTCCTGGCAGCTAAGGGAATAAATATACAGGGTCTGTCTGCAGAAGGTGAGTCAGAGTTGTCATTGTTAAAAATCTACTTTATTAATTGGAAATGTATCCTACCCTGACCTCTGTTGAAAATAGAATTAGTACAGGGGCTATTTGTGGACCATCCTACTTTTGATTTTCCTTCAGTAAAGTGGGAGGCACAATGGGAAAATAAGTCAATTTTACTGGGAGTAACTTTTCTTTAAGAACCACAAATATTACCATGAGAATGAAAGCAGCATTAACTACTCAGGAAAGTTGTGGGTTGCTGGCAGAACAGGCCAAGCAGGAAGTAGTGAGCTCATTTGGAGGATCATGGAATCATAGATTTAGAGTTGACATTTGGGCTTGGTGCAACGACATCTTTTTGTTCAACTATGTGTTCACCTGTTGTTTACACATTCTGTTAGTTATGAGATTAGGCACCTACTACAGAATAAATTTAGAACTTTACAACTCCTAGGAAAATGAAGAAATGACCCTCTCTCAACCTTCCCTTCCCATAGAAAAATAGGTACTTTTACTTGGCCTTTTGAAAACGGTGCATGTTATCTTAATGAGATGCAAAATTTTTTTGAATCTTGATTACTTTTTAATTAACCTAAATCAGCTGGCTAATTAGCACATTAGTGTAAGCTAATGGCTCGTAGTTAAGTTAGTTATTAGTTGAGGGATGACTGGCCAGAATTCTCCCCTTCTCTGAACCGGATAGCCATGAAAGCCTTCACTTTCCCTTGTGTTTATACATAGAAGGAGCTGCCAGTTTCTGAAGCTGCCCTAGGCCACTGCCAACTCCCCAAACTCATTATGTCACACCTGCCTCTAGTTTTCACCAAACAGGTCATTTGATTTGGAATTCAGGTGATGATGCCTTTTCCCAGTGAGACTGCCTTCCTGAAGTGATGAGCGTCAGCATCTTCTGGGGATCATAGAGTGGGATAGAAAGGGATCAGTAGATGGAAATAGTTGAATGGAATGTATTGCCGGTAAGTTTGCAAACATGCGAAATCCTGTTGGGGAATACCTACTTCCTTGCTTTTCTATTGTGATGTGTTCAGTGTTCTTCTAGACTGGATAAAGAGTGATGAGACCTAAGCCAGCTGGCATGTGTGGGACATGTGTATGTAAGGCGAAGAGTGGAGGAAATGAAAATTCCCTTTCAGAGTAACGTAGTATTTCCTCCTCCTGAAAGCAGATGTTTTGTTAATGCACGGGGGTAGGAAGGGGAGGTTTGTTGTCAGCATATTTTCTTCAAAGTAATTCAGAGTGATTTATCATTGTCCTGGGTTTGAGGGACTGATTTCAGAGGCAGGAGAGGTGATTCTGTCCTGCCCATTCCCTTACATTTAGCAATAAATGCTCTCTAACTTGAGGGTTATGTGCCAGTGAAAGCAAATCCCAACTTTCCTATCTGAGTGGATTTTATTGCTAAGATGTTATAAAATACAACTGTTTGTAATGTTACTATAGGACCTATAACAGTTAGGCTTTGTGTGTCTACCCCTGCAATGAGTTGCCACCCACACCTCAAGAGAGCAAGCAGCAGAGAATCTTTATCAGCACTCTGATTGGAGTCAGGGTTGTCCTTAGAAAGAGAGTAAGCTTCCTTTCTGACATGTTAGACGTTTAAAAAAGTTGTTCTCTTTTTCTCTCTGTCCTTTATGATTTGGGGAGTGCTGATTAGCCAGAGTCTAAGTGTGTGAGATCATGGATAGTCTTGCGTAATTGTTGATCAATCTTTTCGGTATCTCTCCCTGGCACACATTCAGCACTTAGATATTCTTAGACTCAGATGGCTGTTATCTGCATGGGTTGTTATCTTGCTCATAACCAGTCTAATGATGGCCTTAAAGAGACGTTATTGCTATCTTAGAATGAAGGAGGTTTTGGAAGAGGAGAAGGGAAAAGTAATTGATGGGTAGACTCTGGGCAGTAAGGCTTCTCATAAAAGTTACAAAGAGTTACAAAGACTACTGAAAGTCAAATTAAAAGACGACAAGTGGTTATGTTATACCTCAAAGAAAACTCAACACATAAAGGGGGGGGGGGAATGAAGGTTATAATAGATGATACCTAAATATAAGTGTGGTCGATTACTTTTGCTCATAGGAATCTTATATCTGTGACATTTCTAATCACGAGGAAGGCCACAACTGTCCAATAAAAAAGTTACTTACCAAGAATGACTATGAGACAAATGCTTGCATTTTGCATTTCTGACATGCTCCAAGATCATGTATAATTTAAGTCTGCATGAAGATATTGAGTTAAAAAAATCAACTTTTGAAGTACACACTTGTGAAGGCATGTTTAGGCCAAAATTGGTTTGCAGAATATCTGAAGGTTGGTTTCATCAGTGAACTCCAAGCCTAGCATGAGTCAGTAATGTGACCTGGAAACACATAAAACTACTGGTATCTCAGGCTTTATTAATTGGAATATAGTGTCCTGAAAGTTGAATGTGATGGTCTCATTGCCCTGGAAATATCACATCTGCTTTATTGGGTTCAGTTCTGGGCATCATGTGGTAAGAAAGGGATTGACAAGCTAAAACCCAATTCAGTTCAGTAAGCATTTATTAGGATCCTATTACATAGGTGTTACAAGCATGGAGAAGGGTTCATGTTGAACTGATTTTTTTTTGAAGGGAAGAGAATAGACTCTATGAACTCTACATCAGTGAGCTTTGCTCCTGACAAAATTCTAGAACATGTTATCAAAGGGTGGCTAATAAGCAACTACAAAAAAAATGGTGGTCATGAAGAAACCAACATGACTTCATTAAGAGCAAAGAATTCATCCTAGAAGCAAAGGATTTCAGAGATGGAAGAGGCTATAGTGACCATCTAGTGGATGTTTTTCTTTTACTTGAATCGAGACTAAGTTTGCCTCTTTGAAAATTTGTAATATTTCTCCTAGTTCCAACCTTGGGTGCCAAACACCAATCTGTTCCTTCTTTCATTAAATAGCCCTTAAGGTTCTTGAAGGAAATTGTCATGTCCCATCCCTCCCCTGCCCCCCCCCCCCCCATCTTTCCTTTTTTGTTTATTTGTTTTTTGGCTGATCCTCCTATAATGTGATCTTGAGGCATTTCACCATCCCAGTAGCTCTTTCCCTGGACACTTTATCGACATTCTTCTGAAAAGGTGACATGCAGAACTAAGTGTATGATATTCCTGATGTGGTCTGATCTGGACAGAGGAAAGTCAAACTGTTACTCCTTTATTTATGGAAGTTATGCCTTATAAAAGAGCCCACAATAACATTAAATATCTTGGCTGCTGATTCACCATAGTGATTCATTCTGAGCTTGTGGTGTACTATGACTCTCAGCTCTTCTTTTTTTTTTTTTTTTTTCAGATGAGCTGCTGCTAGGTCTTCTCAGAGCAACCTTTCTTTTTTTTCTTTCAATAGACTTCCTAGGTGGATAGATCAGGGAAATGCTGAAGATATCATTTGTCTAGATTTTAATATAATATTTCACACACACACACACACACACACACACACACACACACACACACACACACACAGTTGGACCCTGAGCAAGTCATTTAACCCTCTTTGTTTCACTTTCCTCACCTGTGAAATGAACTAGAGAAGGAAATAACAAACCACTCCAGTATCTTTGCCCAGAAAACTCTAAACTGTGTCACAAAGAGTTGAACATAACTGAAAGACAACTGAACTACAAAAACAAGAGGTAAAGCAACATGAGGGAATACAACTAGCTAGATTGAAGCATGGTTGAACAGTCAAGGCCAATGAGTAATATTTAATGATTCAGTCAATTTGGAAGATGGTTCATTGTAGAATACTCCCGGTTATCTGTGCTTGACCTTTTGCTGTTTAACATTTTTATCACTGATTGGATAAAAGCATGAACACCATACTTATCATATTTTCACACAATACAAAGCTAGAAGGGATAGCTAATATGTATAACAATCAGAATCTAAAAAGATCTTGATATGCTAGAATATTGTTACAACTCTAAGACGAGATTTTGTAAGGATAAATATGAAATCTTTAGCTTGGGTTAAAAAAATGAAACTCCCAAGTATAGGATGGATGAGCTTCATCTAGACAGTAGTTTACCTGAAAAAAATATGTACTTTGTGAGGACTGCAACCTAAACATGAGTAGCGATTGTGATAATGGTGACCAGAATAGCTAATTTGATGACGTTAAGAAGCCCAGTGTCTAAGACTTGGGACATGATAGTCCTATTGATAGACCATATTTGGAGTAGTATGTTCAGTTCTATTATTATTGAAGTTTATTTACATATACTTTACATGTAACTATCATAAGCTCCTTTTGGGTAAGAATTGTTTCATTCTTTTAATTTGTATCCCCAGTGCCTAACATAATGCATGGCACATAGTAGGAGCTTGTTAAATGCTTGTTGATTGACTCTTCCTTTTTAGGAATGATATAACTAAGCTGAAGAGGGATTGGGATGGTGAAAGTCCTCAAAAGCATTCAGTCTGAGGATTCCTTGAAGTTTGAATGTTTAACCTAAAGCAGACAGCTGCCCTCAATCATTGGAGAGTCACCATGTGGACATGGGATTAGTCTTATTTGACTTCATGCCCCAGAAGGCAGAACCAGAATCAATGGGTCAGCATGATAGAGACTGATGTAGCCTTGATATAAGGAAAGACTTTCTAATAATTAGATCCATCCAAAAGTGTAATGGACTGGGAGTTAAGAAATTTCCCCTTACTAGAGGTCTTCATATAGAGGCTAGAAGAATATTTATCAGAAAAATTGTATAATTTGTCCTAGGTGTCAGGTAAGGGATGGTCTGCATAAGGGAAACAAGTGTAAGCAATGCATAGAAAACTGAAGAGAAGCAGATTTCATCCTGTCATAAAGAGGAACCTCCTACCACTTGAAACTGTCCAAAAGTGGGATAAGATGAGCTGGGAGGTGCCAGATTCCCCATCATTTTTCTATTGAAAAACCACATGTTGGGGATATTGTAAAAGGTATCCTTCTTTAACTTTTGTGACCTTTAAAGACTTTCCCATTTTGGACATTTTGGGAGATTGCAGTCTGTTTAGGATCACAGAGCTAGCAAGGAGCAGTCAGGATTTGAATCCAGGACTTCCTTCCAGGTCTAAATCTAGAACCTTCCCAAGATTTTTCTACACTGGATTGTGGCCTTTGGGACACATGGGGGGTGGGGATGATTTACATTCTTGCAGTGTACTTTTTTCCTTACATTTCTTGTCATCCCTGTAGAAATAAAAGAAGAGTTACTGATCTTTGTGGGTTTTTAAAAATACATATTTTTTAGGGATAGCCAGATTGTGCTGTGGATGGAACACTGGGCCAAGAGTCAGGAAGACTCCTCCTAAATTTAAATCTGGTCTCAAAGGCTTCCTAGCTGTGTTTGACCCTGGGCAAGTCACTTAACCCTGTTTGCCTCAGTTTCCTCATCTGTAAAATGAGCTGGAGAAGGAAATGACAAATCACTCCAGTATCTCTGCCAAGAAAACCCCAGATGGGGTCACAGAGAGCTGGACATGACTGCACAACAACAACAACAAGAATGTAATTTATTCTGTTTCATTGGTTTTATTCTGATTGGGAAGTTTATTTTTTCTCCTATCTTTCATTTGAGATGAAACTAACAGATCAGCTTTTAGAAACTCCCAAAGATACACACCCCTCCACCCGTTCCCAGGGACTAAAAATGCTAGGGAGATAAGTGTGTTTACATCTTGTCTTGGAAGCATTTTAAATGACTTGAGGTCATGTGTCAACTTGTCTTTTAGGGCACCTAGCCATTGTTCCAGGACCCAAATAACACAGCTCAGGGAGTACTAGCGATAGATATAGACCATGGAGCTAGATGGATTCCATTTATGAGATCAATGTGTGGTCACTTCTGTGCTGTGGTGGCAGAAACACTGGCTTGGGAGTCAAGGGCACTGACCCTTTAGGCAAGTTGTTTAATCTCCCTGATTACCTCATGTAAAATGAGGAGGTTGAATTGCTTAGCCTCTCAAGCTATTATCCTTTGACTCTCCTCTTTCAATAAAACCATCAAAGAACAGAAGTACTAGGGGCAAGAAGGTCAACTCCTTACAAAATATGAACTTCTACACCTACGTGGTGGCCCAAAAGTTTTAGTGTGGTTTTAAACTTTTGGGCCACTCCATCCTATGTCTACTGCATTATTCTGATCTGTCAATCGGGGCAACTTCTCAGAAAAAAAAAAGGAAATGAGGTTAGTCTGGGGAGCCAGGCCTAGGGTAATCCCATTCTGTCTCTCCAAAATCCATCCCAGTTTGAACATTATTCTTTATAGGATCTACATAGATTACAACCAATCAACAAGGAAGACAGGACCCAAAGGAACTGTAGTGAAGTATAAATTGTGATGGAAACCATTATATGAGAGATAATAAATAATGTAGTAGCAAGAACTTTTAATCTAGAATCAGAGTATCTGTGTTTATATCTTGGGTCTTCACTTTGGTAGATATATCATTTTGGGCAAGTGATTGAGTTTTCCTGGCCCATGTTTTCTTTATTTAGAAAATCTCCTAAGATCTTCTCAAGATCTAAATCTATGACCCTAACAGCCTATGATCTACTAAATTGGTCTGCTGCTCACTAGTTGTGTAACCTTGGAAAGTCATTTCCCTTGCTTTCAATTTCAGCAGGTGAGGAGGGTTGGCAGTGTAGTGCAGGTTAAACAATTTAAGGTCTGGGGACCAGAATTCAAATCGTGACTCTTTCACTTACTATCTACCAATGTGATGCTGGGCTGTCATTTGAACCTCTCTGGGCCTCCGTTCCTTATCTGTAAAAGGAGGCAGCTGGATTTAACAATTTCCTAGATTTCTTCTAATTCTAAATCTTTGAAATTCACCTATGGGTCTAAAATTATTTGAATGTAAGAATAATGATCAGGAAAACATTGTGGCTTGCCTTTTTTTTTTTGAGATTGCTTGTAGAGTTGGCTGACAATCTTTATGGCACATTCACAAACATAGTCTGAAAATGTAAGAAGAATTGAACACATTATTTTGGAAAATCTGAGAGAAGTCATGACATAATTTCTCTTTAGCTCTTGCTTCTCTGTCCTAAAAAAGCCACTGCCACTACTGAGTTTTAGAATAGGGATGGGAATATGATTTCTTTGCTGTAGAGAACTCTCAGTACTTTACCAGGAATTTGTAGTCTTAGAAAGCCGTAATTGTCTTCCCTTTTTCCTACCGTCAGCAACTGAAAGCATTATCTCTGTCCTCCACATTTTCTAGAGCATTTGGTCTGGATATCTCCTGTGCCCCCTCCCCCCCCCCGAATTGGTCTTTTTATATATTTAAATTATATATAATTTTATATTATAATTATATATTTATATATATTTTACTCTACATGTTTGCTGCACTCTACCTCAAGGAGAATGTAAGTTCTTTCAAGGCAGAGGTATATTTTTGTAGTACAGTATACTATAAATAGTAGGTTCTTAATAGTGGCTTGTTGAATGACTGACTGAATAAATTGTGTCCCAGGTCCATAGTATAGTGCCTTGAACATAGTAGATACCAAATGTTGGGTGAGTGAAGCCCAATACCACCCACCCCATGTTAGTCTTGACCCAATACATTTTGGAGCATACCATACCACAATTAAGTATCTTTAGTACCTATCTAATGGCCAAACATCTGGTGATAAGCCTTTCTGAAGTGAGCCAGGCAGGTTCTCCAATGATAGTAACTTGGTTTATAACTGGTCCATTTTCAAAGTCTTTCAAGTATAGAGGACCTGCTGGAACATGTTGTTCTTGAAGAATCCAAGGTCAGGGCCCAGCCACAGTGAAGCATTAAAGCAGAATCCTGTGATGCTCAAGAAATGTTTGCCTCCTAGTTATAAAATTCTGTTCATTGTGAGTAGGGGTTGTTTCATTCTTTGTACTTAAATCCTCAGCACCTAGAACAGTGTCCAGCACATAGTAGGTGCTTAATATCTATTGATTGACTGATTGATTCTGCTCTCCTCTTACTTTCTACTTTATAAAAGGAGAAAACAAGGGGGGAAAAACCACTGGCTATATCCTAAAACAACTAAAAGATATGAAGTTATATATGTAATATATATGTATGTAGAATATATGTAAGGGAAAATGTCAGCTCTAAAGAGTGGACCAACTAGAATAGATATGACATATCTTTAGAATGGTAGAGCTGGAAAGCACCTTAGAGATGGTGTTTGTTTTGTAGTTGAGGAAACTTGGGCCCCAAAGGGCAAATGACTTGCCTTATGTAGAATTAGCAGATTAAGAAATCATCAAATACCAAAAGAAGGAGAATATAGGATCATGGATCTAGAACTGGAAGGTTCTAGTCACCTAGTGTAGTCCCTTTATTTTCTAAGAAACATAGGCCTGAACACATTAAGTGATATACCCAAGGTTAATCAGATAGCAATTAATCAATAGGTATTTACAAGTGGTTAATATTTCCCAGGAACAGGGTTTAATAGCTGGGAAATACGAAAGAAATAAAGAAAAAGCAACATCCTGAAAACAGTCTCTATGTTCCAGAAGTCTGCATTCTAATGGAGGAGACAACTTATGAATAAATAGAAAAGGAGAATGATGGCAGAAATGAAGACTCCAATGACTGGAGGAACCAGGAAGACTTGGCATTTTAGCTGATTCTTGAGCAAAGTGAGGGATAAAAAAAGACGGAGATGGGAAGGGAAAGCATTTCAGGCACAGTCAGGTCCTGTAACTCAGTGAGTGTCTATCTCAAATAGAAGTGGATCCTTGTGGGCCGGTTATTGACTTAGTCACAAATTAATATTATCTGTGCTTTGTTATGTTTTTACTTATTTTATTAAATATTTCCCAGTTACATTTTAATCTAGTTTGGGCTGTATGCATCCAAGTTTGACCCCTTTGTCCTAACCCCGAGTCCAATGCCCTTTTGCATTTACCAAGCTCTGTCACCCATTTGAATCAGAAGCTGACTGCACTCATCTGGAGGTACAGTCTAACAACAATCATAGCTAGCGTTGATTCGGCACTTTTAACATCTGTAAAACATTTACAAATATGATCTCGATATCGTCATCACTAACATTTATTTTATTATGTGCCAGGCACTATGTTAAGCATTTTACAGTTATAATCTTATTTGAATCCTAGGGGAAGGGGGCAGGTACTAGTATTATCCTCATTTTACAGATGAGGAAACTGAGGCAAAGATTAACGTGACTTTCCCAGGGTCACACTGCTCATTCATGTCTCAGGTAGGATTTGAACTCAACACTCTATCCACTATGCCCTAGCTAATTATCTACTTCTTCCTTCTGACCATTTGGTTTTTCCCAATGGAGAAGGAAGCAAAGGCTTGGGGGTTGGAGCTCTGCCCCTTGTCCCTTGTCCTGGATACTGTTTCCCATGTCCTATGGGTTCTAGGTCAAAAATCAGAGCATTATGTGAACAGTTGCCCAAAATTGAGGTCTCAACTTTCATAGCATTTGTTAATCTCAACTGGAACATTCAGCCTTTCCAGAAAATTCAAAATACCATGTCTCTAATGAAAACAGTAAAGCCGGGAAGGGGAGAGTTAAGCAGTGTAACATTCAGGTGACTAAACAATTAACAGGCCGTATATCCTTAAGGAGGGAATTTGCTCCTGTGTATTGTCTCCTTTCCCACACTCCCCATCCCTTTCCCCAGCCCCAACCTCCAGCACCTTTAAGAGAATTGGAGTCAAGAAAACTGCAACAGGAAGTAATCCAGACTGTCTTAATCAGCAAATCACATCAGGGTTTGAGTACAATGGCAAACTGCCACTCCTTTCTTTAATGAATAAATGAGCAAGAAGAGGGGCCTGTTGTAAACATATGGCTTGCTCTTTAAAGGAGTTCATTCATAGATTTATCCCTATCACCACCCCCACCCCACTCACTTCTTGGGGAAAGATGCACACTGTTCTTTAGGCAGAGTTCCCTGCTCACTAGGACTGGGGATGCGTTTCCTTACCTTTTATCTCCCTTTGGGGAGGGAAAAGTTTTCTGCGGCTTATTTTTCTTTCCTCCCCTAGATACCCCCCAGGTAGCAGGCTTCTACTAGGTTGGAACTGAAAGGAATTTGTCCTCCTCTTTTCCTAGGAACCCCATTCCTGGTCTGTTCTTCCTGTTGGGTGGCCCAGCCCCAATGGGTTAGCTTTCCAGGGTCAGGTGCAAGACCCATCTATCAGATGTCTGGCTTTAACTGAGAGGGAATTGCATATGGAACAAAAATCACTTGCTTTCATTTGCCTCTGTCTGTTAACAAATATTTTATTCCTGTTCTGTTTCTTGTTATGAGCAGCTTGAGGGAGATGGAATTTATCATCTGAAAATAAATCCATTGTGCTGGGAGATTCTTTTTTTCCTTTTTTCTTGTATCTTCTTCCCTTGTTCCTCTTTTAGAAATATAGAAAAGAGATTAGTTTTAGACCAGCTCCTAAGAAAACACTGGATGTAAGAGAATCATTTTCTTAGAACAAAATATTCCTTAAACAGCTCCCAGTTCAAACTGTATGGGACTTGAGTTTGAGTTTACCTTAGATTCTTGCTACTTCTGTGAACTTGAGGAACTCACTTGGGCCTCAGTTTCACCATTTCTTAAAAGAATGAATTAGACTAGATGACTTCTATGTTCCTATAATCTAAAGTGAGGAAGATGCAGTGGAGTCAAGATGGTGGAATAGAGGCAGGGACTTACGTGTACTCTCCCCCAAGCCCCTCCAAATACTTTTAAATAATGACTAAACAAATTCTAGAGTGGTAGAACCCACAAAAAAATAGAGTGAAACAAGTTTACAGTCTAAGATAACTTAGAAAACTGGTAGGAAAGGTCTGTTGCACCAGGGTGAGAGAGGAGTACAGTCCAGCACAAGTTGCACCAGGGCAGCCTAGGCTCCAGCAAACCAGAAGCAGGCCTTGGAGTGACTATGAAGGTGGCAATTTCCATACCTCTCAGCTCACTGAGGGTATGGGGATCAGACAGTGGATCAGAAGGGGATTTATAGGGATCCCTTTGCTGGCACCAGGGGCTAGATTCTGTTGCATTGCCTATACTCAGATCTGGGTCACAGTCTTGGGTCTTAGTTCCACTGCAAAGAGGAGTAGTACCACAGTAGAGCTTTTGGTTAAAGGGAAGCAGGGACCCTGGTCACAGTTCCAGGGTTGAAAAGAATGCTTGTGGTCACTTGCAGACCAGAGCACAGTGCAAGAGAGTAGTAAACACACCTTTTCCTAGAGCATATCACCTTGAAAGAACCAAAAACTTATAGGTTCCCAAAATTACTTCTGAAAAGAGCTACACAATAAAAACCCTGACGCTTGAGATAGCGCTCCCTCCACTTCGGAAACAGAGACCCATTTTAGCATAGAGTTAAAAGTCAAGAAATAGGCTGTAAAATTAGCAAACAACAGAAGAAAAAAATTCTGACTATAGAAAATTACTATGGTGACAAGGAAGATCAAAAGACACACTCAGAAGAAGGCAACAAAGTCAAAATTCCTGCATCCAAAGTCTCAAAGAAAAATATGAATTGGTCTCAGGCCATGGAAGAGCTCAAAAAGGATTTTAAAAATCAAATAAGAGAGGTGGAGGAAAAATTGGGAAAAGAAATGAGAGTGATACCAGAAAATCATTTTAAAAAACATTAAAAAAAAAAACAAAACCCAGTCAACAGCTTGGTAAAGGAGACACAAAAAATACTGAAGAATATAATACCTTAAAAAAAGACTAGGCCAAATGGTAAAAGAAGCACAATTCTTGAAAAGCAAAATTGACAAAATTGAAAAAAAGAGGCACAAAAATTCACTGAAGAAACAGCTCCTTAAAAAGTAGAATTGGTCAAATGGAAAAGGAGGTACACAAGCTCACTGAAGAAAATAATTCCTTAAAAGTTAGAGTTGGACAAATGGAAGCTAATGCCTTTATGAGATATCAAGAAACAGTCAAACAAAATCTAAAGAATGGGAAAAAATAGTCTTCTGAATGTGAAACATATCATTGGAAAAACAGTTGATCTGGAAAATAGGTCCAAGAGAGATGAATTAAGAATTATTGGACAACTTGAAATTCATAATCAAATAAAGAGCCTAGACATCATCTTTCAAGAAATTATCAAAGAAGATTTGCTGATATTCTAGAGCTAGAAGATGAAATAGGAATTGAAAGAATCCACCAATCACTTCCTGAAAGAGATCCCAGAATAAAAACTCCCAGGAAAATTATAGTCAGATTCCAGACCTCTCAGATCAAAGAGAAAATGCTCCAAGCAGCCAAAAACAAATAGTTCAAATATTGTGGATCCACAGTCAGCATAACCCAAGATTTAGCAGCTTCTACATTAAAGTATTGGAGGGCTTAGAATATGATATTCCAGAGCGTGAAGGAGCTAGAATTACAACCAAGAATCACCTCACAAAACTGAGTATAATCTCTCAGGAGAAAAATAGATATTCAGTGAAATAGAAGACTTTCAACTATTCCTGATGAAAAGATCAACTTTGAATAGAAAATTTGGCTTTCAAATACAGGACTCAAGAGAAGCATAAAAAGGCAAACAGGAAAGAGAAATCATAAGGGACTTAATAAGGTTAAACTATTTACTTTCCTACATGGAAAAATAACACCTAACTCATAAGAATTTTCTCATTATTAAAACAATTAGAAAGGGTATACATAAACAGAAGGCAGAGGTGTCTGCTTGTGATGGTAAGATTAACAAAATAAAATTAAGAAATGAGAAAGAAGAATGCACTGGAAGAAGGCTAAAGGGAGAAGTAGAATGGGATAGTGGGATAAATTATCTGACATAAAAGAGACCTGAAAGAGATTTCACAGTGGAGAGTAAAATGGGAGAACCAGAGCGGGGGGCATATAAACCTTATTCTAATCATAACTAACTCAAAGAGGGAGTAATATACAAACTCAGTTTGGTGTAAAAATCTATCTTATACAGGAAAGTAGGAAGGGAAAGGCATAAGAGAAGTGGGGGTGGGAGGAAGTGATAGAAGGTAAGGAAGACTGGGGGAAGTAAAAATCAGAATCAAAACGCTTTTGAGAATGAACAGGATAAAAGGAGAAAGAGAATAGCATAAACAGTGGCAAATAAGGTGGAGGGAAAAAAATACGGTACTATGAAAAAAATTATTTTGAGTTTCTCTGATAAAGACTTCATTTCTCAAACATACAGAAAACTGAGTCAAATTTTAGGAAAAAGAGCCATTACCCAGTTGATAAATGGTCAAAGGATATGAACAGGTAGTTTTCAGACAAAGTAATCAAGGTATCTATAGTCATATAAAATATGCTCTAAATTATTATTGATGAGAGAAATTCAAATTAAAATAACTCTGAGCTGCTACCTCATACCTGACAGAAAAGGAAAATGACACAAATTGGAGGGGATATGGGAAAATTAAAACACTAATGTACTATTGGCGAAGTTGTATACTAATCCAACCATTCTGGAGAGCAATTTGGAACTGTGCCCAAAGGGCTATAAAACCATGCATACCCTTTGACCAAACAATACCACTGCTACATCTATATCCCAAAGAGATAAAAAAATAAAAAAGAAAAGGATCTATCTGTAAAAAAATATTTATAGCAGTTCTTTTAGTGGTGACAAAGAACTGAAAATTGTGGAGGTGCCCATCAATTGGGGAATGACTGGACAAGTTATGTCACATGATTATGATGGAATACTATTGTACCATAAAACATACTGAGGGGGATAGTTTAAGAAAAGCATTGCAAGATCCATATGAACTGATTCACAGTGAAGTAAAAAGAACCAGATCATTGTGTTCAGTAACAACGTTATAATGATGATCCAATGTGAAAGCCTTGCCTACTCTGATCAATATAGGGAACCAAGACAATTCCAAAGGATTCATAATGAAAAAATTCAGTCCACCACCAGAGAGTGAGCAGATGAACTCTGAGTGCAAATTGAAATATGATTTTCTTGTGATTATTGGGCAGGAACAGGACAAGAATCATTATAATTATTTGGGTTATGCATTGTATCTTCTCCTTTATCTTGTGATTTCGCTGTCTAAGGAACTCCCTCTACCAATGGAGACTGGCACCTTCCCTGTAACTTATAGTTTGGGGGAGTTGCCTAGGCACTGAGAGGTTAAGTGATTTATTAAAAGTCTTACAGCTGGTATGTGTCAGAGATGGGGCTTGAACCCAAGCCTTCCTGCCTCAGAAACCTACTCTCTACCAATGGTACCATGTTGCCTCTCTAGGGACTAGACCTATTCCCACTAGCATTGGGAATGCCAAGGAGGAAGCTCCCTCTACCAATGGAGGCTGGCACCTTCCCTGTAACTAATGGTCTAGTGGTCTAGGGTCATATGGCAGGTATATGTCGGAGGTGGCATTGAGGACTTCTCTCTATCCACCATGCTAGGGCTGCTACTTGGGAGGAGGGTGTGTGGAAAGGGGTAGGGGGAGAGGAACCAATAGCTCAACCCCCCCAAAAACAGAAAGCAGAAGATGGAGACCTCCATAGAAATGAATAAGTTGGCTCAGTGATTGCAGACGTCACCCCCATTGGGTTGGTCACTTCGCTTCTTTCACAAATGTGATGCTTGAGTTTTTTGTCCTCTAACAGGAACTGTCTAGTAACAGTCTGCCAGCCCCAGGTTGGAACTTGCCTTTTATCTCTAATGTATCCACTACAGAGGAAAAAAATAATAATTTCTTTGTGGTTAAAGCTCAGTTTTAAGCAACTGTGATACCAATTAAGTTTTCAGGAAGTCTGCCTTATCCTGGAGGAATGCAATTCCAGTTGCGGGCTGAAAGGGACCATCACTGGTTTAGAGGAGAGGAATGAGACCCAAGGGAAAGATGCCCTTCTGACAAGCTGTTTTTTATTATCTTTCAGAAATCCGGAATGGAAACCTGAAGGCCATTTTAGGCCTTTTTTTCAGCCTATCCAGATACAAGCAACAGCAGCAGCAACCCCAGAAACAGCATCACTCATCTCAGCCAGTCCCCACCACAGTGGTATCCCAGCTGCCCACATCTCCCTACCAGGGTCAAGTCGGGGCACCGCAGCCTCAGCAACAGGGGCTGGCTACCCCCCAAACCCAGTGCCAGCAGCACCCACCAGCTCCACATCAGCAGTCGAAAGCACAGCCAGAAATGCAATCCAGGTGGGGTTTCCTTTTTTTTTTTTTTTTTTTTTAAAGCACAGCTCTCTTCATTTCTGAGCTTCTATCATGGAATGTGTTCTTTCTCTAAAGATCTTCAGTGATAGTGGCTCCTGGTAGCCTGTGAGAGATGTCTTCAGCGTAGAAGTAGATAGAACAAGCCAGTCTTCTGTGAATTGATGGAACTGCTCATTGGTTTGGGTGTCAGCAGTCAAAAGTAATTAACTAGTTCACCTAAAATTCTGTGTCTATCAAATTCATACCAGCCTGTAATAAAATGTCCCTTATCATAGACTTCAGAGACCTCTTACATTTCTCTTTTACATATATTAGGGTATCATGATGGCAAGTGGGAGGTGGAAACAAAAACTTTCCTTTGGGAAGACAGCTAAGGGAGAGTTTTAGATTTCATGAGCAGAAATTCTAAATTGGAATTTTATCTCTGCCACTTACCAGCTACATGGCCTTGGTCAAGAGAGTCAACTTTTCTTAACCTCCCTTTGCTCATTTGTGAAATGGGGATAATCATGCCTCTACATCCTATCTCCGGGGCTGTTAGGATTTAGAGTCAGTCCAATGCCTTCATTTAATAGAGGAGGAAATAGAGGCCCAGGGAGGGCAAGTTACTTACATAAAGTCACATGGGTAGTAAGTGGCAGAGTCGGGGTTTGAACCCAGATCTCTCTGAGGGAGAGATTCTGACTCTTTCCTAAACTAAACCACATGACCACTCAACTGTCTTTGCACCTGGTAACTTCTGCCTGTTTGTGAGGATCAAAGAAGGCACTGTGTGTAAAGCATTTTATAAAATACTATTGTTATTATTACTGCTTTTATATCTACCTTGATTATATATATAATTTTATATACATGTATATATATTTATAGAGAAATATAAAATATATAATCTATAATAATATATAATATAACGGGTAGAGAGGTAGCGCAGTGGATAGAGCACTAGGCTTAGAATCATGGAGACTCATCTTCATTTCAAATCTGTCCTCAGATACTTGTTAGTTGTGTGACCCTGGGCAAGTCACTTAACCTTCTTTGCCTCAGTTTCTCATCAGTAAAATGGGCTGGAGAAGGAAATGACAAACACTCCAGCATCTTTGCTAAGAAAACCCCAAATGGGGTCACAAACAGTAAAACATGATTGAAACATCCAAACAACAACAATATATTATAATAATATAATAGGTAATAAATATAAATAGTGATCACATTATATATAATGCAGTCACAAGTTATATATAAGTTGCATATTTAGAGTTATATATGCAAACGTCTACATTAAATATGACACATATATGGTACACACACATACATGGTATATCTCAGAAGGGCCACAGGTAATATGGTAAGAGGAAAGATTCCTTGTTGCTTAGTCAGAATCTAAAACAATCTACACAGGGATTAAGGTCAGAGCTGCCATATTGGATAGGAGTCCTAGATTCTCCATCTCATGTCTCTCTAAAGATGAGAACACCAAAAGACCATTGATATGACTTTCTTCTCTGACTGTAATCTAAAAGCAGGGGCCATGTCCTCCAACATCCTTGCTTTCTTCACAAGCCTGTAGTAAAGAATACATCGTCTATAAGATCATTTGAATTTTGCTTTCAAGTTATTTATATTCTCTTTCTCAGATACCCCTTGGAGGTTAGCACATTATGTAAGTTTCTAGCTTTTCATATGGATTATACAAAAAGAGAGAAAGCCAGGGAAGCTTTTTATGAAAACTCATCAGAATAACCCGTCCGAATCCTCCTGACATCAGTATGCCATTTCACAGTTAGTGTTCTACATGAGGTGTTGTCATATTCCAGCTCTTCTCGTGACCCATGCATCAGACGTGTACTTTTGTAGTGGTTTCTCATTTTGTTTTCTTTTTAAAGCCATATGCCATTTCAATAATTAGATTGTGGCATCATGAGTATTTTTTTTAGGGTCTATAACATAAGGGCAAATCCCCAGGGCTTTTCTATTCTTTGACTATATCTGCACATAACTAGATATCAGATTTAGTCACAAGTTTCTTGTTTGTTTGGGTTTTTTTTCCAGTTGTTTGACATCCCTAGATACTTCTTGTATTTGAGAAAGACTAAGAATATTGTTTTAAGTTATTTTTAGGGCAGCAAAGCTAAGTTCAAGTTATTTTAAATTTACCCTTTTAATTAGGCTTAGATAATATTCATCACAGAGGAGCAAGTACTTATTTCTGGACTAACAAGTCTAGTAGACAATCCATTTCAACTGTTCATCCCATTTGGTAGATAATACATTTCCATTTAAAAACAAGAAGAAATACTAAAAATGATCTTGAGCCTCAGTCACCAATACCTGGATTCCAGTCCCATCTCTGACACAAGCTGGCTGGCTGATCCTAAGCAAGTCTCTTTAGCCATCTCTGGCACATCTCCAAATGATAAGTTGCAGAGGAGGTACCAGGCTGTTTCCTGTGCTGATACAAGCACAGATCCAGTCCAAAAACACGATCCAAAAAAGCTCTCCATTTAAATGGCTGCTTTCACACTCCAGAGAGCAAAAAGAAAGGGTAACTATGTAAGCTTATGATGTTCATAAACTTATTTGGTAGCAAAGATGTTATTCATTAATTTGAAATACTCTATGGAAGCCCTGAAGGAGATATTTAAATACCGATGTTTTATAAATATAGTAGTTCAACAGTTATTATATCCCCCATAGAAATACTAGTGGCCAATAATACAAATACTTATGATACACCTGCCTATGTGTGCATACATATATATTCAGGCAAGGAAAAATAAGGTAGACCAAGAAATTGTACGCAAAGCAAGAATGAAAATCTGTCTTGTTACTTGCAATATCTTGGATAATTTTCCATCAATTCAATGGAAATTGGTTATGTTAGTGAAGTCAGATCCCAATGACCTGGTTGGTGGTGTAGAGAAGTGCAGTGGAGAGAGTAGTACATTTGGAATTGGAGAGCCTGGTTTTGAATCTTGTCTCTTGTCTATTACCTTTTTGAACTCGAGCAAGATTTTTACTTTTCTGGACTTGTGCTGAATCACTTGTAAGAAGAGGAGACTGGACTCCATGACAAGTGAGGTCCCTTTTACCTCTGAATCTGTGAGCCACTGAGGTAAAAAGAGAAAACTATGAATGGGCCATTTCTGTCCATCATCAGTGTCCTATAAGTTGTGACTTATTTGGGGGAACATATCTTCTCTCTGCTCACTTATCTCTTCTACTTTTTTTCTCTTTTCCTGTTGTGCAGTGCATCATCCAGGGACCCATCTCAAAGCAAACTCATCCGATTCACTCTGGGTCAGAAAAAAACCTCTAGGTTAGAGTTTCTTCCTGTTCTGCAAAGCATGGTTTAACCCAATAGCCTTTACCCTCCGCTTTTGCCCAGTTTCCTTTTGGATTTTCCCCCCAATTGCATGTTTGGAATTCAGGTTAACAAAATAAGATGACGGTCTTGTTTACCTATGATCGGAGAGCTGCTCAAACACAGTAGGCATAGAAGGTGTTGAAAAGTGGTGTTGTGTGTGTGTGTATGTGTGTATGTTGCTTTGGTTATGTTTATTTTAATTTGCCTTCTAATTTTGTGAGTTTTTCTCCCTTCCTTACTCTGCTTCTACCTTGCTCAGCTCTGGTATCTTTGACACCTTTGTTTTCTGTGGTTGAAATACTTAACAAGTGGTTGGTGTTTCCTCTGGACAATAAAGACCTGACTGTGGATGTAAGTGAGATGAGATCAAACCTCAGTACAGATATTTGTCTTCTTTTTGCACCCTGAAGCACCGAGAGCCTAGAACATCTAATCTCCCTGCAGATCCTTAATGGTCACAACTGGCTGTTTTTTCCTGGATTCCTAGCTTGGTTTGTACACTGTGTCCTAGAAGGACTTCCTCACAGAGCTCAGGAATGCCATTCAAATCATCATTTGAGTTAGCCTTCTGATATTTGTATGTTTACTTCGTGCACTTTGCCCTACAGTTGATGAACTTTTGCTCCAAATGTCCCATGGGGTATTCTAATGGATGAATTTTTCTTTGTTAAGATTTGAATTTATCTTCTTTTGAAATACTTGTTTTATTCTGGAGTGCCCCAAGGGTTAGGGGGTTGTGTTGCTATTTTAACAGGCATAAAGCTAACTTAGAATTCTAGTGATAGTCCAGGCTTATTTTTGGTGCTAGTGGCAGGCTTCTTTAGCCAGAATTAACTGCTTTGAAAGGCCTCATGCCAGCTGAATAAATGACTGATTCTGGGTATTCCAAAGGTAGAGGAGGCACTCACATATTACTAGTCAAGGAAACCCATGCTACAATATGGATGGATAGTAAATTCTTCCTGAGAACACCTCAGAGCATTCCTGTGCAATAGTGCGCAGACTAGATTCAAACAAACCAGGAGTATTCTGAATGTAGCCTTCCTGGGCATGGCAATGCCAGAGATAGTTTCTGCTCCTCTTGACCATGGCTGTGTAAACCAAAGCAACGACAGAAAGAATGCACATTTTCTTGGAATGTTGGTATGCTCCCAGATTGAGCAGAGTTCCCGGTGTCTTGAATGCATCCTCTGTACACCCCATTCTTTTTGTGAGCTGATCTGCTGTACCAGGCCCTGCCAATTCAAAACTTCCCATGAGTATTTTAAGAAATTGGTAGGGACAGCAATATAATCCTGCATGCAAAAAGGGGGATGCGGTGGTAACATGGAATTTAGAATGGAATGATGTTTGGAGAAAAGACTTTTTTGCTGGACCTCCTACAAGTTTCCAAACATATGCAGACAAGCTGTTGCCCTTCCTATGCTCGGTTCTCCCCACCCTTAACCTTTGAAGTGGTAGTGGGAGAAAAAACACTCTTCTCTTACAAGCATGTTGGGCAAGGGAGAAATTGGTAGCGCCTGCAGGTTGCATGCAATGAGTAACAGTTTTATAGTCTTTTCTCCACTCTGTGCAGATTAAAGAAATCAATTGTAACTTTTAACAGATGACCTTTCTTTCCTTTTCTGTTAAGTCATTTTCCTTACATTTAACTAAAAAAAGCAACAGGTGGGCTTTAAAATGCCCATATGTATATTCCCAGTCATTACGTAAGTCTTTGCTTGGTAATGCAGACAGAGCCTTGTTAAGTCAGGTTTCTTTTAAGAATGTGTTGTCCAGACAAGTCTCCTACTATGAGCAACATCTAGTTTATTTACTTTCCTCTGATTTACTTCCTCTTCTCAGCAAAAGGGGAAATGCTTGGAGTAGCTGCTGCTTTGGTGGTACCTGTTCCATTATCATGACAGTTATGTGAGGGCAGAGCAGAGAGAGATATCCTAGCATGTGAAGTAATTACTCTTAGTTAAGGGGTTGGCAGAAATGCCCCTTGTGCACCAAGAAATTGTGGGAGCAGTGCTTGAGTGTCTCTACAACAAGAGTGACTTGTTTCTGGCACCAAAGAAAAAAATCAGAGCTGACAACAGGAAAATCACTCCCTGAGCTTAGACCCAGGTATTAGACAGGTGGAAAACACTGCCTGGCACTTGGTGAAAATTGTGCCCACTATTTAGTAACCTCAGCAGAGCCAGCAGTTAACTATGCTGGATCCAAGGTAGTACAAGTGGGGAAAGTACATGAGAAGAACAGTCTTAACAGCTGGGGTATGCTCTCATAATTTGAAACCCACCTTCAGGTTGAATGTCATTAGTATAGATTATAAGAACCAACACTGGTTACACTTCCAGTGATGGTGATCTGATTCTGGCCACTTTTCTCAACCTTTCTGAGATGTTCCGTCATTGAAAATGCCATGCATCTTTACTAGAGGGAAGCATGAACCTGGCTGTATAACCCAAGGAGTTCCTCGCCTGTGTGGTTTTAACATCTCACCCCTTTCAGAACTTCTGAGAGTGGTTGTGGCGGGATTGTCTCAGGAAGAAGACATGTTCTGTTCTAAGTCCCTCATTCAGAGGGATGTATGGATGTCTGGAAGGAACTGAGAAACTGGCCTGAACAGGCTAGGAATATTTGTAGTTGATGAGAACTCCCTCCAGGCTTGATGAACTAGGCTTTGTCTGTGAGTGAGACCTTAAGGCGACAGTGTACACTAGGGGAGGAAGGTAGCATCCAGGTAGGATCTGGATAGTCCTTTGCCTTTCAGCTATTGCCTTCCACATCTTTTATGTTAATGATTGTGTTTTCTTTTGGTTTTTTTCAGTCTTAATGTAGTAGAAAGAGCACTGGATAGATCATGTTAATTCAAATCCTACCTCTATTTTATATATATATATATGTATATATATATATATTTCCTATGGGATCTTAGACAAAGGATTTAATCACTTTGGGCTTCTATTCTCATTTGCAAGATAAGGGGATTGGGCCAGACTATCTCTAGAATTCCTTCTAGTTGTAGATTCCCAAGTATTCCATCAGTCAATCAAAAGACATTTTAAGCACTGCTATGTGCCACAGAAAGAATCAAAGACAGCTCACATTCTAATGGGGAAGACAACATGCAAACAATATACAAAGCAAGCTATATACAGAATGAACAGGAGATAATTGACCTAGGGAAGGTGCTGAAATCAAGAGGGGTTGGGCAAGGCTTCCTGTAGAAGGTGGGATTTTAGTTGGGTCTTAAAGGAATCCAGGGAAGTCAATAGATGGAACCTAGGAAGGAGAGCATTCCAGGCATAGGGAGAAGCCAGAGAAAATGTCCAGAACTGAAAGATGGAATGTCTTGTTGGTGAAACAGCCAGGAGGCCAGTGTCATTGAATTGAAGAGTATATGTCGAGGAAATAATGTATAAGAAGACTGGAAAGGTAGGAGGAGTCTAGGTGATGAAGGGCTTTGAATGCCAAATAGCATTTTTATTTGGTCCTAGAGGCAGTAGGGAACCAGTACAGTTAATTGAGTTGGAGGATGGGGATAGGGAGGATGATATGATCAGAACTGCACCTTAGGAAGATCATTTTAGTGGCTGAATGGAGAATGAATTGGAGCAGCAAGAGACTTGAGGCAGGCAGCCCTACCAGCAGGCTATTGCAATAGTCCAGCTGTGAGCTGATGAGGGCCTGCACCAGGGTGGTAGTAGTGTCAGAGGAGAATAGGGGGCACACATGAGAGATGTTGTATAAGTGAGATCAACAGGCACAAGCTCAGATACAGCAGATGAGAGGGGAATGAGATGTCCAGCATGACTCCTAGGTGGCAAACCTGAAGGACTGGGAGGATGTTGTTGCTTTCTACATTAATAGAGAAGGTAGGAGAAGGAAAGAGTTTAAGGGAAAAGATAATGAGTTTAGTTTTGGACATGTTGGGTTTAAGATGTCCAATGGACGTCCAGTTTGAGATGTACGAAAGGCAATTGGAGATGTGAAATTGGGGGTCAACTGAGAGCTGAGAGCAGGATAAATGGATATAAGAATCATCAGTATCACGATGGTAATTAAAATCACCAAGGGAGGTAGTACAGATGAGGAAGAGAAGAGGACCCCGAGCAGAACCCTGAGGGATACCTGTGGTTAGAACATGTGGTCTGGAGGAAGATCCAGTAAAGGAAACTGAGTAGGAGTGGTCAGACAGGTTGAAGAAGAACTAAGAAAGAATGGTGTATCAAGGAGAAAAGAGTGATCCATGGTGTCAAAAGCCGCAGAAAGATCAAGGAAAATGAGAATTGAGAAAAGGCCATTGGATTTGTCAACTAAGAGATCATTAGTAACTAGAGAGAGCAGTTTCAGTGGAATGATAGGGTTGGAAGCTGGATTGTAAAGGTTTCAGATGAGAGTGAGAAGAGAGAAAGTGGAGGTATCCATTATAAATGGTCTTTTCTAGGAGTTTAGCTACAAGGAGCAGAAGTTTTAGGGTGATAGTGGGCATGGAAGGTCACTTGAACTAAGCCGTTAAGAAAGCTAGGGAAACCAAAAAGAAGAGGTAAAAATGGAATATATTCTTATCATGGGGAATAGTTTGTTCAAAGGGATAGAGATGATAAATGGAATGTTGCATTTGGGCATCAGCAAATAGATGCATGTGATGAGGGGGATCCCTCAAGTGACTAAGACTTGCTTTGATTAGTTTATAAACACTCCTTTAGCCACTGCTTTAGGCAGCTCTTTCTGGACCTAGAAATAAAAGGTCAATAAGCTGTCCCTGCTCTCAAGAAGCTTATACTCAGTCAGGGGAAACAACATATACACATGTAAGTAAATACACAAGGTAAATACTAGTTTATACACCTGCAAAGGACTCCACCATCAGGATATGGCCACCTGGGCTCTTCTCAGATGCTCGGACAGGATCCAACACCCCACTCAAGAAGAGAATCTGTCCAAAGCAGCTTCTGGTGTAGACTGATTCTTGATGCTATCTCTGGCCCTGCTGGTGATAGCACTAATCTCAGACTCCTTGACTTAGATCTTCCCTAACCCTCCACGATTGGAGGCAGACCTGCTTATCACTCATGGCATTCCTTGTTTGTCATTACCCCTACCTCATGCTTTATCCTGCCCATTGTTACCTGAACAGATATCGGCCAGTTGTGACAATGCTAGCCAGGTTGATGATGGCGATAATAACCCACTTTAAAATGTGTAAAGCAATTCGTGCTACATTGTAAGATGTGTGAAGCATTTTATGCTACTTTGTAAGATGTGTAAAGCATTTTTTGCTACATTATCTTATCGCCTCCTCACCAGAATTGTAAGTGAAGAAACTATTGTTATCCCCAATTTGCAGAAGAGGAATCTGAGTCTCAGAGAGGTTCAGTAAATTGACCAGGATCACAAATCTCATAGATAGTAAGGGGCTGAGTTAGGATTTGAACTCGGGTCTTCTGAACTCCAGGCTCAGCATAGAGGATTCGTGTTCCTATCAAGCCCACTACACAAATTTGCAAAGATGTTAAACACATCTAGCCCCCAAATTCCATGCATTTTCACTGGTTTGGTAAGTATGCATCCATGTTTGGAATCTTCCTGTGACACCTCCTAGCCAATTGCAGACATTCCACATAGCTTATAAGAACCAGCACCAGGGATCCTCTAATGAGGATGATCTGATTCAGTTAAAATGGACAGTAGATAGAGTGCTGGGTCTGGAGTCAAGACCTGAGTTCAAATCTGCTCCAGATACTTACTCAGTAGTTGTATGACCCTGAGTAAGTCAATTAATTTCTATCTGCCTCAGTTTCCTCATCTGTAAAATGGGGATATTAATAACACCTACCATCTAGAGTTGTTGTAAGGATCAAACGAGGTAATAATTGTAAAATTCTTAGCACAGTGCCTGGCACATGGTAAGCAATATAGAAATATTAGTTATTATTATTGTCATTGTTAACACTAGCTGCAGATTTTCTGAGTCAAGTATTTCTACCACTGTGCAACAGAAGGTAGCATGATTCTGAGAGGTGTCTCCTCAATTAAGAGAGGTTTAGAGCAGAACTTTGCTAATGAAGCTATTACTTCCTCTTCCAGTTACACTGGAATTGCTACACCCTTGAAAATCTCCAACCCACTTGCCTTTACCACTTTGTATCATCCTTGGAATTGGCCTTTATGGCAGCAATTGATTTCCCTAAGAGGGACAAAGGAAACCCCTCATTGAGGCAAATGTTCAATGCTGTGTGGGAATAGATTGTCTTCAGTTCTTATTGCCACTTTTTAGAAAAGGGCTGTTCCCTCCTTCCCTCATCCAGGGCTAGTCATCAGAGAATTGCTTAAGAGTCTCAGCAATATAAATTTTATGGCCCCTCACACCAGCTCATGTTCTCTATTTTCTCTCCAGCCATCTTTCTTGCTCTGCCAACAAGAAGATGTTTAAAGAGGGTGGCTGCACATGTATATGTATACACATAATGCTTTCCAACTGTGGTCATCATTGCCTGGTGCTCAACAATTTACATGGAAAGTGATGGTTATGCTCTTGAAAGTTGAGCGTTCAGCATTATCACTTGATCTAATGAAAGGCGGCTGGAATGTCTGTGGCCATATAAACTCAACTGTGCAGATCTCTAATTATTGGAAACAACCAGCCATGAAACTCCCAGACTGAAATGTTGGCCTAGATAGTCTGTATACTGCAATGGAGAGAACTCTGGACTTAAACTTAGAGCCGCCTGGCTTTAACTCTTGCCTCTGACTCTACCTGGGGGACCAAGAGCCAAGTCACTGAATTTCTCAGAACCTTAGTTTTCTCAGCTATAAAATAACAATAGTACCATTTACTGTGTCTACTTCACAGGGCTGCTGACTGTGAGACCCCATATGCAATCAAAAATCAGTTAAAACATTTATTGAGTGTTTGCTATGTGCCAACCACTTTTTCTAAGTGTTCAGAATATAAAGAAAGGCAAAAACACTCATGTCCTCAAGAGACTTGCGTTCCAATGTGACTTGATATATACATGATCTATATAGAGTCAGTGGGAGTTAATCTCAGGGGAGTAGACACTAATGTCTGAGGGGGAATTGGGAAAAGGTCTCTTGTAAAAGAGAAAATTTGATCAGAGACCAGAAGGATGCTCAGGAAACCAAGTGAGGGAATTGAGGAGACAGAATATTCCAGGCATAGAGGCACTAAGTGTAAATGTGTGGAGATGGGAGATGTAGAGTCCTGTGTGAAAGGCCATTGGAGCAGAATAGAGAATGTGTGGAGGTTAACGAAGAAAAAGAAAGAGACAATTAGGTGATGCAATGGATAGAGCACCAGCCCTGGAGTCAGGAGAATCTGACTTCAAATTCAGTATCAGACACTTACTAACCTTGTGACCCTGGGCAAGAAGAAGAAAAAGGAGAAAGAGAAGAAGGAGGAGGAGGAGACTGAAAAGGAAGGATCCAGGTCTAAAAATCTTTGGATGCCAAACTGAGTATTTTCTATTTGGTCCTACAGAGGATTCTTGTAATTATAGAGGTAATGAGAGGGTGAAGTAGGACATTAATTATCTAAGTGGAGAAAAGAGGACTTACATGTGAGATATTGTGAAAGTAGAAATGATCAGATTTGGTGGTGCTGAAGTTGTAAGCCTGGTTACGTAAATGACATTCACTTTTAACCTCGTTAGTGAAGGTTAGTGAAGGTTAGTGAACCTCAAACATTGTCAAAGAAGATACTGAGAAAAGATAGAAAATTCCAATGATTCGATGTCCAAAGTCAACCAATTTACCAGAGTCCTTCCTAGAACCAAGAATTGAGATAGATATACATACATACATATATATATACATGTGTGTATCTGTGTGTATATATATGTGTGTGTGTGTATAATTTAAAAGAAAGTGAATGATTGTCTTTAAGCAAATAGATAATATTGTAAGAAGAGCTGTACATACTTAACAATTCATAGTCTGAGGAGACTGACTTCAGTGTAAAATCCCTAAGAAAGCTATTGATCAGATATTAAAAGTAGGTACTAATATGTTCTAATGTTTCCAAAGTAACCCATCTGTTTTCATTCTGTGTTTGGTAATTCTGTCTCTGTTGAATATATTTTATGGTGATTTCTCAATTTCTTTATTGTCATTATAGAGTAAGTCCCTCCTTTAAGAACCAAGGCAAGAGCTTGACACCCACATCCTTTTTATCATTCCGTATTTCTTAATGTATCCACCTAAGTGTAATTAGAAATTGGCTGCCAATGAAAGAATATACAACCAAGATGAAAAGCAAAATGAATTTCAAGACAGACGTTGATAAACTAGAGAGTTTCCAAAGAAGGATTGCCATGATGGTGCTGAAATTGTAGAGAACATCATATAAAAATCAGTTGAACGAACTGGGGATTGAGAGCATGGAGAAGAGAAGGTTTGGGTGTCCATGACAGCTGTCTTTAAGAATCTGAAACCTTGTTGTGTGGATGGAGGGGTTAGATTTGTTCTGCTTGGAGTTAGGATTCCACTGATGCTTTGTGATAAAGAAGAGATTCTTGCTCAAGTATAGATTGGGGGTGTCCCTTTCCATCAACTCTGATTGTGAGATACTTTGAACTTCACATTTTTAAGCAGTTTTTTTTTTTCAGAGAAAACACTCCTAAGTGTTTGTCTAAAAAGTAAAACCACTCAAAGTTTATGTTTGAGCATTGGCTCATTCATTCAACAAGATTAGGATATTCCAGTCACTGTGCTGACTATTAGAGATACAAAGACAAGAAATGAAGCTGTGTTACTGTCCTCAAGGCATTTCCCATCAATTTCTGTGTTTGTTCCTAGTCCCTAAATATTTGCTGTGGTTTGCCTATGATTTAAATTCTCCAGATGCAATTAGCCTGGATGCTCTCCTGTTCTTAGCTCCTGCATGGTTGCAGCCCTCTCTCCTAAGCTACCTCTCTCCTCCCCTTCCTTGGCCAGACCAAATCAGTTACCTGTTGACTTTTCCATTTCAGACTCCCAGGTCCTACCACGAGGGTATCAGCTGCAGGCAGCGAAGCCAAAACTCGTGGGTCTGTTAGTGCCAACAACCGGCGCAGCCAGAGCTTTAACAACTATGACAAATCCAAGCCTGTTAACTCCCCACCCCTCCCGCCAAACAATGAGCAAGGTAAGTCATCTTCTCGGAGTATTTTTAGCTTTTTGCCTTTGCTCTAAATCTCTGGGGAGAAGGGTTGACAAGCCAGGTAAAAACTTTAAAAGGAATACATTTGGGGGGAGGGGGGGGAATCTAAGATACTGAATTGTCTGAAATGTTATTCCCAGAACTGAAAATGATGTCAAAGGCATGCGGTTGTATTCCAGGTTTCTGATTCTCTCTGTAGGTCACCTTTGCTTCCCTTGGGGGCCAGCCAGGCAGCCCACTTAGTTCACCTCTTTTAAGATGTTTGCCTTTTTGGTCAATTGGGAGCACTACACACCTGAGGTCCGGATGGTACCTTTCCTGGGGGAGTTGGGCCAGGACCCAGCTGGCTTCAGGAGGTCTCCACGTCTAAGAAATTCCCCTGCTTCTCTAGTCCTCAGCCTTTGCCCCCACTGGCCTAGCCCTGAGGGGACCACACTTTTCCCAGCTTCCTTTGACTTCCCTTTGAGTAATAGAAGCTTATTCTCAGGAAAGTTGTTGATCCAGGCATCGCTGTATCCTCAGAACGTAGGGAAGAGAAGAGGTGTGAGGTGTGAATAGTGTGTGTGTGCGTGTGTGTGCGCGCGCGTGTGTGTGTGTGTGTGTGTGTGTATTGAAAGCAGGTACTTATTCTAGTGTTCTCAGAGTAGCCCATCTGTTTTCATTTAGAGTGTTCGGGTCTGTTTGTCTGATGGTAATTCTGTCTCCAATATAAATGATGGTGATTTCTCAGTTTTTGTACTACCATATAAATTAAGCACCTTCTTTAATGAGGCAAGAGTTTAACACCTCCATCCTTTTATAGTTCAATATTTCTACACACACACACACACACACACACACACACACACGGAAAGAGAGCTAGCAAATGTCCAGTGAGACCCAAAAGACTCACTTGGTAGATCCTAGCAAGCCCATGAATTCTTATGATTTCTCCAAAGTCCTGGACCCTTCATCATATGGATGGTTATTGGGCACTTCCCTCTCTCCTTTTTTGGGCTCCAAATCTCTCTTGACTTCTATAAGCATTTATTTAACTCCTGCTGGATGCAGAGAAAATGGTGCTAAGTGCTAAGGCAATGCAAAGATGAAATAAGACTAGGTCTCTGCCTTCCTCAGTTGTCAGTCACATTGAATGCGCAAATAACTAACTATTCATGATAAGTGTGTGTGAGAATTCCTAGCTAAGTTCTCTGAGATGCAAGAGGAGAAGCATTATTACTTAATGAATGGTGGTGGAGTGAGAAGCAGAGAGGGGAGGAAAATCAGAGAAGGCTTTTAACTTAAGCCTTAAAGAAACTGAGCAGATTTCAGCATGGGGAAATGAAGGAAGAGTAGTTTAGAAGATTTTCCAAGTATAGAGAATGGTGTGAGCAAAGATGGAGGAAAGATACTCTACACTTTGGGTAGAGTCTAGTGCCAGTGAAGGGGAGCATTCTGAGATAAGACTGGAAAGTCTGAGAAAGACTGGAAAGTGGGGCCAGATTGTCCTGGAGTATCAGGCTGCTAAGTGTTCTTTTCAATAACGCAGTAGTATCTTTGAGCAAGCCTACCCCACCCTTGCCACTTTCCATCTGTGATAATAAAAAATGTGCCAAGATTAGATACTAGCATATTAGAAGATTTAAGAGATTACAAAATACCAGCATCTGGAGTCTGACTAGGTGTGAGAATTCTTACTGTGGTAGGATTCTGCACACACAAGGGATCACACAGTCAGCGGGTCAGCTACTCCTTGGAAGTATGCATGGTAACTCTAAGACTAGAGAGTCAAAGCAAATGCAAAATCCAAGTTAAAAGACCTATACAAGCTGCAGTCAAAAGGGACTAGGCAGTTCCCATTAACTAATGCCAAATTTCCATGTCCAGGAATTCCCCATAAACAGGAGGGGATAGGTAGCAATTAAGGGGTTCCAAATTAATGAGCTGGAAATAGTGTCTTGGGATCCAGCTTAGATGAGTAGATCCACACAAGCGATATGGCAAGATTATGACTCCTCATCCTATGACAAGGTATCTGTTCCATGCTTTGGTTAGTGTAAGTGGCAAACAGTTGGCAGATGTTGAGGCAGGGCTACTCAGGTGCCAACAGCAGTGGATTGTGGCACACAGGTGGAGAGCTAGGTCTAAGTGCTTTAGTAGAAGCCAGCCATGGACACCATGTAGCTAAGACAAGGAATTCAGCAGTGGAGAATCACCTTAAGCCCCTAGTGGTCAAAGCCAGCTACTAGCGGAGCTCCTTTGTCAAATGTCACTTAGCATTAAAAAAAAATGATCATGTCAAGAACACAATTTGTTTTGTATTTACTTCTATCTCTGACAAATTCAGGATATTATCAATCCATATTTGGGGTTTTAGAAGCAGGAGAAGGGTTACTGCATCTTTTCAAATCTTTTTTTCATTGATTATTCTTTTACCTAATGTAGCTTAGACCAATATTGAATACTGTTAATTATAAATTTTGTAAGTAACACATCTTTTTAAAAAATTTTATTCTATAGATTAGCTCATTTATTGTTGAACTACGGGCAAGGTTTTACTGGCCTTTCAATTTCTTCTATCTTCTAATGGTAGATTTAACCATGATGGCAGGGGTGGTAAGATCCATGCACCACCAGCTACTGTTTTCATACAGCATTCACATATACCCCCAGCTCATCTCTTCATTTTTGTCAGAGAAAGAGCCAGTGTACTTGGCATACTGGCTAATTTCAATTTTCTTCACCATTTTTCTGAGGGATGCACCATAACATATTCCATATTTAACAATAATTCTGACACTCTTGGTACTTTTAATCATGTCACCAGCTACTGGAACCAAACTCAGAGAGGAATAAAATATCCTTGATAAGGATAGAAAATATTATCTACCTAAGTTTAAAATGATTTGTGAAGAAAGAAGCATATTCTACAAAACCTAAGTCTGATCTAGTTCTATATTTACTGACTTCTCTTGAGCTCCGTAATCATGTTTTATTTTTCAGAATGTGTCTGATCTTGTTTCCCTTGAAAAAAAGAAGACTGCAGATATTAATTAGAACTCAAGAGATGTCTGTTCAGAACTTATGATGTGCAAAGTACTTGTTATACTACAGGAAAAATACAAACATGGATAAGACACAGGCCTTGTTTTAATGGGACTTTATAATCTAGTTGTAGGGAGGAAATCTGACACATTCTAAAGTGCTGTGGTAAAGGGGAAAAAAATCTCACTCTTCGTTGGAAGGATCCTGAAAGGTTCTTAAGAAGAAGTATGATTTCAGTTCAGTCTTGAAGGATGGGTGAGATTTCAACAGGTGGAAATATGGAAGAGAAGGTGTGTTCTGGACACAAGAATGACATGAACAAATTCATAGAAGGAAGAGAGTGTGGGTCACATGCATTTAACTGGTATTGCTCTAGTGGTTTGAACGGCATTTGGCTTTAATCTCATTCCTGCAATATGAATTAAGGACAGAATATCAACCACACTGCGTGACTTGACAACAAGGCCTGTTGAACATGTGTGTCAGTAGGATGGTTTTTTGATGAACTGATCAGGACTATTAGCTTAAAGACTCAGAGCCAAAGTTGTCAAGGGTGGGGGAAATAGCAGTCACTAAACACTTTTTTAAATAGGGTTACTAGACTGATGGATCAAGGGAATGTTACAGATATGTTATACTTAGTTTTCAGTAATGACTTGGATTAAATTTCCTGTGCTCCCCTTATGGGCAAGATGAGGAGATGTGGTGTACATGACAGTATAATTAGATTCTGATTGAATGTCCAAAGCTTAAAATCTAAAAGAGTACTGTCAAAATAGAGGGAAGTAGCTAATGGAGCACCCCAGAAATCTATTCTTGGCCCCCTGGTATTCAACAAATCATTTTTGGTCAATGACTTAGCAATCAGATTTTCAAACAACACAAACATGGTGAGGCTAGACAGGATCAAAAGAGACCTGGACAGGTTAATCGAGTAGTCAATAATCAAGTGTTTATTAAGCACGTACCGGGCATCAGGCACCATGCTAAACACTGGAGATACAAAAACAGGCAAAAAGAAAGACAGATGCTGCCTTTTTTTGAGGCAGTGAGATGGTATAGGAGATAAGTACTAGGCTTGGGGGAAGACCTGAGTTCTAATGTGGCTCAGCTATATGACTATGGACAAGTCACTTAACCTCTGTCTCAGTTTCCTCAACTGTAAAATGGGGCTAATAATTGAGCTTACCCCCCAACAGGGTGGTTTTGAGGATCAAATGAGGCATTTGTAAAGATGTAGCATGTTGCCTAGAATGTAGTAGGCGCTTAGGAAATATTGTTTTCTTCCTTCCCTTAAGAATCTTACCTTCTAATGGGGAAGAAAACACATGAAAGGGGTGCTGGATAGGGGGCTGCTTTTAGACATAGGGTGAATATAAAAAAATGAAAACTGTAGGGATAAAAATAAAGTAGGATACTTGGATTCAGAATGAATCAGCTTTACAAGTACAAACGAGGGGAAATGTGACTAGACAACCGTTCCTAAGAAAAAGATCTGTCACTTTTCATGAATGGTAGTGTGTCTTGGCCTGACATGGCCAAGTGCCAGCTTAGGCTACAGTGAGAGTTTGGTGTCATAAGGGAAGAAAGTGATAATCCTACCGTCCCCTTCCCTGGTCAGACCACACTGGGAAGAGTGCACTGTCTTCTAGGTGCCACAGTTAGGAAGGACATCAGCGACCTTGAAAGTGTTCACAAAAGGGTACTCGGGATGACAGTGAAGGCCTAGTCACCATGTCATATGAGGATTTATTATAAGAAACTGGAGATGTTTAGCCAGAGGGGAAAAAAACTAAAAAAACAAAATTGTTGGCATATGATACCTGCCTCCAAGCCTTAGCACACAGGAGAAAGGTTTGACTTGATCTCAAAGGACATAACTAGGAGAAGTGATTGGAAGTTGCAAAGACAGGAAGCTAGGTTATGTGGAAAGAAAATCTTCCTGACTTCAGGTCTGTCTAGAAGAAGAGTAGGCAGCCCCAGGAGGTAGTGGCCTCCCTGTCCCTGGAAGTTTTTTATTGGAAGCAAGATTGGAGCACTTGTGAAGTGTTATGAAGGAGAATCCCCAAGTATGTACAGTTGAAACTAGATGACCCGTGAAGTCCCTTTGACTTTCAGTTTTGTGATGCTTGGTTACAATTTGGAGTGTTTTCTATTTTTTCTTACTTCCCTATATTTGCCTGTTCTGGGTGTATCCACCTTAACACTGACTATCCAGTAGAAACTAAACAACAGCGTCAGTTATCCTGAAATATTCACAGGCTCTCTTCTGGGCTTCATCATTTCTCTTGAATAATGTGATCTTTCCATTCTTTTATCCAAATCAGGTAGGTATTTTAAGAAGTTGAAATAATAACATACTCACCTGATCAAAAGGAAGTCTTTTTTTGTCATCATCTATTTACTATGAAATATGACAAAGGGAGTTCTTCTTTTCCAACTATCCAGATTGAGACTTCTCCCTGACACTGGTCTTCTTTCCATATGTCACTTTCATCGTCTCTTTGATCCCTGCTGCCTTTTATGGAAGGGAGAATAGAGGCAGACGTTGCCGGAGACAGAGTTTTATAGCCTTCCACACTGTCATATCTGGAGGATCACACGTTCTGCAGAATGAGCTGAGCCATTGATTTAGTAGCTCTATAAACTTGTCACTTTGTGGTTCAAGAAGCAAGTTCTTCATCCCAGTTAGTGACTGGAAGATATAACTGTAAAAGCTTTGTTCACATCATGCTTTCTTAACAGGGCTCTGAAGTAAAAGTCAACAGTTTGGTCAAAAAGTATGCTTCAGCACTCTTGGCCTTGTCAAGCAGAATATGGTTAGGATAACCTATTTGTAGACTTCTACAGGGGATGGGAACTGGACCTATGATTTAATTGGCATGGAGACTCCTGGGTGAGGAGAGTTCCTCTACCGGTACAACAGGTCATCACCTTCTCTGCAGTTTATAATCTTAGTGGGGTTGCCTAGAGCCCTGGGAGGCTAAAGGATTTATCCTAGGGCACAGTCAGTGGGTTTCAAAGGTGGGAATCAAACCCAGTTCCTCCTGGCTTCAAGGCTGACTTTTCTCCACCACACCAGGATGCCTCTGTGAAACTTATACTTGGAGAAAGAAAATAGGTAATAGTGGGCTACGTGTCACTGATGATCCAGCTGATGCCCATAAATTTTTTTTCACTTAGTTATTTTGATGCTTTAATTTTTCAAAATTATTTGTCCCATTTGGAAGCCTTTCTTAATTCAAGGAGACTTTTGCAAAATACTTATCAGATCTTTTAAAAAATATCTTTTTAGGATTCATGCTCCTTGTGAACTCGATGGAGAAATGTACAGTTATGGTGGGAAAGAGTATAAGTTAATTAGTCATTTGTTCTTTGCTTATATCACTATCACTATGCACCTAATCCCTCCATCTATATATAGAAGCTATCCTTGAAATAAATAAATAAAAATCCTGGGTCATCTTCAGTCATCCTGATGAATATCTGGTCCCTGGATCCAGATGGTTCTGAAGAAATGAGGCTGGTGACCTTGCACAGCGCCCCCTTACTCAAAACAAAGTCAAGTGCAAGTCATGTCATCATTTCTCTGATGGCATGGTCTCCTTTGGCAACAAAGGATGAACACAACAACACAACAACAAGACATGGAACTTGCTAATTTACTTAACCCAAATAAGAGTCATTAATAGGATCATTATCCACTTAGAGGGAGATCTGTAATAGAGAGGGTGTCCCAGTGATTTGTGATTGACCTGGCAATTTTAAACATTGTAATTAATCAATAATCTAGTTTGAGTCCTAAATTGCATACTTACTAAGTTTATAGAGTACACAAAGTCAGAAAGTATATCTAACAGTTGGTTGTCAAGATCCCAAAAAATCAAAACAGATCAACACATTGGGCAAAATCCAAGATTAAATTTAACAGAGGTAAATATAACGTATTCCTCTTGGACTGAAAAAATTCTACTTCCCAACTGCAAGATTGGTGAGAAGTTAGTCAAAAGAAATTCTTCTTTAAAATACTTAGCAGTTTTTAGTGGAGCAAATTGGGATCCCCAAAGCTAATATTTTGGGCTATGTTAAGAGAAAAATGTAATGTTCAGAATTTTAGTTTCCACTATTTAGTTTCCACTATTCCAGAATTAAAGTTTCCACTGTACTCTACCTTCTTTAGACTACCTTTGTAGTATTGAGTTCAGTGTTTTCCATATATGTTCTGTCCCCTCTATTAGAATTGAATTCTTTGGGATAAAGAACTGTTTCATTTCCATCTTTGTGTGCTCAATGTCTTGCACATAATAGGTATGATTCTTAAATCATGTCATTAGATGCCCTTTGGTAGTCATTTCCTGTTTCAGTCCATTAAAAAAGAATTTTCAAATAAGAAGACCCATCATTCTCCTTTAACATTCAAAACCTACTGTGTTTAGCATTGAAATCCTTGCTTGTACATTGAAAAAAAAAGTGTGATTTCTGTTTTCAAACTCATGTTGAAAATTTAGACTAATAAATACCTTTCCTCTGGGCATTTGTTACCTGGCTTTTAATAACTGTGAAGAAGATCAGAGACCTCAAAAGTCAAAGTGAATCATTAATTAGATGAAATATGTTTTTGACTATCCACTGATAGGAAGAGAAAATGACCATTTGATGGTCATCAGAACTTTGAGATAATTAATCATGTCATTTGTCATGCTTCTGTCTTTATAAGAAAAAGTTGTCAGACAGATACAATTTAAATTGAAAGCCAAGGGATATTTAAGCTGAGGTTTGGGGGGGAATGCTTCATTTTTTTTCCCCTTGTTCATTTTGCCCGTGTCAGCCACAATGTGGTTTTTGAATATTCAATGTAGTAACATTTGTTTTATCTTTTTAAGAAGTTTCGTTGGTGTGTTTTGCTGTTTATATATTATAATTATATCAATTATCCACTCCTACCTCACAGAATCCTCCCATGTAACAAAGAAGCACAATTAAGCAAAATCAATTACCTCCCTAGTCATTATTTGCTGGATTTGGCATCTTCAATGTCCCTTCTCTATACCTGAAGGGAACGGGTGGGATCCTCACCTCACCTGTGGAATTATTGGCATACTCTAAAGCCATTTTTCTTGACTGTTTCATGATCTTTCTTAGGACTAAAGATGAATACATTTTGCATCCTAGTGAAACACAGACAGAATTTATAAGCTAAGCATGGACCATAAAAAACAAAGAATTTAATTTTAAGATCAAATCTGTGACTCAGTAAAAACAACTCATAGGAACCCTGCAACTGTGTGAGTTTGCATTGTCTTAATATTCAGGAACTTCTACTTTACCAAAATCAATTTCTTATCAGTCAACAAGCATTCTTTTAGCACCTATGTGCCAAGCATGTGCTAAGTGCGGAGATGAAAACAGAAGTGACAGTCACTGCCCATTCTGTGCTCACCCTTTAATTCCCAGTCATCTGATTCCTGCTTTCACCATTCTACAGAAAATACTCCCTTCATTGCCACCAATGACCTCATAGCTGTCATAGCCAATGATCTTATTTTTAAACTTTCAGCAGTATTTGAAACTTCCTGATATTACATTCTCCTGGTGCTCTTTCTACTTGTCTTACTATTACCCAGGCTCCTTCCTAATTCATTTTCCTTCCCCTGTCCCCTAAGAGTACATGTTCCCCAAGGCTTTGGACTAGGTAGTCTTTTCTGCATTCTTTTCCTTGATGATTTCATCTCTTCCCTTCATTTTAAATATCACCTCTGTGCAGATGACTTCCAAGTCTATATTTCCATTCCTAATCTCTTCCCCTAACCTGCCATCTTGTTTTCAACATCCTGCTGGCACCTGGAACTTCATAACTTGGTCCTTCATCCCCCTTCTCCAGACTTCCCTATTTCTGTTGCGTAATGATCCTCTCAGTCACCCAGGCTTAAAACCTTGGAGTCTTATTTGATGTTCCTTTCTGATCTTCCCCTTTCAATTTTGTGGCCAAATCCTATAACATTTACCCTCACAGTAGTTTCTGTTCTTATCTTATCCGTTCCTACTTCTATTAACCTATGTAGGCCCTCATCCCCTCTCAGCTGGACTATTATAATAGCCTCTCAATGAATTCCCCTCTATCTAGTCCTTTCCTCCCCACATCTTTCTATATTCCTTGAAATATTCTTCTTTGTAATGCACTCATGTAAATTTATCATTTCTCTGCTGAAAGAACTTCAGTGACCACCACTTTCCTATAGATTAAAATATAAAATCTTTTGCTTGGCTTTTAAGACCTTTTATAATCTGGCTCCAGCCTACATTTCTTATTTGATGCTTTCGATCTAATACTCTCTAGTCATTTTTTCCTTTTTTTTAAATTCTGAATTTAAACTGTAAATAAAATGGGTATTTCCATATACCTAGTAGAACAGAAAACGGAAATTGCAAATCTCAATTTTGTTCAGCTTCCTTTTACTTTGAAGTATGTTCAGCATGTGACTTTCCTTTTTTATATTTTATTTTTTCCAATTACATGTAAATCAATTTTTTGAATATTTTATTTTTTCAGTTACATGTAAAAAACAATTTTTAACATTCATTTTTTGAAAAAATATGAGTCCCAAATTTTTTCTTGCCCTTTTCCCCTCTTACCTCCTCATGCCCTGAGACAGTAAACAATTTGATATAGGTACTGCATGTGCAGTCATGCAAAACATATTTCCATATTAGTCATGTGGTGAAAGACAACAGCCTCTCCCCCAAAAACATGAAAAAAAATAAAGAAAATGAAAAATAGCATGCTTTGATCTACATTCAGACCCCATTAGTTCTTTCTCTGTAGGTGGATAGCATTTTTCATCATGAGTCCTTTGGAATTATCTTGAATCAATGTATTGATCAGCCATGATACTATATACTGTTACTATGCACAATGTACACAAGAATATTCTATTAAAATCATATACTACAATTTGTTCAGCCATTCTCCAATTGATGGGCATCCCCTCAGTTTCCAATTCTTTGCTGCCACCAAAAGCTGTTATGAATATATTCTTTGGTGCAAATAGGTTCTTTTCCCTTTTTTTATCTCTTTGGGATACAGATCTAATAGTAGTATTGCTAGGTAAAAAGATATGCACAGGATATGGGTAGAGTTCCAAATTGCTCTCTAGCATGATTGGGTCACTTCCCAACTCTACTAACAATGTACTGGTGTCCCACTTTTCCCACATCCCTTCCAACACTTATTTTCCTTTTCCGTCATATTAGCCAATGAGATAGGTGTAAAGTGGTATCTCAGAGTTGTTTTAATTTGAGTTTCCCTAACCATTAGAGCACATGACTTTCATGTTTGATTGTCTTTGCTATTTCTTTGCTTTCCTTATGTTGTCTTCTGTACATTTAAAAAATAATGCTTTGATGACCCTCTTTTCTTTATTTTTTTCAGAACCCTATTTTTTGCCCCTCCTTAATTTCCCCTTTCATTAAAAAAGAAAAAATCCTTTTAGCAAATATGCCTCTTTCAAACAAAAATTTCCATGCTGATTGACCATGTTGTAAAATAGTCCTTTCATTCTACGTGTTGAGTCCATGACCATTTTGTCAAGAGGCAGAGAGCGTGCATACTGTGCTGTAACCAAGCCATTTGCCAGCATTAACCTTTGCTCTCCATCTCAGTGCCAGGTAGTAAATGAGCTGCATCCATATGCTGGCTGGACTGATCTCAGAATTATCTTACCTGAAACTCTAGGTCAAAGTGATTATCTTGGTTCATCTACAGAGAATGAAAATGTGATATTTGGTCCTTGCAGGTGACTGCTGATCATCTCCATTAACTGCTGTGCTCATTGGTTTGACCAAAAGCTACATTCTCACTGGTTCTGAGAACACAGCCTTTGTGTGTACCCCTGCTGGGAGTTAGTGACTCATGCCAATCTTGTCATTGGCAAGTTCCCTGTCGCTAGGGGTATCTAAGGATAAGTCCCGTGTGGGTGATAGAGCTATTGTGTGTATATATCATATATATAATATGACTATTATATATGTATTATATACATAATATGACTATTATATTGATTAACTATCCTATGTTTGTGTTTCCCTCACATAAGAAAAGATAAAATAAAATGAGGAGTCCTCGCCCTTTGCCTTGTTCAACAACAGAGATCATTGTGTTTCTCTGAAGTGTAACTGGGGTTAAAAAAATCAATGATCTGTAATCATTCACAACTAACTGGAAAAACAAAGCGGAACTATTTGATGGGCCAAAACTAATCTCTGCTGCCCTCTAATGGCCAAATCTGGAATAATTTCTAGAGCATCTAGTCTTTCTACCTGACTTTCACTAGCCTCTCTTCCCCCTTCTCTCCTTTTCTGTACATGTGTATGTACATGTTTGTATGCACATCTACAGTTTCCTTGCTTATAGTATGGTGCTCGGTACTGATGAAATCACAGGTCTAGTCTATTCTAGACTGGAATATTTTTGTCTTTATTTTCTGGATATTGATCATATCTTGTCATTAATTTAATATGTTGGATCTGCGATGTTCTCTATGTGGGTTCTCCCTCCAACAGGGTCAGCCATGTTCACTTCACCTTTGTTTATGCTGTACAGTTCTTGTTCATATCAGTCTATGTATTCCTTTGGCTAGGTGGCTAGGAGTACCATCCCTAGAGTCAGGAAGACTCCGCTTCCTGAGTTCAAATCTGGCCTCAGATACTTACTAGCCGTGTGACCTTGGGCAAGTCACTTAACCCTCTTTGTCTCAGTTTCCTCATCTGTATCTGTCCTCATCTCCACTCCAGTATCTGTGCCATGAAAACCCCAAATGGGGTGACAGAGTCAGACACGACTGAAATGACTGAACAGCAGCATTCCTTCACAAAGGATAATTACGTGCTTACTGTATATTTTTTTTACTGTTACACGGACACCTGTAGACTATAAAGATCATCCATGGTCATGACTAAGTTCACAAGGAGTTGTGGACAGCATATTCTCTAAGGTGAGGACGAACAAACGGTATCTTAGCTGAAATACAAGTGGAAGAAAAAATGTCTTCCATGACAGACTGTGTCTACCTACCCTCTTCTCTCATTTCCTACTTGGTGAATTGGGAAGATGGTGCATTTACCCCTTAGAAAAAGGTATGTGCCCTTTAGAATCACTATGACTCAAGTTACTTAGCTAACAATCTCCCTGTCTCTGAGAAGTAGACATTTCAAAAGTCCAATATGTCGTCTAGAATCAAGTGTATTCACTTTTCCTTCTTTGTTGTAGCATTAGTCTATGTGGTTCTTAAGGATTTGGGCCAGTGAGAGCCAGACTTGTAGTCAAGATCTGTGAACGAGTCTTGCCTCAGATCTTGAGCAGTTCTGTGATCTGGGGCAAGTCTCTTGATCCGTCTAAACAACTGTCAAATACTGTATGTGTTTGTCCTTCATTGCCGAAGAAGACCATGCCACCAGAGAAATAATGACATGACTTGTACTTGACTTTGTTTTGAGTGAGGGAGGGCTGTGCAAGTCACCAGCCTCACTTCTCCTCCAGAGCCATCTGAATCCAATGACCAGATATTCATCAAGATGACTGGAGATGACCCAGCATGAGGCAATTGGGGTTAAGTGACTTGCCCAAGGTCACACAGCTAGGGCTTGTCAAGTGTCTGAGGTGAGATTTGATATCAGGTCCTCCTGACTCCTGCACTGGTGCTCTATCCACTGCACCACCTAGCTGCCACTTGTCAAATACTGTGACCTACCGGGAAGGTGTATGTGCTACTTGCATTGGTAGGAGAAGTTTCTTTATTGGATGTTCCCTAATCCAGTGAAATCATAGGGTCAGTCCAAAACAAACAAACAAAAAAGTAACTGATCTAGAGAGGGACATCAATAGGTAAAAACCGCTGACATTCTATGTGGAGACCTAGAATCTTTCCTTAGACTTTGGTGTAGGATCACATGATTAGGAAGGAAGATGTTTGGAGATAATTTAGTAGAACAAATGCATTTAGGAATGCAGTGTCCATACTCAGGGCTGGCCTTATAAGTAAGTGGAATAAGTAGGTGACGAAATATGTGCCGTGATCTAAAGGCCCTCCCCTTCTGTAAATAACTCCCTTCAGTTCCCAAAATGTCACCACTGCAGATTCATGCCTTTGAGTCCTAAAGCGCCTGGCAACACACATAAACACTAGTCACTTACAACATGCCACATGGGACAGATTTGAAGGAGATTGCATTTTAGGAAGGATTTTTATTAACCTAAGTGATCAAACTTTGCTTTTATATATTCATTTTTCCTGGAATATCAGAGAATACAGTGAAAAGTAAAGATTTTTGATTCCTTAAAAAAGTTTTTTTTTTTTGGCAAAGTAGTGCTCTAGAGTTTCAATAACTCTTTCAATAAAAGCCAAGGGGTTGATGTGGTCAGTAAACCCTTGGAGTCAATTCCCATAGCCCAAGTAAGAAATGCTGGCTATGATCTGGCCTTTCTGAAGCTTAATTTGTCAAAGGATGCATTTCCTACATTTGCTGTAGGGGGGCAGCAAGTGCCCAAGAAAAAGAGATCATTCTTCAAGTATAAATGAGAGGTTTATAGAATTTTGCGGAAGGAAATATTCTTTATTAAGAAGCTGAAAATTACATTAGTGGCCCTTTCTCATGCATATCTTATAAAGCAAATGGATCTTTGCTATTTCATTGATGACCTCTCCCTGAATGGGGTTCAATGGTGTATATATAAAGTGCTTTATAACCACAAAAATCTTTAGAAATGTGAACTGCCATTCTTATAAAACTGCCTAGTGTAAAATTCTACCATAGAGGAAGTTTTTATTTAGGCAGGCCCTATTTTTTTCACAGATACACATTATATCAGAGCCAGAGGGACCTAAGAGGACATCTAGTCCAACAAGGACCCAAACTTGAATCCATCCTGCAACATGTCCTATCACTGTATTGCTCTACTAGGAAGTTTTTCTTTATATTAAGCCTAAATTTGTCCCTTTATGACTTGGAATGGATTGCTCCCTGTGAAGTCAAGGAGAAAAACATCTAACTCCCCCCTTCCACATGACATGCCTCCAGATATTTGAAGTTATCCATGCTTATCCATTATATAAACTCCTCCATCATAAATTTTCTCATCTCAGGGCTAAACATCCATAGTCTCTTCACCCATCCTCGTGGCACAATCTTGAAGACCTCAGCCAATCTGGCTGCCATCTTTTGGATGCTTTCTAATTTATCAATGTCCTACTGAATGCAATGCCTAGAACTGAACATGGTGCTCCAGATATGGTCTGACCAGGACAGAGCATGATGAAGCTATCACCTCCCTAATTTCAAACACTATGACTTTGTTAAAGTATCTCAAGGTCATATTAGCTTCTTGACTGCCATATCACTTTCTTTATACTTACTGAATTGGCAATTCACTAAAACTGGGATCTTTTTCTTGCTAACTGATGTCAAGTCATGTGTCCTTACCAAACCTCTTGGCTTCAGTGTTTGGTCATATTCAAGTGCAAGATATGTTATCCCTATTAATTTTCAACTTAAAGAATCAGCCCAAGGTAGTAGATAGAAAGCTAGGTTCTCTGTCTACTTGGTACGTAGTTAGAACTGAGATGAGGGTTCACATCCTGCCTCTGATGAGTACTGGCTGTGTACCCTGGGCAAAGCACTTACACTCTCAGGGCTCTAATCATCTCTTTAAGCTGATAAATCATAGAGAATATGCTGAATTGCTCTGCATTAAGAGGAAATTTCCACATTTTTTCACTATACCAACAAATCACAGGATCAGTCCCAATATTCATATTATTAGATTCAGTCTAGCATTCTATTTCCTTGACATAGTTTTGGATCCTGATTCCATCATCCATTGCATTAGATGTTCCATTCTAACTTTGTATTGTTTCCCTATGTGATGAGTATGTATCCGAGCTTCTGTCCAAGTCGTTGATAAAAATGTTAAATAGTGCAAAACTAAGCTGAGATTCCTGGGGCATTACATCAGAGCATTCCCTCCAAGGTGATATTGAACAATTAATTATGCTTCTTGGATATGGTTGTTTAACTGGTTGCTATTGGTTCTTTATTTCTTTTGACGGCACCACCATCCTTTTAATTACCGAGGTCCATGATCTAGGTTCCATTCTTGACTTTTCCATCTCCTTCACTCCCCTATATCTAATCTGTTGCCATGTCCTATTGGTTCTGCCTCCACAATGTGCTACACATCCTTTCCTTCACTTCCATGATCTATTAGTTTTGCTGCCCTGTCAAAAAAAGAAGATAAGAAAAAGAAGGAAGGAAGGAAGGAAGGAAGGAAGGAAGGAAGGAAGGAAGGAAGGAAGGAAGGAAGGAAGGAAGGAAGGAAGGAAGGACATTAATTTGGTATGACCTATCCTTGATAAAACCAGGCTGATGAGTATTGCAGTCAGAAAGACCCAAGTTCATAACCTGTCTCAGACACTTACTGAGTGACCTTGACATAAGTTATTAACCTCTCAACTTCAGTGTCCCAGATCTGTAAAATGGGAATGACAGCACCTCTCCCACAGATTTGTTAGAAGGATTAAGTGACATGAAAATTGTAAAACACTTTGCAGATCTTAAAGTGTTATATAAATGCTAGCATCATCATCATTACCATCATCCACCAGCTCAGCCACTGCCCAATTCAATTGTTTAACATCTCTTCCCAGGATTACTCCAAGACCTCCCAGATGGCCTCCAATCTCTGCCCTCTCCAAACCATTCTCACACTATGGATAAACTGATGTTACTTAAATACAGATCTGGTCATGTTACACTTCAGGGAATTTTTATTTTCTCTAGGATTAAAAAGAAGAGAAAAGAAAAGAAAAACATGTTATCCTGGCATGAAAAAACTGTACAATATGGTTCCCATCTCTTTCTCTGGTATTATTTCACATTACTCCCTTACAGACACTCTCTGGTCCAGACAGATTGACCTACTGTTCTCTGAATACAGTATTCTATCTCTGCCTCTTTCTTCTAACAGGTGCTCCTCCATACCTGGAGTAATCTTCCTTCTCATCTCTGCCTATTAGAATCAGATCTTTCAAGGCTCGGCTTAGATGCCATCTCCACAATGCCATTCCCGATTCCCCCAGTGATTACTGCTTTCTCCATCATGAAGTGATTCTACATCAGTTTTGTTGTACATTGGGTTTGCTTATCTGTGTGCATGTTGATACATCTAGTAGAATATTAACCCCTAGAGGATGGGAACTGTTTCCTTTGTAGCCCCAGCAACTAGCATACTGCTTTGCACTACTAGGTATTTAATCACTGCACCTTAACCACAAAAAAAAAGCATAAAATACTTTAGCATATGCCTTGTTAAAATTTAAGTAAATTGTATCTCTAGCAATCCACTAATCAACCAGGCTAACAACCCTGTCACAAAAGGAAACACGATTAGTCTGGCATGATCAGACCTTGATTAAACCATGCCAGCTCTAGTGCACTAGTGAGCTCTGACTTGATCCAGCATGAGTTCCGATTCTTCTCCTTTCTCTGGACCTGGATCTTACCTGCTTTCCCAGGACACTTCTTTCCTGCAGTCCTGTTCCTTGTTCTTAATTGAGGGGATATTACAAAATACATACACACACATACACACGCACGCACGCACGCACACAGGTTGGGGAAGGGGAAAGATTAATTATATGGCCTCAATCTACCATGTAATGTTGGTTATCATGGACTTGACTACTGGGCTTCCCAACCAGAACTTTCTGCAACCTAAGTCCAGGGTTCTACAAAACAGAATAAGGAGCCTATTCTTAAAATAGCACCTAGTGTGCTGGGGTCTGGGCCTCCTAATAATCAACAAACATTTATTAAGCATCTTCTCTGTGTCAAGCACTGTGCTAAGGCAAGAGCAATACAAATATAAGCATTAGACAATTCCCACCTTCAAGAAGTTTACTTCTAACAGGATACTACAGTAGAGTGGTGTACAGGGAATTGTGTCCAAGAAAGGGAGTTTGAGACACAGTAGTCACAGGGATTATGAGTGGCATCATTCACCCATAAATCAGTATGCCCTTTTTAACAGTGATGACACTATCCTTTTGACTATTAATCCAAGAGCAAGAGGGGGAATAGAATGAATGGGAGAAGGGGATCAGGAAGAGACAGTTGAAGGCTGCACAGTAAATGGGGTATGGAGCATGGTCTGACCCTTGCTAGATACAGTGAAGTGAGGTGAATTTTCCCTATGTCATTCACCCACCAGTCAGGATGACTCAACCCTCAGGCAAAACCCCTATGCTCCTAACCTTGGGGAAGGAAAGGTCAATAAATTTCCAATTCACTTATGGAAATGGAGTAGGGTACATCCCTAAGAACATTACCCGTATAGGGACTTACCTAGAACCCTGGCCCTTCTGAGCTCCAAAGCCAATGGTATTCCTTCTTTGGAATTAAGTGGGCTAGTAGAATAGTCACCAGCATCAGTTTCGGAGCTAATGCTGCCTTAAATACTCCTGTTCTTAATGAGGCAGCTGGATGGTGCACTGGACAGGCCTGGAGTGCCAGGCCTGAAGTCAGGAAGACTCCTCTTCCTCAATTCAAATCCAACTCAGACACTAACTAGCTGTGTGATCCTAGGCAAGTCACTTAACCCCATTTGTCTCAGTTTTCTCATCTATAAAATGAGCAGGAGAAAGAAATGGCAAACCACTCTAGTATCTCCACCAAGGAAACCTCAAATGGGATCATGAAGAGTCAGAAACAATTTAAAAACTACTGAACTGGGGAGTAATTGGAAACCCCTGTCGACAGTGACTACGTCTATGCCACAGCATGTCAGCCTCTTCTCTCCTGGTCAATATCAGGGGACTCTTTGGTCTTTCTATTTTCCTCTTCCATATACTTTTTTTCTTGAGATCACAGGTTCTGCCCCTTTCTGCTTCTCAGGAATAGATTTTCCTGCCCCTTTCCCTGTAGTGCTGGGTCTAATCAACAGTACTGAAGAAACTTCAAAGACCTGGGTTCATATTCTGCTTCTCCCCCTTATTGCCTGTGTGACATTTTTTATTAAATAAGTCTCACTTGAGCCTCACTTTCTTTTATGAAAGGAGGGCTTGTAAGATTGTACAGATTTAGAGTTGGAAGGGAAGGGCACTAGGACCAGCTTGAAAAAACTTAAAACCAAAATGGTTAAGTAACTAGTCCATGGCCACACAGCTGGTAAGCCTATCTTCCTGTCTCAGAATCCAGTGTCCTGGCCTTTATACTAATTCTCAAGGGATTTTTGAAAAGATAATTGCTAAGACCTCTTCTAACTCTAATCCTGTGATCTCTCTTGCTGATTAAATATGGATCATTTAATCATATCTTCATATCTCTGCCTTGGCAAGCCCTCTCTCTCCTAGCACTGAATGTGCAACTGACTTATTGATGAAATTTCATTCCACCATCCATGGAGGGGTGTGGGAGTGGCGTCTGAAGTAAATGTTTTTACTTATTGACAAAGTGTCCTCAGAAAAAAGTAACTTTGCTGAACTGGCCACTGAAGTAGGAAAACTAACATGCCACTTGTTTAATCAGATCTTAAAATTCTTATCAATTAGCATGTATTTATTAAGGACCTACTATGTGCCAGTCACTGTGCTAGATGCTGAGAACCCAAAGATAATGAAACAGACATAACTGTAGAGCCTACGTTCTATTCAATATTAAAGACAGAAATGTATCAGAATCTACCCCTAAATTAATTAAAGATGAAATTATGTCTTTCTACAAGTGTTTGAAGCTTCCATAAGTCAAATACAAAATCTAAGTGCAGTCAGTGCATTTTGGAGCAAAGGTTTTGAAGAGCATTAGAGGTTTTTTCTTTCTTTTCTTTCTCTGTGCATTTTGCAAAGGGTTAAGTATAAGAACCCTTCATCAGAGACCTGTTTTCATAACTGGGATCTTCCCTCCTTTCCTTTTTTCTTTCTTTCCTTCTTTCTTTCTTTCTTTCCTTCTTTCCTTCTTTCCTTCCTTCTTTCTTTCTTTCTTCCTTCTTTCCTTTCTTTCATTCTTTCTTATTCTTTCAGAACTCTTCAGTCTGACTCCTATACCACATTAATGTGGCCAGACCCATATTTTCAATCATCTTCTTTCACTCCCATCCTCAGGGCTAATGACAGTAGGAATTTATCATTGGTCAAATAGAAGAAACTATTTCCAAACAGGAGGCAGTGAGAAGTAATGAATGCAGTGCTCAATCTAGAAATCCTTATTAGTTCTATAATTCTGGTCAGCTAATTTTATTTTTCTGGGGCTCGGTTTTCTCATCTGTGAAATAGAGGGGGATGGTTGGGCTGGATTTGTTAGCTTCTAAAATGAAGTTTGAAGTCTCTGATCTTGTGATCAAACCATGAAACACTTTCGCTTTGGATCCCCTTTCAGGATCACATCTGCTTGTCTTTGGAAATTCTGTGGCTCTAGACATAGGAAATAGCCAGCACTGGCTCCTTGTTAAGACAAGTACTGAGTCCGTTGCAAACAGCAGTAGCATGACAATGTTTGGAAATGCTCAATTTAATTAAAGAGTCCCTCTGATCAACCTTTAGACCTGAATGTTTCCGAAATCATCCAAAGCCTGACATGAAGGCTGAATTCCTTGAAGTGTTTCCAAGGTGCCTTTTGAATGATTTTCCCCACAGATCCTATCAGGAGCATGCAGCTGGGAGAGTGGAGCTCTGGTTCTCTGGGCCGTTCTAACAATAGGGTTTTGTTTCATTCCCCCACCCCCAATCTAACCCTCTTCTCTATATTAGCCAACTATCCTCTTCACTCCCTCTCCTAAGGAGTGTGATGTAGGTAATTCCCCAGACCCAGAAGGGGCTACAATTTTGTGGTGAGATGATCTGTATCAAATCAACAGGAAACTTTGATGTCCTCTGGATAATAGTTAAATTCAGAATCCAAAAGAAAAGTCTTCAATCAGATTACCAGTTGCTGGTGAAAACCAGATTCGAACAGCCTGCTTCTCTTGAGAATGAAAGTCTCTTTGGCATTTATCTAGTTCCAACCAAGTACTAGGCGCTGAGCCTCATTTAGAAATAATCCTGGAGTTAGTAAAAGGAGAAAGAAACATAAAGAGAATTCTTCCTTTGCCTTAGGTTTAGCCAGGAGGAGTCTTTCAAGACCACCCTCTTTTCTCTTTTTCAAGGAGGAAGGGAAAGGCACAGGATCTAGTGCTTAATATGGTTCTAATGTTATAGTTCCAAGTGTGGCCTATGATTTGGAATGTACTGCTTCTGATCATCTGAGAATCAAAGGACACAAGAACCAGGTATCCATCTTCATTGTTTAATTCATCTCCTTCTAAAGCAGCCCAGGGTGACTTTTTTTTCTCTTTTAAATTCATTAAGGAGTTTCATGTAGTAGCTAAGACACCTTTAATCTTAGCAGCTTTGTTCTGAGCAAAGGAGACAGATGCCAGTCAATCAATAAGTATTTATTATGATCTAAAATATACCAGGAACTATGCTAGGAGCTAGTAGTCCCTGCCCTCAAGAAGCTAACATTCTGTCAGAGCAATGAATTGTACATAGAGGATGTCCCAAAAATCTTGGTGCGGGTTTAAGCTTAAACTCCCTTTGTCTAAGTATGCAGAGAATAAATAGAAAAATAAATACAAGAGCCCAGGAAGGGAGGGCACTAACAATTGTGGAGATAAGTTGTCAGGAATCTTGTTCAGAAATAGCTTTTCATTATAGTCAGTTCTGCTATAAGGCTTATTTAGAAAAGGTGGATTTGTTCCCGAGCCACCAATACATTAGGGAATGATAAAGCATGACTTGAATTTTGCCCTGAAGAAAGTGAGAATGTAGGAAACTGACCGATTTCACAATAACTCACATGCTACAAGCCTTCCAGCTCCCACTTTCAGAAGCAAACTTTGGGTCTTTTGCAAAGTAAAGTACCATATTTATCATAGATCTTCTGGTGCAATTGGAGCTGTGGATGGAAGAGGGCTAGTGGCCGCCCAACACTCCACCCCCAACTCCTCACCTTCTGCTACAGAAGATCCCTAAGCCCACATCCTGAAATGACAACCTATTCAAGCCTTTGAGCCCAGCCCAGACTTGTGAGAACCAGGTTACAGGCCAAACAACAGCCTCAAGATACTATTGTAGTAGTTTGGGTATTTTTTTTACCTATTTAATATGTGCAAAATTACTTTTATTGCATCCCTATCTTTTTTTTTATTGTGTCACTGACAGTTTTGAATGCTGTGCCTCTAAGGCCATTTTTCCCACAAGACCTATGAATTTTGCATAGCAGGGTGATTTTTAAGAATGCATATGTCCTCATATGAAAGAATTGACTATAAACTATGAAAAATATAAAAATAGATAAATCCATATTCATATAGTTAAAAATTTTTCATATAGAGTTGCTTTTTTTTCTTTTTTAAAGGCAGTTGCAAGTGGGAGTCCATGTTCTGAATTCTAAAATTTCTTATAGTCATCCCCCAGAAATCTCATGGTATCTGGTCTGAGAAATTTCTGTAAGGCTAGGCAAGGATGGGGAACCTACAACCTCAAGGCCACATATGGCCCTCTAGGTCCTCAGGTGTGACTCTTGGACTAAATCCAAACTTCACAGAACAAATCCTTTTAATAAAACTAGGACTCAATCAGAAGGCCGCACCACATGTGACCTCGAGGCCACGGGTTCCCTAACCCTGGTTTAGAGTCTCAGAAGCATATTTGTCCAGCAATGGACATCATTGAATGCTTGCTCCCTCAGGGCAAATGAACTCAGCCTCATGAGCAGTGAAAACAGTGGATTGTGTAATAATCACCATCGTCATCACCAGTAATAAACATAGGTTGAGCACCTACTGTGAGCAGGCTACTGTGACAAGTGAAAAGGTAGATAAAGAGTCTTCCAGCGGTTCACACTATAGGTAGGGAGACATAACAGAAGTATGAAAGATAGCTTGTAGACAAGTTTACTTGGTTGTACTCAATGGAAATTTCCTGTATGGATGAAGATCACTGATTTATATTGTGCTTTGCCCCCCACTTACTCAATTCTCAAATATTTGCATTCCAGCTTTCAGCTTCATTACTCAACTGAAAGAACTTCCTCCAAAATCACCACTGATTTCCAAATTCTCAGATCTGATGGCCTTTCTCAGTCCTCACCTTTACTGACTTTACTGTGATGCTCAACACTTTTGACTGCCCCTATCCTCCTAAATTCTGTCTCCTCCCTGCTTTGTTTTCTTGCCTGTCTGATAGTGTCTTCTCAGTCTCCTTGCCTGGCATATGTATCATGCCCCTAACCGCAGGTGTTCCCTAAGGCTCTGTCCTAACTTCCCTCCTCTCTTCTCTTTATAATCTCTCAGTGATCTCACCAATTCCCATGGGTACAACTATGATCTCTATATAGATAATTCCCAGAGTCACATATCCATCCCAAGTCTCCCTTCTGAGCTCCAGTTAGATTTCCAACTACCCAAAGGATGTTTCAAACTTGATGTCTTTTAGACATCTCCAATACAGCATGTCTAAAACTGGAGTCATTGTTGCTCCCTACCCCCAGTTTCTACATATCCACTCTCTACTAAACGTCTCTGTTTCCATCAGAGCCACCACCAGGCTTTTAGTCTCTTTGCTTCAAAACTCTAGCAGTGTCCTTGCTTCAACATTCTCTCTCACCCCACATAACCAGTCAGTTGCCAAATCTCATCATTTCTACATCAGATCAGTTCTTCCTTATGTCTCTCTCCAGTGCATCTAAAGTACAGATCCAGCTATCTCTCTTCCATGCTCAAACTCCAGTGGCTCCTTTTGACTTTTAGGATCAAATAGAAGAGCTTCCCTGACTTTTAAAACCCTTCCAACCTGAGCCCCAGTCTACCTTTCCAAACTTCATATTCTTTAATCCCCTTCCTGAATTCTATGGTCCAGCCAAACTAGTCTTCTTCCTATTCCTCATACAAGTTCTGTACCCCATCTCCGACTCTGCATTGGCCATTGGCCATGCCTGGAATGCACTCCTTCCTCACCCCTGCTTCTATCAACCCTCGTTTATTTAGAAATTCAAGTACTAACTGTGGCATTTTAAAAGTTTGAGAGACATAAATTCTGGGTAATTTAATTACTTTATTAATAATACCAGCATTTTAAAGAAAGGATGGTCATTTGACCATCTTTCTCTTAGACTAAAGACAATCGTGGCCACAGTCTCACAGCTTATATGCACATTGGAAGAGGGGTCGCAACAAGGGTGACAATCAACTCTAATTGGTCAACAATTAATGACAGAATGAATGTCACAATGAGGGGCTGGACCTGAACTTAGATGATATTGTTTATTTCCAAATTACCCCCAGCCTTGGGTAACCTATTCAAATAATTTATCCCCCACCCAAGACTGAGTAGAAGGGAGTTTTACCTTAGATTAGAAGTCAGGTTTAGTTTGGTGGAGTAGCAATACCCAGAATGAGGAGAATATCAATCCTATCTTCCATCAGCCCTGTCCTTGAGAGATTTGCCAAGGAAATGGAACAGGGAGCTATACCAACTGAGAATCATGTTGATCCTTAGTCATATACCAACTTAATTTAATCAAATTCTGGCTCTGACACTTATTTCCTCAGTGGACTTGGACAAATCAGTTCATTTCTGTAGACCTCAGTTTTCCTCATCTTTAAAATGAGCAGATTAGACCAGACGGTTCTCAAGGTCTTTTCCAGCTCTACGCTTATGACCCTGTGATCCACTCTAGCTTTAAATTTCTGATACAATGACTGAGATGCTGGATTTGGAGTCAGAAGACCTTGGTTTGCATCCTAGCCCTTGTCCATGGTTACATAACTAATGTTTCTTCTAGACGCTAAAGTCAGCCTTCTATAGACTCTGACATGGTACGTCTCAAGTTTTGTGTTTGTGTTTTTTAAGATTTTTGGTAAAAGATTTAATTCTTTAAAAGACAGCTGATAATTAATAATCATTCATCATTAAGTGCCTACTACATGCCAGGCAATGGGAGATCTTGGGTAAACCATTTAACCTCTGTGAGTCTCAATTTCCTCGTCTATGAAATAAAGGGGTTGATCTCTATGGTCTCTAAGGTCCCTTCCAACTCTAACTCTGTGTTACCATGATTTTGTATTTACATTGTTTGCATCTTGTCTCCCACATACGATTGTAAACTCCTTGAGGTTAAGGACTGTCTTTTGTCTCTTTGTATCCCCAGGACAGTATCGGGCACATAGTAGGCACTTAACAAATGTTTATTGAATTGAATAGTCTTAACTATCTTGTAAGATATTAGGTTTTAATATAAGATATTAGGTTTTCAACAAAGTGGTACAGTGGAGAGAACACCGGATTTGGGGTCAGGACACTTACTAACTGTATGATCCTGGGCAAGTCACAATCTCTATTTGCCTTAGTTTCCTCATCTGTAAAATGGGGATAATAATAGCAGCTACCTCCCAGGGTTGTTGTGAGGATCAAATGAGATAATAACTGTAAAGCACTTAACAAAGTGGCTGACACATAGTAGGCATTTTATAAATGTTAGCTATTATTATTCTGTGAGGGCAAGTCTTTGGGTCTTCCATAATAATTAAAACAGGGTATTATAGTGTGTAGACAGTGCTTTAAAAAAAATTACTTTGAGCCAAGTGGCACTGAATCCCTGCTAAGTTGGATGCCACTCAGATGAGTGACGTTTGTTGCCCATGGAGATATTTGATACCTGGGGAACTTTCGGTTCAGGTCTTTACATGTCCTACATTTGGCTAAGTGCTGATGGGACTTCCCAGTGAGAAATCTTGGTCTATTGAAAATTAACCCAGGAATGTCAGTGACCCCATCACCCACATCCTCTGATTTTAACAAAAATCAATTTTCTTGTCAACTGCCCCACACAAACAGCAACCAGAAGGAGTGGAAAATTCACCCACGGAGGGAAAGAGCAGAAGTCTGAGCTGTTGGATTTGCATGGTGGGCTTGGGGGATGGGAGAAGGAAATGAATGAATATCCATTAAGAGGAATTTGCGGACGCATGAAAACTGGCAAGAGTTCTGTTAAGATGAAGCAGTTGACCCATCGAAAACCCAGTAAGTCTCAGTTAACAAAAGGCAGTTACCGCTTTTCTGAGTGTGAGTGCTAACTTTGCCTGCCACCAGACAGGGTCTGATTTGTAAGGATGATGGATTGCAGGGATTCAACCTGTCCTTGATTTTTGTTTTAAGTTGGCTCTGGACCAGAGTAACATCGTTTGGCTCTTACTTTGTAATTTGCAGGCAAAGTATCTGTGCTTAGTAGCCATTCTTCGACTTTATCTTGTAAAATAAAGATAAAACAACTGCCAAAAGGAGAGTGTCCTGCCAATGTTTTTGAAATAAGAAATATGTAAATGAAAACCATCTCTTGCATACTGAGCTTTTCCCTCTCTTGCTAGCAGGATGAGAGCAAGATATGTGATCACATGATCACACATATATGCCTGTGTATGCAGAACATTTCAAATTGGTTGGTTTGCTTTCAAAAAATGCAGCGTTGAACAAATTGTTTGCGTTAAATGTAAACACATCTGAACAACTGGCAATTTAAACTTCTGTGCTGATGGTTGTGAAAGCTGTCATAGGCTCGTTCACTCCCCCATAACTCAGAGTGGGTGGGTAATTCCTACAGAAACTGAGAGCCAGGTCAAATAGAGACTACTAATTTGTAACTAGGTGGGTGGGAGGGATGGAGAGGCATCTGGCTTGCCCAAAGAGCTCTCTGAGAGGTTATGGTCATTTAAAAAGGATTATCTCCTAAAGGGATGTTTGTTTTGGTCATTTGATTTACATCTCACTCTTGAAGCCTGACCGGGTACCCTGGCTCTGAGTCGTCTGGTAATAAGCCAACTATATAACGATGGGTGTACTTCTAGGAATCTAAATAGCCCACCTACAAAACAACCAGCTTTTTTCTTCCATCCCATTTCTGTAGCAGATATGGATTATCCTACCCTGTTTTTTTTAATCTAACAATCTGCAGGAAAAAAATCACTTAAGCCCAATTTAATTAGTTTTGATGAGATAAAGTTGCCCAATACTATATGTTTTTATTTGGAAAAAATCTAATAATGTCAAATGATTAATTTCTCTCTTTGCTTCCCATTTTCTGCTTATGGCTGGGAGGTCAACTAGTTGGCAGTCAATAGAAAATGGCACTTTGCCATCACTGGATTGGGAAGAAAAGTTGGCAAGTTTCCAATTCCCCACCATCCCTTTCAGACCCTCCCTCTATTGTCATTCATCTTTCACCTTTAAGGTTCACTCCCTTTTACTTTATGTCATCCCACCCTGATCCTTGTTATCTCCATTTTTGTCAAGGAGTTCAGCACCTGGTCCTCCTCCCCATCCTCATCCCTTGCCTTTTACCAGGGGACTTGACTATTCATGTCAATGTATCTTCTAACACCCTGATTTCCCTGATCATCAGCCTCCAATGATTCCTTTGACCTCTCCCTATGAGTCCACCCTAATCACCTCCAAAGATGGTCCTACCTGGTGTAGTGGCAGGGGAACTATTTCTGGATCAGTGTTCAGATTCTACCTTTGTTGCTGATTTACATATGTGACATTGGGCAGGTCACATAAATGCTCTGATCTCAAGTATCTTCATGTAATTATAACAGGTGACATTTGTGAAGCACTTTAAACTTTGTAAAGCGCTTTGTGTATTTATTTAATTTGACCACAACAACCCTGGGAAGAAAGGGCTATTATCCTCCACTTGACAGGTAAGGGTTTTGACCCTCAGAGAGGTCAAATGATGTGCAGGATCCCATAGCTATTATGAATTAGAGGTTAGATTTGAATTCAGATCTTTCTGACTTCAAACCTAGCCCTTTAGCCGCTAAACCACCAAACTGCCCATTATGTGAAATAGGAATTATAATACCTGTGGTACTTACCTGGCAGGGTGGTTGAAAGAATCAGTTAGAGATAATCTACGTAAGACAGGTTGGTTGTCAGTCATGTTCAATCATGTTCGATTCTTCATGACCCCATTTGGGATTTTCTTGGCAAAGATACTGGAGTGGTTTGCCATTTCCTTCTCCGGCTCATTTTAAAGATGAGGAAACTGCGGTAAACTGGGTTAAATGACTTGCCCAGGGTTACACAGCTAGGAAGTGTCTGAGAGGGGATTTGAACTCAGGAAGATGAGTCTTTCTGGCATCAGACCTGGCATTCTATCTACTGTGCCACCTAGCTGAGAGGTTATACTTTTTAAAGTCTATATAAGGGGTAGGGAACCTGTGACTTCCAGGCCACATGTGGCCCTCTAAGTCCTTGGGTGTGGCCTTTGGATTGAGTCCCAAACTTCATAGAACAAATTCTTTTATTAAGGGGATTTGGTCTGTGAAATTTGGATTCAGTCAAAGGGTCACACTTGAGGATCTAGAGGGTCATATGTGGCCTTGAGGCTGCAGGTTCCCCATCCCTGGTCTATAAAATGATAGTTACTATTTAGTACTCACTATGTTGAAGGTTATGTGGTAGAACTTGCTGGGTATAAAATATTTAATATGTTAGAGCCCCTTACCCTGTTTTAAAAAACCTGTAAGAGTGGCAGAATATGATCTTACAGTCATGAATAAAAACTTAAAGCATCTACCATCTTGCAATCCACTAGAAAAGAGGCATTTGAACTCAGAAAATGGAGAGGAGCAGGGACTTTTAAATTGTCAACTACTCAGGTTGCCTTGTGTTTGTCAGAGAAGGGGATGTGTGCCATGGAGTGGTTTTTCTTGGGAAGGAGAACAATAAAACTTCTGTTAACTGAAACCCAACTAGATCTTTGCCTGGATGACGTATTTGCTTAACACTTGAAAATTAAGACTTAGGGGATATAATAGCTGTCTTTAAATATTGGAGTGATTGTCATGAGGAAGAAAAAAATAGTTTTATTCTGTTTGGCCCCAGAGGAAAGAACTAGCACCAACGGGTAAAAGATCGAAGGAGACAAAGTTTTGGTTCAGTATAAGGAGCGACCTCCTCACAATGAGAACTGTTTCACAATGAGCTCCCTTGAGAGGCTGGTTCACCATCCATTGGGATATTGAAGCAGAAGTGGACAACTACTTTGGGGGATATAATAAAAGGAATTTTTGTTTCAGGTGGGAGTTGGAGTAAATGACTCTGAAGTCCCTTCCAACTATGAGATTCCACGATTCTACTTGACTCTTATGTGAAAGATGTAGGAAATAGATTCAGGGGCACAGACAAAGAAGTGACATCTAGATTAGAGCATTGGTTTGGGAATTTATTCAGTGCAACCTCCTATACCTTTTATAGGTATATGCATAGCCCTACATAGTAAGAATTAATGTTCAGCATATGACTTGAAAATTTCTGTAAGGCCTCAAGCTTTCAAAGATTTAAATTGCATTAACCATATTGTACTTAATAAAAGCCAGGCTATGGAGTGATAAATACATCATAGAAAGCCAGAGTTGAAATAAGTACTCTAGTTGAATCATAAAATTCAATCAAACAAACCACTCTACTCTTGAACTCTTTTGTTTAAGAGGTGTTCACTGCAACAGTTTCTCTTGGTTTCACCAGATGATCACTTTGGCCTTGATAATAGTCTCTTGAAGGCTGACGGTGTAGAAATGAGAAGACAGAAAAAAAGGAGACTGTTGGCTGGTAGTTCTAAGAGGGAAGACTATGTTGAGAAAAGGTGATGATCTATATACAAGATGGGATTAAAAAATGAATAAATTTTATTTGGGAAGAAAGAGTGGATTAGAAAATAATAAATTTTAGATGGGAAGAAAGAGTGGAGGGATTTTATACAATTTTCAGTAGAAAAGACTTTCTGCAGACTAATGTCAAGACTATCTCAATATGGCCTTAGTCTGCCTTTACCATTTTTATTTCATATTACTCTCTTTTATGTACTTCATGTTCCAGGCAAACTGAACAATTTTTATCCCACTTCTTGTGCTACCTTCTCCCATTTTCATGTCTTTGCTCACCTTATCCACCATGCCTAGAGTATGTTTCCTTCATATATACTTTTTAAAGAGACTCAGTCACTTCTTTTATATTTCTATCCATAGCCCCTAGGAGAAGGCAGCTAAGTGGCACAATGGATAGAGTGCTAGGTGTGGAGTGAGGAAGACCTGAGTTCAAATCTGGTCTCAGACACTTCCTATCTGGGTGACCCCGGACAAGTCACTTCACCCATTTGCCTCAGTTTCCTCATCTGTAAAATGAACTGGAGAAGGAAATGGCCAACCACTCCAGTGTCTTTGCCAAGAAAGCACCAAGTGGGGTCATGAAGAGTCTGACACAGATGAACAACAAGACCTGAAGTGTCATGTAGTATACAGGAAGCATTTAATAAATGCCTCTTGATTGATTCACCCCCTCCATTACAGTCACTTTCTCTTGCCTTCAAGGTCTAGGAGAAGTGGTACCTCTTCCATGAAGTTTTCCCTGATACTCAGCTAAAAGTGATCAAATTTCTCATAGCACTTTGCTGGACTTTCCTTTGTTTTTATCTCACTCTCTCTTACACCCTAATTATTTATGTAGATGTTTTTCTTCTCATTAGATTGTTGGTAACTTTGGAACAGGATCTGCATAGTACAGCACTTTTGGGTCCCTAGACCTAGCACATTGTCTTGCAAATATTAGGTGTTTAATGGGTGCTTCTCAAATTGAAGACATCTAGGAAAGCAAGAGGCCTTGAAACTGTGCCATGAAGGAGTAGTTGGAAGAACTGGGATGTTTCAAAGAGAGAAGAGAAGATGAAACATGATCCCTGGGTTCAAGTATTTGAAGGTCTGTCATGTTGAGTACAGATTAAATTTATTTTGCTTGACTCCAGATACAAATCCAGAACCAACAGGTAGAAATAACTGAGACATTCTACTTTTCACCTCATTATATGTCAAAACTTCCTAATGATCAGAGTTGTCAGAAAAGTGTAATGAGCTGCCTCAAATAGGTAGTGACCCCTCTGTCCCTGGAGAGGTTTAGGTATTGTCTGGATGACCCCATTAGAGGTAGGGGTAGATGGGGTGTTCAGGTAGGACTGGTGTGAGGGCTTGCCCAGCCCTATTCATAATAGCTCCTCCACCTTCATTCAGCTCTCACGTGTGATTCCAAGAAGCTGTAATATGCCCAAGGGCCACAGCCTAGGAAACCATCTTGACTAAACCAGGTTGACAGTAACCAACAGGTTATCTGAAATCAGTCAGTGAACTAGGGGGGTGTCTCCCTCAAACATGTGAAGACTTTCCTGGGCAGAATGGGTAGTTGAGAACAATTGAAAGTAGCTGGCACTATGAAGAACATAGGTCTTGGCCAAGACATGGAAGGCATCAAGGTCTACCTCCCAGGCAGTCGTCCTGACTTTTGTCATGCCACTGCACTTTGATGACTCTGGAAGAGAGAGTGAGATTGATGACATTATGTAACTGGACCACTTAAATCCAATTCATCCATGAGTCAAGACATCATCCTGTGACATCACTGGTCTTCTTGAAAAAGGAATGACAACTTTAGGTTGGAGATGGAGGCTCAGGTTTTCCTTTGAACTAAATGACCTCCCTGACATCTTGCAATTCTGAATTTCTAAGATTCCAATCTCACTGAAATTCATTATATTTGACAAAGTTATAGCCATTTCAACTTTATTCATTTAAATTATTATACAAAGTTTGCCTCTTAGTAGGAAAGTTTAATCTTCAACAATGCCATCTATTTTGACAGCAAGAAGCAACTATGTCAACATTCAGCTGGGGGATTATTTGGAATTGTGATGAAATCAGCATCTTTTGTCCCAGGATTTTAAGCCAAATTTGAGAAGGAATAAAATTTAAAAAAAATTAAAAACCCCTACTTTGCTAGCCAGCTCTTTCCAGTTAGTACTGGGTGGTGGCTTGCTAGGAAAAAATACACTATGTGAAACTGAATAAGCACAGTGTATACGTGCTAGGTGAGGAGCGAAGAATGGTGTTCGGATTGAGTTAAATGTTCCATTTTACATTTTGCGTGGGTGAAATAGATATACCTCTGAAATTGCTGGTTATGATTAGTCCAGTGGATGGAATTGGCTGACCAGAGTTTACCCTGATCAAGTACAGCATCTCGGTGTTTTGACATTCTCAGTTGATTTTAATAGTAGGTGTGAATGAAGTAGACTTATTTTACTTTTACCAGGGCAGTTTACTTTGGAGCTCAGCACTTTCTAACATCTGAGAGTTGTAAACAAGAGGTCTATGAAGTGTGAAAAGAGTAAAGACATGAATTTTCTCACCAGAGTCATAGCACGCTGGAGACTTTTTAAAGCTGGAAGTGATTTTAGAGGTCCTTCAAATTCTTCACCTTGGTGTGTTGTAAAGCCTTCACCATCATCATCATCATCATCATCCTAGCAGTAAATAAAGCAGAACTAGGAGAACAAATTATTCAAAAATATTATAAAAATATAATAAAATGTTGCAACATGTAATATTAATAATATTATAAAATATTATAAAATTTTTTGAAAGACTTGAGAACCCTGATCCACACAATTACCTCTCCAGTTGTCTTGTGCTTTCTTATCTGAGTTCATATTGTTAACACACACACACACACACACACACACACACACACCACCCCCACCAAGAAAGCATAATGTCCTTAAAGGCTGGTCCGGTCTTTCATTTTAGCTGTGTATCTCTTGCAGCTAGCACAGTGTCTGCTACATAAAAGATCCCTAATAAATATGATCAGTTGAATTGAATCAAGGGATCCCAGATCTAGAGGGGACCTTAGGAGTCATGTAGTTGCACCTCCTCATTTTACAAATAAGGGGAGAGAAGTGCAAAGTATCTTGCTCCAGGTCACTTAGTCAGTATTAGAGCTAGTATTTGCACCCATGTTCTTTGATTCTTTTTACACTGTCCCACACTATCTCTCAATTCAACCCTCTCATCACACAAAGAGTGGGGTACAAGATAATATATATTGCTAGTGAAAATGCTACTAAATATAAAATTAATTAAATATCTAGTTAAAGGTTAAATTCATCCTAGAGTTTTTGTAGGGAAACTCTGCATCCTCATCATATCCCTTATTTGGGAGGTACATATCTGCAGATATTGATATTAATATATAAGACTTCTATTTCTATGATACTTTAAGGTTTATAACATGGCACCCAAATATCCTTATCACCATTTTACAGGTGTGAAAACTGAGGCTCAAAAGGGTTATCTCATAGCTCCTAAGTGTCAATGCCAGTGTTCTAAACCTGACTCCAAGTCTAGTGTGCTTCCCACCTGGGGACTTTGCCTCCCTTTATACCTCATTGCTTTCTGGGACCAGTAGAGAGGTGCCCCTTTAAGAACCAAGGAAGAGAGGCCGCCAGAACCCAGAGCAGCTGCTTAAAGGTGCCAGGACCACAGAGCATTGTCAGATCCATTTTCCTTGACCTGGATCCCTTCTTTATGTCTGTCTGTCCTGATTTTGATGTCTATCTGTGTTTCTGGACTCGTTTTCTCTCTACTCCCTTCTATTTTGAGGAGTTGGTATATCATTTACCCACCTAGGCTTCAGACCCTTGATGGTGCATTGTGCTTTTCCTTCTGGACGCTTCAATAGGCTTTGTTGTGTCCCATATCTCCAACTCAGGAAGGAGCTGGGCTTCTACTTTCTTATGTACTCATAGATTTCCCATTGAAGCCATAATAGTAATTTGTTCATCAAGGGCTACAGAGTGTAGATGAAGTTTCTTCTGCCTTTACAGTCAGGGGTAATACTTCAAATTCCTTACACTCTGGTTAAAACAGTTAACTTTATTAGTTATAACTCCCACTATGAGTCATTACGTTGGTAGTCAATTCAAGCTCTCACAGACTCATCTTGTGTTTTTATTTGTTTGTACATAAGATGAAAATCTACATGAGTATGATGAAATAGGCTGGGATCAATTAGGGAATAGCTAAGCCAATTGTGGTGCGTAAATGTAATGGAATACTACTTCACCATAAGAACTATGAGTATGAAAAATTACAAAAAGCATAGGAAGCTTTATATGAACAGATGGAGACTGAAATATTCTGGGATCTGGGATCTCATCAATTCAAGGGTTCTTTCCAGTGATACAGATTGCAACTTCATCCTGTTTATAAATCCTGCTTATCTCCATTAAGGTGGCCTAGGGGCTTCACCCAGTATTCTGGAGACTTTTCTTACTTTCTGCAGAGAGAGTGTCAGTAGAGCATCTGGCTGTGCATCTGTCAGCCTTCATTCTCTCCATATGAACAGGTCTTCTCTTCCTTAATCCCTCAATGACATCTTTTAATCTTATTCTTCTCAAGTTAATCACTGATTATATCTTACTTAACCTGCTCACATTCACCACATATCTCTTCATTTACCTCTGTGGATATTTATTTTTAATATATAAGAGACATTTGTATTCTAGATCTCATTGCTGTTGGTATAATGTTAGTATTTTTTTAAAATGGATCTTTGTTTCCCTGATAAGTTTGAAATCATGGAAAGATCTGTTTTAAGTTCTTTATTATTTTGTTTTTCTCCAATTACATGTAAAATAATTTTAAACATCCATTTTTTTTAAATTTTGAGTTCCAAATTCCCTCTCTTCCCTTCCCCCCCCCATTGAAAATGCAAGCAATTTGATATAGGTCATACATGAGTAATCATACAGTATGTATTTCGATATTAGTCATGTTGTAAAAGAAAACAGACCAAATTTAAAAACAAAACTGTAGGACAAGTAAAAAAGTCTGCTTCAGTCTGTATTCAGATTCCATCCATTCTTTCTCTGGAGATGGATAGCATTTTTCATCCTAAGCCCTTCAAAGTTATCTTGTGTCATTGTATTGCTAAAGTAGTGAAGTCGTTCATAGTTGATAATCTTGCAATATTACTGTTATCATGTACAGTTTTTTCCTGGTTCTTTCATTCTTTGCATCAATCACTGAAGGATCTTTGCAGTTTCCTAAAGACTGTCCAGCCTATTCTCCTCCTCCTCTTTATTTTCTGTCCCCCTTCCCTTATCATCTGTCTGTCTGTGCCATCTGCCTTAGATATGCACACTATGAACAAGTTATATAGATCATCAATCCAAACACATGTTGTAATATGGGCAACAGGAATGCTTATTCCCTTTGGTCTTTCTGTGTAGAAGATCGGGCCAAATTTCTTTGAGTGATTGCAGATCACTTCAAGGAGGCCTTGCAGTATGCTATGTCTTGATGTAATCAGCACAATGTCATCCACAAACAGGAGCATCTGGAAGACCTCACCATCCACAGGGAATTCCTCTTCAACTTGGACTTTGCACTAGAGCTCCTCTCACAATAGCAAATAGTTTTGGCAAGCATATGTCTCCCTGTTTTATGCCTCGCCTGATGTTTATGAGCAGAGGGTCATTGAACAAGGTTATTTCTGTTATATCTTTCGAGGAATCATGAGTGATTTTGATATATGGGTGGGTAATACCTTGTTGTAAAGGAGCCAATAAGAGAGCATTTTGTTACTAAATTTGAATGCTTTTTCATAATCAATGCACAATGGTATTCTGTATCCTCTTCATTTTTCAATTAATTGTGAAATGGAAAATATTTGGTCCATTGTGAAAAATCCTTTGTCAAGGCCTGTTTGTTCTCTGCTGATGTTCTCTTTGAGGATGACCTCAACTTGTGCATTAGTGACTCTCATAAATGGAAGAGTAGATCTACAGATCAATAACTGTTGAGGCTCTCTGTCACTCTTTTTTACTATATTAATAAGGTCTGAGTTTGGGGGTTTTCTCCCCCATATTTTTGGTACCCTCCCCTGTTTCAGATACTGTGTGTCTCAGTCCCTCAAGACCATCACCACTGAATAGCCTCTAGCCTGGTTCTCCTCCGTATGTACTTGGTTTCTAACTCTTCTCTAAGAGAGTCCAGGACTGTGATATTAAAGTCCAAGTATAGGGATTCCACTGACTTTCATGAGAAAAATGGTTGGCAAAATGATTTTTGCAAATTGTTTTCATTTTTCATACTCTGCCCTTCTTCCATTTTCAGTTAAATACAATGACTGCAAGAAAAGGAACACTGTTTTTTAGAAGAAAGAAACTGGATTGGTGTAATTATAATGAGCAAGCTTGGTTGTAGAGAAGAGTTGAAAAATGTACCTACCTCCTTTCTTTGAAGATGTGAGGGTTTATGGGTGTTGCATATACTGTCAGTCTTGGTTGATTTGTTGGTTATTTTTCCTGAAATGCTTTTCTTTACCCTTTTTAATTTTTATTCTTTGTAACAAGGATTGGTTTATCCAGTAAGAGAATGGGAGGCAACATGCTATAAAAATGAGATACCAATAAAAATTTTAAAATAACTGGCACGGACTTATTTAGGTTTAAATTAAACCTCTAGGTAGTTTTAAAAGGGAAGCTAGAATCATAAAATGTTAGAGCTAGAAAGCATCTTAGAAATGAACCAATCCGAATCCTCATCTTATAGAAGAGGAAATTAAAAGAAAAAGTAGTGAGTTGACTTACCCAGCGTCACATACCTATGGAGCGATGATGACTCCATTTCAGGTCTTCTGACACTCAGGCCAATGCTTTCCCCACCATACTCTGGACTACCTCCACTTGAGTCATTGTTCCTTATAACCCAACATGCAGATGTGGTCCGACTAGTCGTTGTTCATAGCTACTCATGTGAAGATCCTTAGAGTCTTACAGATAATGCAACAACAACAATCAAAGTTGCAAGTGTCTGTCTTTCCAACTAAGACAATGAGGGCAATGTGTGTGGAGTGTGCTGTCTCCGTTGAGATTGCTGGGGCTTGACTAAGCACAAGGGTAACCTTGTTTGCTGTCCTAGATGAGAACAAAGGGGAGCTTGATAAAGCTAGAAAGTCTTCCTGGGGGGCTTTTGCTTGGGTGGACTTTCTAACAGACACAATTTGAAAGCTATTTCTAAACCTCCACTGCTGATGAATGTGTAAGAAGACAGTAAGTGAAAACATGAACAAACTATGTTGGATTTGTTTGGGAGACTAGGGCTTAATCCAGATTTATAAACAGGTATCCACATTAACTCAGGCCACTCTTTCCTTGCTGAGAGTTCTTAAACTGAGGTCCAAGGGGATCTGTGGATAGATTTCAGAAGACTTTTGAAGTTGAGTGAGAAAATGACATCTTCCTTTTCACTAATCTCTAACTGAAATTGGGCATTTATTTGAATTATGATTTTTTAAAAATTATTCTGATTTAATAAGCTTTGCCAGAGGGTTTTGTCTGTCTGTCTGTCTCTGTCTGTCTGTCTCTGTCTCTCTTTCTCTCCTACACACATGCACATACACACACACACACACACACACACATATACACACACACATTAACTCCTGGATTGACAAACTCCTTTGATAGAGAAAAGAAACATTTTTAGAGGCTTTTAAGTCACTGTATTTTAGTGTACTTTAAAAACATTCTATATGCAAAAAACCTAATTTAATAAAACAGTTGATTGTGTAACAGAAAGAGTGCTTGGTAAGGAGTCAGAGAAGACCTGGATTCAAATCTTATCCCTGAAATTTACCAGGTCACAAAATGTGACCTAGAGCAAATCACTCATTTAACCTTTTTCTGTATGAGTTTCCTTATGTGTAAAATGAGATTATTAATACTTGTAGTGCCTATACTATTGTGTGAATCAAGAGAAATAATGCATGTAAAGTGCTTTGTAAACTTTAAAGCCATATGTAAACATGAGTTATTATCTGCCTTACAAAAGATATCTTTGCTTTACCAAGGCTAATAATCTCAATGAAAAAAGCTCTTAATATATTTAAGAGGTGATAGATATCATTTCCAAAATGGTGATTGAGTATACAGACAGCTTGACAGGAAAACATCAGTTGTAAAAAGTAAGACCTGAGAAAGATAGTTGCAAGCCTTGAGTAAAGAAAGGCAGGTGGATCCTCCCAAAAAGAGACTCTCTGCCTCTGTTTATTCTTTTCCTAAGGAGGAAGAGTGCTACTTTCCTAGTAAGAAGAAGGCAGTCAGTAGAGAATTCCACAAACCCTAATCAAGGTAATATCTAAATGCCCAAATCTGGCAAAGCGCCCAGAATGTTGAGCTATGCTGTGCCAACCATATTCATATTTGTACATATCTGGGAAATTTTTCAGTATTTGTTTACACATGTAGGCACAGTGACATCTTATATAGAGTTCAATAACCAAGTTCAGTGGCATGGTTTGTACATGGATCATCCAGGGAAACATTCTGAGCTGGCTATTTTGCCAACTTGTGGTCTTTGATCATAGCATCATAGATTCAGAGCTGGAAGGGATCTCAAAAGCCATCTAGTTGAACCCCATCATTTTACAAATAAGTGACTGGGACCCAGAGAAGTTAAATTATTTGTCTAAAGTCACATGGCTAGTATCAAAGTTGGGATTTGAACAGGGGTCCTGTGCAGTTGGCAGGTAGGTGGCATAGCAGATGGATACCAGCCCTGGAGTTAGATGGACCTGAGTTCAAATCTGACCTCAGGCACTTACAAATTATGTGACCCTAGGCAAGTCACTTCACTCTGTTTGCCTCATTTTCTTCATCTGTAAAATGAGCTAGAGAAACAAATGGCAAACCACTCCAGTATCTTTGCCAAGAAAACCCCACATGGGGGTCAAGAAGAGTCAGACACAACTAATTGATTAAACCACAATAATCCTGTGCAGTTTGCATTTTATTTACTCAGAAAAATTAATAGCAAGTTTATGTTTTCTAAAAACTGTCTAAATTTCAAAGAACAGACCCTGTACTACTGAATTCCCTTGCTATTAAGCAGATATCTCCCTTCCTTTTTTAATAGCCTTTTCAAGAAGTTCTGTTTTTCTCCTTAGAGACTGGACTAAAGTGTTTAATTTCCACTGTCTCTGGGTAGACAAGACTGGAAAGAGTATTCAATGAAACAAGAGTACAGTGCTCCTTTTCCCACCCTCCTTCCCCTCCCTTCCAAGTCTTTTCACTTCCTCTTCAGGATCAGAATTCTTGGCACAGTTCTATGGTGAGACAAGAGTTTTTTTCACACCTCATTATGATCACACTTGTTTCAATCCTGATATGGCAGAATTCGATAGTGGAAAGTCAAAGTCAGACAACGTGGATTTGAATTCCAGCTGCATCATTTACAACTTGGGTGACCTTGGGCAAGTCATTAAACCATCTCAACACTAAAATAAAGAAGCAGAACTAGATGAGGTCCCTCTATGAGTCTTTTGTGTTAATAATATTTCTTGCAGATTCCACTTCAATTGAGATGTAAAACTTCTCTTGTTGGGGTTAGCTGTTGATATGGTGATAGTGACAGCCCAGTGACGATTTTAGTAGCAGAGCTAGAGTACCAGTGTTCTTTTCCATTTATTTATTTAACAAGCATTTATTTTCGACTTACTATGCATCAGGCACTGTGTGGCCCTGACCTCAAAGAGCTTATAACTGTAGTGTTTAAAACGTTCAAGAGATATTGTTTCTGAGTAATTTGTTACTTTGTTAACAATGCTAGCATTTTATTAATAAAAGAGGTCAGTGGTATTCTCAAATGCCAGAGACCTCTCTTGGCATTGGCTTCAGTGGGTGTTCCTGAGGGTGGCAATCTGCTGTGATGGGTTCACAGCTAGTGAGGGAAAGAATATTACAGTGAGAGCTGGACCTATTCTGATGAAGGACTTGGGGAGGGGCTATAAATTTGATTACATCCTTTAGTTTTGAATTACTATCTCCACCCAAATTTGAGCAGAACACAATGGGCTTCCACACCTTAGATTAAATCTCTTGTTATACTGGGTGAGATCTATCCACCATTGAGGAAAAAGTTAATTCAACATTCAGAGACAGAGCTTGAAAATGAGGACTTTAGAAAAAGGGGGAAACTATGGATCTCCCCAAATCCTTTAATAATCATTTCTCTCATATTTGACTAGGATGGGGGGGGGGGAGGGAAACAACAAAGTAAATATAAAAATATCCAAACTAAATACAAAATAATCTGATGGGAGAGCAGAGCCCTAAAACCTGGAGATTTGGAGCCAAAGACTCTGAGTCCCACTCCTGGCTCTGATCATCGTATTTGCTTGACTTTGGATATGTTGTTTAATCTCTCTGGGCTTCAATCCCTAATCTTCAAAATGAGGAGGCTGAACTCAGTGACCTCTAAGATCTCTTCTTTCTCTAAAACTAAGATTTTCTGAATCCCCATGTAGGCATGGCACTTCAGCTGAGCCTTGGAGGGATCTGGAGATTATAGGAGGCAGCAGTGAAGTAGGACAGCATTCCACACTTGTGGGATAGTCATTATAAAGCTGTGGAGATGGCCAAGGGGAAAGGAACGAATATTTATTAAGTACCTACTATGTTCCAAGCACTGTGCTAAATGCTTTATAGTTATTTTTTTTTTAATGTTTATTTATTTATTTTTAGTTTTTGACATTCATTTTCACAAAATTTTGAGTTCCAAATTTTCTCCCCATCTCTCCCCTCCCTCCACCCCATAACACCTTACATTCTGATTACCCTTTCCCTCACTATACCCTTCCTTTTATCATACCCCACCCTTCCCTTTCCCCATCTTCTCTCTTTTCTTGCAGGGCAAGATAGATTTCTATACCTCATTACCTGTATTTCTTATTTTCCACTTGTATGCAAAAGCAATGCTCAACATTCATTTCTGATACTTTTAATTCCCACTTCTCTCCCTTCCTCCCTCCCCATCTATCCCCAATGATAAGGCAAGCAATTCAATATAGGCTACATATGTGTAGTTGTGCAAAAAACTTCCGTAACAGTCATGTTGTGTAAGACTATATTTCCCTCCATCCTATCCTGTCCTCTATTTATTCTATTATATCATTTGATCTCCCCAAAAGTGTTTACTTCTAATTACTCCCTTCTCCCATTTGTCCTCCCTTCTATGATCCCCCTCACCCCCTTGTCCCCTTCCTCCCTACTTTCCTGTAGTGTAAGAGAGATTTTCATACCAAATTGAGTGAGCATGTTATTCCCTCCTTAAGCCAAATGTGAAGAGAGTAAGTTTCACTTTTTCCCTCTCACCTCCTTCCTTTTCTCCTCCATTGAAAAAGATTTTTCTTGCCTCTTATATGAGTGATAGTTTGCCCCATTACATTTCTCCCTTCCTCCTCCCAATGTATTCCTCTCTCACCCCTTAATTTTATTTTTTTAGATATCATCCCTTCTTATTCAACTCAGTCTGTGCTTTGTGTGTGTGTGTGTGTGTGTGTGTGTGTGTGTGTGTGTATAATCCCTCCACTTATTCAAATAGTGAGAAAAGTCTCAAGAGTAACAAATATTATCTTTCCATGTAGGAGTGTAAACAGTTCAACTTTAGAAAGTCCTTTATGATTTCTATTTCCTATTTACCTTTTCATTGATTCTCTTCTCTTGATTCTTGTATTTGAAAGTCAAATTTTCTATTGACTTCTAGGCTTTTCATCAAGAATGCTTGATAGTCCTCTATATCGTTGAATGACCATTTTCCCCCGGAAGTATTTTACTCAGTTTTTCTGGGTAGGTGATTCTTGGTTTTAATCTCAGTTCCTTTGATTTCTGAAATATCCTATTCCAAGTCCTTCAATCCCTTAATGTAAAAGCTTCCAGATCCTGTGTTATCCTGATGGTATTTCCACAATACTCAAATTGTTTCTTTCTAGTTGCTTGCAATATTTTCTCCTTGACCTGGGAACTCTGAAATTTGGCCACAATATTCCTAGGAGTTTCTCTTATCAGATCTCTTTCAGGAGGTGATCCGTGGCTTCTTTCAATATATATTTTGTCCTCTGGTTCTAGAATATCAGGGCAGTTTTCCTTGATAATTTCATGGAAGATGATATCAAGGCTCTTTTTTTGATCATGACTTCCAGGTAGTCCCATAATTTTTAAATTGTCTCTCCTGGATCTATTTTCCAGGTCAGTTGTTTTTCCAATGAGATATTTCACATTATCTTCCATTTTTTAATTCTTTTGGTTTTGCTTTGTAATTTCTTGGTTTCTCATAAAGTCATTAGCTTCCATCTGCTCCATTTTCATTTTTAAGAACTATTTTCTTCAGTGAGCTTTTGAACCTCTTTTTCCAATTGAATTAGCCTATTTTTAAAGGTGTTATTTTTTTTTCAACATTTTTTGGGTCTCTTTTAGTAAGCTGTTGACTTGCTTTTCATGATTTTCTTGCATCACTCTCATTTCTCTCCCCAAGTTTTTCTCCACCTCTCTTACTTGATTTTCAAAATCCTTTTTGAGCTCTTCCATGGCCTGAGACCATTGCATATTTATTTTGGAAGCCTCTAATGGTAAGCATTGTTCTTCTTCATCGAAAAGGATGGAAGAAAATACCTGTTCACCAAGAAAGTATGGTCTTATTTTTTCCCCCTTTTTGGGGCAATTTCCCAGCCAGTTATTTGACTTTTGAGTCCTTTGTCAACAGCAGGGTATACTCTGGGGACCTGTAAGTTCTCAGTAACTCCAAGGTGGCACAATCAAGGGAGAGGAATTTATTCCTCTCCTAGTCTGCACCCTGGTCTCAGAGCAACCAAAAACTTTTCTGCCCAGAGTCTTTGAGTAGTAGAATTTCCACTCCACAACAGACTCCAGCTCCACCACATCCCACGACCATGCTCAGGGCTGAGATTCAGATCAACCACTCAATTCCCCCAGGGGCTTTAGGCTGAAGGCTTTACAAATGGATGCTGCTGCTGCATCCTCCACTGCTGAGACCGCCACCTGGGGCTGGAGCTAGGGGAGGACCTGCTCCCTTCTTGCCCAGTTGAAAAAGTCCTCTCACTGCCCTTTGATGTTGTCCTTGGTGTTTGTGCGTTGAGGAATCTGTGAACCTCCACAGCTGCTGGGGATTCCACCCCTGAGGGCTGCTCTGGTCCTGTTCCTCCCAGTGCTGTGCAGGCAAGGCTGAGCTGTGCTCTGCTCTGTGTTGGTGTGATAGACCTTTCCTATCAGCCTTCAAGGTTACCTTGGGCTGGAAATCTCTTTCACTCTGTCATTCTGTGGCTTCTGCTGCTATAGAATTTGTTGAGAGTCATTTTTATAAGCATTTTATGGGCTGTCATGCTTTGTAGTTATTATCTCAGCTAGGAGGCATGGCAAAGTGGAAAGCAAGCGCAGCCTGGAGTCAGGAAGATTCATCTTCCTGAGCTCAAATCTAGCCCCAGACATTATCTGTATGACCCTAGCAAGTCATACCACCTGTGTTTGCCTCAGTTTCCTAATATGTAAAATGAACTAGAGAAGGAAATGACAAACCACTCAACAACAACATGCTAATAGGTCTGTGTAGTTGGGTGATATAGAAAGTTGAAGGAAGTAAAATATAAAAAGATGGAAAAGGTAGGAAGTGGCTGTATTATGAAAGGCTTTAAATGCTGAACAGGATTTGCTATGAATCCTGTATTTGAGAGGGAGCCACTGGAGCATACTGAGTGGGGGAATGTCACAGTAGGACCTACACAATAGGAAAATGACTTTGATGGCAGAATAGAGGGTAAAATGGAGAGCGAAGAGACTTGAAACAAAAAAAAAAAAAACAATTAGAAAAGAACTGTTGTAATAATCCAGTGGTGAAGACTGCTTAAACTCATGTGGTGGTTGTGTCAATGGAGAGAGGTCATTTATACCTGAAATGTTGCAATGGTAAAAAATGACAAAATTGGATAATGATTTCAACTTTGAACATATTAAATAAGTGGGAGTTAGGAACCAAGGATGACACCAAGGTTGCCAGCCTAGGTGAACAGGAGGCTGGCGGTATCCTCAATAGAATAGTAATTTGCCAGTGCAAAGGCACAGACAGGATGAACTAGAAGGAAAAGCAAGTAGGTCCATTTGGCTTTTGCTATATGGTCATGAAGAACATTTGAGACATTGCTTTTTTTTTTCAAACCTTGAATTAAGGGTTAACTCTGAATGAAAGAGAAAACATTTATTAAGCACTCACATTTATTAAGCACTTACAATGAGGAAAGCAAGACCTGTCCTGCTTCTGAAGAGTTCTCATTCTGATGAATCTGCTCTGAAACTTATGATACTTGAAACGTTTCTAAAGCACTTCAGTCCTCATTGTAGTAAATACATCCAGATGCAGGCTGGACTCACATAAATGAAATGAACACAGGTGTAGAACTCAAGCAGTGGATTTGTGGTTCTCCTTTCACTTGTGGGAAAACTGCATTTTAGAGAGTACTGGGGCACGGCTGGGTTCTGTGATCATATTTCCATCATATATCATTTCATATAGCTTTCAATGAAGGCAGTAGGAGTCCTTGGTAACAGAAGAACACAGGTAAGCTTTAACTGGATTTAAATATACACAGTACATATCACCAAAGCATATTGAACCATAGTATAATTTCACACAAAGATCTCAACTTCTTTGCTTCTATCCAAAGACTTGGAACTCTGCCACATGTAACGAATCTTACAGTAAATGACATTTACAAATTTTGAGTTCCCCTTTGCTGCTTTGGTAGAAATGATAGTAGTTACATTCCTCCCCCTCCAGAAATCTATAGAAGAAGGATAAACAGCAAACAAAGAAATCAATTTCACTATATACATTTCTTGGTCCTTATTACTATTGGTCCTTTTCTTCAATAATTGGCCTCTCTGATATGCTAAGATCCTTTAGTTCCTTCCCCTTGTACTTAGGGAATTCTGCTCCAGAGTTACCTTTCCTTGCCCCAAGAAAATCTGAGGGGGCTGTGCTCAGTCTTTGGGAGTGAGGGAAGGCTGGGGGCTACCACGTCAGAAGTCCTCAGCCAAGAATATTATGTTAAGAAGGATTTCTAGGACTGTACAGTGTTTTTCACTGCCAAGGAATTGTTAGCTGGGTATGGTGACCTCCTGAAAGGACAGTGTTTGGCATATCATGCAGTGTTTACAATTCCTTTGTGAAATTTCAGACACCCTTGGAGAAAGGGAGAAAGGTTTTGTACAGTTGATTCAGTACATTTTTAATAGCCATATATGGTACTAGGTAGAGAAATAGAGATATCGATATAAAAATATCTGTTCTTCCAGTCTCCATTTAGGGTTTTTTTTTAAAATGCTCTTCTGAGCATTTTCAGGAGGGAAAGGAGTAACTTGTTGATGATATAGCCTCACGAAACAAAGGAATAAAAATAATCTATTGGGAAAAAAATAACTGTGGAATCTTTGAACATTAGAAGCCAAGTGATACTTTTTCCTTATAGAAACAAAGTGGAAAGATTTTTAAAGTATGCAGTTTAATGTTAGGTTTCTGGTGGAGTTTTAAGTATTTACTTTCCATTAAAAAATATTAGTACAAGGTCTGACTCGAGCTTTGAAATATAGATGAATTTCCAGGCAGTTGCATTTGGTTGAGGCTTACCAGTTCCTGCATTATTAATAGAAACCCTGCTGCTAACTTTGGATAACTATTTGGAAAATATATAAAGGAAACTATTTGGCAAACATTATTTCCTTGTTTTCTATTATAGTGATAGCCACCAGCTAAGAATCAAATGATCGCATTACCTAGTCCTGATTTCACCTAATTTGAATGAGATTTTCCCTCCTATTGCCAGTTGTTAGTATACTCTCAAAATAAATTGACTTGTTTATATCTCATATGGATTTGCATTTTGAATTTACTTATCTGTGCATGTATTTTTTATCTCCAGGTAGATTGTGATTTTTGTAGCTCTCAAAAAAGACCTGGAAGCTTAAAATAAATGTATATTTAATTGAATTGTATTAAAAACTATCCACCTTTAAAAACTACCTTGTCATTAAAAAAAATAGCTCTAGATGTCAAGGGCCTCCTCTTAAGTTTGTTTTTTGTTTTTTTTTTTCCTGAAATTGAAGAGCCAGATAAGGGAAATTGAAAAGCTTGTGAGTACCATAAAAGAGAGAATCCAGGCAATGCACTTTTCAAATCAAATTCATTTCTGTTCTATGAGCATGCCACAATACGATCGATGCCTGAGTACTTATCTGGGAAACATAGTCAGTTTACTATTATAGAAAATTGTCCACCAAGAACTTAAGTCGTAAAGCAAACAAACACGACTCTGCCAGCCTTCTTAGTTACCATGACCTCTTCTCAGCTTTCAAGAAAGCAACCGAAAATGATTACAAGGTTGGGAAATGGCTGAGAGTAAAGGCTGGATAGCTGGTGGTACCTAATTACAGTCGTCAGGCATGTTAAGAAATAGCCTATGAGTGACGTGGAGCAGCTGTTCTATTTTCATTAAGGACAGAGCAAGAAATAATGGGGCTGCTTTTGTAACAGGGAGACATTATGACTGATTTAAGGAAGCATTTCCTGTGTTGCTCATGGAACTTTAAGAAAGGAACTTAGAGCTCATCCAGCCCAGTGTTCTTAATTCTTTCTATCATAGACCCCTTCAACAACAGTCTGGTGTAGCTTATGGACCACTTCTTAAATTAATGTCTGGAAATGTATAAAATAAAATATAGAGGAAACCAGTGATATCAAAAACAGTTATCATTGTATATACAAAACAATCAAATTCATAGACCCCAGGTTAAGAATTCCTGGATTCTGCTCTAACCCATCTCAACTGACAGATGAAGAAATTCAAGTCTAGAGAAAGGAAAGGATTTGCCCAAGGTCATGTAACTGTAGGTTATGATAAGGAGTTACTCACAGGATGTGTTGTTTCCTTGGTAAGAAATTTCCAAGGTACCAGGAGACTTCTCTGGATACAGTTCTCCCCAAAAGCAGGAGTTTGGACTCTTGTCAAGTTTCCTTCAGATTGTTTTGTCTGTCTCTTCCTTTACAGCTCTGATGGCCTGCTTCTCAGAGCTAGTACAGGTACCTTACTGTGGTTTATGTATTTTGTTTGTTTGTTTCAATGGCTACAGTTTCCCATGAGTCCAATATCTCAGGTGGCCCATCCCTCACATCCTCAGGGGCTATTGCCACCACATACACAAGAAGGGCAGCCGCAGAATACTAAAAATCTTAGAATAGGAGTCAGGACCCCTGGATTCTAGTCCAGCTTGACCTCTGACCATCTCAGTGACATTAGGCAGAATGAAAGATGAACCATCTCTGGGTCTTAATCCCATAGTATCAGGAATTTAGAACAGAAATATTGGCCTTAGAGATTATCTAATTCAAAGAACTCCTCCCCCCTCCCCCCAACTATCTCACAGAGGCTGGAAGGACAACACCTATTCAATCCACTGTTGATTCTCAGGGAAATTTCACCTGCCAGGGTTCCTGCCTGGCCTGGTTCTCCCCTCTTTAGGCAGCCTGTTGGTCCGCACCACTCTCAAGGGCTCACTACTCAGGATGGCTCCAAAATTGTTAGTACCCCTTTCATTCATAGCTTAAGACTTTGGGGACATCTTGTGTTATTGGCGCCAGACTTTCTATAAACTCTGAATCGGCTTTACTCCTACACTAGCTGAGAACTGAGCACAAGTGATCCTCCAGCCTCTGCCCTCCCCAGGTAGCAGGTTGACAGGCATACACCATCACAAAGATCCTAAGACTATTTTACAGAAGAGGAAGTAGTGACCTAGAGAAAAAGAGACCTGCTCCAGAAGACCTAATTCAAGTAACCTGTATTGCCTCTCTTTGCCTTCCAATTAATTATCTCTTCATCTGCCTCCTTATGGCCTTTTTCACGTCTTCATTTTCTGTTCCTCCATCTCTTTTCCCTCTGAAATGGGGGGTGGCATGGGGAAGGGGGACTAGGAGAAGCAGGTAAGAAAAGGAGTAAAGTATAATGCCTTTAAATCAACTTATCGTGTAGAATTGTACGGATCACCAGTAGGAAACTTTTGGAGGAGGGAATAAAAATGATTTACTCAGGATGGGCAGACATCTGTCAGTAGAGGAAAATTCAGAATTGTTCCACTTGAGTAGTGTTGTATATTATAGTTAGAGGTTTGTCTTATCTCCCCCAACACTTAACATGGTACTTGGTACACAGTAGCTGCTTAAGAGTTTAGTTGAATCTGTTGAAACATAAAGTGCTATGAAACTACCAACTTTAAGAAAAACCAGCTTCTTTCTTAGAACTGTGAAATAAAGAGCTCACGCATTTCAGGTGTCTTGGAACTGAAAGATGAATGCTAAAGGGATTGACCTAGGTAAAACAGGCAGGCATCCTAAAAACCAATCTGCCATCTAGGTTGCTGTAGTCCATGCTTAAAAAAAAACTGGTTTCAATTATTCTAACAAATTTGCATGCCTGAGATTGACAGCTTGACAAATTATAGGAAATTGCAAACATTTTCTCCAGTCCCAATTATCAAGCCCATTCCCTAAAGAGTTCAGTGGGAGATTTAAGTCTGAAGCTTCCATGGGCAGGGGGGTGGGTTTCCCCTTCCTCAAGGATTGGCTTAGTGTAATAAGAATGCTCATTGGGAGCACGGATCAGCCAGTATACGATACTTTATCCAGTGATGGCTTTTGGCATTTCAACCAGACCACCAACGTATGCCTAACTGAAATGCTGGGAACAAAATAAACTCGGGGCCAGCGTTTGCCTTTGGAAAGGGGGGGGAGAAGAGAAGAAATGCTTATTTATCTGACTGAGACAATATTTTCATTTAGAATGTATTTTGGTTATTGTAAGTGAAAGTTAAGGCAGGTTTCTGAAGAAACTAAACATCATTCCTCTCTGGAGGATTAACCCCTAACTTTAAAAGAAAGAAGAAAAGGGGGGAAAAAACCTTTGCCTCAAGGTAGCCTGTCTCTGGCCCTGGTTGATGAAACTTTCTCCTCCTCACTGATGGTTTGTGGTCTGGGAGAGAGATTTATTAAAAAGCACAAAGTTTTGTTTTGTTTTAGCGGGGAGGGCTCATCCAAGCAGATCCAATCATTTTGCCAAACACATGATACATGTGAGAAATAAAAAAAAAGTATCGGGAAAAGAAATATAATTAGTAAATCAAACTCTACAAGCCAAAGGTTAGGGTTAATTCTCCCTTCAACCCTGATTGGACATTTATAATTTATTTCGAATTGAATAATAATTAGCATTTATATGGTGCTTTGAGGTTTGAAAAATGCGTTATACAAATAGTTTTTTTGATCCAGTACTCCTAGGAGGTAGATGTTGTGGTTAGCCCTGTTTTACCAGAGATGTAAATTGAGGCCAAGATCTCACCCTGAGTCACTTGGGCATGAAAGTATCAGAGATAAGGTTTGAATTTGAGACTTTCTAACTTGAGGTCCCTTATATTATCTATTGCACCTATAGAGGAGATTATATATGACTTTTTAAAAATGTTTCTTCATTTGCGTTCTTTCACTTCCCTCTCCCAACCCCTTGCAGCTTCCGAATTTGTCTCGGATATAGCTTTTCAACAGAGAAATATGTTTGTTTTCTATTCTTGATAGAGAAAAGTGTATGTTTACATACATACATATGCATACATATATGCACACACACATATACATATACATATATGTACACGTGTATTTATGTATGTGTGTATGTATATGTGTGTGGAGAGAGAGAGAGACCCTGATAGATATCAGTGAAAATAGTTTCATTGATTTTGAAGTAAACACCTTCGAGTTTTGCTTTAAATATTTCTGGCATTTTTGGAGTTATGTGTGAATTTCCTGGAGTTGAATATATCAGTTTTATTCTTCTATTAAGTGACCTTTGGAGGGTCAACATATTTAGAGATAAGGAACGAATCTGTCAAACTTGGAACTGCCAGTGACTTCATGAATTTCCTAGGTAAAATGTACTTGGGGGAAAAGTACTGACCACAGCCTAGCCTTAGGTCTGCTGTTTAAGTATTTGAAAAATAGAGCTCAAAGAGCTCTCATTTTACAGATAGGGAGACAAAGTCTCAAAGAGATTAAGTGGTTTACCCCAAATTAGTGACAGGACAAAACATCCAGTGATCTTTCTGGTATAATATCCTGATTTATTACCATAGCAAAGGACACAACAAATTGGAACACTTAGGGAGGGGAATGCCAGCTTTCCAAAGAAAGGAATTGCCTTCAAACAGTAGTTTTTGTTGTTGTTGTTGCAAAGATCTGTGTGATTGTGTTATTATCTCAAATAGCAGTCAATTTAATGAGCATCTGTTTCAGCTGACCTTGGAAGGATAGCTCATGACATTGAGCTCTTTCTGACATCTCAATATTAAGGAACTTCATGACCACATGAGAGGTTTACTTCTTATATCAAAGTCAAGGAGTGAATATTGGAGGAGAAAATATGATCCCCACATCGAAGACGCTGGCAACGCACTTCACAGGGCTTCAACTAATTCCATTCCAAAGGTCATTTTAGCTCTGGGAGCTTTATACGTTGGCATGAGTCTCATGTCAAGGGGCCATAGACATTGAGTCTTGCAGTCTAAAGAAGCAAGTGGAATTTCTTCTGAAGTTCTCATCCTGCTCTCACAAAGCAAGGGATACCCTAAAAGGAGAACACGAAATATTCTGTATCTTCATTCCTTCCCATGGGATCTTGAGGATCTATAAATCAATGGCCAGTTCTCTAGGGTGGAATTGTATCATGCAAATGATTGTAAGCGCTAAGTAAGTACTCTTTGAACATATAAAATGTCACATGGGAAAAGATATTCAAGTAGAGAGCTTCTAGTCCCGGAGAGAAGATGACTTGTCTCTTAGGAAAAATAATAGATACACCTGATTCCATACTTGCCTTACTTCTTGCTACACTTCATAAGTTCCTTCCAAGGAATTCACTTCAGTAAATATTTATTAAACAACTGCAACATGCTGGGCAGTGTGCTTAGTGCTGAAGATGCAGAGATGGATTAAGGAGCTTACCTTCAAACAGAGGAAAGAGAGTGGAAACAAATAAGCTCTCTATATATACATATATATATGTATGTATATATATACACACACACATATACATATATACATATATATGTATGTGTATATATATATATATATATATATATATATATATATATATATACAAAATTCAAAGTGACTTGGGATGTATCCCCCACTAGAAACTGGGGGATATAAGGATAGCCCTTGTGTAGAAGGAGACATTGGAACGGAGATCTGAAGGAAGTTAGAGAATATAAGAGGCAGAGGTCGAGGGATTTTATTCCAAGCCCAGTTGATTTTGGTCTTTTCAGTTTTGTCAACTCTTCATGACCTCATTTGGGGTTTTCTTGGCAATGATACTGGAGTCATTTCCTTCTCCAGCTCATTTTACAAAGGAGGAACTAAAGCAGACAGGGTTAAGTGACTTGCCCAGGATCACATAGCCAGTAAAGTGCCTGAAGCCAGATTTGAACTCAGGAAAATGAGACATCCAGACTCCAGACCTGGCACTCTATCCACTGTTTTTGCAAAGACAAAACAAGAAAGGGAACATCCTCTATGGGAAATAGCAAGTAGGATGGTTTGTCTATAGCATAGGATAAAGGAGATTTATATACAATAAATTGGTAAACATTTTAAGGGTTGTTATATACAGAAACATCAATAAATGTTGTAGCCAGTCAATCTATAAGTATTTGTTTATCACCTACTATGTGGAGGCACTGTGCTAAGAGCCAGATATTGAAAGACTTCAAATGCCAAACACAGAACTTTCTATTTTATGCTAAAGGCAAGTGGGAGCCCCAGCAGCTTCTAGAGCAAGGAAGTGACATGGTTAGATCTCTACTTTAGGAAAACCCCCCTGGCAATTATGTGGAGGGTAGACTGGAGAGAGGAGAGATTTGAGGCAGGGAGACCAATCAGAAGGCTGTTAGATTTGTCCAGGTAAGAGGTGATAAAGGCTGGAATTAGTGGAATGGACATCTCTGTTGGAAGTTACTGACAACAGTGTAACAAAAATCTAATAATGAGCCTAATTACTTATTAATTAAGCTAATCTGGAAACTACCTTAATCTAAGAATCTTCCTTTGAAGTGTTACAACATATGTACTAGTGTATTCCAGTAATCATATACGATGTTGTAATAGCAATAAATTAGTTCTAGAAAACAAAGGGAGATTTCAGTCTTTTTTTTTCAGGCCGACCACATTGCTCATCCAAGGAAGGAGGAGTGGGAGTGATACCCTTCTGATCTGAGTGAGAACAGGCTAGACATGTATAGCCTTGGTCAGTTCCCTTCATTCCTTGGCACAAATACACAGGACTGCCAGGTGCAGTTTAGAGCACTTTGCCCGCCTCTGTAAATGACCACTTTGCCTCTGTTTACATCTAGTACCTACCTATTCTTAAAGGATATCATGTTATAGCTTGAATAAACCATTTGCAGTTACCAATATAGTCTCTCCCAATATATAGGTTCAGTGATGCAAAGTGAAGGGAGCTGACCCAGGAAATCGTTGTGCACAGTAATAGCAATATTGTATGATAATCAAGTGTGGATGACTTAGCTATTCTCAGCAATTCAATGATCCAAGACAATTCCAAAGGACTCATGATGAAAAATGCTATTAATGCAGATTGCAGCATACTATTTTTCACTTTGTGTGTGTGTGTGTGTGTGTATGTCTGTGTATTTCTTTTGGGTCTGTTTTGTTCACAACATGACTAATATGGAAATATGTTTCACATGATCTCACATATATAACCTATATCAAATTACCTACCTTATTAGGGAAGGGAGAGATGAGAGAGGGAGGGAGAATATTTGGAATTCAAAATTTAAAGAAAAATAAATGTTAAACATAATCTTTACATATAATTGGGAAAAATAAATTACTGTTTTTAAAAATTGTGTGTGTGTGCTCAGGAGTTCAACAAGAGTTACTATGATCAAATCAACTATAAGAAAGTGCTAGGTAGGCAATTAATTAATTATCCAATCCATTTTCAAAACAGACTCTCACATGGTCATCTAATGTGGCTTCTATTAAGTATATGTAACAGCATGCAGTCTACAGATCACAAAGTCATTGGGGAAGGAGTAGTCAGCTCCTCATTAGGTAAAGAGAGGTCTCAAGAGACCTGTGACCACTGATTTTATGAAGCCACAGTCCACACTCAGTATCACATTAGGTACCATTAAGTCACACGGGAACTGTCATACTACCACAAATTCTAGCCAAGACAGTATTGGAGACAACGCTTGTCAGTGGCACTGAGGTGAGAGCAAGACTGATGTGCTCAGTCAATAAGCATTTATGCCATAGCTATTATGGGCCAGGTTCTGAAGATACAAAGACAAAAGTGAAATTTCTTTGCCCATGAAGAGCTTACATCCCATCAGAGAAACAAAGTGGACTGATATCTATAAAAATAGACACGATCTTCTTGGGGAGAGGTACAGGTGCAAGGGGGAAGAGGGTAGTGGTTAGGGGAAGGGGGAAACAGCTGGAAGGAGCAGTCAAGTTTTCATGTAAAAAGGAGCATTTGAACTGAATCTTGAGGGAAACTAGAATTCCAAGACATGGTGAGGAAGGAGTTCATTCCTTGAGGGATAACCAGTGCAGAAACACAGAGATAAGAGATGGAACATCATGTGTGAGGAAGAGGAAGAAGGCCAATGTGGATGGACCAAAGAGTATATAGAGGAGAGTAATATGGAATAAACTGGAAAAGTAAACCCTTCAACTTGAGGTCTGGTCCGTGGGGGAGTTGCTTTACCATCTGTGATGCTGAATGTGAAACGTTTTTCCTGCTGATATTGGGGATTTGAGTTTCTTTTTGAATATGATATGTCCTGGGGTTCAGTTATTTATATTTGTAAAAGAAAAATTGAAGCCCCATTAATGACTATTATTTAGAAATACTCATCAAATGCTAGGAAATCCTACTGCTTGTGTCAAACTTGGGTTTTTGGTAACCTCTTCTGTTCCCCAAAGGAATATTTTGTTTTCTTGGCTTTGCAAACTCCCAGACCCTGTGGTCTGAATGCCCATGAGGTTGTCATCAGGGAACATCTAGCCCCCTCCTCTTAAAATCCGAATCACCAGTAAGTCGGGAAGATGTTTTCAAACATTGGGAGGTCTGTTTTGGATCACACCCGAGCTCTATCTTCCCGGAGACTCTGAAAATGAAGTGAAGCAGTTCTTATGCGGTTACAAGAGCTCCGTGATTTACAGTGTTGGACTCACCAGACTGCTCTTGCCTCTGAAAAAGCCCAAGCCCTCAACAGCCGTTTATTTTTAAATTATAAAAAGCAGCTCTATGTACGGTGTACTTGGTTGCTAGAGGGCAGAGAAACATAGGTTTAAAAAAAGGGAGAAAAATGCCGTTAATCCCCAGCAGGCTCCTGGGCAGTAGAGCAGTTATGGATGACAAAAGTTAATTAGAAACATGAGCAGTTTAACCAAAAACGTTTGTGACAATTGGGAGTGCAGCGTCTCCAGAAGGGTAAGTTCTTAAAGACAAACGTTAATGGAGAAAGTGACTGCTGCTAGGTAAGTAATCTAATTGCAATCCTTTTTTTTCAGGCTTTCCCTTTAGTTGCTGAACTATCTATACAAAAGGAAGAATATTGGGCTTGGGGTATGGGGTGTGAGCATCTATGTCAGAGCAAGGAAAGCGGAGAATTTGGGTTGTGTTAGGATGCCGGCAGTAACTGCCACCAACCTTTCTTCCAGCTGGATTCACTTAGAAGATAGAGATGTATCATTTAAGTTTGCCGCATGAAGAGACTGTAATTTTAATATTTTTATTAAAAAAAAAAGCTGGTTAGCCTCTGTCTCAAATGTAAATCTACGTTTGAAAACATACTAATGCGAGTAAACTCCAAGTCTTATTTGAAAGCATTTTGTGGCTTTAATGACAGAACAAAACATTACAAAACAAAAAAAAACACCAGTAAATCTCTAAGCCGGGACAGTGCTTACAGAGAGCCAAGGGAAGCCTTTGCTTTGGGATAAAGCAACGTTCCCCTGCTTAGGAGGGAGCCTTGTGGACATGTCCGGCTCTTATCCAGTTTATTTTTGAAAACCATCCAGTTTGATCCCAGTGCCTGTCAAAAAGTGTCAGCTGAGTCAAAAAAGTGTAGATTTGGAGGTCTTAGCAGACTTCTTGTTAGGGATTTCCCTCTCTACTGAAAACTGATGTAGTAATACTTTCTCATTTCACTTTCGGAACTGACACCTATAAAGAGTATTTAAAGAGTATTTTTTTTCTTTTTACTAGAACTATGATTTCATTTCTATATGTGGACATTCCCTTTATCAATGCAGGCCAGTACCTATTTATGGAGAGTTATTCTCTTTTAAAAAGGGAAGAAAAATGGAAATGTTTGAGCTATTTGTATGACTTGATATTAAAAAAATTTATAGTCAACTTTATAACATGATTTTTTTTAAATACTGATTTATCTTCTTAAGTGCGCTCTTTTTTTTTTTTGTCTAGTTGGGAGTTGGGTGAGTCCAGATCCCTGATTTTATCAGTCTAGTGTGGAAACTCCAGTAATGTCACAGAGAAACTTTTAGAGTTCATTAGAACCTTAGAAAGAGTCAAAGAACCTTAGAGCTTTAATTTAGAATCTTAGAAAGTTGCCTGAGGTATTGAAAGGTTAAGCGACGTGCCTTGGGTCACCCAGGCATAGATGGACAAAAAGACATTGTCCATCAATGTATCCAGGGCAAGACTTGAACCCAGAACTTGGTGTCTTCATGACACCAAGGTCCATTCTCTATCCATTATACTACATTGCCTCTCAGTTTTGCTTCGTGGAATGTGATATCAAAATCAATGTGTATTCTCTTAATACATATGAGAAAGTGGTTCAGGATATGATCTGGAACAAATTAGATGTGAGGGGGAAGCCAGTCTAGGATTTAAAATTTAGCTACAGATAATACATAAAGTAAAGAATTTAGATGTTACTTTGTTCAGATCTTGAAACATTTGCTATGTAATACTTCAATTTCAAAAGATTATGTCAATCAATTAAGTATTTTTAAGCACCTGTTATGTACCAAGTACCATCCTAGATCCCAAGCATACAAATGTAAAGAATCAAGCCATCATTACTGGTAAGGAGCCTGTGGAGACAGTAAACACATTCATAAGTGTATGCAGAATAATTAGTAAGAAAAGGAACACAGATGAATACAAATTAAATTAGTATTTGGGAAGGTAAAATACTACAAGTGGGGTGATCAAGAAAGCCTTCATGTAGAAGACAGTGTTGGAGCTCAGTCTTAAAAGGATGGAGGGATTCTAATAGTTGAAGGCATAGAAGACACACAGAATGAAATCATTGCAGGTACTACCTCGATCAATGTAGATTTCAACCTCTCCATACTTAAGTAGTTAGTTTTACATGCTGTTCTGATCAGATAGATTTCTCACCTGATGGCCAGCCCTCATTGAACTTGGACTGGTTTTCAGATCATAGGCACATTGGACCATTATTGGAGCCATTCAAGTTTGTTCAGATTAGACAGAGCATGTGCTCTACCAGCACAACTTTTGAGGCCCCAGGGCCATGCCATAATGAGGAATATTTTTGGATGGCAATATTTAATATTGCGTAGAAATAACCTCTTCATAGCTTATCTTAGTGCAACGAAGGATTTACAGTTGTGTGTATGTTTTTCTCCCCTGTTTCTCCAGAGCCATCAGAAAGCCCCACCTCCTCACACCCAGGGATGAATGAAAATGCACCCGCCTCATATCAGAGCAGCAGCAGTCCCACTTCTGTTCAGTGCAACAACTCTTCAGCCATCCCCCAGCCAGGCTCAGCTGCAAAACCCTGGCGAAGCAAATCCCTCAGTGCTAAGCACACTGCCACGTCTACTATGCTCTCTGTAAAGCAGCCGGTGCCAGAGACACCCAGACCCCCTCCAGAAAACATCAAGCCAGCTCCTAACAATCAGAAATCAATGCTAGAAAAGTTGAAACTCTTCAATAGCAAAGGGGGATCCAAGACAGGGGAGGGGCCAGGCTCCCGAGACACCAGCTGTGAGAGGTTGGAGATGCTTCCCAGCTTTGAGGAGAGTGAGGAGATAGAGGCTGCCAGTCGAAATATCCCCACTACCAGTCCAGCTTCTAATAGCCCCAAAATCGCACTCAAGGGAATTGCACAGAGGACATTCAGCCGGGCCCTAACCAATAAGAAGAATTCCCCCAAAAGCAATGAGAAAGAAAAAGAGAAACAGCAACGGGAGAAAGAAAAGGAAAAGGGCAAGGACACCATCAAAAGAACATCTGTCACAGAGAAGCCAGAAATGAAAGAGGAGCCAAAAGAAGAAGCATCAGGAACCACTACCACAGAGATGCCCAAAAAGTCATCGAAGATCGCAAGCTTTATACCCAAAGGAGGGAAGCTCACTAGTGCCAAGAAGGAGGTGCCAATCTCCTCCTCTTCCTCCTCCTCGCACAGCGGAATACCAAAACCAGGGATGAAAACCACACCTGGGAAATCCCCAAGTGCCCCACTGCCTTCAAAGGAAGGGGAGAGAAGCCGTAGCGGGAAACCTAGCTCAGGGCTGTCTCATCAGAAGACCCCACTGGACAGCAGGCGCTCAAGTTCCTCCTCTAGCTTAGCCTCCTCAGAAGGAAAAGGGCTTGGAGGAATGGTGACCTTGAACAGCAGCAGCAGCTGCAACCAGACTGTCCATGGGCCAACTGGTACCACCCAGACAACAGGAAGCAATACTGTCAGTGTTCAGCTACCTCAGCCCCAACAGCAATACAACCACCCCAACACTGCAACAGTAGCGCCTTTCATGTACAGGTAGGAGATCATTCCTCTGGTACTTCAAAGCACCAAGCTTCATCAATAGAAAAAATGTGTGTGTATACATGCATCACATATGTGTACATGTAGACACACATGCATTCATATATTCACACATCCATGTATATACATATACACGCATGTATAGACATGATGTATGTGTGTATAAGTGTTTCATATATAATCCATAATGCAAAAAAATAGCAGGATAAGATGTTTTATTTCAAAGTAAAATCACTGCTTCCAATGATTTGCTCTTAAAGTTCATTGTTGCAGATAGGAGAGAGAAAGCATTTATCATCAAATATATTTCCTTGTAAACTGATGCACTGGTCCTTCTAGTGTCGAGAGTTTGCAATCTTCTATGGAAACTATTAACACCAAAGAGAGAACAGTGCGAATAGCCAAGTAGCAGATTGTGGTGAAGAGGGTCTAAAAGTTTCTTCCTAGGTTGCAGACTCTTATCAAGGGCAGAGGTTGTTGTGTCTGATGCATCTCTGTACCTCTCTGCAGCAGTAGGGTTCTAGAAAGTTGTAGGATGCATTTTTAGGTGCTCCATACTTTTTGCTGGCTGGGTGAAGGCATGACTTAATGACTCAGAATGAACAGAGTGTTGCAGATGTTCCAAGATAGCTCCATATACACTCAAGTGATTGGGGAAGGATATGCATCAGGCAAAGATTCATGTGTTTCAAATCACATTAAAGAAGGCTCTCAAGATACATTGGAGAAAGCATTGGGTTCAATGGGACGGAGTGTACAATGATCAACTAGACTAGAGATTACCACATAGAAGAGTTGTAGCAAGTAATTCTAGATGCCTCAGTGGATAGAAAGCCAGGTCTCGAGTTAGAAAGACTCATCTCCTTGAGTTCAAATCCAACCTCAGACACAAGCTGTGCAATCCTGGACAAATCGCTTAATCCTGTTTGCCTCACTTTCTTCATCTATAAAATAAGTTGGGGAAGGAAATGACAAACCCTCCCAATATCTTTGCCAAATAGGGTCATGAACACAACTCAACAATATCGAGTGCCTCTGAAACTGGTACATCATTTTTGCCTTATAAAATCTAACCTAAGAAGCATTTGTTAAGTATCTATGATGTGCAAGTCATTGCGTTAGCTGCAGTCAGACAATGAACATTAAGTGCTTACTATATGTCGATATTGCGCTAAGCTTCAAGAAACACAAAATATATATATATATGTATATATGTATGTATGTGTGTGTGTATATATATATATATATATATATATATATATATATATATATATATATATATATATATATATATATGCATATATACACATATATAAGTTCCTGACATCAAAGACCTGGCATTCTCCTCTGAGCATACAACATATAAAACAACCCACATGCCTGCATTTAAGCATTGGTCGTCATGTTGCTACGTTGCTGAGTCTTTTCTCCCTCTTCCTTTGTATTCATGCAAGTTTGTAAAAGTTTCATCTGACTGGCAGTTGGAAAGAATGAGTATAGTTTGGGATTCTCATAGAAAAAAAAAACCCAAACAAGAAAGCTTTGTCTGTGGCTAAGCGAGGGAAGTGGATAGACCTTTTGTCATTGCTTTTTTCTCCCTCTCCTCTTTTGCTTCCCTCTTCCCCTTCCATGAATGACAAGACTAAACTTATTAGACATGAGATTGTCATCTCTTTATTAATTTAAGTAATATGTTCAGCAAACCAGACTGAAAAGAATGCAAATGCTTACATAATGACTCACTGCTGATCTACAGACAGTGTTTGAGTACCAGTATTCTGTGAAGCATGAAGGCAGCTGCATTGCCACTCAAAAATATTATAACTAATAACATATTGACAGTGTTGAAGGAATGTGTATATATGAATTTGATCTAAAACCCACAAATCTTATTTTTTCAAAATGGCAGCATTTAGAAAGAAACCATTAGAAATTATACAGAAACTCCACTTTTTTTTCTAAAATTGTTTTTACCAGGATTATTTTTGAAGTTACAAAACATATTCCAAGATTCCTGGTTGTATATTTATAACGGCATATTTAATGTCAAACTTAAAAGAGTAGGAAACCATTTAATAGATAAGATCTAATGAATAGTAATCAAAGGAAAGGGACAAACTTCCAATTCATTCAATCAACAGATATTTATGTGCCTACTACATGCCAGGCACTCCTCTAGACAAAAGCAAAAGCCTTTGCCCTTGAAAAAGCATGCAATTTTATCTTCCAGCTTCTCTTTTCATTTCAGTGTGCCTCTTGGATTGCCATCTTTGTTTCTTTAATATATTGGCCTCTTAAAGGCAGAGAGTCACTCACTTGTCAGAGCCACTGTGCTCTGTGGAGCCTAGCATGACCTCGTAGTGTGCAGTTGCTGTCCATTGATGTTAAATCTGGAGAGAGCCAAAAGTACTTGAGAATTTAGATATAATCACATCCATCACTCTCAGACCAATTGTGATTGGGAAGTCAGCCAAACTTAGTCAAAAATTACTACTTTTAAATATGCAGTGTGCTTGTTCACCAATCCATGCTCCAGCTGAACCCTTTCTTCATAAATAGTGTATCAGACTGAAATAGCACAAATTGACATTGGTAAGATACAAATTAATGAGATTTTCCTCTGTGTGTATAAATTCATTATACACATATATGTAGTTATGTATTTATATATGCTGTTCCTAAGTGAGCAGAGGTGTGAATGCGTGTCATATAAATGTACATGTGTTTATACATTTGTCATGAAAAATTGTTTGGTTTCTTGAAGGGCACAGTACTGTCCCTTATGATTTATCGCAAAGATGAGAAAATTTTGAAAGCAGTTATTTAGAAAGAATATTGATTTCAGTCAAGTGCTGAGATAATAATCAAAGACCCCTTTTATGTCAAAAATTTGGAACCCTGATTCAGTCAGACCTGGATGGTGAGCACACCTGCACTGAAAGCGTTCTTGATTTGTTTTCAAATAACCCTTTCAGGGAGATGTCACATCAGGTGACACATTTAAGGTGTTTGTAAATGGAGTTGCCTCTTTTCCATGTCTATGATTGACTTCCTTGGCAAGGCTGATCGCTTATCAGTTGGTATTTGGTGCTGATGTTATCCCCACCAAGCATTTCATGTCTGGCAGAGCTGATTACCTTGTTCAGTGCTTCACATGAGGAATTGCAGGCCTTCCATTTGGACTATGAATATTTAATCTTTTACAGTTCAGTGACTGTTTCCGTTTCCAGGACATCGCTCAACATGGGACTAATGAATTATGTAAAGTCAGTCTGCTGGTCTCTCTATCCGAATGTGTGCCGAAATGGTAACCGAGTCAGTTGCGCAGATGTTGTAGGTGTGATACTTCGGTGATGCGACTACCTCTGCCTCTGTTGATAAATGTGTCTGGTTTGATTTGTGTGTAAAGGTCACAGACAGACAATGAAGGGAATGTCACCACAGAGCCCAGCACAGCAGGAGTGAGCATGGAGCCAGTGCTCTACACCAAGAGTGGACAATCTGGCCTAGAAGAGCTGGCTGGTGAGTCTTCATGAGTTTGGGAAATTCTGAGTGTGTTGGTGATGAGACAGGAACCAGAGCTACCAATAGTAGGGCAAAGAACAAGAGAAAGGAAGGTTTTTGGTGTCATTAGGTGTGCCATGAGATGTGATGTTTAGGTTGATTTTCCTTTCCTTGTCCATACCTCTTTCCATCCTTTCCCTTTTTTCTTTCATTGTCTTTTCCTTCCTTTCCTTCTTCCTTTTGTTTTCCTATTTTTCTTGCTTTCTTTGTTCATCCTTCTTTACTTTCCTTACTTCTGTTCCCTGGATCGCTTTCTTTCTCCTGCTCCTTTTACTTCCTCACTTCCTTTTCCTTCCTTCCCTTCATTTTATTTTTCTCTCATGTTTCCTATTCATAATTCCTTTTCTTTCATCCTCTTTTTTCCCATGTCCTTCCTCCTTTTCACTTTTTTCCTTCTATCCTTTTTTATCATCCCCTCTCTTATTTTTAATTTTTTTCTTTTTTCCTTCTCTTTATCCTTACTTTCTTTTCCTTTCATCTTTATTTCTTTGGTTCTTTCCTGCCTTTCCCTCTGTCCTATATCAGTTTCTTCCTTTCATTTCTTTCCTCTTTTTTACTCTCTCCCTCCATCTTTCCTTTTACCTTCCTTTCTCATATCCTGCTTTCCTTTTCTTTTTCTTTTCTTCTCTTTCTTTCTTCTTCCCTTTTTCCTCCCTTACTTCTTCCCCATCCTCTTTTCCTCCTCCCTCCTTCCCTCCTTTCTTTTTTCTTTCATTATTTCTCTTTCTTTCCTTTCTTTTTTCTCCCTTCTCTCCTTTTACTTCTTTTGCCATTTTTCATTATCCTGCTTGTTTTCTCTCTCCCCTTTTTGCCATAATTGTTCATCATCCCTTGCACTTTATTGAAAACTATTACCATCACATTCAGTCTGCCATCTATTGTCCTGATATTTGTACATAAATTTGCTAGGTACTGACTTTTTTAAAAAATGAAAGAGAATAATATATAGTAGAAATGTAGGTCGAAGCCAAATTAAAAAGGCTTAAATGTTAAATATGGGAGTTTGAATTTGTTCCTAGTGGTAATAGGGAGCCACTGGCATTTGTTAACCTGGGGAGTGACAGAGTCACACTTATAGTAGCTGTCCATACCAGAACTCCCAAACAAAACAAAATTTCAAAAAAAAAAAAAAAAACCCAAGTTCCATCAATTGGCCTTGGAAGGCCATGGGAACTAATTAATTTTTGTTACTTATCAGGAGATCATGAAAATGGGGACAGAAAAATATCTGTCTTCTTACAAATGAAGATATAGAAATAGCAAAGCTAAATATACTGCAAGCTGCATTACCAAGATACTGAATGGTACTGTCAGATTGGATTAAATTGATAAATAGTATACTTCTTAAGAGAAGAAATTAATGCCATGTGTGTTCAGAAACTGATAACTGAAAGCATTTCGTCAGTTTCAGTGTTCATGTCCTTGGTTATATAAATGCAGGATTTCCCTTAAGTACTTAGAATTTATGGATCAGTCCAATGAAAAAAGCATCTTCGAATTATACAAAGGGTAATAACAGTTAAAATTATAATAAAAGGTGCTGTTTATATAGCATTTTAAGGTTTGTAAAGTGCTTTATCTGCATTCTCTCATTTGAACTTCACAATAACAAGATGGGATAACTTCAGGTATCATTATACCCATTTTGCAGACAAAGTAACTGACACTGAAAGAGGTAAGTGACTTTGTGCAGCTATTTAGTAACAGACTGAACTTTTATGGTTCAGTGTATATATGTCATTTAGCTACTGAGTTACATTCACAAGCCACTAGGCTCTGGGGGAAACTTAAGATTCAAATGAACGTTTATTAAGTATTCGTTATATGAAAGTACAGTTATCCCTTCCACACCATGGCTTTCCCCATTGTAGTTTCAATATATTGTGAGTTGGCATAAGAAATAAAATGTGAATTTTGTAATAGTTTTGTGGAAGCAGCAAACAACACACAAGGGCCAGCAGATGACACAGATCCAATGATCAAATAATTAACCCAGATTTTACAGTAAAGTCCTGTAAACACCTCGTCGAAGAAAAAGAAAAAATTCAGACTTCTTCTCTAGTACAAAGGGAGGGCCAAAAACTTTTATGTGAATTTTCCAGATTGTGGGGATGCCATGCCCCTAGCCTCTAGCTATCTGGAAGGGATGACTGTAGTTAGGGTTAGTGTTGGAGATATGAAGATGAATAAGGGTGGGTCACTGCTTTTAAGATGTTTACAATTTAATGAGGGAATGAGACATCAGGAATATTTAGCTGAAATTGAGTGAGTGACTGTTGAATTGACCCCATGGGAGTTCACGAAAGGGAGAGATTGCTGGGTTGGGGTCATCAGTGCTGCCGAAAGTGACTACCCAAGAGAGGCAGGTCACTAAAGCCCTGCAGCAACAGCTTGGAAGCCTTCTTGTTGGAGGAATTCGAGCAAACGTTAAAGTGTAGCTTTCTAGCGAAGGAATTTTGTTATATATGGATACTATCGTTGCCAGACAAGGGAAGCGGACGCTTTTTGAAGCAATTCTGTCTTACTCCATTCATCAGTCAGTCAGAAGGTATTCTTTGATGATGCATGGGACTGTATAGGAGATACAATATAAAGACTGGACCCAATTTCTTCCCTCAAGGAACTTATAATCTAACAGGAACAAATACTCCATTAATACTTTTGTCTACATACAAATAAAAATCATTAGAAGTTCAAAATTAAAAGGGGAAGCTAGGTGGCACAGTGGATAGAGCAATCAGCCCTGGAGTCAAGAGGACCTGAGTTCAAATCCAGCCTCAGGCACTGGATATGTGACCCTGGGCAAGGCACTTAACTGCAATTGCCCCCAACAATAATAGTAAAAATAATAAACTAATGGTCAGAAGTTCATTTTCTTCAGCAGGAATATCCATCCATCCATCCATCCATCCATCCATTCATTCAACAAGCATTTGTTAAACATTTCCAATGTGTCAGACACTGAGCTGGAGATACAGAGACAGAAACCAAGTAATCTCTGCCCAGGAACTCAGTATGAATTTAATTAAGGGATTATAGTTTTTCCTCCTGGCTTATCATCACAACAAATAAATGTTCAGTACATATTTTTGAATTACCCAGAATGGCCAGTAATGTTTTGGCAATCGTGTAAAGATAAAATGTGGATGAATTGGCAATAAAATAAATGTAATTGGTGGTATAAGAGGAGGACAAAAATTATATTATTTTCAGGTGATTTGATGGTTAAATTAGAACTCCATTTGTACTTGAACAGAATACATTTGTTTTAAAGAATATGTTGGAAAATGTATGTTAGCTCATTTCTAATACTTGAGAAAAGTACCTTCCAAAATTCTTGCTGTCATGAACAAGGGAAAAACTAATAAATACTTAGTTGATTAGTCTTTGGAATGTAATATTTATTTCAGATATAGAAGTAAAATGTTATCTGGTATTTCCAGAGAGGTAACTATGGGGTAAGCGGATAGAGAGCTAGTCTTGGAACCAAGAAGTTGTTATTAATTTGTTTCAGTCATGTCCAACTCTTTGAAGCCCCACTGGGAATTTTCTTGGCAGAGATACTGGAGTAGTTTGCCCTTTCCTTCTCTAGCTCATTTTACAGATAAGAAAACTGAGGTAAACAGGCTAAGTGACTTGCCCAGAGTCATACAGCCAATAAATGTCCAAGGCCAGATTTGAACTCAGTAAGATAATTCTTCCTGACTCCAGCCCCAACTCTTTATCCACTATGCCACCTAGTTGCCCTGAATTCAAATCCCGCCTCTCAGATAGGTCTATGTAACCCTAGGTGAGTCTCTTAGCCTTTGATTACCCTATACAACTATAATAGACTATCATTTGGATCCCTGGCCTATAGGACTTCCTAACATGCCTTGCTTTTTAAAAAAATTACTTTTTAAAAGATTGTTTAATCTAGCACTCAGTCTTTACGCAGGGCTACATCTGCAGCCAAGACAAATATTATCTTGTCCTGCCTGAGAACAAAAATTCCATAGCCTTCCCTAATAGTATGTTCCAGTAGTTAACCATATGGCCTGTGGAAAAGTTCTTACCTTATATCCAATGTAAATTCCACTTGTTACGATGGAAACTCATTTCTTCTAGCTCTCTCATGTGGAAATAGAAAACTGTTTGCACATATTCATTTAGTGATTTCCCTTAAATAAGCCCCTACTTCTCTTATCTTTCATTAATGGGCCACCTTTCTGATTCAAAGTATTTTCTATTATTTTCTTTCTATTTTTGAATGCTTCTTACAGTGTGATGGCCTATGTGGGCCAATGAACTCCAAATGGGACCTGACCAGGGCTGATTACAGAGAGCAGGTGTCTTCTTGATTAATTTCACTCTTTATAACATTTCTTGTATGTAAAGTGCTTTCAGCTCTTGATAAACACTTCCCTTGTAGGAGTTCTGTTAAAGAGTACAAATGTTGTTATCCTCATTTTTCAATTTAAGAAACTGGGGTAGAGTGACTTGCCCAAAGTCACACAGCTAGTAATACAGGACATGTGACTTGAACCAAGGTGTTATTGATATCAAATCCCACGTTTTTCCCACCATACCACCCTTCCTAATTAATATGTCTGATTCTAGTATTGAACTTCACACAACTGTGTTTCCTACATAAAAAAAAAACTATGCAAATGAATGAAAAATCATCCTAAATTTAAGTGAATCCATTTTTTTTTTTATTACTTGTTGGCTTCTGATTTTAGTCCATACCTCATTCCATACTAGAACCCACTAAAATTGGAAACTCAAGCTAATCACAACCTTCTGCCTTAAAAATTATGAAACTGATCAGACTTAGGTAGGAAGACAGTAAGCTTTCATCAAAGCACATGTTTGTTATTGATCAAATGGATTTTTAGTTCATCTTGGGTTTAAATTAAATTAGTTTGTAAGGCGTGGGCAAACACAGCTAATGTCCAACTGGAAATATATTTACCATTGCTAAGATTCAATACTTTGATCTATAACTTTCCCCTGGCACTGGTAAAAGATTATGCATGAGAAACAACCAAGTATGTCTTTAAAAGTAATAGACAGACTGTATGGAAAGAAGAGCGTATGCCACATTTTAATTTGAAATCCATTTTGGCCAAGACACATTACTGTGATCCATTACTGGTGAGTCATCTAGGTAGTATAGTAGCTAGAGTGCTGGGCATGGAGTAAGGAAAATCTGAATTCAAATCCCACCTCAGACATTGCCTTAAGTGTGTGACCCTGGGTAAATCACTTCACCCTGTTTGCCTCAGTTTCCTCATCTATAAAATGAGTTGGAAAAGGAAATGGCGAACCACTCCAATATCTTTGCTAAAGAAACCTGAAATGGGGTTTTGAAGAGTTGGACATGATTGAAATGACTGAACAAGACAGCAAATATCCCAGAATTGTGATGAGGATCAAATGGGATAATGCTTATAGAGTGTTTTACAAATCTTAAAGTTTTATGTAAATACTAGCTATCCTCCTTCTCCTTTTCTTCTTCCTCCTCTTCCTCATCCACCATTCCATAGAGACCTTACAGGGTAGAGATGCTGCTTTTTTCTGACTTTGCTCTTTCTAAAATCTTTTTCTAGGGGAAGATCCTGAGACTCGACGACTTCGAACTGTGAAGAACATTGCTGACTTGCGGCAAAACTTGGAGGAGACCATGTCCAGTTTACGAGGAACTCAGGTTACACACAGGTAACCAGCAGCATGAGTAATGTCTCTCAGAGCAGCTCATAATCTCATACTACCAGCTTCATGCCTGGATGTACCACCAATCAAGTGATTAGTGTTGATAATAGGAGAAATGAAATTGATTTGAAAGCATACTGGAATTCAGAAAGGATTACATGGAATATAAAAAGGGGAGTTTTTCAGTATAGATTTCCATGTAGACAGAATTCCCTAAAATAAGCTTTAGAAAAAGAAGGTTGTTAAATGCACCAGATGGTATAAAAGATGTATAATATCATAGATCAAGCAGTTGCCTGAATTTGATTTGATTTATATTTTTTTTAAATCTCTACTATACTTGTCTATGTAGGCAGGGGAAATGTATTTAATTTACTGGTTTGAATGCTTTGAATTCTTTCACAAATCCCTGGAATATTGTTTATCATGCCCAGGTATACATATATGAAAGAAGGGTAGGACTTTTAAAATCCATGATAATATTTTAAATATGCTTAAAATGTCTTTCTAGATTTTGCTTGAACACGTATCAGAATGCTTTTAAGAATACTTAATTAGGCAGGCTATTTTAAAAGTTGGACAAGAGGTCTGAGTGAGTATCATTGTTAGCTATACTAAATTATTCTGGCATATTCAGGTTGTACAGTTTACCATTGTGTACCAAAGCTAAGTCTGAGTTTTCCCTGTTGAACTTCCAGTGAGTCTATTTTGATTTTCAAGTTTCAATTAATATGACAGCTCATTATGATTAATGAATATAGCCATGAGGCCCCCAGACTTCCCCATTTTTTAGAGTGCTAACAAAATCAGGGCAGACCTCATGTCTTGGCCATGCTTTGCAGAACACATGGGACCAAAATCTTCTAACAGAAAATTTACTTAATGTATTTCAGAAAGTTCATTGTCCTCCTCATATCAGTAGTCCCATGATATTGACATGAGAAAGTATGTATTATGTCATGTCGGGATACATACCTCAGTGACCTTTGAGAACAAGCAAATGTTTTTCTTATATCCCAGAATTCACTTGTTTTCCGAGAACTTTCTGACCCATGTGAGTTTTTTATTATACTCAAATCTAAATGTTTTTCATATTTTTGAGACCCTTTGTCTGATTGTTTCTCATGAGGAACCAATTATAGGTAGAAAGCAAGGTTCTGCGAATGGACTGGTTTGATCACATTATTAGAGTTTGTCACCTATAAGAATCATGGCTAAAAAGACTATAGAGGGATGAGTAGAGACGCTGCTAACTTTATAGCTGATAAGCATTTATTATATATATGTACATTTACATATATATCATATATCTTATTTATACGTATATTTATCATTTATTGTTGCCGTTATTCAATCATTTTAAGTCATGTCTAACTCATCCCGACCCCATTTGGGGTTTTCTTGGCAAAGAAACAGGAACGGTTTCCATTTCTTTCTCCAGCTCATTTTACAGATGAGGAAATGGAGGCAACAGGGTTATGTGACTTACTCAAGGTCACACAACTAGGAAGTATCTGATGTCAGATCAGAACTCAGGAAGATGCGTCTTCCTAACTCCAGGCCTGGCACTGTACCACTTGCTGCCCCCAAGCAGTTATTAAGTGCCTACTATGTTCTACGCACTGTGCTAAATACTAGGGCTTCCGAAAAAAGCAAAAGAAGGTCTCTGCCCTCTGAGAGCCCATGATCTAATGGGAAATACAACAAGCAAATAAGTATACTTCAATGGGAAATGTTACCTTGAAAGAAGGAAGAATGTGAAATAATAACCTAGAATAAAAAGGTGGATGAGAACCCTCAAGTCTTATTTTTATCAATTCTATTCTTCCCATTTCTTTGTTTTTCTGAGTTAAGGGTAATTAGTTATTATTAATTTATTGTAATTATCATATATCATATTACATGTTACATATTATATATGTGTCATATATTATATATGATATATATTTATAATTATAATATACTTAATTATTAATTAATTAATTAATAATAGGCTAGCATGCTCAAGGAAAAGACTTAGATGGGTTTCTGTCTACAGCAGGGGAAGGATTACCTACTTTGATGAAGTTGCTATGCCATCAATGTATAATCAGCAAAATACTTAGATGCTAGTTTAGGAGGTTGTAAAAAAATGTTCCTGAAATGGTTCCCTTTGGACCCATTCATAGAAAATTCACTCTACAATTCTGATCAGATGCAGAATATGACAGTGCTCTAACAGTTCTTTTATTTCTCTTATTTGAATCATTTTAGGATGCTGACTTGTTTTATGACATTCAGTCATTTCATTGTCTTGTAACATATTCTAAAACCCTATTTGCCTAAGTATAGGACTTTTAAGATATGCATTGTATATACATGCTCTTTGCTTTTATATTTTTTTTAAAGATAGGATTATCTTTTTTAAAAAATTTATAATAGGATTATGAAATAACTAGGTGGTACAGTGGCTAGAGTGCCAGGTCTAGAGTAGGAAGTCAATTGAGTTCAAATCCAGCCTTAGACACTTAATAGCTATGTGACGTTGGGCTAGCTGCTTAACCTTGTTTGCCTTAGTTTCCTCATCTATAAAATGAGCTGGAGAAAGAAATGGCAAACCACTCCAGTATTTTTACTAAGAAAACCCCAAAAGGGATCATGAAAAGTCGGACACAACTAAAAATGACTGAACAAAACTAGACCTGTGATTTCATGGGATAAGAACTACCCAAATGGAGAAACTCCAATCTACTAACTCAGATTAGCATCTTCTCCATAACTTTGACTCTTAGAGAGTTGCCTAGAGCACTGAGAGGTCAGAGGTGGGCCTTGAGCCCAGATCTTTCTGGCTTCAAAGCCATATCTCAATCTACCCTGTCAAGTGGCCTCATTTTTTGAAAGATACTCATTTGAATCCAACAAGTCTTCATTCATCTCCTGCCATGTGGCAGGCACCACCAGGCTAAGTACTGGAGATATGAAGACAAAAATGAAACAGCCACTATTCACAAGAATTTTAATAACCCTGAGGCCACTACAGTTGTGACACAGAGAGTTGTTTTTTTTCTAGCACATTGGAAACCACATTTGATGCCAATGTTACCACTGAAATAAGTGGGCGCAGCATCCTCAGCTTGACGGGAAGACCTACTCCTTTGTCATGGAGAATTGGACAGTCTAGCCCACGGCTTCAAGCAGGTGATGCACCCTCAATGGGCAATGGGTACCCACCAAGAGCCAATGCAAGCCGGTTCATCAACACCGAGTCAGGTCGTTACATGTACTCCGCCCCCCTGAGAAGGCAGCTAGCATCCAGGGGCAGCAATGTTTGCCACGTGGACATCTCAGATAAGGGGGGAGATGAAATTGACCTTGAAAGCATCAGCATGGATGCCACAGGCTACATGAGTGACGGGGATGTTCTAGGAAAGAACATTAGGACCGATGACATTACCAGTGGGTGAGTAACCATACCTTCCAGCCTTCAGTTATGACATACAATGGTGTGAGTAGAATTACTGGCATTTTGTTTTTCCTTTTGCAGGACCACATCATCTCATTTTAGTGAATAACTATTAGAGTTACAATAAAGAAAATTTCCCATCATCTTACCCTCTAGCATCAAATATTTCTCTTATGTCTAGTCTGTCAGCATAAAAGACAAATTAAGGAAGTAATTAAAATATAACTACGATAACAAAAATGCATTAAAGCAGTGTGGTAAAGTGGAAGGGCCAATCACTTTAGAGTCACTGGGCCTAGGTTCTAGACTTAGAATGGTTTTTTTGGTAACATTTATGTAACACTTTAAAGTTTGCAAAGCACTTTACAAATACTGTATCATTTGATCCTTACGACCATGAGAAGCAGTTGCTATATTTTTCCAATTTCACAGATCACAAAACCGAAGCAGACAAATGTTGTGATTTGCCTAGAACCACACAGCTGGTAAACGTCAATGGCAGGATTTGAACAAAGGTCCTCGTGACTCCAGGTCCTGCTCTGTATCTGCTTTGCCACCTAGCTGCCTCATTTGAAGAGATCTTAATAATTCTGAAGACAGTTCAGAAAATTAGTGTCTCAGAATTGCACATATTTTATAACTATAAAATTATCAAACTATTATGAAAATGCTATTTATTTTTATTTGTCTGGTTTGTTTGCATCCGGGATAAATTAAAGTTTACTGCATTTCTGTTGAGAATACTGATGTAGTCCTTTGCTTCGATGTAATGTTAACTATTTCCACAAGGTGGGGATATCAGAGTACTTTATGCTGAATCTTAATTAACATTCTAGGAAAAATGGTGGATTTCTTTAACCATCAGATAAAAGCTAAAAGCTTATGTGTTTATGTTTCAGACAGGTCTTGGGATACTTACACTTTAGAAATTATCTCTTTAGTACTGGGGCAAGTAACAAAAGACTAGCCAAGCTCAGCTATTGCCACTGTGCAAGACCAGAGACTGCCCATATCAATGGAGAATGTACTTGCCTACATCCTGTAGGAAAGTTGGGAATATCTTTTATCATTAAATTTTTCCTTTCCGTCCAAGTTGATATTCCTTTACCAAGACAGATCACAGCTCTTTTCGTGACTTTTTATTCTTTTTCATTCTTATTCTTTACTTCCCATAAATACTCCTTATTCTTCTAATATTCTAAGATTACTGATGTTTGACTGGCCCTGATCCCTTAGTCTCACTGCAAGACTGGTCTTACCCCCTTTTCCAGCTATGTTTAGCCTTAATAATATCTTTTCTTCCATTCCTTACCTACAAGTAGTTGTTGGCATCATACTCTAGTCCATCGTGGCTTCCAAGCATCTTTCTATTGCTGGTTAGATTACTTAAATTTTGATTCTTGCAATATCAAGGTGTATATTTTGTTTCATAGTTATATGGAATCACTGGGAGAGTTGTAATATTAAAGAAATGATCTCTTTTATGGCAATGAGCAACTTGGGGACTATTGAAAGTATTGAACATTTCCATAAATGAAATCCCACTTTCTTCCTTCTATTCAATTCTGCAAATTTACTAAGTGTGTGTGCCTACTCTGCAACCTAACACATATTTACATGTGTGACAGTCTTGACACAGAGACAAAAATGTGTGACACGTATACTCATATGTTTGCATGTGCAGAATTGGTGTACACATTGAGTCAATGTGCAGGATTTAGTAGAATGTACATAAGATACATATATATGCACATATGCGTGCATGTGTATATACACACATTGGTAGAGAAAGACAGATGGACAAACCAGTGATGGGCTATACCTCCCGTTGTATATAGTATCCTGGGTAGTATCTGTTTTCATCCACTTTATTTGCTTCTTTGTTTTTTCATTGTAAATAGATCAATGTCTTTTGTGTTGCTGTGTATTTCAGGGAGGAAGCTTTATGTGTTCTAGGTCATGGTTCAGTTAGGGCAATGTTGTCTCTTAGGAGTTTTTGAAGAACTGAATTATCAATGGGCAATCTTTCTTTCACTAGCCTCTGCACAGTATATCTAACCCCTGACTAACCGGTCAGGTGAACATATATCTCTTTGTTTTACACCTTTCTTTATGTCAGTAATCAACAGCCCACTGAACTAAATTAACACTGGCATTCCATCTGTCAATGAGTCTTGCACATTTTTAAAATATGCATGGGAGACATTATTTGAGGAGAGCCTTCAATCCATCAATCAACAAGCATACATTAAGCATTTCTTATGTGCCAGGCATGATGCTAAGCACTGGGAATACAAAGTAAAAAGCAAACAATCCCTGTCCTCAAGAGTCTTTCATTCTAGTAAGGAAGATGACATGTACCTAAAGTGCTACATGAAAGGTCCATACAGAGCAGATGAAGAGATAATTAGAAGGAAAAGGCTTGAATAAAACTTCATGTAGAACATGGCATTTGAGCTGAGTCGTGGAGGAAGCCAAGTGTGACAAAAGATAGGGATGAAGAGGGAGGGTATTCCAACCATGGGGGACAGTCTGACAATCTGTGCAAAGATATGGAGATGGGATATGAAATATCACATACAAAGAACAGCAAGTAATCACTGAATGGGCATTACCTCACTCTAAATGAGTATCTGAATAGGCCTTAGGAGAAAAAGACCAAGGTCTCCCTTGGCATTCTGGGCCATCTCCAGTCATCCTGATGAACATCTGGTCACTGGATTCAGAAGGCTCTGGAGGAGAAGTGAGGTTGGTGACCTGCACAGCCCTCCCTCACTCAGAACAAAGTCAAGTTCAAGTCATGTCATGATTTCTCTGATGTCATGGTCTTCTTCGGCGACGAAGGATGAACACAACAACAAGTAGACCAGCTTATACAGGGAGGAGAAGAATGTGGAAGTTTGGAAAGATAGTAAAGGACCATGTTATGAAGAGCTTTATACTGTACCTTATACAGAGTTGTTTGTATTTGATCCTAGAAATCTTGGGAGCCACAGGACTTAACTGAGGAAATTGACATGGTCACACTGACATTTTAGGAAAGTCAATTTGGCAGCTACCTAGAGGCTCATTTGGAGTGCTGATCTGAAGCAATGAAAGACAAAAGAAGACTGCTGGGGAGGTAGTCAATTCAGTTCACCAAGTGCAGTCCATGGAAGAGGTGCTGAGTTAGCAAGAGCTCATTCAAAGTTCTTTCCACATATATTTTCACCTCAGCTGATTTTTGCTGTTTTGTGAGGCAACAGTGCTCATAGACTTGTGACCTATTTATCTGTAATATCTTACAGATGACCATATGCTATGAACTGGTGATGTCTATGGCCACCATGTCTCCTTCTTTGGCAAAGACATTGTGTTCCCTGGTGGACATGATATGTGGACACATTTAGCTTCTTCATTGTGGTGACCATATAGCATTGATTAAACCTGAGAGTTAGAATCAAAGACTCTCTCTTGCTTGGCTTATTTTTCAGTTTCCTATCTTTCACAACTTAAATCTTGTCAAAATGGGTCAGTTGGAGGTATTGTAAATGGGCATGAGAATTCTTCTCATCTTTATCCTTTCACCAAAATAGACTATTTAATTATAGTGTAAAACAAAAGAGAAAAATGCTCATTTTTCCTCTGCTGGATACCTGCAAACTAGTATATCCAAGAACAAGAGTCTCAGGAAAATCCACAAGGTAGATCCTGATAAAAAAAAATGTGTAGGGACCCCCCCCCAGATGAGTCCAGATATGCAGCATTTCTTCTGGGGTCTCTTTCCCAACTTGCACTTAGAGGGTAAGCTTGAGGTTCCCATAAAATAACTGACTACTACTCTCAAGGTTCAGATATAATTTTAGTTAGATCTCTCAAAAAGGTATTCACATCATGAAAATGTGTTTGGGCATGTAAGGCTGGATTCACATGTAGAGTGGTTGCCTGCCTGTAAAAAAAAAATACAAGGCCAGGGCTCTTACGTGGTAGGTTTAACAGAGGTTACCATATGTAAAGAAGAAAAGGAGAAGAAAGGCATATCCACAGTGTAGCATTTTATCAGGTTATAAGTGCCAAGGTATCACACGTACTAGAAAGAAACTTACATATGAATACTGGTAAAGAATCATATGGGGATCTATGTGTCAGGCATATTTGTGGTCAAAAAGTTGTCATATGTGGTTCACTGGAAATCCTTTTCTCCTTTTGTGGGATTCTCATGAAGTTTCTTTTCGAAGTTCTCTGCTTGTTTTCTAGGATTTGTGTCTTTTTGTAAACTATCGTTTGTATTTCTCTATACCATAAGGGGTCACATCCTCCGAAGCTGCCTCTGTCTTTGGATGGCTGTCTCTCTGTATCCATCCATCTAACGCACCAGACGCTCTAGTAGCCACTTCTACTACCATCATTCAATACTGAGTACATAGGATCTCTGGAACTCACAAGGTTGTTGAGAAATCTCCATCTTGGAATACTTATTTAACTAATATCAGGAAACAATAAATACAAAGGGACAGGATTCCATGTGGTCATAGCTACCATGACCAGATAGAAGGTAAAGCATTGCTCCTTTGCCTGCCCAGTCTTTGGGAAGGCAGTTTAAAAAAGATCTGTCACCACACCACCACAAAGGAAAGAGAGAGAAAGATTGGTTAGAGGCTACCCCTTTTATGTAGCCACTTAATTCTAGCTCAGCATCCCACCAGCCTCTGAGTCATAAGTTCTTCTGCCTCTGCGGCCAATTAGAAGGATTTTCATCACTTCACAGTATAAGCCCTCAATCATGCAGGGCCAGAAATGAGCTTTCGCTAAGTTCCACATGGAAATGAAATCAAGCAAGAAATTTCAACACATGCCCTATATCATCCCATAGGAAGGGAAAATCTAAGCATGTTCCTGTTACAAAGTCATGTATAAACTTCATTTATAGTCATCTCTATTAAATAAATGTATAAATTTCTTTATCCGTATTAAATTCATCTTGTTAGATTTTGTTGAGTTTTGGACAGAGATGGCATATTAAGAATAATAGGTCATTTGATGTTTGTAACCCATACAAGAGGCATGTGACTATTAGCACCATCTGATCCTCTTGTCCATTGCTCTGATACTACAGTAAGAGACCACGGGGCTCCACACTTCTCCTTTGAAGCCTTTGAGTTCTAGGCAAGTTACTCCCCTCTCTGGGCTTTCTCTTCATCATCTATAAAATCCAATTTGGACTAAATCATCTCCTATGTCCTTCCTAGTCCAATTTAATCATTCAAATATTTATTTAGCACTTACTAGTGCCAGGTACTAGAGATGCAAGGTTCAGAGAACAATACAATCCCTATTCCTGGTGGGTTATCATATATCAAAAAAGTCCTATCTATAGACTGGTTGCAGAGGGATGAAAAATACAACTACTCTAGAAGGCAGTCTGCTAAGTAATGGTTTGTAGTGTTTGCTATCCATGATAACAACATGACAGATTCTTAAAAGTATTGAAGAATGAGCTAGTATCTTATTAATCATTTAAGAGATTAGTATCTGAAACTGTGTATTTCACTCTAAAGTTTAGTTCAGACCAAAAGACCAGAATAGTTGTCAAAGTCCAATAAATTAATGAAAAATAAAATTCATTCTGCAGTTAATGTAAGTACTGCAGTTAATGTGACCTATGCTTTTCTTCTGAAATCTCACTCATGGTTCTCCCCCTTAGGTTATGTGTACACAATTCTCAACATCTGGATTAAAGACTGAAAATCACAGTCAGTCCTCCAGATGTTTTTATGATATAACAGTAAACTTCCAAAATTTTGGAAATAATCACATTTAAAGTTTTCCATTTTTATCTGCATCTTTGGCTTCATATAGAAGCAGCCTCTACATATGGGTAACATATAAATCAGGACAGAGCTGTTACTATGAGGTTATTTAGGAAAACCATCATTGTAATAACTTAGCTAAAAACAAGGGAGATTTTTGAGTTTATAGAATAATTTTAAGACCCATAGTTTTACTCAATTATATATGCATTCATTCATTTATTTGATGAAATTTATTGTAATTATAATATTATTCTAGGAGCTAGGGATAAGGATAAAAAAATCCCAAACAAATCCCATAATGGTCTCTTTCTTCAAGGAGATTGGGATGGAGTGGAGAACATGTATCCATAGAATTAAGACACAAAATAATTTCCAGGAGGAAAAACAGTACTAACTGGTGGAATAAGCGCAGGTATACTGTAGGCAGTGATGACTATCCTAGGACTTGGAGGAAGTCAGGGATTCCATGTGGTGCAGCTGATGGGGGCGTGGTTTCTTGGTGTGGGTGACAGCTTGTGCAAAACACACAGAGCTAGGAAATGGAATAGTGTACGTGAGAAATCACAAATAGTCTCACTAATTCAGAGTGTGAAAGTGTAATCTGTAATTAACATTTATGTATATATTCATATGTACAAATGTATATATATACACACACGTGTGTGAACACATGTGTGTGGACCTCTTTAATTCTGCATTGTGCATAATTCAAGCATTGTGCTTGAAACTAGATCAGGGAGGAAAATCCAATTTGTTATCATGAGGTGCAACTGACCTAGTATCCAAAAGCACCTTTTGTCTGAATTTCCTGGGGAGCTTATCACATCGCTTCCTTTCCTGGATCGAAAAGATAGACGTTTGCTGTAGCAGCAAAGATAGGAAAATAGCATATGACTTACAAGTGTTGATCTGGGAAAGCTACCTATTCGTGGTCTAAAAATGTAGAGTGCCATATGGCTCTGAGATGAAATTAAGGGCAGACATGGGGTCCATATGTTAAAAGAATTTTTTATGTATTCAAATCAGTCATTGCTTTGTTGAATAACCTTCTATAATATAATTCTAAGAATATGAATTACGATTTAGAATCTTAAGAGTCATGGAAGGTGAGAACTGCATAGGACCTGAGAGGTCCTATAAGCATAGGATAAGAGATATAAAGGTGAGAGAGGTCTCAGAGGTCAGAATTTTCATTGTAAAAAGAAGAAAACTGAAGCCCAGGGAGATTTTGACTTGCCCATAGTCACATAGGTGTTACGTGCCAAAGATGGGATTTGAACCAGATGTCTTGACTTGAAAGTCAAGCGTTTTCTACTATCTCATGCCAAACTTCTTCGTTTTACGAAGCCTATTGGAAAGTGTCTAATTCTTCAGGTTCCTAGATCCCCTGATATATGAATGCGGATGGAGACAAGGAATGCTTCCTATTAGAACTGGGCAAACCCAGGCTAATCTGTCTGTGGTGATGTCCTGCTTCTTTTGTGGTAGCATTGCATGACTCCATCTAATGGACTAGCCAAGAATTGATCTGGCAATTTACATACATTTTGTAGGAAATTTCATTCATTTAGAGCAGTGGTGTGAAACTCAAATAGAAATGGTGACCACTAATCTTTAAATAAGGAGCCCTGTTGTCCCATAAGGATGCCATATTGATTTGGTTGCAAAATGTAATGTCTATGTTTTATTGTATTTTTATTTTATTAAATTTTTCTCAATTACGTACTAATCTGATTCTAACCACTCTAGGGAGTGCTGTGGATCTGGTATTTGACACCTCTGACTTACATAACACAATTCTGGTTTGAGGCAAACACTTTTGGAATTTCAACTTTACTAAAAATTATCAAGGGAAGCAGGAATCCAAAAGGCAATAAGGATTCTCCAATGAAAATGGTTCTTTCTTTATCTAATTCTTTAATCACTGTCAGCAAACACAATGAGAAAATGTAAAGGTATGGATATAAAGATGGCACAGCTAAAATCCATTAAAAACTTTCAGCTGACCTGCTGAAGGGTCATTAAGTGATATTGACCTAGACCTTCCAACTTGCTCTATTCTGTTGCCAAATTCTGCTGATTCTTGCTCGCTGGACTTACCCATGCACATACTCATATATCATATTCATACCCTTCTCTCCATTCACAGCTCCACCACCCTCATTTAGGCCCCCATTACCTCTTGCATGAATTCTTTTTATAGCCTCTTAACTGATCCCTCTGCTTCCAGCCTGTCTCTTCTCTAATCCAACCTTGATTCAGCTGGGCCTAGCAACCACCTCATTCCCCTGTTAGAAGTGGATCCCTGTTACCATTGGGATATCAGGTAGACTCCTGAGCCTGGCATTTAAGACCTTTCATAAAATGACTCCAGCATCACTTGTATTATTCACCATCACATGCTATAATCTCCTTCTAAATTGGACAAGTAGCTCTTTCCAGATCTTGACCTACTACTCCTCTTGTTTCGAATGTACTTCCTCAGTGTTTCACATAACTACACTTGTATAACCTACGTTGAATTGCTTGCCTTCTCAATGAGTGTGGGTGGGGAGAGAAGAAGGAAGATAATTTGGAACTCAAAGTTTTAAAAACAAATGTTAAAAATTGTTTTTGCATGCAACTGGGAAATAAGCTATATGGGCAGTGGGGTATAGAAATCTGTCTTGCCCTACAAGAAAGTAAGGGGGAAAGGGATAAGAGGGAGGCAGTGATAGAAAGGAGGGCAGACTGGGAGAAGGGGTAATCAGAATGCATGCCATCTTGGGGTGGATGGAGGGGAGAGATGGAGAGAAAATTTGGAACTCAAAATCTTGTGGAAATGAATAGTGAAAGCTAAAAATAAATTAATTAATAGAATCTATTTCCCCTTCTACGTTTCAAGGGTTAACTCTTCCATGTAGACTTATCTGATTCCCCCACTAATAATAATAATGATAACATTTGTGTAACACTTTAAAGTTTGCAAAGCTCTTTGTTGTTGTTCATTCATTTTCAGTCATGTTGAACTCTTTGTGTCTCCATTTGAGATTGTCTAGGCAAAAATACCGGTGTGGTTTGCCACTTCCTTCTCCCGATCATTTACAGATGAGAAAACTGAGACCAACAGGGTTAAGTGATTTGCACAGGGTCACAACTAGAAAGTGTTTGAAGTCAGATTTGAACTCAGGAAGATAAGTCTTCCCCATTCTAAGCCCAGCACTTTAACCCCATCACCACCTAGCTGCTCCACAAAGCACTTCACCTATCTCATCTGATCTTCACAATGACCTTCGGATATAGATACTATTATTCTCATTATACACATAAGAAAATGAAGGCAGACAGAAGTGTAGAGTCACCCAATTGGTAAGAGTCCGAGGCTGGATTTTGAACTCTTCCTGATTTCAGACCCAGAACTCTGTTCATTGTACCCCCTGGCTGCTTAGGTCACTGTCATTAATATTTTCTAGAGTGCTTTGATCTCATCTCTACTCCAGCATATTTTGTTTTGTTTCCTAAATTTATCTCTGCCTATCCTGCATCCCATCAGTACAATGTAAGGTCCTTGGGAGCAGGGATTCATTTTGTTCCTTACCTTTTTTCCTCCACTCTTCTCCATACTAACATCTGAAATGATCTTACAGACAGAGAGCCCAGCAATGACAAAATCCACATCTATAGCACTTGAAGGTTTACCAAGCACTTGCCTAAAAAATAGCATTGCCAGGAAGGGAGTACCAATATTTCCATTTTACAGGTGAGGTGACTAAGTCTCAGAAAGATGAAGGAAGTTGCCGAGGATGACCCAACTAAGTGTAAGGCAAGATTCAATCCCCTTACTTCTCTTAAGTACAAATCCATGCTCTATTGGCTGGAATTCTTTCTGACTTCCTTAGATTTTCAAAAGTTCTTGAGAACACAACTCTTTCTGAGCACTTGATCTAGTCAGACATCTGGGGCTATTACAGAATCATGGAACGTTGGAGGTGGGAGGGGTCATTAGAGATGCTGAGCCCAACCTCCTTCTACTCTGTGTCCAAATAGAGGGGTACATCCTTCCCAATGACAGAGGAAGCAGGTGGCAGAGTGAGAAGGGGAGTCTGTCTCTTCAGACACTTGCCCAATATTGCATTCTTTGTACATTGGTGAAACCCAAGATGTTGGCATGGTTCATTCCTCCAGTCCTAGCCTGATTCTGCTTTGTCTCTGGGATGGGAAACTGTGGCCTTGAGGCCACATATGGCCCTCTGGTGCCATACTTGAGGACCTACAGGGCCACATGTGACCCCCAGGCCGCAGTTTCCCCACCTATATTCACTATTTTCTGGGGATTCATTCTGAGAGATTTAAGAATCAGAAATATCTTCCTAAGGAAAAAGTCTTTGCCTCCCTTTGGTGGTTACTTTTCCCACTCCTGGCATGTGTCTCCATCCTTCTGCAGTCCCAGTAGTCTCATTGTTGTTCCATACCTGATCTTACCCTTCTTGAGCACTCATCTTCCTCCCTTCAGCCTATAAAATATTATTCTCTGTTTGCTAAGTTAAGGGGTCAGATAGCTGGACAAGCTAGCTGGTAAGAATCTAAGTGGTCAATAATGTACTGAAGCCTCCCCAAAGTATATTTACTAAAAAGGAATGGTGGGCATTACCAGCTAGTGGCCCAATTGTTTGTTTGTTTATTTGGGGGAGAATGAAAGAGATAAGGGAAATTTTCAGTATTGGCTTTCAAATAATTCCATGAATTTCTATGTAAGGCTAGTTTTGTTTGTCCGCTTCCCCTACCTTCTCCTTAACATTTGTACACAGAAGAAGCATATAGAGAACTTAGCTACAATGAAGGATTTTGGGGTTGAAATTCTAGCTCTTTTGTTAACAGAATTGTGTGACCTTAGACAAGTCACTTTCCTTGGTCTGAATTCCTCCCCATCTAAAATAAGTGGGGATGATTCCTCAGGTCGCTGATATTCTGTGAGTATCCCAGACCTGCTTATTTTTTTAAGGCAGTCAGGATTAAGTGACTTACCCAGGGTCACACAGCCAGTACATGTCTGAGGCCAGATTTGAACTTAGGTCCTCCTAACTCCAGGGCTGCTTGTGTAATCACTACACCACCTAGCTGCCCATGGATAAGCACTTTTTGAATTTGAGTAGCATTTATGTAAAAAAAAAATAAACTGAGACAGTAAATACTGCATGGAGTTAAAACTGGCTTAAAATAAGTGTGAATCTTTGTGTATATTTTTCAGTGTGTATTCTACTGTGGGCTAGCAGAGACCATGCTCCAGGACTGACCTTGTTAAATATGCCCTGCATGTTAAATACATCCTGTTAAATGTGTGAAATGTTTCCCTTATTCAATTTCGGAATTCGTGAGACCACACTAAACCAAGGCAGAGGCACTGAGGGTATAAATGGCCCCCTTCTTATCAGCCATGTCCTTTGGTAGGGTTTTTCATACTAAGTCTTAGGCTGGAAGAACCTTGACTTTTTTTGTTGTTGCTTCTGGCAAACTCGTAGAAGACGAAGCCAAAAGAGTTGCTACAGCCAAAATAGATCCAGTTGCCAAGATAAATGATTTTAGGTCTCAAATGCTGATGGCACTGGGTCATGGGAAGTTCCATCTTGCTCTTCCTTTGATGCTCGCACCAGCAGGGTCTGGCAGGTCTCCGCAATGATTTGAAAAGGTTAAAATATCATTTCTTATGGGTCAATCAGACAGAAATTGATCCCTGGCCTTCAGAGACCTTTGAAGTCAGGCAGCAAACTGTTCTCATCATGAGGGATTTTGATCTGCCATAGTGGCCAGCAGAAGGAGGGTAGAGTGAGGCAAGCAGGGTGTTGGCCTTCCTGTCTTACAACTGTAGTGTGCCCAGTGGCCACTCAAAAACCTTGAACCACCATGTTCAGATTCACCTGCTACTAGTTGCCTGGTTTATCTCTTCCCTAACCATTTATTATAGCTCTCCTTGAAGTAAGGATGGGGTAGCAGTACCATGGCTTCTACATATGGAAAGGGAGATCAGAAAGAATGTTCTTAAGATCTGGTGTATCTTGGTGGAAATGCAGACTAGGCATGTTAGGCTGGATGAGAGAGAGAGAGAGTATAGAACAAGTGAGATCTGATGCAGAATTGGCCAAGATGTTTGATTTCTGAACCAGTGGGATTCCTAGTCTTCATGAAAGACAGGTTAGTGATAGAAATGTAGCTTCTGACTTTGGGATAGAGGCATGCCATTAAGAAGAACACACTCCTGAAATGATGCTGAACAGCTGAAATTAATTATCCTCTTCTCCTTTGGAACAAGGAACTACTACATGGGATTCATGGGTCTAGGAGGAGAGCAAAGATTCTTGGAGACACCAACTTGTAATGGCTAGAGTGCTAGACCCAGGTTCAAATCCTGCCTTGGACACTTCCTAGCTGTGTGGCAAGGGAAAAAAAATCCCTTAAGATCTCTGAGCCTCAAGTTCCGCAGCCATAAAAATGAAGATAATAATACCTGTCTGTAGCGGCTACATTGCTGAGTTTTTGTGACCTTCAGGTTTATGACCATAAAGACCTTGGAAAGTTGCAGAACACAATATAAATATTAGCTGTTGTTATTCCAGCAAGACTGAAGGGAAGGTCAGATCCTTATATCTAGGAAATAATCTCCTCATTTGCCTCTGTCTGAAGGGCAGCTAGGTCACTCAGTAGACTGAGCACTAACCCTGGAGTGAGGAGGATCTGAGTTCAAATCCAATCTCAGAAGCTTACTAGAGTAGATGACTTAACCCTCTTTGTCTCAATTTCTTCATCTATAAAATGATCTGGAGAAGGAAATTAAAAACCATTCCCATACCTTTACCAAGAAAACCCCTAATGGGGTCATGAAGAGTCGGACACGACTAAACAACAGCAAAAACTCTGTCTGAGACAATTCAAAAGCTATTAAGAAGATTATCGACAGTGCAATCCACTTTCAATTATTTGTGTGAAATAGATCTTTCAATGTTTTGTTGACTGATTCACAGAGAAAGCTATGGTGTAGTGTGGGCAGGAGCAAGGAATTGGGAGTCAGGACATCTGTCTCTAAATCCCGGCTCAGCTAACTGGAGGACACTGGGCAAATCTCTTAACCTGTCTAGGTCCCATGTTTCTCATTTGTAAATTGGGGGAATACTAGACACACGCACACACACACACGCACATGCACACACATGCACGTATATGCACATGCATGCATATGTATATGTGTGCACATGCACACATGTACCCCTTACTGGCCTTTCTCTCAGGGCTCTGGGGAAGATCAAAAGGATGTCTATAAAATATGTATATTTCAGAGTATTTTTTAAAACTACATAAATGTCAGCTGTCAGATATCTTTCTACCACCCAGCATCCTCCTGGCTGCTTTCCTCCACTGCCCAGCTGGTGTGTTTTCAATGCCAACTAATTGTTTATGCCCAATCTAGTACAAAGTATTAGGAACATGAATCTATTGCTGCAAGGGGACGTGGGGGTGGGAAATCATTCAGAGTACTGCACAGCCAAATAGATATGGGTTTTGAATTATACATAGTATATTTTTCTTCATACACATTATAGAACCCTAGAACTTCAAAGCTGAAAAAGACCTTAGGGATCATTCAGTCCAACTCCTTCACTTTATAGGCCTCTTCCCCTTTACAGGGGAAGAAATTAAGGTTCTGAGAGCTTTAAACAATTTGTGGCAGGTCCCAAAAGAAGGCTTCTGAAGCCAAGCTTAGAACCGAATCACTTGGCTCTCAGAGTAGTAAGCTTTCCTGGGCTCTTCCTCTCCGTGCCTTTGCTCTTATGTTCTCTGATTGTTTGAGTTACAGCAAACATAAATACTTTCCTGATCTTGGAGTTTTCCTTGACACTACCATGCAAAGAGAGATAGTATATATCTTGGGTGAATACAATGACCTCTATTCTCACAAGTATATCTCAGCATGGAGTAGGTAGGAACAAAGTAGTATGTGTTCAGGGTAGGAGTGGGGGTTATGGAGGGGATTAATTTGCCTGAGTGTTCCATAACCTGTGACAGTTTTCCCATTGTGGGTGTGATTTTCACTGGTTTAGTTGAATTATGGTTTGCCCACCATCAGTCTTCCACGAACACTAGGAAGACAGGATGAACTCTACACATTCCACTCTGTCTGACAGGACCCAGGACTGATTTACTGAGTACATGGGGTTGGTCAGCCTTGGTTGGAAGTAAGGTAAGTATTTTTCTCAGATGAGGAAGAAAGATTGAGCTGGAAACACTCCGAGAAAGGAGAAATTCTGTTTTGTTCTCAAGGCTTCCCCAGGCTTTATTGGTGATGATGGGTATAATGGCTGTGAGCTTGGGAGAATGAAAAACAGTTCTATTAAGAAGGCAGCATGATGCAATTTTGACACTCAGAGACCAAGCCTCTTCTATGGCTGAGTAATTTATATTGGTCTTGTCATTTAGGGAAGGGGAACAAGAGGGGAAAGAGATTTCCTCCTCTCATCAGGAAGCTGTACTTGGAGACCCGGCATCATAGATCATCGATTTAACCTGAGGGGGGGACTTTGGGGACATCTAGTCCTGCCCCCTGGAAAATACTACCAATGGATACTAAATTGGTAGGAGAATAAACTTTATTGCATTTAGGAAATTGTATAGAATTAGAAGGGGCCAACCTTAGAGGCCATTGGGTCCAACTATCTTATTTTACAGATGACAAAACTGAGGCCCAGCAGGCTTAAGGGTCTAGCCCAACGTCACACATCTTCTGACTCCAAAGCCAATATCCTTGTCACTATATCATACTGCCTCTCTCAATAGAATTTCCTCTCTGACCTTAAGGAGACTTTTCCCACTCTGGGAAGGCAATCAGCGGGAGGAAAGTCGGCATGAGGTGGGGGAGTAGGAATGAACTACTGAGCATAGAGCGAATCAAAGGTATTTGTGCTGGAGAGGAAACTGACAACCGAGACCTGCTGATTGGTCTCTCAAGAGGACACCTTATACCTTTCCCTTCTTCCCCTGTCCCTGCCCTTCCAGTGATTTAGAGAGCTGAGACTTCCCTGGCTGCCTGCTATAATGAGAAAATGAAAGTCCTTCCTTTCTGCCTTCCTCTTTAGGAATAAGGTTTTAGGCTAAATGAAAGAAGTAGGTGAAAGTAAGGGAAAATTGTCTCCAGCCTTCTCAAGGCTCACTTATCCCCCATCAGCAGCAGACTGGCCATTGTCCACTTAGACCTATTCCAGTTTTGGCTAGCACTACTTGTCAGGAAGTAAAAACTTCCTAATGGGCCCTATTAAGCTGCTACATTTCAGATGATGGCTTAGTACAAGCTTCCTAACGATCAGAGTTATTTAAAAATGGAATTTGTTAGTCTCGGCGTGACTTCTGTCATACTAGCTTGTGTGACCTTGCTCAAGTCATTTAGGGCACTCTTTGGACTTTAGTCTCCTCATTTATAGAAGAGGATTGGACCCGATGATCTCAGAAGTTCCTTCCAGTTCTAAATCTTTGACACTGAGAACTCAGGAAGGGTAGCTTCCCCCAATCACTAAATATTTTACCTATATTGTAAAGGGAATCTTCGTTCAGGTGTAGGTTGAACTGGCTTCTCTTCCAAATCTGAGATTGTGTGATTCTGTGAAGCTCCCCAAACAGCATTTTCTCAGGGTGTGCCCTCCTAATATGCTAAGGTAGGCTTTGAGGTCACAGTGAAAATGCACATATCCCCAAAGGTTAACCGGGACGAAGCCCCCACCACCACCCTCATACCAGCTGGCTGGAGGTAGCAGCCAGTTGTTAAATTTTCAGTGTAAGTATCTGTGCCTCAGAAATCAACAACTATTACAAATCATGGCATGACGTATTGTTTTGTTGATTGTCTAGACTTGAGAAAGTGATGGAGAAAAATGTTAATGATGCAAATTAAACCCGACAAACTGTTTGCTAAACATTTTACTAGCACAGCTCTAGTTAACTCTTGAAGTTGTCCATCATTTCCACCTCAGCAAAGAAGGTTTTGGAAGCTTGTCTTAATAGGAGAAAGGAGAAGAAAAACCTTCTGTGATCTTAGAAAAATAAGTGAATATAGTGCCAGGCCTCAGATTAGGAAGACTCGTCTTCTTGCGTTCAAATCTGGCTTCAGACACTAGCTGTGTGACCCTGGGCAAGCCACTTCACCCTGTTTGCCTCAGTTTCCTCATCTGTAAAATGAGCTGGAGAAGGAAATGGCAAACCACTTTAGTATCTTTGCCAAGAAAACTCTAAATGGGGTCCCGAAGAGTCAGAAACAACTGAGAAAATATAGAAAGTAGACAAACCACCTCCTTTAGAAGTTTGCCCTGGAATGGACACTGATCCAAAACACAGTGCTAGATCTGGAAGTCAGAGGACCTAGCTTCAAATCCCAACTTAGCCAGACCACTCTGGGTCTCAGTTTCCTCATCTTGACAATGAGGAGTTTGGAGTAGATGGCTTTCGAAGCCCGCTCTCATCCCAGATCTATCAGTGAAACCTAAGATCTCTTCTACCTCTGAATTTATGAACCTATAGTCCTGTCATTCTTCTTCCTTCCTCAGAAATTACTGGTCCCTGTGTCCGTCTCCCTCAGGGCCATGCAAGCCCTTTGAATAATTCTAATTAATTCACTCTAGTGTTTTGAAAAGATGGCTTGCTATTAACCCCGCAAAATCATATTTGCATTTTGTCAGTGTATAACATAAAGATGCAGAAGACTGACCTATGGTAAAAGCTTTAGGTGGAGTGGCAGGCTAGGGGAAAAGGGATTTGAGGACAGAGGAATTTAAGTCAGGTGGCTGCCCATAACACAGGATATAAAGTTAGCCATCTACCTCCTTTCTACCTCCTGCTTGATTTTCATGACTCTTGATTATTTTTATGCTCGTGTAACACTTAAGATGGGAAGCCTATGAGTAGTGGATGGAGACACGGCCACAGAGTCACAGTTTAAGACTTAGGATCAAGCCTCAACTCTAGCACATATTTGCTGTATGGCTCCACAAAGTTATATAACCTTTCAGTGCCTGAGATAACTAACTCCCAAAGACTGTAAATTCTGGATTAATTGCTAATCTGCCATAGTAGAGGGATGTTCCTTCCAGAGAGTCATATATCCCAAGGAAATTAGAGAGCTAAGGTGGGGAGAAAAATACTGAAAACTATTTGAAAAAAAGGATTAAAGAAATATTAATAAAAATTATTGTTCTGGGTAAAAATTTTCCAGAAAAAAATTCTGGAGCCCTGTTTGGAGAAAGAGATAAGAGAAATCTTAATTAAAAAAATTTGTTCTGAATAAAAAAAAAATTTCTTAACTCAACATGGAAATAGCAACTAATTCTTCTTGAGAACTCCAGTGTTATGTCAGGGTAGGAGATTTCATTGGGATGAGGAATTCCCTTCACTAATCCAAATCTGCAGGTCATCTATAATTTCCCAGATTGACAGCTGGAAGGCCACTAATAAATCCTTCTTATTTTACATATGAGGAAACAGGTCCAGAGAGGTTGTGAGTTGTCCCAGATCACACAGGTAGTACAAGGCAGAGCTGGGTTTTGAACTTGGGTCCCATGAATCCTAGTTCTTCACTTCTAATTCAGTATTCTTTCCTCTGGACCATACAGCTCCCCAATTTGGTTCCAAGGACGCTAGGAAATGAAATGACTTGTCCAGGGTCACACAACTAGCATCTCTTAGAGGCAGGATTTGAACCCAGATCTTCTTGACTCTAAGCAATCCATTGTCAGCTGAATTCCATCCTTCTCTTCTGTACTCTATATCAATAGTCAATAGGTGGCACAGTGGATAGACTGCTGGGCTCAGAACCAGAAAGACCTGAGTTCAAGTACAGCCTCAGACATTTACTGTGTGAGCCTAGGCAAGTCACTTAAAATCTGTTTGCCTCAGTTTCTTCAACTGCAGAATGAGGATAATAATTGCACCTGCCTTACAAGTTGTTGTGAAGATCCAAAGAAATATTTGTAAAAGCTCTTAGAACGATGCCTAGCATGTAGTAAATGCTGTATAAATTATTCCCTTCTCTTCCTTCCCCATAAACTGAATTTACCTCTCTTTATTAAACCATCTCACCAAAATACAGAACAGGATCCCCTAAATAGCAGTTACTGAATATTTTTTTTTTACAAAAAAACTATATTGTAACTGCATAAGCCCAGCCAGATAAAAGATAGGTGGTTTCTACTCTCTCATTCTGCTTCTCCCTTGATTTTCTGTAATTCATATCCTCTCTGGCTCACAATTTTGATGTTTGAGTTATTTTTCTATAGTCTGAACCCTTCTCCTCTTTCATGCTGGCTGCATAGCACTAGCCCTGTGGCACTCTACTTTCATGAGACCTAAGAAATTAGAAAAGAAAAAGATCTTAAGAGGTCATTTAGATATATGTCCAAAGTTTATTGACTTAGAATTAAGAAGTACTCGGAGATCACATAATCCAATCTGCTCTTTCTACCAATGCAAGAACTTCAGCCCAATAGGTCGAACCATTTGCCTAAAGTCTTACAAATACTAAGTTGCAGAGCCTTGAACCAAATTCAGCATAACTACCTCTAAACCCCAATGCTCTTTCTCAACTGGAAAGAAGACAAAAAGGAAAGATCCCAAATTTTCATCAAGTTTTCCTGCTTGTATTCGTAGCCTCCCAAGTATCTTTCACCTTTAATAGCCAATGAATATTTATTTTCAGTCATGGAATAGTTTGTGGATTTTTTTTTTCAGGTTGAAAATACTCTTTCCAATTATATTTTATTCTTCAAAGTCCAGCTGCTCTGGACTGCATGATTAAAGTTATGATGACAAGGTTGGAGAACAGCAAGTTCAAATGGAGGTGAATATTTTTAACAAAAAACCAACAACATTTGAATGACATTCAGAGTACTTTGGCCATGTGACAGGCAGTCTTGTGTTGAAAGACTCTGAAAGCGAGTCACACATTTGTCTTTAAATCTCAAGAGAGGACACTCAGGAGACTGACCTCGAGTTAGTTGGGACAGGCATGGGGAATGCATGAGCCCCTGGCTATGTAATAAGGTGAAGTGCTGTTTTTCTAGAGAATGGATTTGTTGGAGGGAGACCAGTTCAGAAAGCCAAGCAAAAGTGCCCATTATCAGAGCTTTGCAATGACCCGCAGACTCCATTAACAAGAATCCCAGGGTCTGTTACTCTTTCCGTTATGCTGTAATGACTTTTTTGTATCATTCACATCGAAGACTGCAGCATGATAGCACACAGAGGCTTCAAACACATAGCCACTGGGCTACACACAACATACAATACTCTCTGAAACAGACTTGAATGTCATTGGGAAATATTTAGCAAAATAAATTTAAAAAACAGCTAAACACACACATATGTGTTTGTACATATACATCATAATGTATACATACACACATAATGTATATGCACACACATGATGTATGTTACAAACATGATCCATATATACACACATGATGTGTATGCATATATACCTGATATATGTATACATGCGTACATGATGTATGGATAGATATATATCAACTTAATGTGTGTGTACATATGTGATGCATGTATAACCTGTGTATATAGCGTGTATATATACACGTGTACATTATATTTATATGTTACTGTATGCATATATATTTAATATTCTAAATCATACACCCACAGGGATCCTTATGTAGAATTAAGTGGCCTCCACTTCTATTTGAGTGTGATGCCACTGGTATGTAGATAGAGAGCTGAAGGCCTGAGTTTGAATCCTACCCCAGACCACTTCCTACCTATGTTACCTTGCTTAAGTCACTTCTCTGACTTCTCAGATCTCTCCTGTGTAAAATAGAACAGTTGGACCTGGTGACCTTTCTAGGTTCTTTCTAGCCCTAAATCTATGAGCCTATAACTTGATATCGCACTGTTTTTTGGTACATTACCCGAAGAGTTTCCTATCTAGTTCAGTTTGAGTGTGCTCTCTCAGGGCATTTTGGGTCAGCAGGAATCGGAGGTAGTGTGAATGCTGAACGTGAGGCACTGAAATCGTGGGATTTGAGTTTGAATCCTGGATTGAATCCTTGAACAAATGGCTTCACTTCTCTGTACCTCAGATTCCATATCTGTAAAATTTGGGGTTTGGACTAAATGACTTCCAAAGTCCCTTACCTTAATCCTCTGATCTGGACTAATTCTCTAAAACCAGGGACACATCTGTGGGTGTGCAATACAATATGATTCAGTATAATACAATAGACACATATTAAGTACCTACTATGTACGAAGGTCTGAGGATATAAAGAGAGGCAAAAAACAATCCTTACCCTCAAGGAGCTTAAATCTGATGGAAACTTAGGAACACAGAAATTAAATTACTTGTCTGAAATAATTTATGAAGAGACAGAGAAAGAATTTGAACACAGATCTTCTGCCTCTACATGCAGTCCTCTTTCCCCTGTACCTTCCTGCCACTGTGACATTAGATAGTCTCTAAGACTTTATTATCTTATTATCCTCCAATATCCCTTCACGATATTCCTATGGAAATTATATGTTTATCCTCCATGTTAATCTTGAGATAACTAACAAATGAAGAACCACAAACTGATCCAGACACTCTTGGGAGGGCTGTTTCACTAGTGACCTAGTAATGAAATAAATATAATTCCATCTAAGAAGGGGCCCAATTTGGGAGCATTTTCCAAATGTCACAGCTATAAATCAAACGGACCTCAACTTCTAGTTCTTGGGCGAAGTGGGGGAGGGGATCTGTGGGTCTCTCAGTCCCATCCCCAGACTCCCCATTCTGTTACCATCGCTTTGTGAATCTAATCTCCCGTTCATCTGTTTTGAAACTGGAAGGCTCACATACTTGTGCAATGAAGTTTAAAGGGTGAAGCCAACTGTAGTTGTCAGAAGCATGTAACAGAATAAATGTGGTGTTGTCTCTATGTGGCCATAGTTGTATAAGGAGAAAGGGCATGCAGAAGTCAGTGGGCTGGACCTGCTCAAAAGAAGTTTTTTGCCGACCTTCAGCATAACATGATATGGCAGCATTCTGTGCATCAGGGAGGTGGGGGCAGGGAGAGAAGAGTGGTACAGGGAACTTGGAAACCCCAGATGCCCAATGTGGCATCTTAGAGGGCATGTAAAGAACTGAGGGAGGGGGCCACCTAGAAGAGAAAAGGGCAAAAAAATGTCCAAGTTGCCAGGAGAGCTAAAGGCACTAGAGTCTGCCAGGAAGACAATTTGCGGAAGGGAGGGAGTAAACATACTTTTCTTTGCCTAGAAAGTATTATGAAGTGTTGAATTTCAATTCAATGTCATGAGCCTTTACCATAGTATTAGAAACACTTGTGTCAACAAAGTCTAGATCTGAAAGGCTCTCATTCATCTCCAGGCAGGCTCCCTCACTGCCCATGCCAGCTTTCAGAGCTCTGTCTTCAGGATGGACCTGGGCTGTGAAATCCCTGGAGGATCAAGGGAAAGGCCCTTACTCTCTCAGAGAATACTGAATCAGAGAAGCCCTAACTCCACTAAGGATGCTTCTAATTTTAAGGCCTCCCATAATATCTAGAATAAGTGATGCCTTGGGAAAGAGTGCTGGGTTTGGAGGAGATCTAGATTAATTTCCCAGCTCTGCAACTTCTTACTTCTGTGATTTTGGGCCCTGGGCAAGTCTCCATGGGCCTGTTTCCTCATCTGTAAAATGAAGGTATCAGTCTGTATAATTTCTAAGATTCCTTCTAGGTCTGGCACTATAATGCTATCACCCCAGGAACATCAGAGTGGGGCCTGAGCTATATAATGAGTAAGAAAATGAAACACAATGAGCAGATTGGTGAGAACCCATGGCTTAATAAAAGAAGGGTGAACAACCCAACTTGACTTTCCTTTTGTCTTGTCCTTCAAGGAGAATCATGTTCAGTCTGCTAAATGTAGACAAACTATTGTGTAAGAGAATCAAGGATCAAAACAAATTAAAGACATGGTTGTTAAAAAAATAAAGATAGATGGCATGATATAGGTGATAGAATGTTGGACTTGGAGTCAGAAAGGCCAAGGTTCAAATTGCAACTCCAATTCTTAGCTGTGTGACCCTGGGCAAGCCATTTAACCTCAAAAAGTCTCTATTTCCCCATTTATAACATGAAAGGGTTGGTCACAGTAATCAAGAAGTTCCATTAGCTCAGACTTGTGATCCTGTTTGATCCTGTAAGTCACTAAATTTGTCAAGTTCAGGTCTCCACTCAAAACAAGACACAGTACTGAAAGAATCCCATTATTGGTAAAGTTTGAGTAACTGAGAAACCAGAGGCTGGAGACAGATGGACATCATTCTAGTTTCCAAAATGTACAAAGGTACTTCCTGCTGTTTGTTAGAGTCCTTTAGGTGATAACAGTGAATAGAGTTCCAGGTCTGGAATCAGGAAGGCCTGAGTTCAAACCCAGCCTCAGACACTTCCCAGCTGTGTGACCCTGGGCAAGTCACTTAGCCTTGTTTGCCTCAATTTCCTCATCTGTAAAATGAGCTGGAGAAGGACATGACAAACCACTCCAGTATTTCAGTCAAAAAAAAAAAAATGGGGTCACAAAGAGTCAGACATGGCTGAACAACAACAGACTCCAAGGTGGTGCTGACTAGCAGGGAAAGCTGATTGCCAAGTCAGAACTGCCCACAGCAAAGGCACCAAATCAGTTATCAAAGTAACTGCTGGCAGTGACCTTTGCAGGCCACTGCTGCCTCAGGCTTTTGCTCTGTGGATTTCTCCAGGGCTGCCTTCTGAAGACTCATTGGTTGCTAACTCACCTACAAACAATGCTCCATGTAAAGAAAGAGAGGTAGAGAGCCCTCAGAGCTTCTTCTTGGCAAAATTCAATTCAATAAAAAGGTATTGAGCTCCTACAAGTAATGGGGATTTAATTAAGGAAAAAGAAAGCTAATCCCTGCCCTCAAATTGCTTACAATCCAATGGGAGGAAACATCACACAAAAGAAGGAAGGAAAAGAAGAAAAGACATCCACCGGTGCCCAGTGGAAGGCATCTTGTTCAAAAGATTGAAACCCAGCAGAGCAGCAGATGCAAAATGGAGCAAGCTGAATGTCCAATTTGTATTCTCGATAAAGGAAGGCTTTGGGGGGAGTTTGGTCCTCCATTCTCCAGCCCTCCAATTAGCCTACTTTGGTACTGTGTTTCACCAGCAGCTTCCCATCATGATCTGCATCACTCAGGCAGTTCCCCAGGTCCCTCCTGTTCCCCTTCTAAAGAAACAAGCCAATGGGTACTTTCCAAGGAGTTCATGTTCTATCCCAAACACACAGGACAAGATCTGGCTCTCTAGACTTGGCCCACCTAGGCAATTTCTGGGGAAATAATAGTAAATCATGTGAATGAACAATGAGGTTCCAGTTGACTGGGAACTCTTTGGATCATGTAAAACTCTAAGCATTCCATCCAATGGGATGATGAAGCAAAAGTCCCCAACCATACAAGACCAGAACCATCAGGGCAAACACCTACTACTGATTCAAATAGACAGTTGCCTTCATAAGGAGGGGAAGTACCAGCTGATGAAACTTAGTGTTCCATAAAGATTATGAATTATCTCTTTGCTTGCCCCAGCACCTTTCATATGCATTTACATACTCATGTGATATTTGTAACTCTATCAGAAAGGGGCTATTATTATCCCCATTTTATAGGTGAGAAAACTCAGGTGCAAAGATCTTATGTGACTCACCCAGGGTCATAGAGTTAACTAGTAAGTATCTAAGGCAAGATTTGATCTTAGGTCAGCCTGATTCCAAGTCCCATGCTCCATTCACTGTACCACCTACTTGCTCACATCACTCAGAGCTACCTAAGCTCACGAAGATGGATCTCATTTCCTAATAAGGTAGTATTAACAACTTGGTCAATTTTCATCTTTATCTTGTGGTCAAATGGAAAAACGTGCTGGGTAATGCTTAGGTGATAGTTGCAGAACCCTGTTCAAAACATGGTGTTCAATTGCTCACCATCACTGTGCTATGCAAACCACAGACCGTCTTATTTGGCAAGAACATGTTGGTCACTGGCAAAGGCCATGCACTCTACTAATGCCCAAAATGCAGATAAGCTGAATGATTTGTCTAGGAGCCACTAACTTGCAATTCAACATACCATACCTGGGATGCTGGACTTTAATTTGTGAACATTCACCTTATCTTGCCAGGACCCAAGCCCACTCACCATGCTACCTCCCAGCCATCTCGACGTGTGCATGCTCTTCTAAACCCCTTTTCCATCTTTAGCTCCAAAAAACAGTAATTGGATCTTCACTCTCATTCTTGGAAAGGGCATTCCAGTCAACTGTTCAATCATTCTGTTCTACCTCCGTGCCTCAAATACTCCTTCTATGCACTTCCCTATGTGTGTCTTCCCTACTACAAGGAGTCTTAACATTGAGACCATAAACTTTAAAAAATGTATTTTGATAATTGTATTCCAGTAGAATTGTTTCTTCTGTAACTCTACATATTTTATTTTATGTATTTAAAAACATAATTCTGAGAAGGATTTTATAGGTTTCACCAGACTCAAATGGGTTAGGAACTTATAACAGAATAAATGTGGTATTATTTTCATATAACAATAGATATATAAGGAGAAAATGCCTGCAGAAGTTAGTCGTCTGGATTGACCCACAAGAAGCTTAAAATTAATGAATTTGAGGTACCGGGTCTGGAGCCAGGAAGACTCATCTCTTGAGTTCAAATCTAGCCTTAGACACTTGCTGTGTGACTCTGAGCCAGTAACTTAATCTCTCTGTGTCTCGATTTCTTCATTTATACAAGGTGGGTCATGATAGCACCTGCCTCACAGGATGATTGCATGGATGAAATGACTTACTATATGTAACGCACTATGTAAACATAAAAGCATTATATGAATATCAGTTATTATTATTAGAGATGGGTTAAATGTCATATGATGAGATTTCATAAGAATAATTGTTCAGAATGGGTGGTAAACATCCTGATGTTCCCTGCCCTCATCAGACTGCATCTAGTAATATTAATTTTTGAGCATGACATTGAAGAAGAGATCTAATAACCTGAGATGTTTCCAAGTCCCTTTGTGGGCACTCAAAAGTATGTCAATGAGGGTCAGTTGGAGAAGAAAAGTCTTAGGTGAAACATGATAGATGTCTTCAAGTATTTGAAGGACTATCATGTGGAAGGTGAGCTAGACTTGTTCTGCCTGGTCCCAATGAGCAGAATTCGGATCAAGGAATAGCAGTTCCAGAGAATTTGACTTTGTATCAAAGTCAGGAAAACTTTTCAGACAACTCAAGCTGTCTCTGAAAGAGAGATGGTGGTATCGGTAGGTAATGAATTATCTATCACTTCACATCCTCAATAGAACATGACTTGTTGGGGACATTGTAGGGGGATGTCCATTTAAGCATGAGTTGGACCAAATGACCTATGAAACCCCTCCCATCTCTGAGATTCTTTGATTCTTTCTTGTTTTGTTTTGTTTTTTCTGAGTGAATGACTATGTTAAAAAGAATTTCTCAATGAACTCCAACTTCTCCTCTCTGGGATGAAAAGTATAGGAGGAGAAAAGATGAGCAAAAAGGGAGCCCAGTTATTAAGCATTAGCATAATCAGTGAAGAATTGTAAAGAGAGAGAAGCACCTCACTTTGGAGTTGGTCATCCCATCTCAGCATTGACATGAGCATTTCAATCATTAAAAGTAAAGTATCTGTTCCCTAGAATTTTGTACCACATTCAGTGATGCTAGGTGGACTTAAAGGTACACATTTAGCATCATTAGGAGAAAAGATGGGGGAGAACTCTCTTCCTAGATTAATTAGGAAAAACCTGTTCCTCCTCTGAAAATAAATAAGAACTTATGTTTTTTTTTAAGTTTCCTCCAGCCTTGAACCTAAATGGGGTAGTTTTTAAATTATAATTTTGTGTGCATGTGTTTTTAACATTAGGAGGATTACGATTTGGTAATTATTAGTTCAGTAATTATTCTACCAGTGCACTTCCTGTAAGAGACTAAGTGACTCCAGAACCAGAGTTCTCTAATACCCAAAAGAATCAGTGAGATTTGCTCATTCATAACAGGAACTACTAATGCATTCAATGTTCCAATAGAAGCAAAGAGACCATTTATGTTAACTCAGGTATAGATACTTGTTTTACATAATGCATTTTTTCTTCAAGTTACTGCATTTATTTTTAATGTTATTATATGATTTCAGCGTTTCATTGGATGTATGATCTTGTCTGTTTCAGGGGTGCCCTATTGGCACAGATCATGACCTATCCATGGCTTGTTTCTCTCTCTCTTTCTTTCCATCATTCTCTGTTTCTCTGTCTGTCTTTCTCTCTATCATCTCTCTCTCTCTCTCTCTCACTATCTATCTATCTATCTATCTATCTGTCTGTCTGTCTGTCTGTCTGTCTATCTATCTATCTCTGTCTCTTCATCTCTGTTTGTCTGCCTCTCTGTCTTTCTTACTACCCACCCCCTTTCTTGTTCCTGTCCTTCATAGAGGATCTACCCACTATGTAATGAAAACTACATCTTTTCACATTTTTGTTGCACCAGTATAGCATTTGTCTGATCATCTTTTATTGCTCCAGTTTGCTAAATGACCCTCTCATCTTCCTTTCTGATCTGATATTTCCTGGGTGAAATCCCTAATGCCACCTTAGATACACAAGCCATTGTTGATTACATATAACAACCTGTTTGCACCTATCGTTGATCTGTTCATGTGATTCACTTGCCATCTTGACATTTTAGAAACTGTGATATTCCTTTATTCTCAGCTATGAAAATATTGATATTAAAAAGATTTGAGGGCGTCAGGGAGAAGCTTGGAAAGAGAACTCTCTCTTCATTGATATAACCTGGCTTCAAATCCCACCTCTAGCATTTCCTGCCTATATAACCTTAGACTTGGATTCAGAGAGTATCTTGAACCTGTGAAAGTTGTACCCTGGAGGACTCAACTTACTAGTGTGAATAAGAGAAGGGACAGCTGCCAAAAGAACTTTATTGACTCAATCTTATCAGACCTTATCTGATTAGTTAGTTGTTTGAAAATCATTTCAGAATCCGCTATCTGATACAATCAGTTCTAATTAGAGTATAGGTCAAAAGATAATACAAAATTAAAAGAAATAATAAAGATGAGACAGTACTACATGTAATTACAATATCTCCAGTCCAACATTTTAAAATAAGGTGTTGACTGCAAAAAATGGGAAATAGATAAAAGGAAAGACATTCACTCTGAATCCTCAACTGGAAAAGTTCTGCACTCCTTCCCAAGTAGAGAGAGATGGTAGCCAAGACCACTAACAGTTTGTAGTGCTCATGCAAAATATTATACAGGAGGAGGATAGAAAATTATAAATATTATCACCCTAAAAGCAACAGAAAGCAATAAAGACAACCACAGAATTACGGAAAAGTTAGCAGGACATCCAGCTAAGTCATAGAATCCTCAAAATATAAAGATAAAATGGGAAGAAGGTGACAGATAGACATGAAATCAAACAAATTTGCCAGCATTTATATAGCAATTAATTCTCAGAGATAACAGTGGAACCACCACATTTGGACTATGACACTCAGTACCTGATTGACCCATGAACCAAAGGGGCTTTATGTATTTTCATTTATTATCTCTTTTTTGCTTTCTTAAGACTTAACACCCTTCTCCCTCAACTTTTTGCAGAGGTGGGAATTTTGCCTCCAAGATTTCCAGCTCCTTTCCTTTTTACCACACTTAATATTTTTCTTTTTAAATGCCATTCTATTTGTAAGTATTTATTTTATTATTTTCTATTTTTAATCATCATAATGCATAGTATAAATTTTAAGCCAAAATTATAATTAGATTCTGTTATATTTATAAGAATTTATATATTTTATTCTGAGACCTTAACCATATGGAGTAATAAACTTATAATGTTTCATTTTTAGAATTTATCTTTCTATCAGTCTGGAATACGTCCTATTCAGCTAGCAGAGACATATTTAATAATTCGTTTTTACTGAGAAATTTTTTACTCTCTTGTTTTAAAAATGGTCTTTTGTTTTCTTTTCAAGTGAAATGTTCAAGCTAACAGAATACTTACTTTTGAACTCTATATGCCTTGTGTACGTGTGTGTGTGTGTGCATCTATATTCTAAAATTATCCAAAATTCTTATGCATTTTTGAGGCCAATGATATTCTAATTGGTAGGGTTTTTTTTCTTTATCAATACTTAGAGAACTCTTATGTGTTCTATAATTGAAATTTACTTACTATATTTTTGGACAATTTGTATTTAGGATTTCTCCATTCTAGTGACTTATGGATTTTTTACAGTTTATGGAGTGACATAATTTTATCCACTCTGGGAATTTTTAAAAATTATTCCTCCTATGTATTCTTTTTTTCATGAGTCTCTGTCTTTCCATTCTGTTACATTATGGCAGGTGCTTAATAAATGTATATTGATTGATCCTAATTTTTTAAAAATTTTGTTACCTTATTAATTACTTTATTTTAATTTTCATTATTATTGAACTTTACTTGACTATATTTGTTTTTCACTTGCTACTTTCTCTGTTTTTTTAGTTCTTTTTTGTCTTTGCATTTCGGTTCATTGTTATTTTATCTCTTTTGCATCAAATTCTATTTTTTAATCACTTTATTGCCTTTATAAAGCAATTTATTTTATTCTTTAGTGTTTCTTGTATCTTTTCTAATGATATACAGCATGAGTTGATGGAGAAATTTTGGATTTTGTGCATTTTATATTATAGAATTTCCTTATTATATTCAAACTTTGATTTGTTATCTTTTAGATAAACTTTATTTCTCCCATTTTTATCTCCTGGGCTTGATGTCAAGTGTGACTGTGTTTTATGGTAACACCTCCCTGGGTTTCTGCTAGCATCTGCCTCAGAGGCAAGCATCAAAAGGGATCATATATATATGTATATATATATATATATATATACATATATACATACATACATACATACATACATACATACATACATACATACATACATACAGCTCTTTGCAGGTCTTAAAATGCTATATAATGCTATTTTATCTTTGTCTTTGTTATCATTATTTTCACTTTCTTTATTTTCTCCTAATAGGACAAATAGGATGCTGGGCTGCTTAGGTAGCCTCGGAACCTCACAAAATTCTACTTTTCTTGCTTTTATCTCATTTGCTTTTTCTTCTTTAAGGCTTGTGTTGGTAGCTGCAACATATCCACTAGGATGTCCTAGGTAGACATTGGAGCTGTAGGGGCCCTTGAATTGGGGACTGATGACTGTGAATGAAATCTGTGGCCTCTGTACTGGGGTTGGGTACTGAAAGTAGGCTCCAATTGTAGGTGAGACATGGTAGGGCAGTTGTGACCTTGTGACAGGTGGAGAGATGCTGGGGTGTGACTCAGTTGCCTGCCACTGACCTCCCTGTCAGACTAGAAGCAGAGACTGTTAAGGTCAACACTGGTTCATCTTACAAGAACAGAGGCCAGACCTGCTGAGGACAGCGGTAGGTTGGTAACTCTCCTTGTTTCCAGGCCTGAGGAATAGAGTTGCTGAGGTAGAAGGCTGTGGCAGTTCTGCTTGTTCAAGTGGAGCCTTTTTCTCCTAAGATGAAGGAGTTTTTGCCATTGATTGAACTATCATTGTGATTAAATAGAGGCAGAAGGGGGTGGATCATTGGGAAATGAAGGATGGTCAGTGGGAATGTCTTGATTTTTAAAGTATCTTTGGTTGGCCCAGTAATGTGACATGTTCTTTCAATCAGTACAAAAACCTTCATTTGACATAATCGGAAGTAGGTGGTTTTGACTTCAGAGAAAGTCCAATTCTTGTAATAGCCACTGTTCCTGTTTACACAAAAGAATATGGTAGAAAGGTTGGTGGAGGGGAGAAGTTAACCAAACAGTTATTTTGTCTAAAAAAACATCAAACAATTGTTTTATTGACATTTTCATAGACTTCATTAGCAGATTCCATGAGTATGGCACAGGTACATTTCTGCTTTATCCCAATGATCATTCAGAGATCTGAATGGTAATTCATTGAAATGATAATTTCTTGCTATTGGTGGAACTTATAAATGAAACATTTATAAATGGCTACCCTGACTAATCATTTGGAATCATTCTAATATTTGGAATTCATTCAATTATCATATGGGAACTTCTCATCTAAAACCATCTATTGTAATGTTCTGGGGTATTTTTTTTTAAATAAAACCTTCTATACTCTGTATTCTGAACAAAATACAATATGCCCTCTCCTAGAATATAATGTAATGTTTTAGGGTGATGTCTTAAAAAATAAAACTTTCTCTATTCTATATTCTCAACAAAGTAAAATACACCCTCTCCTAGGAGTGCCCTTGTCTAAATATAACATATTCCTTTGCAGTACCATGGATAGAATCACAAAATGTAAAAATCACTAGATCTGAAATCAGACAGCCTGGATTTGAGACTTGGCTCTGATGATTAATAACTACGTGAACACCAACAAGTCCCCTCCTTCCTCTAGGCTTCAGTCCATAAATTGAGTGCTGTCTGTGTCACAAGGGCTATCATGAGGAAAGGCCTTAGCAAGTCCAAGAGGTGATCTAAAAATGAGTTGTTATTTTTGTCACTATTATGATTCTCAATAAATAGTTTTATGATAATGTTCAATTTTTATTTATGTCTCATGAAAAAATAGAATTGGTCAGTGGTTACAAATAAAAAGGAAAAGATTGAAATAGATTCCCTTTTGATCACATCTGTTCTTTTTCCCCATCATTCATTTATTTATCTGTTTATTTATTTATTTTCATTTACTGGTATTTTATTTTTTCCACTTACATATAAAGACAATTTTCAACATTCATTTTTTGAAAGATTTTGAGTTCCAGATTTTTCTTCCTCCTTTCCTCTACCTCCCCCCCCTCCCCAAGGCAGCGAACAATAGGTTATACATGCATCATATCTGTTCTTAAGCCAATAATTTAGGTCCTCTTGCTGGATTTTTAGAAATAGACGTAGAATATTCTGAAACTGCAAACTGACATAATCCAGATTTTTGATACCAACTGTGACTACCATTTGGGAGATTACACAGTTCAGAGAAAAAGGTGCAGAGTCATCAGTGATTCCCCTCACTTTGTTTGGACGACCTAGAATCTCTAGTAATCCCAAAGTAGTAACAGGATTCTCTCCTACTCCTACTCCTTCCCTCCAAAACATATTTACACAGATTTTAAAATTTAATACTCTATGTAGCATTTTGAGCCTATGGACTAGTGTTTGGAAATCAAATAAAAACTTTGACTTTATGACCCTACAAGGATTGGGAGTCCTAGTATTACAGTCATACCTTAGTAGCTAGAAAATGTGTTAGAAGGAATATCTTTCAGTTTCAAATAGTGCATTTACATAGATTATATTTATATTTACATAAATTATATTTTCATAGATTGCAATTGTTCTATACGTTTACATAGACTTTAAGTGAAGCCCTTTACCTATTTTCATTTTCATTTGATCTTCACATCAATTCTGTAAGGAAGGTGCTATTATTATCTCCACTTTACATATGAAGAAACCAAAGTTGTGCAAAGTTAAATGACCTGCCCAGGGTCATATAGCCAATCAGTGTCTAAGGCAGAATTTGAACTCAGGTCTTCCTGACTACGTAAGTCTGAACAAGACACTCCATCTTTCAGCTCTGGGCACTTTTCCTGGCCCTCCCCCAAATCTGGAATGCTCCCCCCACTCATCTCTGCCTCCTGGTTTCTTTGGATTCCTTTAAGTCCCAGCTAAAATCTCACCTTCTACAAAAAGCCTTTCTCAATCCCTCTTGATTCTAGTACCTTCTCTCTACTGATTTTTTTTTCCTGTTTATCCTGTATGTGGTTTCTTTGTGTATAGTTGTTTGCAGCTCTTTAGACTGAGAGTTTCTGGAGGGCAGACCCTGGGTTTTGCCTTTCTTTGTATCTCCAATACTTAGCATAGTGCCTGATACATAATGGTTCATTTTCAATACTTAGAAAGCAGTAAGTTTAATAAAATGCTTATTGACTATGAGGCTGAAGAGGCATTGCACCACCTGACTGCCTAGATGAAAGCGGACAAATTTGTTATTAGGATCCTTTAGCAGAACTATTGAATCTTGGCACACATAGTCATCTACAGATCTCTGTTATCTATATCCAATCAAATGGTGGGTTCATCAAACATCAGATGACTGTTGTCATCTACTTCTATATATTTTGTACCTAATTCATTCCACTGACCAACCACTATGTTTCTTGCTCAGTACCAGATTGTTTGAATGACTACCACTTTGTAATGTAGATTGGAATTTGCTACTGCTTGGTCTTGATCTCCTTCCTACACTCTATGCCCCCCACCCACCCATTCATTTCTTTGTTATTCTTGAACTTTTTATTCTTCCAGATAAATTTTGTCATTATTTTTTCTAGCTCTATAAAATAATTCTTTGGCAGTTTGATTGGTATGGCACCAGATAAGTAAATAAATTAAGGCAAAATTCTCATTTTTATTATATTGACTCATGAGCAATCACTATTTCTCCAGTTCTTTAAGTCTGTCTTTAGATCTGTGACAAGCATTTTGTAATTGTGTTCATATATTTCCTATGTGTGTCTAGGCACGTAGATTCTTAAGTATGTTATTATATCCCACTTTTCTCTTTCTGTCTTTTCCTGATGGGTTTTGTTGGTAATATATAGAATTGCTGATAATCCATATGGGCTTATTTTATATCCTCACCCTCAAATGCTGCTTTCTCATATTTGTTAAGCAACATTTGTCAAGTTGCTACCATGTTGGAATCCATGGAAAAAGCCATGACATAATTGGTATTTGAAAGCACCAGAAACTAAGTCCCCAAAACTCTGTTATCATCTGTGGGATATAAATCCTTCTTCTGTCATGCATTCAGTAATCATCATTTGTTCACAACTAAAAGGGATTTTGCTTTGAAAGAATTAATTAATAGATTCCAATGAAAAGTAATCTTTGCAAAGCATCTGTGTCATGATCATTTTGTTCTTTTGAGTGTTGGAGAAAAGAAAGTCAATTAAGGACTTGCTATGTACCAGACATTAAAGCAAAGAAAAAAAAAAGTGATCTCTGCCCCCAATAAGTGTATTCTAATGGGAGAGATAACATGTAAATATCTAGGAACATAAAAGATATATCAAGAATGGCTGAAGATAATCTAAATGAGGAAGGTATTATGAGCTGAAGAGACCAGGAAAAAATTTCTGCAGAAGTCTTCTATAGGTTATATTGTCTTTAACTTCCTACACATCTTAGAAATATTGGCCATACTTCCAGATGGACTCTTGAACCACAATAAGGAACCAGCTTCCAGACACGTAGATTTTCAGATTTCTCAAACACCGTTTTTCAAAACAATACAGTACTTGACACCTGGTGCTCTTTTTTTCTTAAAGCAACCATCCATGGTTAGATAAGCAGATGGCGCCACAGAGAATGTAAAATAAAAAACATTACAGAAATAACATGAAAATTCCTTCTTTTCATTGACATTATGAGAAGTCCCGTGGAAGATTTATACACTTTGTAGCATATTTTAATACTGTCAAGCCAAAAAACAGATGCTCTCCCCAATTGACCAGATAAACTCATAAATCTGAGTGGATTTACATTGTCAGAATCTGTTGCATAGACAGCCTCTGTGTATTAAAATTCGTGATGACATTTGAGTTAAAACAATGACATGTGTCAGGGCTGAGTCACTTCTTTAAAAATGTCATATTAAAAACATTTTTAAAAACCAAATAGGAAAAATATATTCTTGATCAGGAATTACCTTTATGGAATTTTAGAGGTGAGGAGAATGAGCTTTGGGGTGGTATTGGTAAAAAGGAAACCTTCAGGATTTCCCTGCCGCCTCTTCCAAAGTGCTCACAACTAAACCCTGGCAAATAGCCACTATGTTATGCTCACCCCCAGTGAGGCTCATTGAGAGGTAAGAGCAGCCACCTTAGCCAGGGAGATGCTTATAGCACCTTCAGACATGCCTTTTGATTTCCCCCTGGCTCACACCATTCTTTTCACTCAATTGCATCTTGTCCCCATAGACAGGACTGAGAATAGTCTGGTCCCTCATTTTCTTAGCTTAGCAACGTCTTTGTAATGCACCCCAGAGGGAATCTCTGTTGTTCTTGGGCAAGCCAGGCGGGGCACAGACCCAGAGAGCTAATTTACTTCTGTTTCAGCCTTTTCTTCCTGCCTCTTGTGAACCAAATAATTGAGTCTGGCTTCTCAGGTCAGCTGAATTCTTTACCAGCAAGGACACTGAGATAGAAGGAAAGCAGAAATGCTGAGAGAGGGCTATCTGGGCCATGAATATTTCTAATCATTGACTCCTTACTGGCTTAAAAGTAATTACACAGCAGCCAGGGCCAGCTGATTGCTAGGCTGGTCTTTTCTGCCTGGAGCAGAGCTGCATTTAGCCAGAGAGGGAGAAGGAGGGAGGGAGATAGAGAGAGAGACAGAAAGACAGAGAGATGCAGAGAGACGGACAGAGACTGTTTTGGGACTGATTTAGAACAGAGGAAGACTTCTCTATACACATCAATCCTAGTCCCTGAAAGACTTTTTGCTTTCAAAAGAAAGAAAGAAAGAAAAAGAAAAGCAATAAACCTGGATATAATTTCTGAAGAACACACAGTCCTATCGACCAGTGGGATGAAAAGCCGGATGGTGCCCGGTACGAAGGTATGTGACTTGCTAGCTACTCTATCGAAGTCCATTTCTTCTTCCCCAGAGTGAAGTAGGTTTTCACTTTGCTGACTTCCATCCAGCTCTAGCCAGTTGAGGAAAAAACAAACAAGATTACAAACCAGATTCTTGGGTGGAGGAGAGCTGGGCGGGACTTGAATGTGACAGGGAGATACATCACAAATTTCTTGACTCACCAAAATAAGTGTTGTTAAATTGCATTTGACTGTGACTAAGAACCTGTGCTCACTAGAGAATAGAACTGAGAAAGCTTTTCTTACCTTGGACTTTCTCTCAAAAGGCAATTGGTTTCTCAATGGCCCAGCATCCTCTTGTATGTGGACTGCTGATGAGGGTCTTTATTTTTAAAAACAGCAAGAGGTTTGGATTTTTAAAAACTTATTTGCAGTTAGAGTTTGAGTTTTTTTAAGACTAGAAAATACAAAGATTCCTTGTTTGCCGGATTTTAGAATCAACCTGAGATTCTATTTTTCCAAGCTTGTCATTTTTAAAAAAAGTGTTGGGGAAATGAAACATGTTTGATTCATTAGCCTCAGCTTCTAAGTAGAGAAACATTTAGAAGTAAAAGCTGTTTCAAAATGTTTTCTGTAACAAAATACTGAGGGTGGAGGACTCCTAAATGAGCTGCAAAAACGTCAGTTCATTCTTGGCTCCCCCTAACTTTTTTTTGTTGTTTGTTTGGTGTTTTTGGCATTCCAGATACTATCCTTTCCTCCCTGGAGTAGAAAACAAGGAGCAGCTACTTGTCTTTTGCAAAAGCCAGCTTCCTTTTAAAGGAGTTAAGTGGTTTTGTGAGAATTGTTTTTCTTTTTGTCCTTCTCTGACCTCAGTGTACCATCCCATCTTCCAGAAGGTACAAAATTAAACAGAGAGATACTTTCACCGATTTATTTAGAAATTAATTTAATGTGGCAATAAATCTGGATAATGAATGGAATCTCATGAGGTATATGGTAAGGAAGTAAACCTTACATCATTGTGAAAGTTTGCATTGTTGAGAAATTTGGGCATTATGGAAAACTGTATGAAAGTTTCCAGTTTTTTCTTCATTGAATACCATCTTTATTGGTCTCCTTGTTTAATACTATATGTTTATACTTACATAAACATGGAGTGTTAACTGTATACAGAACTCATTAATCTCTAGCCTATGATCATGTTATTGGGTTCCATTATAAACTTGATGAATACTAGAATGCAATAAGATAATTCTCCCTTCTCTCCTCTCCATGTTATTTACGAAGGGATTGCTTAAAGCATGGAGGTACACATGACTTGTATTTCCTTTTAAGAATATATTGAACAGTAAACCTTCTGAACCTTCTCGCTCATCCACTTTCACTGAGTATTCCAAGTCTGCATCATCATACTCGAACAAGCAAAGACACTTTCATCATTAGACCTAGAAGTCAAAAACGTGTAATGAATGTGTTTCTTTCTGAAAAATGTGCATTAGATTTCAAAGCTTTTTTGTGGTTGGTTTCTATTACATGGGCACAGGATGTAGTTATCTGTAGCTAAAGTTCTTTTGTTATAGGTATGGTGACCTCAGATTTCTGCCCTGACTGTAGGCTTGAAGGACCATAGCACTTGTTTGACGGGTACTCATCAATTTGGGATGACTTAGTTATAAATAGAATACAGTTCTGATCTGAAGCACTGGAGAAGCAGTGGATGAGAAAAAGGCAAAACATTGCTCTGGCCTCAAGTTGTACAGAATTAGTAGAAATATACAAGGAAGAGAAAAAAAGGAAAAAAGAAATATAAGAAATAGAGATAGGATATGGTGGTGGCTAGAACTCTTGACTTGGAGTCAGAAAACCTCAGTTCAGATCCTCTAGTGGCTTACTCTGGATCTATGGGCAAATCACTTCATCTCTCCAAACCTCAATTTCTTCATCAGTATAATAGTTAAGATACATCTTTAAAATTTCCTTTAGGGTTATTGTGAAACTCTAATTATATATATATATATATATATATGTGTGTGTGTGTGTGTGTGTGTGTGTGTATCTCCATAGGTATACACACTTGTTTGTCATAGCACATATATAGGTCATTTTTGCAAGTTTTCAAGCATTCTATGGATATCAGCTATTATTTGTTTTTATTATTTAATTATTTGGCTTGGTACATTTAGAATAAGATCTATGAAATGCCAACTCTTAAGCATGGAGCACCCAAAGGATATGTTTACATCTCTGCAAAAAGTAAATCAGGAGAAAGTTCATTAAATTTGGAGTCAGAAGACCTGGATTTTAACCCTAACTCTGATACTTTGTTAAGTTTGTGATTTTGGACAAACTACTTAACTTCTCTAAGCCTCAGTTTCTCCATCTGTGAGTGGGCAATGGTTTTCTTTGGACTCATTCTCAAGGTTGTTGGTAGGGATGGCACTTTGGAGATCATAGACTGATGTATGTATATACGCAAATCTGTCAATATATATATGTGTGTGTACATATGTATGCACATGTCTGTATAAGTATGTGTTATATATATAAACATGTACATGTGTATATCTTTTTATGTATGTGTATGTGTGTGTATATATGAAGAGGAGAGAAAGGAGAATTGTCTTGTTGCCTTCCAGTATTCATCAGGTTTGTAATGGAACCCAACAGCATGATCATAGGCTCTTAGAAGTAGAAATTGATGGGTTTTGTAGACGTATAAAATGCCTGATTATGTAAGCATAAACATATGCACACATGTGAATCCACACAACAAATAAGTACGTGTACAAACACAACCACATATATGCATATATATGAACTACCAATACTCTTTGTTTCGATTGTTGCCATTTCTGCCAGCACTACATACCTATGCCTATTTCAGAGAGGTCTTTGCCTCGATAAAAGAACTGTCAAAAAGGCTAGTTAGTTGCACTACCTAGTTGAGTACCAGCTCTCCCATGCTGAGGCTCCTGTCCCAGTAAGAGAATTGGGAGAAATTATAATGAGTAAATCATTTAGTGGCTTGGCAGTCAATAAAGAACTCACTAAGCAAACACTATGATGTTCCCAGTACCTCATTAAACTTCAGCATTAATTATTTATTTCCTAGAGAAGGAGGAAACTATAATTTATACACTCTAAGATTCATTCTCTGGATCAGTTGCTAACTTCATGTGTCAACACCATACACAGTGTCCCAGAGTCTTGCACAGTGTTTCCAGTAGGTGCTTAATCAATGCTTGTTTACGTTGTTTGAGCTAGAGCACATCATTTCAACTGCCTCTATTTGAGGCAAAGTTAATCACTCTGTAAAGTGGAGGGCTTGGTATCACTTGTCATGCCAACCCTGATCACCCTCAATGAGGGTTTATTCAGCACGTCTGGAGTCAGACTGGAGTATTGTTCATGGCAACACTAAGGCTTTCTGAGGTTTCTTTCTAATCACACCTGCACCATTTAGGGAATTAGCTTTCTTTTGGTTGCCTGTGAGGAGTTTTTAAATGATCATTTTTTATTGAAATATGAAATTTTCGTTGAAATTTAGATATTTATTGAAAAATAGACTTTTTCATAAGCTCAACCACCACAGAGACTGGTTGATAACATATGACATCATAAAGTCTCAAAGGTCACCCAATCTATCCCCTGCTCAGTGGACTTGTCTATTCTCTGACATCCCCAATGATTTATTGTGCTTTCTGTATTTGCCAGTGGTGGGAAACTCAAAGGAATGGACATATTTCAAGTGCCATATCACATGTCCAGTGAGAGGCAGCATGTCACCATGGAAAACAGCTAGTAGACCTGGGTTCAAATCCCAATTCTGCTATTACCTATGTGAGTTTGGGCACAGAGGAATTTACAGTGCTCCTCTTTGTTCCCAAAATGCCTATCAGTAATTTCTTTTTAATTTTTCTCTGTGTAAAAAAACAATTAACCTTTCCCTTTTATCATACGCCCTTCTACTAGACATTAAGTACAAATGCAAGCTTGCAAGTAGAGCCAAGAAAGGAAAATCAGACTTGTTATATATGAACATCTCCTTAGGGAAGACTGTGTGGCCCAATGAAAAGAGCATTTGCTTTGGATTCTGCTCACTTACTCACTACCTGGATGACCATGGGCAAGTCACCTAACTAAACTAAATTGGATCTCAGTTCTTTCATTTGTAAAATGAAGAAGAAACTGAACTAGATGCTCTCTAATGTTCTTTGCAGCTTTCAATCTCCAATCACATCATCCTCGGTCCTTTATTCTTCTGTTGAAAAGGCAAAAAAGTTCAATTTATCATGACTTTTCTCCTTCCCTTCCCCCACTTCCCCAAATAAAGGCAGGTCAGAATTCCCATCAGCAATTGACAAGCCGAGTCAGCACATTCGACTGTGTCTGCTCTGAGTCCTTCCAGTTTTCTCAGTTATCTTTTTGGAATAAAATCACATTTCGCATGGTTGTTATCATGGCTGGGTTGCTGAAGCATGTCTCAGCATTCCATTTCTGGAATGCTCACTGAGTTCTGTGCTCAGTCTTTATATGAAGCAAGAGGTGGGTGCCTCATTTGTATACTCAAGTCTTGGTGACTGCATGTCTTTGGATGTTTTTCCCTGGTGTTCTCCATAATGTAAGTCAGTGAGTGAAATGGAAACTAAATTTCCTTTGTCATTGGACAAAATCTCTTACCTTGAAGATTCTTTCTTTATCTTTGGGGCTATTATTCAAGGTTTGTAAAACTCTAAGTCAGCTTCCTCTTAGCATGGGACAACTCTGTGAGGTTCAGAGATAATTCCTAATTCTCTGTGAAAAGACATTTCTGTTTTGAGAGTCACTTCCTCTCACCCATAGACCCAAATCAGTTGTCACAGATTTCTTTTCCTCATCATATCACATTATAGGGGCACTTCAGGTTTGTCCTCTTCTGGGATTTAGGTGGCAAGTTTGCCAACACTGCAGAAAAGAATAGACTAAGAAGAAAAAAAACCCAATTTAGCTGCCATCCTTCCAAAAGAAGATTATGCTGAATCGTATTTGTGACTAAATCCACATATCACTGGAACCCCTAAGAAAAATAAGTCCATCACCACGTTGTTTTGTCTGTGTGACCACAAACAATTGGTTTGGGACTGGATTGGATGAACTAACTGGTTGTTTTGGCATGGCACAGATGCAGCCTACATCTGTCTATGGTTAACTACGATAATTAATGTCCCCAAAGAGGTACAAACATCAGGCAGCTGAGGTCTTCAGGCATGCTGCGAGGAAAGCAACCCAAAATAAGGATTCATAGGACTGCAGGATTTTCGAGTGAATAGGATGCTAGAAATCATCTTTAGAATTTTATAGATAGAGAAACTGAGGTACAGACAGAGAGTGTGTGTTTTTCCCACATCACCCAGTCAGCAAGGGGCATAAGCAACATTAGAATTCAGGTCTTCTGGCTCCAAATCCAGGGCTATCTCTGATGCACCACACCTTGGGACCCCTTCATGAACCAGTCTGTCCTCCACATCCCACCTGCTTACCAGTCTTTCAACAAGTTCAGTAGATCTCATTATATGTGATTGCTTCAGTGGAATCCCTCTTTTGGGCTAGTTATAGGTAGTCTCCAAAGTCTCATAATTCTCATCAGAAACTTAGTGAACACACACACACACACACACACACACACACACACACACACAGAGTTCATAATAGGGCTGGAGATGGAAGAAGCCCAAAATTTGAGAGACTAATGATGCTAAAGGCAAATAGGTGTAGCTAGGAGGCACAGTGGATAGAGCACCAGGCCTGAAGTCAGGAAGATGTGTCTTCCTGAGTCAAAATCTGGCTTCAGACACTTCCTGGCTGTGGGACCCTGGGCAAGTCACTTCACCCTGTTGCCTCAGTTTCCTCATCTGTAAAATAAGCTGGAGAAGGAAATGGCAAATCACTCCAGTATCTTTGCCAAGAAAACCCCAAATGTGGTCATGGACAGTTGGGCACAACTTAAAAACAACTAGCGACATAGCCAAATAGTATAGAACTTGGGAGGAGTACAGGGAGGCAGCCATTCCTCTTACCGTAGGCTGTTTGGTTAGAAACTCTTGCAACACCATAGTTTTTCAAGTTACCTTTTGCAAAAGGGCCTGGGAAATGTCTTACTAGGTTAGGTTTCTGGCTCTGTCACTGACATATTTTTGAGTGGCTGTAGAGTCCTTTCCCAAGCTTTGATGGCTCTCTCTGTATGGTATCAGTAGAACAATCTCATCTTTCCCCTCCTAGCTTACAAGGAATTTTCAACAGAACAATTCTATGAGGTATATGGTATTTTGCTCTTTTTACCGATGAGTAAACTGAGGCTTGGAAAGGCTGTGGTTACACAGCAAGTGTCAGAAGTAGGATTCAAACCCATCTTGCTTCCAGTTCTAAGATAACTTTTATTGGTGCTGTATCCTTATTCTAGTCTTAAAATATATGGAGGATGCCCCTCATAATTAATTATTATCAACTGAGATAACACTTATAAAGCACTTAGCACACTACCTGGCACATAGTAGGCACTTAATAAATGATTGTTTTCTTCCCTTCTCCTTCATGAGGGCATCACAGAAAATAAAAGCATTTAACATTACTTGTAGAGATGGAAAGGTTTATTTATGCAAGGAGGTTTTTTCTTTAATCCTTAATTTAAGATTCCCTGTTTTGTTGTTTTGTCAGAGACCTTAGAGATTGGTTAGTCCAAACCTTTCTTTTTCAAAACAAATGATAATTTTTCTTTTTTTTCCAAAGAAATTTCCTAATACTTCACTGAACCCAGTATTAAAATTAAAACTCTAAAGCAAAACTGACTAATAAAGCCACTATATCTGGTAGAAAATGGGACATTCAGGGGATCATAGTCTTAGAGTAGGAAGGAACATCAAGGGATATGTAAGCCATCCCATCCAACCCCTCCTTCTCACTTTATGGATGAGGTTATTGAGGCTGAGAGCAGGTAAATGACTCGTCCAGGTCACACAGCTAGTTAGTATACAACCACAGACCCTCATCTCTCTATAAAGAAAGAAGGATACATTTCATCCTTTGGTTTCTTCAACCAAGACTGTTAATTAATTAACAATTAATCTCAGTTCAACTGCCTTTTGGTATAGTTCTCATTTACATTAGTGGGGCCATCGTGGGGCCATATGTTCTCTTGGCACTTTCTTCCCTCTCCATTACTTCGTACAAGTTTTCCCATGCTTCTCTGAGTTCCTCATCCTCCTGTGATACCACACTATTCCATTACATTCATATTACCACATTTTGTTCAGCAATTCCCCAGTTAGTGGGTACTCACTTTACAGTTTTCTTTGCCCAGAAAGGAGGGTAATATGAATATTCTGTAATAAATGCATCCATTTTCCCCCTATAATTGAACTTTTTGGTGCTATATGCCCAGGAGTAGACACACTGGGTCTAAAGATGGAGTGATATTTTTTTTCTTCCTAACACCTAAATTGTTGTCAAGATTGGTTGTAACAATTCGTATCCTCACTAAAAGTATGTTTGTGTATCTCTTTCCACAACCCCTCAAACATTGACTGTTTTGTCTTTTATCATGTTGTCCATGAAGTGAAATCTTGGAGTTGTTTTAATTTACATTTTTTATTAGTAATTTGGGGCATTTGTTTTTCAAATTCCCAAACCCTCATTTTACAAGGGGGAAGGAAGGCATAGAAAGGTTAAGTAGTTTACACAAAGTTACACAAGGAGGGAGCCAAGATTGAAAGCCAGGTCCTCTGATTCCACATCCAGGGACCATGACATTGTATATAATACTACGTAATACTGGTGATATATATAATGGACTGCAGTTTATCAGATAGTATGTTTGTCATAGAAAATATTCCAATTGGTCTTGAATACTTGAAATGAATTGAACTGGATTTGATTAAATAACCAAAGTCCTGACAGTTATGTTATCCTTAGTGACTCCAGGAAATACCTTTGGGACCTAATTTCATAGCACTTTCTTCTCCTTAAAAGTGTTTTATGGCAAATACTTCTCTTTTTGGGGTCTCTGAATATCTGCTTTTTTGTTTAGAGAATTTCTTGCCCCTAGATAAAATGGGTTTCAGAATTTTACTGCTTTTAAAGCTTCTATTCTTTCTATGTTGTATCTTTCTACAATCCAATTTTCTGATACACTAATTACCTGTTAATTTCATGCTTATTACCAGTAAAATTGCCTGTTTTGTTATTAAGGTTGATAAGAATGTCCTAAAATAACTGGAAAGCTAGTTTTTATTATCCATCTTATGCTCCACAGGTTACTGTGAATGTTGGCCAAATGACCAACCTGGAATGGTTTTAAGTCCATGCCCCATAGTGGACTTTTATGTCTCTTGTTAGAGAACCAGCTTAGTCAAGTTCACATAGTTTTACTACTATGGTGGCTGAAAAATTGGTCTGAAGAAACTCTCACAGAATCTGGTTGCCAGCCTATGTTGTTGGAGACAAAACTCACAGCAGCCAAACTGTATATCCATTAAGTATTAAAGGGCTAATGAATTCTGTTCTATTTTTCTGCTCAGGTTGGTGATCCTTTGAGTCACTGGAGGATTCTTAGGTTGTAATCTGAGGCCAGACATCAAGGAGCCCTTTGGCAGTGTAGCTGTTTCCCCAAGCAAAGCATGAGATAGATACTCGGTGGCCCCAGCAGTCCCTGTGGGCATACACAACAAGACCATGCACGTCTTGCTTCTGAGAACAGAGTTTGCATCATCCCTCTTTCTTTTTGAAGGTACATGACTGATGGTGGACTGGGCCTCTATACTCGGCGACTGAATCGGCTGCCTGATGGAATGGCTGTGGTGCGGGAGACCCTACAGAGGAACACCTCTCTGGGCCTGGTAGATGCTGACAGGTAAGCAGGCTCCCAATGGGTCTTTAACCATGGTCTATTGATTGTTCTGCATAGTTCTGATATGCAGAGGAAATAGGAAGGTGCTGGAAAAGACTTTCTCTTGGTTCCATGAAGCCCTACAGTATAATGGGAGAGATAGGACAGAAATAAGAGAAAAAAGATGTAAGGAAGAAGCTCATAAATCAATTTAGATTCCCGCAGGGCTTTAAAAAGGGGAGCAATGGTTTAGGGCAGGTGAGAACAAATCAGGGAAGTTTAAGGAAAGCAAAGGAAATGCTGGTAAGGTTTGAAAGCCAGTATTAGGACTAGAGGGGGAGATAGACTAGCTTAGAGGAATAAGAACAGGATTCCTAAGTAATTTAGAACATTTTCAAAAGCTTTTGACCTGTAAGCAAATCATAGGAGGATTAGTTACATGACTGAGGGTGAGGCTACATTTCCCAGTGTAGGAAGGGGGACAGTTAGTTAAGTTGGGGCAAAAATCATGGAGAAAACAAATCTATTTTGTTGGCAGACCTGAACTGTGGAAGAGGTAGTAAGGAAATGCTATCAGTCGCCGTTTGTTTCTGTTTTCACCTGATTTTGGAGCCACTTGCAGTGAACTTGGCATTCTAGTCTTGGGAAGTTGCTGTTGCTTTTTGGATTGTTGGCTATCAGGTACTTTTGGCACGTTCATCCAGCACCTGGAGTATGTTTTACTTCCTCTCTCATTAACCAGCTTTCTAGGTATCACACTTTGGAAGGAAAGCTTGGGGATTAGCCTCTGGTGTATTGCTGAGGTCTGTGGCAAAAAAAAAAAAAAAACAAAAAACCAGTCTCAAGATGCTTGATATAATGGTATAAGCAACCTTTGCTTGCTCTAAGCCCAAATCCTACACCTGTGAGCTCTGCTCTTTGTTGCTTTAGAAGCAATTTTAGGGACTCAGATTTGCATGAGATAAAAATTTAATTCTTAATTGACTTTTCTTGTATTTTTTTGGCAGGGTGTTTATAGCCTTTGCCCTCAGAGGGAAATGTAATCCCCTTCCTTCATTACTCTCATTTTTTGTTGTTATTGGGTCTTCTGAAATACTCATCCCACTTGATAAGAAGCATCATAAATTCTAGGTGGTAATTCTGTGGACCACCTGTAAACATACTCAAGATTCAGCATTCTCACGTATCAAGGTAACTGTGCATATGGTGAATGCCCAACTCTATTGGGTGAAATTGTAGTGACCAGGGTACAACTTCTAATGAATCTGAGTTCTTTTACAGAAAACAGATTCTTTGGTGCTCGGAATCCTTTGGCTTCATGGACACAGGAGGGCACAGTAGCCAGTGGATAAACTCTGAAGTCATCCTCAGAATGAATAACTAGGTAAAAGGTTTAGCCTTTCTTAGAGAAGCTTTTAGGGGGCTCAGCATAGAAAGGGGGAGAGACTCCTCCTAAAACTGATAATATTTTTCAGTCTAGGAAAAAAAGAACTGAGAAAGATATGATCCTAGAGAAATGGAAGGTGGATTAGTGTATTATCATCTTGGTATTAGCAGAGGAAAGACATTATTTGAACAATCCATAGAAATACCCTTCTTTAGGTGATACCCTGGCCAAAACCTCACTGAGAATGAGTGGTTTAGAATAGTTTAGACCAGAACTGCCCAGAACAGAATCTGCCACACCTTAATTGTTGAAATACTCTCAATGGAGCTTTCCTGATATGCTAATTAATTTTGTTTACTTATGTTTTCCTGTAAATATGTGGTCGCAAAGAAAACCTTATTAGCTATAATATAGGTCTTACAATGTACATTTCTCCCTGCAGCAGCCAAGGAAATCTGAAATAGACAGTTTAATTTAATGCTTGATTGCTGGGCTAATAGAATTCTCACAGATCACAGCTGGGCTTGTTTTTGTATTTTGGACTGGAGAATTTTTGTCAGGATCCAGAGTGTATTTGTAATTTCATTTCATCTCTGAATCACTTTAAAGAATACAAACGGGCTATTTTAGATTCCATTCTTCTTGATTTTTTGTTGTTTTGTTTTAGCCCGGACTTATGATTTATTGCTAGGAAGAACTCTTGTTAAGGAAATTTTCTGTACCCATACAGGCCAGCAACTCTCCTGGAATTTATAGTCTTACAATGGATGTGCTTAACCATTTAAGTCAAGGATTAAAAAATTTGGAAATCTGGTGAAATGTCTTCTCAGACTTTTTTTTTAATCCTTAATTAAAGGAACACTAAATTTCAGTTAGCAGTTAGTGAAAATAAAGGTGTATATTTTCCCATCCTATTTCATAGATCCCTTGAAATCTGTTCACAGAATCCAGAAGAAGAAACCCTGTCTTAGAAAATTGCCTAGTGCCCTGAGAGATTAAGTTATTTGCCCAAGATCCTACGTGTCAAAAGTAGGACATGAACTCAGGTCTTTCTGGCTCTGAGGCAGACTCTTTATCTGCTGTCACAAAGCTTTCTCTCCCTTTGCTTTGTAAAATAGAGTATATGGATACAAGAGCTGCTGTCATATTCCTAAAACTGATTAGCTAATAAGGCCGGCTTTGAACAAGATCTTTTGTGGTTATTTGACGTTTCTGACACTTAATTAGTACATATTTCTTTTTGTCTGCTCTAAATTGTGATTTAGGGTAGAAGTTGACTTAATTGTATTTGAATATGTCCATAAGCTTTATTTCTTATAATCTCTAAAATTATTTTTAATATAGCATAATCTGTGTAACAATTTATAGGCCTGAATGATGGTGGATTTATTCATAAGAAGCTTTCATATGAATATTTAAAAATTATTTTATTTTAGATTGCATAATTAGTTACTTAAATATGTATACATAAAATCTATGTAAACTTGTATGACATATACGTATATTGTGTATATATCCACATATAAAACATGTATATATGTATATATAAATGTATATATGTTTATGTGCATATATGTGTGTTATATATATTTATACATATTATATATACACATGTAGACATATATTGGAAAATATATATTATATAATTATATGTCATATATAATTATATTATGTTATGTTATATAATTATATATATTATGTAATTACATATTGAAAAAGACATAATAAATCAATGCCCTCCTAGAATTCTTTTTTCACTTTGTTTTTGCAGGCAGTCAGAGTTAAATGACTTCCCTAGGGTCACACGGCTAGTTAGTGTTCAAGCCCAGATTTGAACTCAGGAACTCCTAACTCCCAGGGCAGTGCTCTACCCACTGTGCCACCTAACCACCTCTCAAATTATTAAAAAAAAAAAAGTTGTAATACTAAAATTGTATTATAGGAATTACAGCGGGATCATTTCTACTGCTAACTATCTGGGTGTTTGGACAAGACCCATAATCAACCTGGGCTTCAATGTCCTCATCTCTAAAATCAGGGAGTTGGACTAGATGCTCTAGTAGGTCCCTTTAGACTCTAAATCTATGATCCTCTGACTTGTGCAATGAGGATCCTGGACTAGGTGGAGCTCTCTAAGATCCCTTACCACTCCAAATCCTGTGACCCATTTAGGGGCCTAAAAGATGCTCATCAAACCCAACTCCTTCATGTTATGAATGAAGAAGTTAAAGCCCAGAGAGATTAAACAACTTGTGACGGGTCAAATTCAGGCCCACTGACTCTATCTTAATCAATTTTTATATTTAAAAACACACACACCCCAATTCATTAAAGTTCCACAAGGAAGATTATAGTTTCTGGAAATAAGGTACAAAGGAAAGTTGGGAAAAAATGAAAGAAAAATTGATGTCAAGTCTAGAGAAATATAGATAAAGGCCTAATCAGTATGACTAGAGAAATCCTTAAGAATGCTAACTCTCCCCCAGAGAGCAGTCTGTCCATTCATGGGTAGAAGGAAGAGGAAGGAAAGTTCTTAATGGGTGAACGTTCAAAGGCGGCTTGATCTTTCTGAATCTGGTAGTTTCAGTGTATCATTGGGTTAAGTGATATGGACGTCTAACTTAGATAAGTCTCAGTCTCGTGGCTTTGGATGAGTCTCCTATCCCACCAAACTTTCAGTTGACATTAGAAAGATAATAAGTAAAGACAGTGGCTTCAGAACTTTTATTAAGGGGATTTGCTCTGTGAAGTTTGGATTCAGTTAAAGGGCCACACTTGAGGACCTAGAGGGCCACATGTGGCCTTGAGGCCACAGGTTCCCTGCCCCTGGACTAGAGATTACTCCCAACCGCCTAGGATGAGTTGAGACAAAAGGTCAATAGAAACAAATAGGAGGAATTCTGTTAAGCTGCAGGTACTAGAACCTTGGCAGAATTCTCTCAATGGCTCCATAGAAGGAGATATCACAGTCAGGGCAATGAGCCTGGCAACAGGTGGTCAATGACCTCCCTACTGAACCTTGACCCAGGTGCGTCTGTGAGATGCTTGAGTTCCCAGAACTTCCTGTAGCTGAAAACTCTACTTTGAGAAAGTTTCTTCCTTTGCTTCCTTTTCATACTGCCCTTGTTATTACCGATTCTATTTCATCTTGGTCATTGTCGCTCCATAATAAGAAGTTGGGTACTTAGGAATAGTCCTATTATGCTGGGGTTATGCACAGTACTTTCCTGTCAGTCAGTCCATCAGTAAGTATTTATTAGATGCTTACTATGTAGCTGGGGATACAAGGAAAGGCAAAAGATAGTCCCATTCCTCCAAGAACTTACAACCTAATGGGGGAGAGAATATGAAAATAAATCTTTGCAAATAGAGGATAAATGGGAAAAAATTGATAGAAAGATTGAGAAAAGGCTTCCTGGAGAGGATGGGATTTTATCTGGAACTTGAAGGAAACTAGGAAAGCCAGGAAGCAAAGATAAGGAGGAAGAGAATTCTAAACATGAAGAGCCAGAGAAAGTGCTCAGAGCCAAGTGTCTTGTTCAAGGACCAGCAAGCAGACTTGTGTCAGTGGATCAAAGAGTTTGGGGGGAAGGGGGCATAAGGTATAAGAAGGCTGGAAAGGTTGAATGGAGAATGGGTTATGAAGAACCTTGAACATCAAACAGAGGATTTTGCATTTAACCCTGGAGGTGATAGGAAACCAGTGTTATTATAGGAGGGTAACATGGTTGAAACTGTGATTTAGGAAAATCACTTTGGCACCTTAATGGAGGGTCAACTCAAGAGGAGGAGACTGGTGACACACTGACCAAGTCCAGACTTGAGGAGGTGAGCAACTGCACACCAGGGTGGTAGCAATGTCAGAAGAAAGAAGGGAGCATGTTCAAGAGATGCCACAAAGGTGAAATCAATAGGCCTTGGCAAACAGCTTGGATATGGGGGGTGAGAGATGGTGAGAAATCAAGGATGACATCTAGGTTGTGACTAGGAGGATAATGGTACCCTTGATAGTGATAATGAAATTTAGAAAGAGGAAGGTTTTGGGGAAAGATAATGAGTTCAGTTTTGGACATGTTGACTTCAAGATGTTGCACTAGACATCCCAGCTCCAGATATCTGCAAAGCAGTGGGAGATGCAAATATGGAGGACAGTAGAGAGCTTAGAGCTGGATATGTAGGTATGAGAATCATCAGCACAGAGATGCTAATTAAATCCATGGGAGTTGATGAGATCCTCAAGTGAAATAGTATAGAGGGAGCAGAAGGGAGGGCCCAGGATAGGGTCCTGTGGGATACCCATGCATAGTGGGCATGACCTGGATGAGGAACCAGTAAAGAACACTGAATAGTCAAATAGATAGAAAGACAGCCAGGAGAGTCCTAAACACTTAGAAGAGAATATTAAGGAGACCAGAGAGATCAACAGTGTCAAAGCCTGCGGAAAGGTCAAGAAGGAAGAGGATTGAGGATGAGCCATTGGACTTGGAATTTAAGAGATTATTGGTGAATTTGGAGAGATTCCATCAGAGAGTGACGTATACATGGCAGAAAAAGAATATTATTAGTACTATACTAGTATTGTGAGTTGATATTCTAATTCTTCTCCAGACAATTCAAAATAATTATTTAACTTTTAAAAACTATTTTTGGTTTGGCTAATAAAATCCTATGTAATCCAACAAAGCTTCCCTCCAAAATTATTGTAGAGTCTGGGGGCAGGGGATGAGGGAAAGCACTTCAGTGTGAACCATAAGCAAAGTGCTCTTTGAATATCAGTATTTCCCCAAGAAGGGTAGCTAGGAGGCACAGTGGATAAAGTGAGTCAGGAAGACTTATTTTTGTAAGTTCAAATCTGGACTCAGACACATACTAACTGGGTGACCCTTGGCAAGTTATTTAACCCTGTTCGCCTCAGTTTTCTCATCTGTAAAATAAGCTAGAGAAACAAATGGCTAACCATGACAATATTTTTGCTAAGAAAACCCCAAAAGGGGTCATGAAAAGTCAGGCACAGCTGAAACAACTGAATGACAACAACAAAGAATTTTCCCAGCAAGGCTTACCAGAATGAAAAATAATTATTTCTGCTTCTCATCCCTAATTTCTTTCTTCTTGAATTTTTGATGTTTGGGATTTTGAAGTTTTCAGTCAGAGGATTCTAAATCAGAGCTGCCAATTCTGTTGCACTACTTGCATTATGTTTTAAATTTTTCAAAGTTTTTTACATAGCTAGGAGTAACTTTAGAGGAGAGTTCAAACCTCCCCTCCCCCCCCCCCCCACATCCCACATCCCACCTATATTATAGGTAAGGAAACAGAGACTCCCAGAGAAGGAAAGTGACTTGTCTAAGGTATCACAGGCAGTAGCACCTATTGTTCCCAAATCTTTGCTCTTTCCTTGAATTATACTGCCTCCTGGGGTACATCACTGTCACAATCCCCTGTGATAGGTAGCTGCAGTAATATCATCCTCATTTTACGGACAAGGGACCCAAAGACCGGATAAGTGAAGTGACTCACCTGTGACTGCACTGCTTGTAAGTGTGCCAGGTGGCATGTGAAAGGGAGTCTCCTGATCTACCGTTAGATTACACTGACTATAAATGGCATTGAGGGAAGCTTGGTCAATGCTAACTTCAGCTCTGGTAAAAGAATGAAATGAAGTAACATCATTTTGAGCTAAAGCCCACGGCATGGGAATGGAACTGTGCGAAATAGAGCTGAATGTGCCTCCCAGGTGCAGCTTCCCTCTACGATCTGGGAATTCGAAGAGTTTGCTGCTGGTTTTGTGATATGTCCCACAGATAATGGACCTTACCACCAGGTGACCCCCTGAGGCGCCATAGTGAAGCATGGGTTGCCCTACATCTGATCTAGGTAAAAGGGTTAACGTTAGTAGGTCAGGCTCCACTGGGAGATTGTGAAGCTGATAGATCACCACTTCCTTTCCCGTTACCATTCTCTACCTTCCTTCCCCTCAATCACAGTCCTGCCTAAGAAGTTGCAAAATATTCTTAGCAAGAGGGAAAGTGATGATGGGTGGCTGATAGCCCTTTGCCCCATTCTGTCCAGAGAGCTTCACTGTCAGCATTTGTCCTTCCCCACCTTTTTCTAAAAGTCTTGGGGGAGGAGAAGAATAAAAGCAGGTCCTCTCAAAGCACTTTGGGGGTCTCTCTTCTGATCTGAGAAACCTTTCAGGGGAGCATTCTTGAGGCCTCCCCCTTTCAGACCCTCACCTGCTTCAAGCTTCCTTAGTTTGGGTGCCAAGTTTGCCCACCACTACCTGACCCCAGCCGGAGGGTTAATATTTCCTATTCAATTGACTTCAGTTCAATCAATTCAGCTTTTTGAGTTTCTCTTGTGGGCAAAGGAGCTGAAGGACTCTTTTGGGTGGAAATTGCAAATACTGACTGTACGGATGACACAGGAGACAGAGATTATAAATTTAAAGCTGTAGGGGACACAGTCTAACCCTTGATTTCATAGAAAGCACTACCTCTAAATTCACAAGACCTGGGTTCAAAGCCTGGTTCTGATGTTTGCTGAGTGACCTTGGGCAAGTCAATTCTCTGGGGCTCAGTTTCTTCATTTTTTAGATGAGGGGATTTGACTATAAGGCTCCTGAGGTGCCTTTGAGTTTGAGATCCATGATCCTCCCAAGAGATTCAGTGGCTTAACCATAGTAACATAAGTTAAATGGTATTCAGAACTTTCCACTATCTATCAGGACAAGAGTAGCTAGCCTCAGACACTGATGTAGCCACGGAGTAGTTCCTGAACCAGTCACTGGTGTCACTTAACCTAGAACTATCCATCAGATGGAAGAAATGGCCCCTCTACATCTCCTACGCATGACTTGGGAGGCTCCATTCTGTTGATGGGAGGGAAGTGATTAAAAAGCAATCAATGATGGGAGAAGTGGCCCTACTGGCTCCTTTGGTTTAGTTCAAATCACTGGGCCTATGATGTGTCGGAGGCAAGTACTCATGGAATCATAGATCATTAGGCAGAAGGGACATCAGAGGTCATCATGTCTATCTCTCTCCTCTTTCAACTGAGGACTGAGAGGAGGTTAATATCTGACCCATGTGACACAAGGTAGTAAGCCTTAGAGGTAGAATTTGAATCTAGACCCTTTGACTCCAGAGCCATTGTCCTATCCACTGTACCACACTAGCAGTATAGATTGAGGCCCATGCACAACTTGGGTTTCACTATGACCTGTGTCCCCATAAACCTTCCATTGGAGTCTACCCATTAGAAGGACCAGAATTTAAGAATACCTTGAAGGACCATGCTACATCAATTGATGCAGTATGGTGTGGGTTGTTTGTTTTTTTTTTTTATCCATAAGGCAAACAAAATAGAGATAGTTGTATGATTTTTCTTAAATCTCAAAGTAAAATATAACATCTGCTTGTAATTATGTCCATTGAAAATGCATTTGCACAAATAGAAGAAATTATAGTAAAATTATTTTTAAAATTTGTGTCAGTTGAGATACCTGGTCCCTCTAGTATTTTCTTTTTTTAAGCCCCAAGATTTTTATATATAATCAACCTATAAGTTCTCCTACCCAGGACAAGTCACTTAACTTCTGTTGGCCTTAATTTCCTCAACTGTAAAATGGGGACAATAATAGTTCCTGCCTCACAGGGCTGTTATGAGGATCAAATGAGATGATATTTGTAAAGCATGTAACCCAGCGCCTGGCACATAGTGTGCTTCAGCCTAGAAGTGACATTGGGCTCTGAAGATGGGTTGCCAGGTCTCATTTTAAAACAAGAAAGCAGTCAGTACAGCAGCCACTACTGGTGGGAGGTGCTGAGATTCTCTCTGTCTCCTATCTCTGTTTCTCTCTTTCTGTCTGTCTTTGTCTCTCTATCTCTCTGTCTCTGTCTCTCTCTGTCTCCCTGTCTCTGTCTCTCTCTGTCTCTGTCTCTCTGTCTCTCTCCCTCTCTCTCATTCTCTCTCTGCCTGTTCCTCTCCTCCCTCTCTCCCTCCTTTTCTCCTTTCTTTCTCCCTTCTTTCTTTAATTCAGGGGTTCTGATAGGTGAAAGTGAAAGCCACTTTACCTTTAAAGCTCTTAGAACAGCTTTGTATGCCTGGAAGGCAAAATGCGATTGTGTTCTTAACTAAGTCCTAATTATCAGGTTAGTTTGTCCCTGGGGCCTCATTCAGGCAGGAGCAGCTAGCTTCTGTTAAAACTGCCATTGCCTCCCGGAGGGGAGGAGGCTGAGAATCCTCCGGAGACACACACCTGAGTGGAGCAGCCTCTGTGTGGACAGGAAGATCGACTGTATCCTCAGCTTGGGGCAAAGAGGAGTCCGAGCCACGATCATTCTGGGGCAGTGCTTTTATTCCTGTTTATTTGGGGGGTGGGAGTGGAGGGAGGATTCCTGCTGGTCTTCATCTTTGTTCTTCCGTGTGAATCAGCCACTTCCTAATATTAACTGGCAGTTAAGTCAAGGGCAAAGTAAGTCTCTCAGGCGTCTGGGGTGCCCTGCAGGGAGTGTGGAGCCATCGTTTTATAAATCATAATATTTATGAACTACGATTTCTAGTAGTCATTACCAGAGTTTAATATTATGGGATTTTTATACATTTGGCAGGAAAGATTCTAATGGTTTGGCAGCAAAGTGACTTGAAAAGAGCAGTGTGTTGGTTTGGATTACCTGCCTGGTTCTTTCTGCCACTTAGTACCTGTGTGACCTTGGGAAGGTCACTTAAACTTGCTGGGACTTGATGTCCTCTTTTATAAAAAGAGAAAATCAAGGAGCTGGAGCCCATTATCATAAGGCTCCTATTCGAGGCAGGCAGAGGGCAGATGGAGTCATCATTTTGTAGGCAGGATTGAGAATTTAAAACAATTCCCTCTTTTATAAAAGGGATAAGTGCCGTGGACCAGCTGGCTCTTCACCAAGCATTGTGAGCACATCCTTATATTGGGCTTGTTTGGGGAAATCATTCTTAATCAGTAGCAGCTTCAGAGAGAAAAAATGATGCTGATCTGACATTAGAACTATTGTGTCTTGTGCCTTGTGTTGTGTCTTGTGTTGTGTCTGCCTATGCAATGTGGGTCGTTTCTTTTCCCATTAATTGTAACCTAATCGGTTAGAAACATTATCAGCTAAAATAGTTTCGTGTATCTCATCATCGGAATAATAGCTGGTGGTTTCAAAGAAAAAATTAATAGCTCTTGTTCCCTTGACAGGGACACTTTAAATAATCACACAGCAATGCCGTCTTTTATTGAAATGGAAAATAATATTGGAAATCCTTCTGAGATGGCCATTATCCTCAGCTGCTCAAAGTATCCCTGGTTACAATTTAACCTTTAGATTAGGTATGCTTTGATGGCTCACACTGCCTGTGACTAAGCAGAGTCATGGTTACAGTGTAAATATGATTTAGTAGTACTGCTTCTTCATCTATGAACAAAGATTTCAATCTGCTTTGGGGGACAGGACAGAAGGTGATTTCATTGCATCTGGAGGAGGATGAAATTGTGTGAAACTCAGGGTCAGTTTCATTTTATTGGGGCTTCAACACATCTCGTTGTTAGCTCACTGGTTTGACATTTAAGATACAGGGATATTCTCTGTTACTGTTTAGTTGTTTTGTCTGTGGGTATAAACTTCTCAGCTAGATTGTAAACTCATGGAGATCCTTATAATTTTCTCTCCCCCAGAGTGTCTTTCGTACCTCAATAAAAATTTGTATAATGCCAAGAACTCTGGATTGAGTGTGGGAGACCTAGTGCCTGGTTCCAGCTCGGTCACTGTTGTGGTTCAGTCCTTTCAGACTCTTCTTTGACCCTGTTTGAGGTTTTCTTGTCAAAGCTACTGGAATAGTTTGCTAGCTCCTTCTTCAGCTCATTTTACAGAAGGGGAAACTGAGGCAAACAGGGTGAAGTGACTTGCCCAAGGTTACTCAGCCGGTAAGTGTCTGAGACCATATTTGAGCTCAGGAAGATGAATCTTTTGGACTTCAGGCTGGGCACTTTATCCACTGTACCTTGAGTTGCCCCACTAATTTAACCAAGTCAATTGGCCTCAGTTTCCTCATCAGTAAAATGAGATTTTGGTCATTTCTAAAAACCCTCCCACCTCCTAGGTTCATTAATTCTGTAAATCAGATTTTCTTAGTGTTATCCCTGGAGGGGCAGATAGAAGGGATGACTCATGCTCTAGCTATTAATCAGATGAGCTAATGTATATAGAGATCAAATGAGATAATGTATGTCATTTCCAAACGTCCAGCACCAAACCAGTGCAAGCGGTTATTATTCACACTGTGTAAAGAGCCCACCACCCTTAGCTTCAAACCACACAGTGCCAATCCTGCCCTGATTGTCTGTTTGCTTTGTCTTAGTAAAGGTAGGCTTCTGAACAGATAGCTGGGGACCAAAGTCCTGTGTCCATGCACAGACTGGGAGGTAGGTAGCTTGCAACTTGTAATCTAAGTTGCGACCTCCTTCCCCATCAAAGACACTGCTGATGGTCTCTTTTTCTGAATGTAGGCCTCTTTCCAAAGGGCAAGAAAACAACTTGGTTTCTATGCCCTTACCATTTTAATCAGCATGCTTGCCAATTCTATGAGGAATCTGAGGTCTTTAAAAAAAAAAAAAAAAAGAGCCCAACTTATCCTTCTTTCCAGTTTACTAAGAAATGATGATAGGTGGGTGCCAGCCCATTGCTCTGGACTAAAGAAGGTGGATGGATAGTTAGGTGGTGCAGCGGATGGAGTACCAGGCTGGAGTCAGTAAGATTCATCTTCCTGAGGTCAAGACTGGCTGCAGGCATTTACTAGCTGTGTGACCCTGGGTAAGTCACTTCATCCTGCTTGCCTCTGTTTCCTCATCTGTAAAATGAGCTGGAGGAGGAAATAGCAAACTACTCCAGTATCTTTGCCAAGAAAACCCCAAATGGGGTCACAAAGAATCAGACGCAACTAAAAGACCACAAACTGTCTAACTAGATATTATGATTTGGGACAAAGATGGCATTCAGATCAGAATCCAGAGGATTCCATAGGTTTCAGATTTAATATTAAAAGAATACTTGTGTGTACTGCTTGTACTTGTACTACTCTACTTGTGTACTGCTTTCAGTTATTGCTGTCATCATGAGTACTTTGCTGGGGTTTTATTTAAACTTGTTTGGAGATGAAAGGAGACTGCTGCCTAGATGATACAGTAAATTCCAGTGGCTCCCTATTACCTCCAGGATCAAATATAAATTTCTTTGTTTCTCTTTTAAAGCTTGGGGCATAGAATCTAGAACACCTGGGTTCAAATCTTGCCTTACACACTTAACTGGCTGTGTGATCTGGAGTGCCTCTGAGGGCAGGGAATGTTTGGCTTTCCTTTTCACCTTCAGAGCTGAATCAGCACCTGGCACAAAGTAGGTGCCTAATTAATGCTTGTTGATTTGACTGACTTTATTGCATAACACAACAGAAAGATTTCGATTTGGGGTTGATTTGGGGGTCAGAGAGCTTGGATTCACACCCCAGCTTTGCTCCTTGTTTCTTATGTGAAATTGGACATAGAAATTTACCCCTTTGAGCCTGGGCTCCTCATTTACAAAATGAGAGGGTTGGACTAGGTCCTTCTAATGTCCTTCCAGCTCTGAATCTATTATTCTATAATCCTGTGAACTTAATTCAACATGTTTACATATGCATACATTATGAAAAAGCTACATAGTGTAATATGAGGGCAGCTAGATGGTTCATTGGATAGAGTGCAGGGTCTAGAGTCAGGAAGACCTGAATTCAGATCTGACCTCAAATCTGTGTGATCCTGGGCAAGTCACTTAGCCTCTGTTTGCCTTAATCCACCGGAGAAGGAAATAGCAAATCACTCCAATATCCTTGGCAAGAAAACCCTGTGGACAGTATTGACATGCTATGGTCTACAGAGTCACGAAAAGTCGGACATAACTGAATGACTAAATAACACACCAAGGCAGCACAACCAATAGAGCCCAGCATCAGAACTGAAGTCAGGAAGACCTGAGTTCAGATTTGGCTTCAGACAATTTCTAGCTGTGTGACCCTAAGCAAGTCACTTAATCTCTGTTTACCTTAGTTTCCTCATCTGTAAAATGGGAAGGATAAGAGCATCTGCCTCCCAGAGTTGTTGTGAGGATCAAATGAGACCATTGTAAAGCACTTACCAAGTGCCTGACGCATGGTAAACATTATATAAAGCCTTGTTACTATTATCATTAAGATGATGACGATGATGATTGGATGGATGCTAGGTTCAGAATCAGGAAGATCTGAATATGAATTTAGACACTAGCTATGCATCCCTGGGCAAGACACGTAGCCTCAATGAGCCTGTTTCTTTATCAGTAAAATGGGAATATTAAAACATCTACCTCATAGGTGATCATCTTTTTGACAGCAGAGACTACTTTGTTTCTGACCTTTAACACCTGTTACAGGGCCTGACATCTAATAGGCTTTTAATAAATGCATGTTGGAAGAAAATTATTTTAGGATTCAAATGAAACAATTTCGTTGGAATGTGTAAGTATTTGTAATACACAGAAGTGCTCCATAAGTGCTCGTGTAGACTGTTTTTGCTCTGTTGAATCAGCACAGAGAGTTTATCTTCTCTCTCCGTAATGGTAACAGCAACCCCTACAGAGAGGGAAGACTCCAACATTTGCTGGAGTGACAGGTGCTTGGATCCAGTACCAACACACGTGGTGGCAAATAGGGCACTTTCCCCCACTAGTAGCACTGTATTGGGTATGTGTTCATCCTTCATTGCCTAAGAAGACCATGCCATCAGAGAAATAATGACATGATTTGCACTTGGCTTTGTCTTGTGCGAGGGAGGGCTGTGCAAGTCACCAGCCTCACTTCTCCTCCAGAGCCTTCTGAATCCAGTGACCAGATAGTCATCAGGATGACTGGAGATGACCCAGGATGAGGCAATTGGGGTTAAGTGACTTGCCCAAGATCACACAGCTAGTGTGTGTCTGAGGTGAGATTTGTACTCAGGTCCTCCTGACTCCTGCACTGGTGCTCTATCCACTGTACCATCTAGCTGCCCCACTGTGTTGGGTAGTTCTTGTTGAAATGGAGGAGCCAAGAGCAACTGGCATGATTCAAGCCCAAGATGGTAGGTTTGGTAGGAAAAGGAAGTCGAAAGAGACATCTCTGATTTCCAGCTTCTGACTTTGTTTTCTTAACCAGGTCAGAACTGTTTGGTAGATGGGTGTTTAGTGTTTCCATCTCCCTAGGAAGTAGATTTAGGTACTCAGTGATTACTTACTTAAGTTGATCGGAGCCAAGGCAAAGTTGAGTGTGGGCCTTTCCAAGAAGGATATCTAAGTTAGTGACCTTTGAGGATGATCTCATTCCCAGAGACCTTTTTAATTTGAAAGGCTAAGAGAAAATCTAGGAGTATAGATCAGGCTGTTGTCCAAATAGTCACACGAGGCTGTTGAATTCTTTACCCCTTGAAGAGGTAAGAACAAAGCCTAGACCTGTGGGCATCATGTTTCCATCTGCTCTACTTTTTTAACCACTTCATCACTGGTAGTACAACCTCCTATGACTCATGGGGCCTTTGTAGTAGAATTGGTTTCTGGAAATGTCTTTTACTTGTTTTCAATCTAGCTTTTTTCTCCCTGCAGTGACCACATTTGTATTTTTCTTTAGCTCTCATTAGCCCCCCTGCACTTAATAGCTTTGTGGTAATAAAAGGAAATAGACATCCGTTTTGTATTCTCAAGATGAATGAGTGTTTAGGCCCACTAGCGTCTCCTTTGCCACTGTGAGTTTTGATTTATTTTCCTCATTAAACCATAGTGCACAGTCCTGTAAAATTGCCTGAAACAAGATCTAAAGAGGAACACTGACATTTTGAGTGATGTCATGAGACTGACTGAGGAAGGGATTAGAAGTGGGCGGTAGGAAATGAGGTGGTAACATGGCTCAGTGGGCTAAGCCCCCTGGCTCCAGCGTGTGATGGCTAACTCTGCCTCTTGACATTAGGGCTGGGACTTGGACTGAGGTTGTGCTTCTTTGGTGTTGAACAGAGCATGGAAAAGCTCTTAGCTCTTTCTTCTCATTCTAGTCTATCCTGAAAAGGAGCTTCTGGTGAGCTCCTGTCTGCAGAGTTCTGGGAAGAGGGGTGCAGAAATACTGGGAGATGTATGGTCAAGTGGAAAACAAACATTCTGGACTGGAAACGAATCATCAGCTCAAATACTTTTGCTCTCTGAGACTGACAACCTCTCTGGATCTCATTTTCCTTGTCTAAAAAAGGGAAGACATAATTAAACAACCGCCAGGGAGGGGAGGAAAAATTTTTAAACACTAAAGTACCATACAAATGTCAATTCTTATTATCAATAATAGTACTCATATTTTTATTCCTTGTTTAAATTCCCTACGGCCTTTAGGGATGCCAGTGCTCAATATAGGAACCATTTTATGTACTTAAAAATATAATAGAGACCATTTTTGCCTACAGATTAGTGTTGGGGAGGTGTCAGCTTGCCCAGCATGGACCAGCAGAAGTTACAAGATTCCTTTGGGGGAAAGGGAGCATTTTAAAAAGTGTTTCTTATTTTTATTTTTATTAACACCCAATCAGTGTGCTGGACTTAGAAGACAAAGGGACCACGATGGAGCCATGATGGGTGTTCTTCAGTGTTGATTCCCTAAATAACTAAGGGATCGGAGTTAAGGGGGGGAAGGAGACAGGAAGTTGGGAGTGGGATAACCAGTTGATGGTTTTCAAGATCTTTCCGGGCCATTCATTTGTGGTCACATTTTACCATTATTGTCAAGTATCCAGATGGACACAATTTTACCCAGGCAGACACTTTGGCTATTAGGGGGAAAACCATTGTTTGCTTAGCTGTCCATACTAACAAATTTTCTTTTCAGTCTGTAAAAGGAGAGCACCTGTCTTGTGGCCACACAAAGCTCCCTAGCTCCAGCCATCTGGAAAATGAACAAGAGGGTCATTGTGGGGAGGTGTGGATGACTTAGCACATCCTACCCCCCTCCTAGGAAGAAAATCCAAAGTATATCATGGGCCAAGAGCAGGACCTTCCTATGGGAAAGAGCATGATCAAGGGGAAATATGGGCAGTGGCATGTTTAAACTTCTTTATTATTAATTGCAGGCATTTTAGGGGGAAAATCCCATAGCTGTTTGGGAGTACAGACACTGACCCTCATTTGCTTCTGATGTTCCAAATGTTCCCTACTGAATTGAATCTTCTTCTATAAGACAACCTTTCTTTAAGAGCTGTTAGGATGTAGTAGAGACTTCTCCTAAGACTGCTAGACAGTTTTCTGAACTGATCACTTCCATCCCATTGCTTAAAGACTGGCATCATTGTTTGTCTTCCCATTTTAATTTTGATTACATATAAGGAAGCTCATCACCACCTGTGATTTGGAGAGTGATGGACCCAGCAGGTCAGGAAACCATCAACTCTGGCAGAGAAGTGCTTTCTGTAGATGAAATATCCACAATGATAAAATCACAGATTTGATGTCTGAAATGAATTCTGAGCCACCATAAGTATATAAGTACTTGGTTTTTTAAAATTTCTTATACTACCATATAGGACCGCTTAGGTGACCCTTAGCATCTGGTATGTGCTTACTATGTGTCAGGCTCTGTTAAGTGCTATGAATGTATGCAGTAAAGGCAAAAACACAACCTCTCCTGGAGGAGCTCACATTCTGATGGAGGAGACAGCTTGCAAATACATACATACAGTACAAATGGGAAATAACCCAGAGAGAAGAGGCAGGGAACCAGAAAAGGGCTCTTACATAACTCATAACAGATAAATCAACTTCCTAAAAGCCAGAGTCATTCAAAAATGAAATGAGTTGCTTCATAAGGGAGTAACTTCTCTGTCACCATAGGTATTCATATGGAGTCTTAATGACCACCTACTTGGGATGTTGTAGAAAGGATTGGAGAAGCCAGAAACATTGGAAACTCTACCAATTCATAAATACTACCCTGGTAAGCTAGGCTTGCAATAAAGTAGGTTTAGCTGCAGGGATGCTTGGCTTATGTGTAGACTGCAATTTGGGTAGACTCTACTAGGTATTTAATAAATACTTGCTGACTTGAGATGAATTGACCTTAAAGACAACTTTATTTGCTATGATATGTGATCATCCACTTACCTTGACTATCTTGTTCCTTCCTAGGCTACCCTCCCTCCTAGCTCTCCTTATTCCTAATGTAGGAAAATTGTGTTTGAGAAAAGACAAAAATCAGATATTAAGATTGGAGACCTCACATTTATCCAGCAAGTGATATCTATAGACCTGATATGCTTCAGGTTTCATATCGTATGGTGGAGAGAGTCAAATACAAAACCCTCTGTTTAATGTTCCAAGCCCTACAGAACCTATTCCTCCCCAACCTTTCCAATATTCTTACACCATACACTCTTCCCTCTCCCTAGTCCCCAAATACTCTTTTATGCAATGACACTGGCTGCCTAGATGTTTCTTGAACAAGACACTCCATCTTCTGATTCTAGGAGCTTCACTGGCTGTTGCCCATGCATGGAATGCCCTCTCATCTCTTCTTTACTTCCTGGCTTCCCTGACTTCCTTCAAGCCCAATCTAAAATACCAACTTCTACAAGAAAGCTTTCCCAACGCCTCTTAATTCCAAATGAATCCTGTATATATCTTGTCTGTATTTTATTATTTGTATGTCTTCTTCCCCATTAGATTGTGAGTTCCTCAAGAATAGAGACTGTCTTAATCTTTCTTTGCTCCCCAGAGCTTAGCATAGTGCCTAACACTTTATTGATTGACTGGTAGTGTGGAGAATTCAGGTTTTGCAGCCAAAGCATCAAGATTTGATTCCCAGCTTTTCTGTACACTATCTCTGACCCCTAAGAAACTGCTTAGCATACCTGAGGTTTGACTTCTTTATCCATAAAATGCTAAGAGTTGAGCTTACCTTATCTAGACCAATCCTGACAAACTAGTGGACACCTTGATGCCATGACTCTGCTTATACATTCCTTTTGCCTTCCCCTGTCTTTCTGCCTCCATTTCTGAGAACAGTAATCAAGTCAATATCACTATTACTGGCTTTTCAGTCAACTGCCTGATGATTTCACTGACCAATCATTCCCATAACTTTCCATTAGAAACGCAGTCCCTGGCCACCATTCATATATATGTGTTATTTCCCCAGTTAGAATGTAAGTCCCTTTCCATCAGGGACTACCTTGTTTTTTGTATTTTTGTTATCGATGGTGTGTGGCACGTACTAAGTGCTTGACAAATGCTTTTTCATCCTTTCATTCCTTTCCAGTTCTTAAGTCTATGATCCTAGGAGAAGCAAATATACCTTACCCAAAATCAGAGTTTATTTGGGAGAAGATGGACAGTGAAAAATCTTAGACTAAGAACAATCATTATTGACCATTATTAATTAATCATTTAATTAATTTAATTAATTATCAATTAATAACCATTATTCACAAAGAGAATAGCAAGAAAGGTCATGGGCTCACCCAAGAGCCTAAGGTTTATGATCTGAGGATTTAAGTGATGCTGCTATTCTACATTTGCTTTGAAAGTAAAGAGAAGACCCCACTGGACCAGACAACTGAGGAATAAGGGGAGTGGGACAGGTCACCAGAATAAGACATAGCCGCTAATTATGATATTGGTTTGATTACTGTTCTCAGAATTGGAGGCAGAAAGAGAGGGGAAGGTGAAAGAAATGTGTAAACAGAGCCATGATCAAGATGGCCACTGAGCACCATGGTTTGTCAGGACTGGTCTAGATAAAGGGGGGAGCTATGTAGCACTTCACCAAGCCTGAGGGAAGAGCATAGCATCTGGCAGGAGCAAGTTCTAACCATTTGGGACAGAGAGCTAGGCTGGAGAACCATGAAATGCCCATCATGAGAGAAGACTGAGACATACTGAGATCTAGCCCCCAAGAAAACCACAATTAGAAGGGAGAGAGTCAGGAAGTGAGTAATAAGGAAAATGGGGAAGGAGGAGTAGGGGGAGAGTTACAGACTGAAAGTACCAAAGATTTCAGGAAGAAGAAAACTCAAAGACCTTGCACCTTGATGAATCAATAGGGAAGACAGTAACAACAGAAGGAAATATGGGCCTTGATTCAATACATCATATAATATAATGCAATATAATATAACATTGTAATATATAATATATGATGTAATATAACATAATGCAACATAGTTAATATAATGCAATATAATATATAATAATAATGTAACCCAATATAATATGATTTATATCATTAAATTTCTCTTTTTTCTTGAATCACTGTTACACTTCCTTCTCTGAATTTTAGTTGTGTTTGGCTCAAAGAAAATAAGAAATGTTACCAAAAAAGAAACAAATAAACAGTAGATTAGGAATGCAAATAAGCAACTGAAAGACAAGCTAGAATAAGAGAAGCAAAAAAAAAAGAATATTAAAAGAAAATATGCTTGCCATGCAAGTAAAATATACTGAATTTAAAGATAAGTATCGTATAGGAGGTAAAAACATGACAGGATGAAAAATAGGACAAAATAGTCTATAATGAAGGAGATAATAAAAGAGAACTGCGAAGCCTAGAAAATGAAATTCCAGTGGAAAAAGTTCACAGATGACCTCCAACAAAAAAAAAAAATCGAAGACTTCAAACCATAGCAAACCTAGTGGTTAAATTTAAGTTTAATTCAAAAAGCAAATTCTGCAGGCCATCAGGTGAATGACCTTCAAATACAGAGGAAAAGACATTCAAATAGCACAGGACTATTCTGCACCCACTAGAAAAAGGAGGAAGGAGTGGAATCATGTATCCCAAAGAACATTGATGCTCGTGGCTCACAACGCACCCCAAGATGATTTGCAAATCTGAGCTTAAACATACAGAGCAAAAGAACGTTCCATAGTAAAGAAGAGTTTAAAACATTTTTAGAAAAAAGCCAGAACTGAAGAGAGTCTTTGCTTTTCTAATACCCCCAAATAGCAGAAATACAGGCAGAGTAAATAAATGTTACAGTCAAGGATAGCAGTAGCAGCAAAGTGAAAACAGAGAGAACGTTAAGATTTTCTAAAGTCTTACATATGACACATGGTTTAGGACTTTTTTCAATGTGCCAATCAGTTGTCCTGACTTTTTTTACCCTCTTTTTCCTCTCAAAAAAAAATACTATTTGCCATATGGCTCTGGGAGGGGCAGAAAGAGGGTTGCATGGGATACTGTGGTGATGTAAGAAACAGAAAATAGCAATAAAAACTTATTTTTTAAAAAGGAAAGTAAAGAGAAGACACGTTTTAGAGGGGGAGGTGTGTGTGTGTTTTAAAGACATAGGCAGGCTCAGGATGGGGTGGGGTCAGTGGGAGTGGCACTGAATTGGGATTTCAATCTGGGGACTCAGAAAGGCACTTCTTTCTCATTTTCATCTAAGGGACTGGAGGAGACCTCCCCAGGACTGAGCTGGTAATGATGAGGAAGAAAGGGAAGTGGGTTACTGGGAGACAAAGCAATCTGTTGTGGCCTGAAGGAAGGACCTGGCCCTTTCAGAAGGTCGCTGCAGGAAGTCTCTTGGAGGGGTTTTTCTCAGTTAATAAGAAATACTTGTTATGTTAATGAGCATGACAATTAGAGTAAGGTGAACTGGTTTAATTAAGGGGCTCTTTGTGTGTGTCTCAGCATATATAAATATGTACATATATGTATATTATATGTATGTGCTTTCCTTCTGGTCTTAGCCTTGGAATAGGAACATCCTAACTGGGCCTTGGGAAAGCACACTGAGAGGGAAGGAGAAAGCCACAACTGTTGGGTCAGTCAATTGATAAACTATTTATTCTGTAAAAATCACTGTACTAGCAGGGAGAGCTAAGAAGTCCTAAAATGCAGATTTCTTCCAAGAAACTTCTGGGGTTTTTTTGGAAAAGTGATTTCTGCTCTGTAGTTCTTACCTTTGGGGATGGGAAAGATGATGACAAAAAGAATCCTCACGCACACAAAACAGCAGTGCAGCAATAGTTATCATGGATATTAATTTTTTCTGAAATATTGATCAAGTTTACTGATTTTTTTTGGTCTTTTTCTTTTCTTTTTTTTTTTTTTTTTGTTATAAAATATGGCTTTCCAGGAGGTGGGGGAAGTATAGCAGGAGGAACCTAGGGGACATAAAAACAAAAGAAATCAATGAAAATCTGCTAAAAAATAATGATTATGGTTGACATTGATATAGCAAGTTTAAGTCTGAAAATTGCGTTATGAGGCTTTAGCTCATTTTATCCTTCCAACAGTCCTGGAAGGTGGGTACTACAGAGGGTATCATATTTATTTTGTAGAGAGGGAAATTAGGGGTGAATTGTACTACAAGGACCAGATAGGTCAATTAACAAAAAATTTTTCTTGGTCTTTTGAGGAATTCTTAAATTCCCATGCCTGGAATCTTCAATAGTGGTGGGATGGGGGATGGGATAAGCTCACACTTTAGTGAATTCAGTTCATTCTTTCTCACCCTCTCATAATTCTCTGGACACCTCATCAAGGTTTACCCTCTTAGTATATACCTAAACTTCTTTTCTAAGGCTTGCTGCCTAGGGCTAAAGGCATTTATTTATAAGGTTTCCTTTTGGGGCAAATGGCAGCTGTTCCATGTGTACAGAAAGACTTTTCTGACTTAAGTCCCCAGGTTGTTTATGTTTTTGTCTAGTGTTTAATCATTAAGGGTTTAGTTCTTCCAGTGCTGGTCTGCATTGATATCCCTGGGAATAAAACACATATTTGGTTCCGTTTATCCTGCTTTGTTTAGAGGAGGATAGTCTCCATACTGTGCCCAGGCTCTCTGGCAGGCAATATTGAAACACAGGTATTTGCCAAGTTGGAGAAACCAGGCATTTATTTGCTTGATTGTCATGTATGAAGTTTTCTGCTATGGTCCCTTCATCTTCCCACCATATACCTTTTTCCACCAAAAAATGAATCTCTGCTAGTAATATACCCAATAAATCTTATTGAATGCAACCAAGAAGGAGAAATCCACTATTTCTAGAAACTTACCACTTTACTTTGGGGTCCCTCCAATTGACGATGATTTGTCTTAACATCAAACCCAGTGGCCTCTCTGTAACATCCACCCATCACTCCAAGTTCTGTTCTCTGGAACAAAAGAGAACAATTCTGGTCCCTTTTCCACATGACAATTCTTTAAATATTTGAAGAACTTTATTTCTTATCCCTCTCAAGTCTTTTCTCTAAACCAAGCATCCCCATTTCCTTTGGATGATCCTCATGTGATATGGACGCCAAGCCTTTGACCATTTTGTTTTGTTTTAACCAATATTAAATCTTTAATAACCATTTTGTTTTGTTTTGCTTTTTTTGAACACTCTCCAGTTTATCAATGTCTTTCTTAAACCACAATGCCCAAACTTAACACAGTATCCAATACAAAATCTAGCAAGGTGGAAATAAAGTGAGACTACCACATCCCTGTTTTAGGGAGCTCTACTTTCTCTTAATACAACCCAAGATTGCATCCATTTTTTGACTGTCTCACAGTGCAAACTCATTTTGAGTTTATAGTCCCCCCCCCCAAAAAACAGGTCATTTTCAGAGCAATTGTCAGCTAACCATACCACCCCCATTGTATACTTTATCTAGGGCTCTCACTCTACACTGTCATTGCCCCCCCCAAAATAAACTCACCCAATAAATTAAATGACATTCAGATAAAGGATTCTGAAGTCTCCCAAACTTCATACCTTCTTGCTTCTAATAAGCATCCTGGTCTAAAAGGCCTTAAACTGAAAAGCATGAACATCTATTATTCTAGGAGCATCCCAGCCAACCTGAGAGATTTTTCAAACCTGTCTCTTGTCAAGTCCTCTAGGAAAAGTTTCACAAGTATCAGGGTACTTTTGTGCTACATGCAAGAAAACTCCCCAAATATTCAACCAACAAGAGTCTTCCATTCCAAGAAATGCTAGGAGGCCAGGGTTTCCCAACAGCCGCTGTTTCCATGCATATAAGTCTTCCACATGTCCCAGATCTTTGTAGGAAGTAAAACACATTGGGAGGTGCATATTTTTGCATGACTTCCATTTTTTCTTTCATGTGTTCACTAGGGCAAACCACAACCGTTAAAATGGTGATACTATAGATGAAGGCATTAGGTTGAAATGTCGTCGGTCCTGCTTCCCATTTTTGAAGGGTAATGAAGGAAGCTATTTACTTGCCAGTGCTGTGATCTCTTTCACACATCCATATGCACACAATAAAGAGCATCCACCTGAAATGCAAAAAAAAAAAAAAAAATGGACTACTCAGTTTAACTTTAATTCTTGGGGAATTAATGACAATGTATTTTACTTGCAGATGGTGGCAAAAACTGAGATAATACCTGTGGGGGGAGGGAATGTAACCTGCCTTTTTACTCATTAAATCACGCATTCCCTCTCTGATGAAATGTTTACTTACTCATAGCGTCAGTTTACTTTAGGGACACTTGAAAGGAAACATAAACCATAGGCCGTTATTTCTCTGTTTTTCTGCAGACTGACAGAATAGCAAACCTTACTTGAAGGGGCCATTCGAAAGCACTTATTGCTCTGTTACAACACTGCTCATTTCTGTGTTTGTAAATCTTAATAAATATGAATTCTTGCTGTTGATAATACTATTCTGTAATGTTTCTAAAACTTAGAATGTTGCAGTTCAGCCCTTTCAGTCTTGTCTAACTCTTCATGTCCCCATTTGGGGTTTTCTTGGCAAAGATATTAGAATGAGTTGTCATTTCCTTGTTCAACTCATTTGACAAATGAGGAAACTGAGGCAAACAGAGTGAAGTGACTTGCCCAGGGTCACACGACTAGTAAGTCTGTCTGTCTGAGGTCAGGGATTCCTAACTCCAGGGTCTGTGCTCTATCCACTTCACCACCTAGATGCCCCCTAATGTTATACATCTGCATGATTGAGAAAAATTAGTTCAGTATGTCCATTCTTATGTCCATTCATTATTATGACATCTTAATTTTTATTAAGTTGATCATAGGCTCCTAGATCTAGCAATAGAAGGATCTTCATAGGCCATCTAGATTAATACCTTCATTTTGCAGATGAGGGGTCAAGAGAGTTAAGTGGTCTGCCCAAGGTCACACTGGTAGCAAAACAACAACAACAAAATAGCAGCCACATTTACCTAGCTCTTTAAGGTTTAAAAAGATACATACACACACACTTACACATATACACACACATATATATACACACATATGTATATATTTCTCAATATTTATACATGTGTATATGTATATGTGTACATATACACATACATACATATGTATGTACATATAAAATCTCATCTGAGCCTCACAGGTAGGTGCCATTGCTATCCTTGTTTTTACAGATGAGGAAATTGAGGCTGAAAGAGGTTAAGAGTTGAAATCTAATATAAATGACTAAGGCAAATTTTAAATTCAGATCTTCCTGACTCCAAGTCAATCTACTATGCTGTTATCTACCTCCTAAGCATTGAACTCTGTGGCATTTGAACTCAGATCTTCTCACCGAATTGCCAAGGTTCTTTCCATTATACAGTGTTACCTCTTGATTTTTGAAGTATGGTCACAATTAATATGTTTTTAAACCCAAAGAAGATGAAGAAGGACAGATGTCATTATTCCTCCATCATAAATGGAAGAAACTCAGGCACTGAAAAATTAAGTGGCTCATCCAGAGTTAATTGGTATAGTTGAGGCTAGAACCCAGGTCTCCCTTATTCCATAGCCTAGACTTTTCTCTCTAACCTCTCTAGGGAGAAAGGAGTATAGAATAAAGAAGCTTATGTTAGGTGTCTGGAGACTAAGGTCCTAGATAGAGCTCTGCTGCTAATTAATAGTGAATCAGACCAACCTTTTAACTTCCCTGGGACTGAGTTTCTCTTCTCCCAGGGATTAACAAAAACCAGACCAGAGGATTAATCATATTTCTTGCAAGAAGGTAGTGTTGCAATAATGACATTAGTGTAAGAATGGATTGTGCATTCTGCTGAGGGGAGAAAGTCCAGTCAAGTTAGAAGGTCTGGAAAATGAATGGAGGTTGGTATCTTGTAGCTCCAAGGTTTTTAGTGTTTTTGATAAGATTATACTCAAGTCTCTCAGAATATACTTCCATAAATTAAGGGTCATTAATCTAAGTGCCCATCTTGAAGCTGAAACATTAGAGTAACTTAGGGTGGTCATGAAAGGAGATAGCATCTAAGATCACTAATCCTTTCAAATTGTAAGAATTATAGGCTCTACTAGAGATGCATCAACTGTGACTTTTGTTCCAGGTTTGGTCGGATGGGCTTGAAGTAATAGAAGATTTTTCATCAGGTACCCTTTCTTTTAGACCCTATTTGGATGCAAGATTTTTTTTACTTGAGATGAAAGGAAAATAACACCAGGAGAGGCGTATACCTCATCTAGGAGAACAGTAGAAACTTCACATGATTCCCACCCAAAATGTTCAATTTATTGTTTGTTTGATTGTTTATTTATTTCATGTTTGTTTTATTCACTTATTAAAATCCAAGGAAGGGGAGAAGGACCTCAAGGTGAGATTTAACAAAAAGGAAGTTTGTTTTTAATTTCAATTAAAATTTTTTCCCCTTCCCACCCCCTTCGCTACCCTCTTATGGAAGGAAAGGAGAGATGAAGGAAGGAAGGAAGGAAGGAAGGAAGGAAGGAAGGAAGGAAGGAAGGAAGGAAGGAAGGAAGGAAGGAAGAGAGGGAGGAAGGAAGGAAGGAAGGAAGGAAAGAAGGAAGGAAGGAAGGAAGAGAGGAAGGAAGGAAGGAAGGAAGAGAGGAAGGAAGGAAAGAAGGAAGGGAGGAAGGAAGGAAGGAAGGAAGGAAAACAGAAAAAAAAGAGAGGGAAAGAGAAGGAAGGACAATACCCACATAACAAATAGGCTTAATCAGGCAAAACAAAGTTCTCTAACGATTGTATCCAAAAATGGATCTTACTTATTTTTAAATAAATGTAAATAACTTATTAGATTATTGAGTACGTCACCTCTATGTCAGGAAGGGAGGTGAAAATTAAAGAGTTTCTGACAAAGTGGTTTCTTAAATAGAGGGATAAGTTACCGCATGACATTTCTTTTCCTTGAAATCTTAAAATCATGGATTGGCTATTACCATATATCCAAAGTAGTTTAGAAATAGTCCTTCCTGGCTGCAGGGGTAGAGTCCATGACCTTTTGATGCCTTTAGATTCACTCTTGGCTTTGATAACATCGAGAAAGCTTATCAGGATGTAAAGTATTATGTTCAGAGGAGAAAGGTGATCTCTCCTTGTCTGTGAACACACTACATGAAAGGGAATGATACATGCAGTCTAAATTTAGCCAGCTTGATTCCTAAGTGTCCCACATCCATCTGACTTCACAGCCAGAGAAGTCTGACAGGAAGAGTAGACACAGTTATTAAAGAAGTCATTTCTTCTTTGAATGGTAAGTCTGATTTGCCATTATTATGCGTATTGGATATTATTATGCTTATCAACATGCTTTTAAGCTCTCAGGGCAAGTTCGAGTTGGTCACTGGTTGCTTTGTTCATTAGCACCTGACCAAAGAAGAGGTGACTGATTTGCCTGGGAAAGTCAATATTAGAAGAAACATCCCAGGAGCCCCAATCCCACACTTGGGATATCTTAGTTCAGTCAGTTATTTGAGGACCATTAACAGCGCTTTGCAAAATGCAAAGCCATTTGCATTCATTGCTTCTCACTCAGACCCTAAGAAGATGATTGGGATTTATGCCTGTTTTTTAAAAACAAGGGCAGTTCCCAGCCTTGGATCCTAGGCTGAGCTTTGGATTTCTCAGCCAAGGTGTCTACCACTCTCTTCTCTAGGAAGAGTTCTGAGAGCTGCTGATGGGACATATTGGATATTTGATGAAGGGAGCAATTTCATTTAGTGCCCCGGGGCTCTCCTTACAGGAAAGGTTGATGGCACCTACAGAGCAAAGACTTTAACTTCCCTAGGTTTTAGTGTCCATATCGTTAAATGGGGTTAGACTGGATGACCTCAGAGGTCCTTCCAACTTTATTTCTATGCTTTTATCCTTAGATAAAACTCACACCTAGGCTATACTGGGCCACAGCCATTTGGAGGGGGAATTAGCCAGGGTATAAGGTTTCAATAATTCATGGATCTTAGATGGATAGCTGGAAAAGAGATCAGAGGCCATCTCACCCAACTCCCTCCTTTTAAAGTGGAGGAAACAGACCCATATTTCTTTTTCCAGTTTCTGTTACTTTGATTCTGGTACCTGAAAATTCAATCCTGAAGTCTCCGGAGAAGTGCCCCAATTTTTAGTGACTAAAAGCATTTATAAAGTGAAATTAGGAAAAACTCACATATGATTCTTTCTCTAATAAACATTTTGCTCTCTTTCTCTTACCCGGTGACAACACAACACCTCACCCTTCCCCCAAGAAAAGGATTAATCAATGTATGTATACAGAATGTATACAGGAACACTGAGAGTGCTGTGTAGTGACTCTGGAGTCTAAATTCCGCCTCTGATATTTACTAGGTGTATGACCTTGGGTGAGTCACTTCATTTCTCTTGGTCTCCATTTTCTCATTTGTATAATGAGGAGGTTAGACTAAGTCCCTTACAGCTCTAGCTCTGTGAGCCTGTGACCCTATGAAACTGGAGTCCAAAAAGACTGGGTTCTGATTCTGACTTTGCCACTTACTGGTTTTGTGACCTCTAACAGGTCATCGTTTCTCTCTGAGACTCAGTTTTCTTGTGTGAACATAGAAAATAATAGTACCTTCTTTTTCTGTATCATAGAGTCATGAGGAACAAATGAGATAAACCATATGAAAACATTGTTACCTGGTCAAGTGATATTTGAGTGAATGTCATTATGATTATTTTTAAATTAGATGGAATTAGAACTTCTGAATCAAAAGCAGCAGAAAACAATTTCAAATCAGAAGCTGATTTTGTCATAGGAATGTAAGATCATAGATATAGAGCTATGGGGGACCCAGAGACAATCTGCTCCAGCCCCCTTCATTTTATAGTCTAGAAAACTGAGTGGGGTGAGAGGTCTCTGCTGGGACCATTGAGGCATTTGTTGAGCTCCTGAAATAAATATGGACAAGGGTCTGTATGGTATTTTGTGAGTTTAAAGAGGAATTTTTTAATAGAATAATTGAACCTCAAAGATAGAGTAGACCTCAGAAGCCATCAAATCCAATTCCTTACGTTAAAAAGAATATCTTATAATATCCCTAGCAAGTGATCATCCTATCTCTGTAATTCTATAATGCCTGTATGAAATTTATAATGCAAACTTGAAATGCAGTTTCGTATTCATATTGATCCACTTGCATATATTACATCTGTTAAGGACTTCCAAAGCTATAAATAGAGATTATATTTGTCAGCTTAGAATCTGCTGAAAATGACCGCTTAGGGAACGAATTCCTCATATGAGATCCTACTTAACTATTTTTTAAATGACTATTTTTTTGTTTTTATGATGTAGCTAGGTGGCATGATGGATAGAGTGCTGCACCCAGAATCAGGAAGACCTGAGTTCAAATCAGACCTCCTACACTAGCTGTGTGATTCTGTGCAAGGCATCTAATCTCTCCCTCAATTTTTTAAACTGATGATTAGAGATTGCCTTGCACGGTTGTTGGGAGAATCAAGTGAGATAATATTTATAAAGTGTTCAGCACAGTACCTTGCACACAGTGCTTATTCCTTCCTTCCTTCTTTCCTTCCTTCCTTCCTTCTTTCCTTCCTCCTTCCTTCCTTCCTTCCTTCCTTCCTTCCTTCCTCTTTCTTTCCTTCCTTCTTTCCTTCCTTCCTTTCTTCCTTCCTTCCTTCCTTCCTTCCTTCCTTCCTTCCTTCCTTCCTTCCTTCCTTCCTTCCTTCCTCCCTTCCTCCCTCCCTCCCTCCCTCCCTCTCTCCCTCCCTCCCTCCCTCCCTTCCTTCCTTCCTTCCTTCCTTCCTTCCTTCCTTCCTTCCTCCCTCCCTCCCTCCCTCCCTCCCTCCCTTCCTTCCTTCCTTCCTTCCTTCCTTCCTTCTTTCCTTCCTTCTTTCCTATGGTCTCAATTCAGGTATCTCCCCTCTCCTTCCTTCTCCTCTCCACTGAGCCACTCCTTGTAACAAAGAATAAAAAAGGATATTCAGTACAACTAACAATCATTGTCAACATCTGACAGCATATCTGTGTTGTACACCCAGAGATATCCCCTTCCTCCCCTCCCTTGACCTCTATAAAGATGATACATTTGCTTGTTTCTTCTCTAGGATTAAACTTGGTCATTATTATAACCTGACATATTTTTGCTTTCTTTTCTTCTTATTCCTTCCATTTACATTGTTATAATCATTGCTTACGTTCTTTCCTGGTTCTATTCACTCTGCTGTGCATTAGTTCAGACATCTATTTGTGCTTCTCAGAATGCTTTACATACATCACTCTCATAGTTCAGTGATGTTCTATTACATTAATAGCTGAAGTTTTTTTTCTTTTAGCCATTTCCTAATCAGTGGGTATCTCCTTTATTTCTGGTTTGCTTTTTTTGCTGCCACCAAAAAAATAGTGGTGCCATAAGTATTTTAGATTGTATTCAACTTTTCTTTCTGTCTTGGACTTCCTTTGGATATTACCCTTAGCAGTCTGTGTCTTTTCAAAATTGAAATTCCCCCCACTTATAGCCTTTGCTCTTGGAAATTTAGTAGAAAAGAATTCATTGATAGGTTATTTTGAGTTGATTGGATGTGGGGTTGATAGTTTTTTAACAAGTGAGGCACACATGGTTCATTGAGTAGCCGAAGAGCCACACCTTTGGTTATTAGTGGATATCTCCGTGCACAGCTCCAAAAGTGTTTCCTGTCACTTAGTGACTGACTATGGATTATCCATTAAGAATGCATACAATAGACCCACTCTAGTTTTTAGCCACTTGATAAGCACACTCTATTGTTTTAGGGGTGGTTTCACATAGTTTCCAGCCTCTGTGTCATCACAGTCTCTGTTATATTTAATTACATAGGAACTGAAAGGCTTATGCTTCCCAGTCAGAAACAGGCTATTATTTTCCAGTGAAAATGAAGTGTACTTACAGTTTTTGACCTGGGGTCCCCAGAGAGTGTGCTCCTGATTCCTTAACAGAAGGAATATGTGCAGGCTGAAACAACTAATCATATCTCTATCCAGGTGTGACTAAGTGAGAGGCCACCTTTAGAGTAATGAAAAAATGCCACTTTTTGTTTGTCTTTCTACTGTGAATTTCAAGAATGTGAGTCTATCATAAAACTCGGTCTGTGTTGTGAGCTTCAGTCCTACAATCTGAGCGGAAAGCAATAGACCTTCACCTCCCTAGAAATCGAAAACTCAGTATAGATCAGTGGTCTCCCATTTGTGGGCCAAATGAGTCTCCAAGCCTATAGGCAATCAGTTTCTGAAGAATGACTAATTTTTCACATGTTACTATTTTTCAAATGTATGCTCAGGTATCATGGCACAGTGGAGAGTTGGCTTCAAAGACCTAGAAAGACCCAGATTCCAGTCTAATCTCTGACACATTCTAAATGTGTAACCCTGGATAAGTCATTTATCTCTCAGTGCTGTAGGTCAGAGGCATCAAATATGCAATACTGGCAAGTTCTGCCCCAACCAGATTAAAATGTAGTTGAAAAGTAGTCGACAAAATAAATAAGAAATACAACAGAATGTAGATAATGTTAATATGTGGTTTTCTAAGTCAATATGTGCTCAGCAGGGGATCCTTAGGGATAGTTTAGTGGCTTGTTTCTCTTTGAGTTGACACCGCTGATCTAGTTAAACTATAGACCACATATGGGGTCTTAAAAACTTTGGCAACTGTAAAAGGTTTCTGAATATGCAATAACCAAAAATTAATTGAAAAATCAAATGAGTAATGTTAATCGGAGCTGTTTCTGGCTTCACTACAGCCTTGGTTCTGAACACAAAGCATGTGCACTTTGTACTATGCATGCCTTCAGGCCATGCAATGCCAATGAATGCTGCTGAAAGGGGTCACAAGTGGAAAAAGTGGCTGAGATTGTCCGTTGTATAGAATATGCCAGTGGGCATTGGTAGAAGGAGTTTTCTTATCCAGGGGTTCCCTTTATCAGATAAATCGCAGGTTCAGCACTCTCCCTATTCCTTTGTTGAAACTATTATAATTAAATACAAAATCATCTTAAAGGTCTTTTTCACTGCATGTTTTATTAACCAGTAGATACCGTCTGCTAGAGGTATGTGAATTTTTTTTTAATGTTAGAAAAATGGGGCCTCCTCAAAAAGGTTGGAAAGTATTGCTGGAGTTCATATATACTAGCTACATATAGACTGACTCTCTGTACTACTTTTCTACCTTGCTTCTTTTTGGGTACACCCTCCCCCTCCTTTTAGCTCCCTTTCTGCAGTCTCTCTCCATTAGAATTTAAACTCTATGAGAATAGGAACTACATGTCTTTTAATTTTATTTGCATTCCCAGTGCTTACCCAGTCAACTGCACTTCGTAGGCACTAAATAAGCACTTAATCTAATCTAATTTGATACATACCCTAAACCCTATTCCCATCTATCCTTATCCCCTCTACCCATAAATAACCAACTTTCCCTTTATAAGATTTTGTACCAACCCCCCCCCCCCCCCCACCCAAAAAACCTGTATCTATGGCTCACTAGGACAGCAAGGTACCGCAGTGGAAAGACTGCTGGACTTGGAATCAGGAAGTCTCATCTTCCTTGAGTTCAAATCTGGCTTCTGACACTAAATCTGTAACCCCGGATAAGTCAATTAACGCTGTTTGTTTCAGCTTCCTCATCTGTAAAATAAGTTTGGGAAAGAAATGGCAAATCACATTATCTCTGCCAAGAAAACCCCAAATGGGGTCGTGGAGAGTTGGACACAACTGAAAAATGACTGAATGGCCCACTATTTTTGTCCATTATCAATGCTAAAAAGACCTTTGATCCTTACAACAACTTTGTGATATAAATAACTCAAGTATCCCATTATCATCATCTTGTTTTCCAGCTGAGGAAACAGTTTTAGGGAGTCTAGGTGACTTGCTCAGGGACACATAATTAGTTAGTATCAGAGGCAAGATTTGAAGTAAGGTCTCTCTGGATTTATTCCAATCTACCACATTGTTTTTCCATCAACACCCAAGGAGACCAAGCAGAAAGAGAGGATGTTCTTGTGCAAATTCATTGCCATCATCTGGAAAACACTCATAGTGAGCAGCATCATATTCATGTAGAAAGATCAGAATTTTCTCTTTGAGCTGGTCTTTCAAGGCAGAATTCTGAACTTCATCAAAAAGCACAGTATGAACACTAGAAAAAAGTGCTTTAAAAGGAAACTGCTGCTCATAAATAAATGCTCAGATCTTTGACAAGACTGAGTTTGAGAAGACTTTTCCATTTCCTTACCTTTTTTTTTGACTCTCCAGAAAAAGGATAGGTTTTACACCTAACAACTTGATGTTGAAGATTCAGTGGCATTAGATACATAAAGAGGGGAAGGAGGGGAAGAGGAAGATCTAAAGACCCCATTCCATTCTTAAGAATAAATATAGTTTAAAATATCAGGAAATCGAGAAGATTAAGGGTATTATAGCTGCCATTCATGAAGGTGTTTTGTTCATACTTCCAAATAGCAATCTGGTGAGATAAGCTGTAGGTAGCTTTAAATACAGGGCTATTACAATACACTTTAGTTCCTGAGAGAAGTAGAAAGACTTCCAGGTATTAATTTACCTGGGGAGCTGCTGCCTGGAAGACATCATAATTTATCATATTTACCCAACATATAAGAAATAAAAGAAGTCATTGGCCAAAAAGCCATGAGATTTCAGCATTTGGTTCACTCTGTGGGAGAATGATGATCGTCAGTAACGAGAACTGTATCAAAGGATCCAATGAGACAATGTATGCCAAGTGCTTTGTGAACCTTAAAGCTACTGAAATGAATTCATTTAGCAAGCATGTATTAAGTAGCACATGGGCACTTTGCTAGGTGCTGGGGAAATAGACAGAAATGAAACAATCCTTACTCTCAAGGAGCTTACTTTCTAAGCTATAAATGTCAGAGTTTTTATAGTTATTTATATTGTGTCCATATGGAAAGGTTGACCAATGAAATGAGTTCCCTCTCCTTTCCATCCAGCTAAAGTGATAAGTATCAGAATAAGCCCACATCCTTGGCATAGTTTATGCCATACTCTAGGCAACTAAATCAACTTGGAGATTTTATTATTTTTTTCTGTTAATTTTAAAATGTATTAACAGTTTTCTGTACTGAGCAGATTCATCCAGCCCTGACACACAAAGATTGTTCGATCAGAAGGTTGGGTGAGAGATAAGATTGTAAAGGGCACTAGGTTTGTAACTGCCTAAAGTAGAGTGGCCAAGAGTATCTGATAGGAGGACTCTCAGGAGCATATTCCCAGCTTACTATTTATTTGTATCCAGGGTACTTCATACAGTGCCTGGCACATAGTTGCCACTTAAAAGTGCTTTCTGATTGGTTGATTTGAAAGCTTGACCTGAGAGAATGGGACTACATATGCCTTGGTGACCACCATACTAAATATACTTACTCCACTAAAAACAAAAAGTAAAATTAAAAAGTTCATTTTTATCCCTTTGAATATAGTAGACAATAAATGCTCATTGAGTTGAATTCCCATAATTTGAAAGCTCATATTTATGATCAATTCATTCAGTTGCATCAATTTAATATTGAGTTTCAATCTAGTAGGCCAGTTATAGGAGCCTTAGCAGTTTCCTTGACCCAGAGGGTGTGGAACTTAATGCAGTATCCCAATTGGTGGTTGTTGTGTTTGTCCTTCATTCTCGAATAGGACCATGACATCAAGATGATGACGTGACTTGCAGTTGACTTCGATTTGAGTGAGGGAGGGCTGTGCAAGGCCATCAGCCTCACTTTCTTCTCCTATCCCAATTGGCTGCAGAGAAACCAAGAAAGACTTCTTTCAAGTCATATGAGCAGACCACAGGGGATGAATTTATAAAAATAACAATGTTGTAAAGACAATTAGCTTTGAAAGACTTAAGAATTCTAATCAATACACTGCTCAATCATGATGCCAGAAGAGGCGTCATGAAGCAGGCTACTCATCTCCTGATGGAGAAGTGATAAAATCTGAGTGCAGGTTAAGACCTTTTTTTTGGACATGGTCAATGCAGGATTTTGTTGTGGTTGGCAATATATTTTTTTTAATGACTTGTTGTTCTTGATTTTCTTCTAGGGAAGGAGAGGGGGTTGGGAGGTAGAAAAGGCAGATCTTCACTTGAAGAAGTAACATTTTTTCCCCAAAGGTAGCATGTAGTGTGCTAGAAAGAACCATGAGTCTCTGCTCCGTCACCAGCTCTTCACATGACTTTGGGGCAAGTTCAACAATGAACTAGTCAGTTAGTGACTAGTATTTATTAAGCATTTAGGAGCACTAGGGATTCAAAGAACAGCAAACAAAGGAAACAAATAAACAAACAATGGAAACAGTTCCAGATCTCAGGGAGCTCAGTCTCAGGAGATTGACAAAATTCTGAGAACTGTGCCCAGACAAGATACAGATAAGATAAATTGGAGATAAACTCAGAGGGAAGGCATTAAGATTAAGGAGGGCTGGAAAGGCCTTTTGCAAAAGGTGGAACATTAACTGAAACTTGAGGTAAATCAGGGAAACCAGAAAGTACAGATGAAAGGGAGAACTTTCCAGGGGTGGTGGACAGTTAGGAAGAACAGTGGGAGTTGGGCAGGGAAAATGTCATCACTGAATCACAAATTCTAGCCCAGAAGAGGGTAAGATGTGAGACTGAATGGGCAGGAGAAGGGTCCTGGTCTGTTAGAGGATTTCACAATTGATCCTGGATGCAATAAGCAGCCACTGAAGTTTGTTGAATAAGGGAGCAATATAGTCAGACCTGCATTTCACAAAGATCATTTTGACAGTGAGTATGGTTTGGGTTAAAGTGGGGAAAGACTTGAGGCAGGCAAAGCAGATCTGGAATATCACTGGAAATCATGAAAAAAAGGCAGTTTTGAAGGAAGAATCACACTTCCAAATATCATCATCATCATCTCTCTCTCTCTCTCTCTTTCTCTCTCTCTCTCTGTATGTATATCTATATCTATCTATCTATCTATCTATATATACAGAGAGAGATATGTAGGTGTACATATATACACATATATACACATATTTTCACACACAACATATGTACATATATGTGTGTATATATACATATATACACAAACACATATGGATGTATGTGTACATAGTTATAGTTATAAAGCAAGAGTCAACACATCTACTTGATACTGGTTAAAAAAGAAAACAGTAGACCAGCAAACCAGATTAGACAATGAAGAATATGAAATAATGGAACTTTCAATAACCCAATGTTTAATAAACCAGAAAACATAAATTACCTAGAAAAGACCTCCCTACTTGATGAGACTTGATAAGAACTGCTGGGAAAACTGAAAAGTAGCCTAGCAGAAATTAACCTTAGACCAACACAATACATCATTTTCTGCACTAAATCCAAAATAGACACGTGAAGTACATAGTCACACCTAAAAAAATTAGAAAAGAAGCAGACCATACATATACGTATATATATATATAAATATATGCGTATATATACACACCTTTCACAGATAAGAATATGGATGAATTCTTAAATAAACAAGAGAAAGAGGTGATTTTGAAAATAAAATAGATAATTTTGATTATATGAAATTGAAGTTTTGCACAAACAAAATGAACACATTGAAGATAAAAGAGGTCCTTAGTATATATATGAGATGAGACACTTTTGTAGATAGAGTGTTGCACTCAGCCAAGACAATATGAGTTAGATAGAGCCCTGCCTCTGATAAGTACCCTGGCTATCTTTCTGTGCCTTGAGTCTTCTCTCTAAAACTACAAAGTTCGGAACAATTGCTAATGTGCATTGAGAGAGGGACTTTCCTCATCAGGAAAATTCTGAACCCAAAAAATCACAAATCCTCACCAAAACTAAATGCTTAACACAGGAAGTTAGTTCACCTGTATGTCTGAATATCCTGATATATAAAATAAAGTGGATGAGCTGGGTAAGATCTAAGGTATACTATCATTCTGTGAAAAAGTTTCATTAGAAAGGGATTTGTGGTTGGGAGGGAAGAGGCGCAGGAAATTCAAAGCCTCAGACCTAAGTGAGGCATAGAAGTTCAGCAAGGAACTATACCAGGAGGTATAGGCATAGGTGTAAGTAGTAGGTATAGTGGAAATAAAAAACAATGAAAAGGTAGGATGGGAAGATTCACAGACAAAGACGTTTGAACTGGCCTGATCTATTCTGTTCTTCCGATCATCATGAGATTTCTCTTAGTTCTTTGAATACTTTCAAACGTAGTATGTGAGTGGGTAATGTGGTAGGAGATTTAGAGAGAGAAAAGAAAAACCTGACAACTTGTGTCCTTCTTTATTCATCATTAATCCAACTTTATAGAAAAATATTCCAGCTCTAGAAATTAACATAGCAACTGTCTGTTAATCTCCTCTCACACACATAAAATATAAACTCTTTTGTTCCAAAATTTGTTTTCAGATTTCCCTGAATTATTTCTTTCTTTAAATAGTAAATGACCACACCTACTTTTGTTTCAATATTCAAGCTTTTTTTGTGGCTATTGGGACCCAAGAGGCATTGGGATTTTGGAACTGGAAGGGATTGCAGAAGTTTCTCTGTATGAATGAGTTCTGAAGAATGAATTCTCTGTAATATAGCCTCCCCCAAAAGTGATCTTCAAGCCTTTTTATGGAGAACCCCAGTTTTAGGTGGGATGTGGCAAGCAATCCAGCTTAAGAGGAAATATCAAAGAACCTTGGGAGAGAGACAAGAGGTCTATCTAGCCTGTGCTAGACAGCCAGACTTCCTCCACCACCACCTCTAACTGCTAACTCACTGTTGCCAGTGGAAATGTACTCCATTGCTTGTTTCTAAAGCCACCGCTGCTGAAGACCTGGGTCTTCACTAAAGTCTTCTTTCCGCTAGGGTCTTTGGCATTGCCAAATGGTCCCACATTAGAAACAAATATGGTTGTGTCAATGGAAACTATAGTAAATAAAATATTTTATCAGTTGTTTTAGTCCTGTACTCTAAGGGCCATTTTGTAGTTGTTAAGGTTTGTCTGACTCTTCACGACCCCTCTTGGGGTTTTCTTGGCAAAGATACTAGAGTGGTTTGCCATTTCCTTCTCCAGCTTGTTTTATAGATGAGGAAACTGAGATGTTTCCTCAACGTTAAGTGACTTGCTCAGAGTTACATAGCTAGTAAATGTCTGAGGCCAGATCTATCCACTGAGCTACCTAGCTGTCCTAAGGGCCATAGAACCTTTCTGTTTACTTATAACTGATTCATGTGTTGTCTCCCTCTTTAGAATGGAAAGCTCCTTAAGGGCATGGATTGTCTCTGATTTTCTAATTGTACCCTTGGAATTTAGCACATACGTTGACAGTGCTTAATAAATACTTTTTCATTCATTTCATTCATTTATTAGAATACTCACCACTTTATATACTTTTAGAACATTTAGAACAACCAATTTTTTAGAACAACTAAATTTAAAGAAATTTTCCTTATATGGAACAGGAATTTCCCTTCTTAAAATTACTATCTGGGGCATTGTCCCAGTTTTAAAGAGGAAGAAACTGAGGCTGAAATAATTTGTGTGACTCACTTGCCTCACTTACTGTACCATTAGTAAGGCCAAGAGAGTGGATATGAACCCAGATCTTCCTCAATCCAAGCTCAACTCTCTATCCACTATTGCTCCATCTGTCCAGTCTATAAAAAGTCCTGGAGACATCGATGTGTCTGGAGACAGTCATGTGAAATAAACGGATAAATGTATAGAACATCTGAAACTGAGTGGGACCTCAGAAATCCAACCCCTTCACTCTATGGAGGAAGAAGTTGAAGCCCAGAGACAATTAATTAGTAATGGCTTTAAATGGCAATTTAAGAAGTTAGTATTTTATCCTAAAGGCAACAGGGATCACAATCAGGTCCTTACCTTGGGCCAACAAATGAACAACAGCTCTTTAATGAGTTTTTTCAAAAAGAAAATTAAAAAAAACTCAGACTATTTTTAATCCAGTGGAAATTCTAATGCCACTGGAGCCATAACATGACCTATCTTTGTATGGAATTCAACATAAAGTGGGTCTAAGTTGAACTCTGTCCAAAGAGGTTTATTTTTAGAAGTACTAAGACTTTGTTATAGCAGTGATCTGACCCGGAACCCCTGTGTCTTAGAATTACCCTGAGGCTCACATTCTAAGGGGCTTCCCTGCTAGTGACATTGAGGACTTGGGAATAATATTTTAACAATGATAATAACATATTTCATCCCAAAGTTTCAAAGATCTTAAACCTGATTAACTTTCCTCTTTAGCTTAATATGTCTCAGCGTACAGAGACCATCCCAGAAATATGCTGGTTTGGGAGCCATTGGTAACTTTCAATTGAGATTCTGTTAGCCATATTGTTTAATAATCTGGAGCAAAGGAATAAGTGTTAAGATCTAAGATTTGAGGTCAGAAGATTCTCTATCGTTATGTTCCAAAATGCCCCTCTTGAGAATTAATATGTTAACATGGGTTTGAGGTAAAGACTTGGAGTCAGGAAAGTAGAAGTGCAGATCTCATCTCTGAGACGTAGTAGCTAACTGACTATCTGGTCATAGGTTTGTCATTTGATCCCTCTGAATTTCGTTTGTAAAATAAGAATAATGATATCTGTAGCATCTACCTCAGAGAGTTATTGTCATACTTAAATAAGAGCATGTGAGCACAACACTTTCCAACCTATAAATTGCTACATATAAATTAATAGAACTGAAAAGCTCGCCATCAAAGTGAGAGTAATTGATCCATACCTTCACAATTCCTATTTGAGTTTGAGAAAAATGGTTTTGAATTAGAGAATGTTGAAAAGGATCTCAGAGATTGTCTAGTCATTCCAACTGAGTGGTTTAACACAGGCACCAAAAGGTGAAGTGGCTTTTTCAGGATCTTAGAGTTGACTAACAGAAATCAGTTGCCCCGACTTAAGCACAGGTGTTTTTCTATCTAAGCTAATATACTTTACTGGTTTTATTTTCCACATGGATGGGTGAAATCATGGTCTTTTAACATACTTTAATATATTTAACATGTTATAACGTAACATATTATATAAAGTATTTCTTTCTATTAATGTTTCTTGCCGATGTAGTCTTTAAGTTACATCACGGATCAGGTAAACTTCCGTTAGTCTAGCCTGTTAACCTAACATATTTTGGGGAAAATGTCTTCAAGGTTCTGGATGACTTTTGGCATACAATCAGTTTGTAAGTGAGGGGCTGAGTGTACTAGAAATGTTGGTTTAAAACTTCCTCTTTTAGAGAGGACCATCATATCTCTACCATTCATGACATTTGTGGGTCAAAGTTTGGGGTGTTTTCTCCAGTTTTCAGAATTTGCCCATCTCTCAGCAAAATTTTCTGATGCCTTCCAAGTTATGAAAAGATTCATCTGGATTTAAACCCATGATTCCAAATAGATTGGAAGTTTCAATCCTTTACTTTTAACCAAAAAGAAAGGAAAAGGAAGGAACCCTGGAAACAGTTGAATGAACCTATGCTCCCACCAAAAAATGGTGACATTATTATTGTTTTTCAGATGTTCTAGAGGAGGTTGCTAATTAAAGTGATCTTGTTTTAATATTTAAAAATCTTATCTCTTTGTGAATCAACTTTTCCTTTTTAAGAGGGAATACCTATTCTATGTATTTTTGATAAATGTGAATTTTTGTATATTTTTATTTTATTAAGTAAATGTATACATATAGGAAATGATGCAACATAGGCTTGTTTTTAATATTCTTGATTTTTAGGCACATTCAGACCTTTCCAGACTAAAATAGGTTATGGAATAAATCAGACATTTTATTGTTATTTTGTTCAAGATCTATTTTTTCTAGGGAGGTAGTAAAGTAAGAAAGGCTTTGATTTAAAGAATTTTTAAAGGCATTCTCATTGTTAGCAAAACTCTGTCCCTAACGTAGATCTCTGCTCAGTGGACTTAGGCTTTGTGACCCCAATGATTCCCACACCCATTTCTCTAGCATCTTCCTCCCTCCCATCCCAGATGCTTCCAGCAGTTCTAAAAGTGGGAAAACATGGAGAGACGAGCTGTAAATGATTAACTTTTGCTGAGAATGATTTTCTTTTTACAAAACCAGATTAAGATCTGTATTCCAAAGCTTCTTTTGCTTGTTTCTTCACCAGAGCTGGAGAAGCCTACCCTGACCTTTTATCCCCTCCCATTTTGGGAGGGGGAGGAAAGGTAGGTCATTCTTTTTGGAAAGATTTCTATTTGCTGAGCAAATTCAGACCACACAGAGCCCTTGCTCTGAAACATCGATTGCTTCCTTTCCAAAGAAGCTAAACCGCACCCCTGGGTCAGCCCCATCAGAGTAGCTCAACTCTAAAGTTGGAGAGAATTTTTCAGAAAAAAATTGTGAAAGCTGCCAAGAGTCACTCTGGGTAGGACTTTTGGAGAGTGAGTAGAGGTAAAATACACCTGTGGCTAGAACATTATTTTGCTTTGGGGCCTCTTAGGGTGTAATAAGCAACCACACACAACAGTTTATCATTGTTCAGTGTATTTATTTGCAAGGTTGCATCTGAATTTCTTAATTACAGGTGTGACCTCCTTCTCCTAACAAAATCAGGACCCTCTCCTACCATCCCCACAGAGCACAATTCTCCTAGAGCCAGGATGCAGAACATTTTTTTTTCCTTGAGGGGTCTAAATTGAGGGATCCACAGCTTTTCTTGCTGTCCTATTAACACTCAAAGCAGTTTACAAAGCTGTTAACTGTACTGATACCTATCTGTACTGTTTTCCCAGACTCAGTTCCCAGCTCATTGTTCTAGCTTCCACTACCTGAACTAGGAATTTTAACAGCTGATTTGTGTGTGCCTGTGACAGTTTTTGAAACTGGCACTGTGAGGATGGGTTTTCTTTCATTTCTTTTGTGTGACTCGCATCGGCTTAATTCCTTTATGACAATTGGGGATTTGAACGTAATGAATGGCTACATTCCATCCTCTGCTACTATTATATTCCTCAGGAACTTTTATTGAGGAATTTACGGTAATCACTGTTTCAGAGTTTTTGAGCAACTTCTCTGCTGTCGGGCAACTTTTCACAGTTCACTTGAAAGGAGCCCCTCGCCTTGACCTCTCTCTCTCTCTCCTTCAGCACTGCAGAGGTTAATTTGGAAGGGGATCAGGTTTCCTCTCCGGGAAGTCGGGGGATGATCACCTTCTGGCTGGCCCTTTCATTCCTGTGTCTCTCAGGTTTGCTGAGGGCGCCGTTGAAAGCTAACCTTGCTCATCTTGAAAAGCATATTATTCAAATGACAAATTGGATTCTCTGGCAAACTGTGATGATGGCCCGGCCAGCTGATGAAACTATTGTTACCGTCCTGTAAGGTGAATTCAGAGGCTCTCTCTGGAGCTCTCCATGGACCCCAGAAGAGGGACATGCTTTGGCTTGGGGGAGCTGCAAGGTAGGAGGTTTTTGCGGGATATTCCGAGGGGCAACCTTGCTTAAAGGGACTATGTTTAAAAGGAGATTGACTCAGGACATGATGGAATTAGCAAATTCATTGTGGATTTAGGACTGGAAAGTATGCTGCGTCTGAAACTGATACTCCCCCTCCCCTTTCCTTCTTCATTGTGACCTTCTAACAGTAAACAGAACCCCAATGTCCTTGATCAGTGAAAATATTTTTAGAGTCATCTTATCAAACCGAACCACTGAGCCTTGGGAGTTGAGGTGCTCATAATATAGGCTGTTTCAGATCTTGATTTCAGCCCCTTCTAGAACTGTTTGCCGACTTAGTGAGGGTGTGTGTGTGATCATAGGACTCTGATTAAAAATGCTTTGCAAATGTGGATAGGGTCCATTGAAATTAAGGGCATTTAACTACTGCCGGTAGCTGTTGGTGGCCGCATTTGCTAAGCTTTCAGATTTCTGAGTCTGTTCTTACTGTACAATTAGCCTCCAAAATGAGAGAAAACTGGTGTTTCAGGAAGGAGACTTTTCATACCTGGTTAGTGGCATAACAGAAAAGACAGGTTAAATCTGATTTTATAACGAAACTTTCTGGGTACCTTTGATTATTTGGCCTCAGCCCAGACAAGTCTTCATGCTTCAGGGTTTAAGTGTGCTTTCAAAAGTGGAGGGCTGTCTTTGTTCCCAGGGTTAGGGACTTACCCAAGTATACCTGCGTTACTTAAGGATTCATCCCGTTTTTATCAGGTGCACTTCCTTTCAGTCTCATATTAGCAAACCATCACACTTTAAGTTTGGACTCTTTCTTTCTGTGATGATGAACTATTTATCTGTGCTGTCTGAAATGTATGAGAAGTGTGGAAAAGGCATAATAATAGATATTTCTAATACTTCTTCCTCAGGTTGTTTTTTTTCTTTTAGGATCAAGGTAGATTTGAATGTCTATTAGAAAAAGTACTAGGTGTGCCTAGGGGAGAGGACAGTGACCCTGAAGTTGGCCTTGTGCCACTTCATTCTTGCTCTTCGGGACACCTACGGATGGTGAAGCAATTAGCCTCTGAGGAGGCTTAATTTATGAGATGTTCCTTTCGTCCTTGGAGCCTGGTAGGAAGACGGCAGAAAGGAAGGTGTTTTGTTTGTGTGTGTGAGTGTGTGTGTGTGTTTTCACACCCTAATGTGTTAATTTTGCTTTGAGCTATTGGCACTTGCTGCCCCCATATGCCCTCAATAAGTCGTTCTGGGGGCTCTGCATGATTGCGCTGGGGTTGAGCCTTTCCCTTAGGTTTAAAGATGGCATTTTTTTATGGTTGTTTCCTTCCCTTCCCCAGCCCCCACCCCCAGCCTTAGCTAGCCTGAAGAACAAAGGTAGAGGAGGCGGGGGAGAGAGGGTGCTTTACACCAAAACTGCAAGATAAATTGGCAGGGTGCCTTCAAGCGTGAGGCAGTATTCTTCCTAAACTTTCCAAACCACCCCTGCTCTGGGCATATGTGGAACTCCCCCTGACATCATTGTCATTGCAACTTTGTGTGAGAAGCTGCTTGGAGAGCAGAATGATGGCCTTTCTGGATCACCATTCTCTTCCAGACCACAACTGTAGGCCTAAGGGCAAGGCTTATACCCTGCCCAGGGCTCAGTTCCACTTACTAGCTGGGGATGTTTTGAAGGATAAATTGATTGTGTTGATAAAATGCATGGCGATTTCTGGAAAGGAAAATGACAAGTCCCACAATAAGGCATTTAAAAGCAACCTAAGCTATACTTAATGGAGGTGGTTTGTTTATACTTAATATGAATTTTTTAAGAAAAAAAAGACCTAACTAGATTATAAGGCTTGTAAAAGTCAGTTGAAAATCATTCAAATCTATGATAACAAAATGGAATGGATCCCCAAATTGGGAAGCCAGTTGTCACGGATGGAATACTGAAGTTGGAATCAGGAAGACCTCGGTTTTATTTATTGGTTGTATAACCCTGGGGAAGTTACTTAACTTTTTGTGGGCTACTGTCTGAATCTGTGATTTCACTGGTGTAGGGAACTCCCAGATGAGCAATCCCCCTCTACCAATGCAGGTTGGCACATCCTCTGTAACTCAGTTTTCCAGAGTTGCCTAGATCATTGAGAGGTTGTGATATTCCCAGGTTCCTATAGCCAGTGTATGTCTGAGGCAAGACCTGAAGAACTCAGGTGTTCCTCACTTTGAGGTTAACTCTTTATCCAGTACTATACCTGTGCTACCTTCTATATCTTTGTATAAAATATATCCTAGTTAGTTTGAGGAGGCTGCTAGGTGGCACAGTGGATAGGGTGCTGGGCCTAGAGTCAGGAAGACTACACTTCTGAGTTAAAACCCTGCCTCAGATATTTATAGCTGTGTGACCTTGGGCTGGTCACTTCACCCTGTTTGCCCCAGTTTCGTCATCTGTAAAATGATCTGGAGAAGGCAATGGTACATACTGCAGTATCTTTACCAAGAGAACCCCAAAAGGGATCACAAAGAGTCATACAAGACTGAAAATGACTAAACAAAAGTTTGAGGGTAAGAGGAAGGACTACAGGACAAGGAGCGTGCAGGAGCTATTTGTCCAGGCTATCCCTAACCTTCCTCTTTGCTCTGGGGCCTTCCTGGTTGTAGTATCCCCAGACATGGACCTCTCTCCTTTAGAGGCTGGCCCTTGCTGTCTTTCATTGACTTGTCATCATCTCTCTGATGTCATGGTTCTCTTCGAGGACGAAGGACAAACCCAACAACCCAACCTCAGAGGGTTATTATGAGTGTTACATGAGAAGATGCAAGTTAGCTCTTTGCAGACTTTGAAGTCCTTTATCAATATTAAACATTACTGTTGGAAAACATCCTATAAGAGAGGAAACACATCTAATGCACACATCTCCCTGAAACACAACATTCCATCAATTTATGTCCCAGAACTTTGGAGGAGAGGAAACTCTTAATGTAGCTTACCAGACAAGCTAATGTCTCCTGAAACAATGAAAGGCTAAGTCATCCTGACTGGGAGTTATGGGGCTGTAAGCAAAGGGGTCTACCCCCCCACATCAGAGTGGAGGAATTTCACGCTTAACATGGACCACCTACTTAAGCTGGGAAGGAGTTACACAATTGGGGCAAAGGTACTATATGGTGAAACCTAACCCAAGGAGTTTTCAGCTCTGTGAAATTCCCTGAGTCCCCTTTATCATGGAGTTCATGTTTCTCTCCCTCTCTGCTCCCTCCAAATCCTGAACGTATTGTCCTTGCACCTGGCACAGTCAGTATGGAGAAGCTCTTTCACACTGTGGTGACTGCAAGAATAGACACAGAGAGAGGGAGAGGGAAGGAAATAGACAAGGAAGAGATAGAGAGAGGGAGAGAAAAAGAGGAGGAGAGGAGGAAAATAGACAAGGAAGAGACAGAGAGGGAGAGAGAGAGGGAGAAGGGAAAAATAGGCAAAGAAGAGAGACAAAGACATGGCAGAGACAGAGAAAGAGAGAGTCATACAGAGACAAAGCAGAGAGAAAAAAGATGGAAAGACAAGGGTGAGAGACAGAGACCATTTCTCATTTTTAAACTTTTTGCATGTAAAACATTTCCTTTCTGCAGTACTTGTAAGCCACATTTAGCCCCTCTTCTCCCCCTGGAGCTTTCCTGCATGCTGCTGGCATGTTTGCATACTGGTAGACGAGAAGGATTTGACATACTTTTGCTTTTTAGTAAAGCTCCATTTTCACACTTTTTCTGGACCCCGAGTTTAGACTCATTTCTCCACCTGTGCTTGGAGCAGTCTCAGAAGCCTTTCTATATTCTGTACACCAACAGCTGGCGACTTTAGGTGGGATTTACTTTTAAACTTTAAATCGAGCTTGTCTTCCTTGGTGTCAGGAATTCTGCAGCCTTTGTGCTGCTCTGTCCCATGTAGGAAAGCAGGACTCTCAGAACAGCATTCCTTTGGTTCTGGCTTTCCTGATGAGTTCTCCCTGTTCCTAGGGAGCAATTGCCTATCAGTATGTTAATGTGCTTTGGCACAGCCAGTCTTTAAGAAGAGTTCTTACCATTAAACTGGCCCTCTTTTACGGGCCAGTAGGAGCAAGGACAGAGAGCCCTGGCCCCACCAGTTATAGAAAAGGCAAACCTGTGTTGTAGAACAAAGGGTTAACCTTCCTATCCTGTAGGTGCCTCCTTTCCCTTCCCAGGGACCCCTGCATTTGGGGAGGCTCACTCTTCCACTCTGATGTCTCCTGTGGCCCTGAAGGCACTAGAGTTTCCCCCGGAACAATTGGCCAAAACAATAGTAAGAAACCGGTCCCCCATTCCACCAGTCAGGGGTTTTGCAACTTAATCCAGTTGTCTGACTGGGGCTCTCTGGGGATATAAATAGGGCTGCTGCTGCTTCTTTGAGAGCTGGAAATGGGAGCAGGTAAAGCTCGTATTCTTACACCGCTCTCTTTTGCTCAGCAGTATGAGATTAGTCACCTGGAATGAGCCAGGAGGGGAGCTTATGAACACTGCTCAAGGTAGCAGATAAGTGGGAAGAAGATCCTTTCGAATCCTTGTGGGCTGGAGAGGCACTCTGCAAGCATCTGACCTGCATGAGGGACTTGGCAGGATTGTCTGGTGCAAACCATCATCCACCCTCCCTCTAATCTCCCCTGAGAAACATATTATAATTCTTTGTTTCTGCTAAATGTTAATGATTTATTAGGGAATGAGTGAGGGTCAGGCAAGAGAGATCACTGATATGTGTGCTTTGCTACTTTTGCCCATCATTTAAAATGTCTTTCCTTGAGTAAATAACATTATCTTACGTGTGGTCTAACAAGCATGCAGAGAAGATCCAGATTCATCTGTAATGCAAGCCCTTGAAAATTGGGTCCCTCTCTTCCTGTAGGAGGAAAATATACATGTTTTTTCTTCTCAGCTTGAGGGTTGTCTCTCCCCCCTGCCCCATATTTGTTTTGTGGATGGCCATAAATATCATACCTCTTGAATTCATGGCTGTTAGAGGTTTCTTCTTGGTGCTTGGCTCCACAACAGCAACTGACCACAGAGTAGTTCAGTATCAAAAATATGGTCCATAAATCTAGGATCCTTTCTTCCGGGGTCCTGATCAAAGGGAACAGTGGGCTGATTGTTTGACAGACTTGCGCTTTGGAGACATTTGGTAGAGTGGGAAGTATCAGGAGCTGAAAAAAAAATTAGCGATGATCTCACCTTCATATTTTATAGACAGGCATATCTTAACATTTTTGGTTTAAGCCATTCGAGAAGGGATCTGTGGCGTTTGGATTCCTGACACAATGATGTCAGTATATCCTAAAAGACAATGAAACCTGATCTTTTTGGTGCCTCCTTTTGAAAAGAACCATTTAATTTTAATTTTTTCTCAATTCTTTATTCATTTTTTCTGGGAGTCTTTGGGCTCCTGTTGCAACCTCATAAAAAATGGTGGTAAACGAGTTAAGAATTTTTAATGCAAAATAACCCTTGTGTTTATAGGGAGCATTATGGTCTATTGCAAATAATGGTGCTAGGCTGAGGAGTACAATCTCTGCTACTAACTTGTCCCAGGGTCTTGGACAAATCTTTGGACATCAAGTTCTTCACTTGCAAAATGAGAGGGAAATTGTTAAGCTCAATGTTCCCTACATAATATGGGCTATTAAATAAATGTTTCCATTCGTAATCATATTTCTTAAGTCTGTGATTCTCTGTATTTATGGCTCTCAAACTCTTTTGAAGTATGTTTTGTTTAGAATATTGATTTGATCTTTAATTCTTTTAAATAAGAAACATTTATTTTTTCAACTCCTTATTCTCAAAAATTCTGCACTTTAATGATTTTCCCTACTAGTGATTTCCCAGGATCTCTCTGTCTTCGTCAATAAATACAATTTTTATCTGCAGCTAGACTGTCTTTTTTGGGATAAGGATGATTAGTACATTATTAGGATTTTGAAGTTGTTAAATTTCTGTGTGTTTCAGGACTGGTTATGAGAGTATATTAGCTAAAGTTTAATCACAGTTCTTTGAGACAAGATGGTACCATCATGGCCACTCATCATAGCTTACATAAGTGTTGTCTAATTTAGTACGAGATACATTCTGTCCCATGATGTGAACTTACTGTTTTCTGAGATCTTTAATAATGGTCTCAAATTCAAAAATGTTTCCTTTTGTCCTCATAAACTATCACTGCGTTCCAAAGATTCCAGTATTTTGGCAAATAGTAAATGTGGTAGAATGGCATTGATAACTGTCACTTACTACCTATGCGACCTTGGGCATGTTTAATCTGTCTTGGGCCTATTTCCTCTTCTGTATAATGAATGTGTTGGACACAAAGACTTCCAAGATCCCTCCCAGCTCTAAATCTATACCATGTTTAGTTATCAAAAAATATCCTTCCAGATCCAAATCTGTGATCCAGTTGAATGTAAGATACTTGAGTACTAAGAATCTCTCTCTCTCTCTCTCTCTCTCTCTCTCTGGGCTGTCTCTTTCTCTCTGTCTCTCTGTCTCTCTCCCTTTCTCTCTGTCTCTCTATCTCTATGTCTCTCTCTTTCTCCATCTCTCTCTCTGTCTTTTTTTATCTTGAGTACCAGTACAGTTCCTGGCACATAATAGATATTGTCTGAATGATTTAAAGAGCAAATTAATATTACAATAAAAGACATGTCACAAGACATTGAGTGACAAAAAATGTAGACAGATGAAATATGATTATTCACAGAAAAAATTTTTGTAATACTCCATATTACGTATTGTATGTTACTGTGGTGTATACAGTGCAGAAGATACAGTGAAGTTTGTATGGCCATGTTGATGATTGGCCCCAGCATTTCTGGTCATAAATTCCACAAATAAAACTCAGCATTAATTAAACAGCCCACACCATTCTGGGGACATACAAGAGAAAAAAGTGACCCCCTTTTTTTCCAACTACATCTCTTTATATTTGGTTTGAAAAATAACAGTTGCCCTAAGTATAAGACCAATTCCCTACTGTGATTTTGAGTTCTTTATTCCTGTAAGAACTGGGGAATGCTGGCAGTCTGTAGTATTAACATTATTCATTGCTCTGAATGAAGAAGGATGTCTGGAGACCCCATTGCAAGTTTCCAAGTGGATGTTCATCTTTGTCCCAGTTCTTCTCTGAAGGGTTTTGCATTTCCATGGGCTCTGCAGGAGATTGCAGCCCAGGAGAGAACTTGGAGCCCAGAAGGCTTTCACAGCTTTACAGGATGATGCTGTATTAGATTCTCATCTGACTCTTCTCACTTCCTCCCTCCATCCAATACACCTGATTTAGCACTCTTTCCCATACATAAGATGAAATGACTCCTTTGAGGAAGGGGTGTAACTTGGCTTGGGGGAAGAAAATACTCTAGGCTGAAGTATTGTAAATGCTACAAGCATCAATCTGCCCAGTAGTTGGCAAGGGGCAGTGGTCATATTCTCTATTGAATCTGCCAACTCGATGAGACTTTGCTATGATCCTTCAGAGCATGGCTTTTGACATAGAGATAAAGGATGGATGCCCTTTCAGTCAGTTAGTGATACTGTACTATAAATGTGCCTTTTACATCACCTTCTTTTCTCTTCTCTGTGCTTCCTTCCACATCCTGCTTGCTCTCTCCTTTTTTCTCCTATTCTGCCATCCCATTTCTTTTTCTTCCCCTTTTCTTTCCTTTCCCTGTGCCTTAGACCTGCCAGTGGTACCCAAGGGAATTTCTGTGGCCTGGAGCACAGCATATTCAGCAAACTGCTGAGCACTGCTGGAACACATTGAAACCAGTCATTTGCCCTATTTTCGGAGTCAAATGCAGTAAGGCCTCATTAATTCAGCCCCCAATAATAATTGGGCTGATGGCCAGGCTGAAATTTACCCAAAGAAATGGTGTAAATACGATGCTAAGAGGGAATGTCTAAGATAGTTTTAAAAAAAGAAGAAATTTTTCCAGTACCCTCAAAAGTACTCATGGCTATACAGTCAACCAATTTGCTAAGCATTAATTATGTTTATCTAATGGACTGACTCCTGAGTAATAGTGAGTTTTGCATTGGAGGTGAAAGGATGGCTTCCACATGTTACAGGGTGGAGGTGGAGGGGGAGTTGGAGGTGAATTCAAATGAGATAATAATTTGTAAAGTGCTTAGCATGGTACTTAGCACATAGTAAGTACTATGGATGTCATACAGAGTAGATAACATTTGAGATTTCTTCCAAGTATGAGATTCAGGATCTCTGGCCAATTGTGGGTACTGCATTCTAGTAGGTAATTGAGAAACTAGAACACATTAAGAGAAGGATAACCAGAATGGTGAGGGAACTTGAAACCAAGCCATACAAGGACTGATTGAAGAAACTAGGGTTGTTTAGCCAGGGGAAATGAAGTTATGATGGGACATTATTGCACTCAAGTAACAGAAGGGTCTACATATGGAAGGAAGGATTAGATGTTTGTTGCTTGGCCCCAGCAGACAACGTTAGGACCTGATAGAAGGAAGTTACAGAGGAACAGATTTTAGTTCAATTTCAGTATAGCAGTCAGGGTTCAGGGTCAGCTTTGTGGAGGTATGACTACAGCTGTGTACACCCTACTTTATTCTACAGTCACACCAACTCTAATCCCCCTCTACTCTAACTGCCTTTGGCTTATTTCCTTATTAAAATGTTAGGAAATTGAGGGATATATTCTGATATTTCCACATAAGTTAATAGATGCTCACAAACAGTATCAATTAATTAATTAGCTCTGAGCCCCCACCTATAATTGTTACAGTTCACCTATAAATTGTCTTCCTGCTTTCAAGATCAAACCTCCATCTCATAGGTTTAGACAAGCTTCAGTCTTAATTTATTAACTTCCACAAACAATACAAAGACATAGTTAACTATTTCAACACTGTATCACAGATAAGAAAGATCCTAGCAAGAGCATCCTTTAACCATAAATGGTAACTACTGACTCCTCCATATACCTCTGCAAACATGGTTGTCTCAGGATGGTAATCAGAGTCTCGCAAGAAATAATTTTCTTCAGGTTATCTTCTCCAAAATATTTCATCTCCACAGGGCAAGAGTTAAACATACTTTTCTGAGGAAATATTTCTCCTGGACACTTGAGTCTCTCAAGAAAGAAATCCTCTTAGTTCTTTCCCTTTGTGTCTCCTTTATTCCTTTATAGCCATGACAATAAACTCTCCAGAATTACAATTAAACTATGACTCCTCAAGATTCTATCCCCTCTTAGAGTTACAGAAACAAGGATTACATAAGCTAAAGTTTCTTTTATCAGATTTTCTTTTTCGTCACCATTTTATTTTTTAAATTAAAGGTATTTTTTTAAAAAAATTAACCAATCTATTTTTTTTCTCCCTCTTACACCAATCCCATCAAGGGGGGAAAAGCCAAATTCTTTTTAACTAACATACATAGACAAGCAAAACAAATTCCTTCATTGGCTGCATTTAAAGAATATATGTCTCCTTCTCTATCTTGAGTCCATGACCTCTCCCTCAGGAGGTAGGTAACATGCTTTATTATGATTCCTGTGGAATCATGGATTGTCGGTGTGTTGATCAGAGTTCTTATAGCTTTTAGAGTTGTTGTCTTTACAGTGTTGTCGTATTGTATAAGTTATTTTCCTGATTCTGTTCATTTCATTCTTCATCAATTTCTAAAAGTCTTCAAAATTGTTTGTTTTTATATTGATTTTATGATATAAATTATTCTTCTGTTTCTCTACTCACTCTTTCAATTCATGCAAGTCTTCATTTCTTACAATACATTTTCCCATCCCATTCATATATCACAATTGGTCTAGTCATTTCCCAATCAATGTTCATCTGTTTCCAGTTTCTTGCTGCCACAAAAAGAATTGGTATAAATATTTTTATACATACAGGACCTTTTCCTCTTTCTCTGATCTGTTTTTGATATAAGCCTAGTAGTGACATAGCTGAGTTAAAAAGCGTGCACTCTTTGTTAGCATGTTTGTGTATAATTTCAAATTACTTTCCAGTATGACTGTACCCATTCATAGACCCATTAATAGTACATCCATGTCCCTGTTTTCCCATAGCTCCTACAAGACTTGTCATCTTCTTTTATGTGTGATATTCACCAGTCTTATGGGTGGAATGGAACCTCAGAATGGTTTTAATTTGCATTTGTCTAATTATTAGAGATCTAGAGCATTTTTTTCATATAATTATAGCTATTCTTGGTTCCTTTTATTGAAAACTGTCTATATCATTAGACAATTTTTCATTTGAGTATTGGATCTTATTCTTAAAAATTTGAACCAATTCTTTATATATACATTAGAAATGAGATCTTTATCAGAGAAACTAGATATAGGAATGACTTACAGATTGGAGGTATTGCTGGGAAGATTTCTATTCAGATATGAATTGAATGAGAACTCTTTGTTCTCTTTTAATATCTGCTTCTCTATAATTAATGAAAATCCCCCACAGTCTCTATAAGACAAGATTTAATAAGCATCTTTTGCTACCACGATAAAAAGTTAAAAGTGATAGAACTGTATTTCTTTAAGCATTTTATGTCAAACATTTTTCTAAAATTTACATTTTGACTAATGACTCCAAATCACTACACTTCTAAAAATGCATATAGTATTTTCTAATACCATAGTGCTTGTAAGCAATTTCATTACAAAGAGATAGATATAATGCCTAGAATTAATATAGTGCTTGGTGTTTTGCAGAACATTTTACAAATATTATTCTCATTTTATCCTCATAACAACCTTGGGAGATAGATCCTACTGTTATTCCCATTTTAAAGATTAGGAAACTGACTCAGACAGAGGTTAAGCAGCTTGCTCAGGACTGCATAGCTAGAAAAATATCTGAGGCTACATTTGAACTCAGATCTTCATGATTCCAGGTCCAGCACTCAATTTTCGACTGTCTGGAATAGTCTTCCAAGACATGGATTTCCTTATGCTCATTGGGGAACTTCCTTCTCATCACCCCTCCAAGCAGAGTGGACTATGACTGGCTGTCCTTTTGGTCCCTGTACAACCCAGAAGCCACTCCTATGTGATCTAGCCATCTAAGCACTTTTAGGATGTGGTCTTCTGCTCCACTGGGCCCTGGCCCACCCACAGAAAGCCTGTGTCTAAGGCTTTGTTTGCCCCCTTCTCTTTAGCTGCTGCTATTGCCAACCCTAGCTAAGAAGGCTGCAAATTCCCCAGCACCACCACTGCCACCCACCCCTTCATAATCATCTTATTAAAAAGGGTTTTGTTCCTAGAGCATTTGTTAATTGAAGCGTTAAAAATAATTTGAATTATTTTAATGGTAGGCGTTTTGTTTTTTTCTTACTTACTTAGAAGCAGAAGGCTCTAAGAATGATGGTCCAAGAATCTATGTGCTGTAATCTCTATCCTGTGGAAGGTTTGTTGAATGATTAATTAAAGGATGAATTCCCCTGAGGTGCTAACTGAGGGTTGTATCAACCATGAGAAATTATCATTGGGCCTCAACCCAATTTCAGAGATCTTATCATGAGCACAGGATCCAGAAATGCCAACATTAAGAGGAGTAAACCCGATGTCCTTCCTCTTTCTTCTGTCTAGGTGCTTACCTAACATACTGATCCTTAGCAAAAACAAGCACAGTGTCTTAGCATTGGGAGAGTCCTTAGAAACCACCTAGTCTAGCCCCACTCTAGTCTAGTTAAGGACTTTTATGTACAGTGATAAGAATTCCAGTATCTAAAAGGCCTTTTTTTCTCCTTCAAGAACAGATGAGTGTCTTCCTCCACCTTTTGAATCCCAAGTACTATTTCAGTTCAATCCAATTCAACACCGTTAGTCTTCCCAGTGATATCTTTAGTGCCTGCTCATTTTAGTGATGAAATAGTATTTCTGAGAAGTAGAGTGAAGGTGAGCCAGCTCAGAAGGAGCTAAAGATGAAGGCTCCAGATGTGTCACCTACACATTTACATGTGCCAGTCAGTGAGTAAAGATTTATTAAGCATCTACAGTGTGCCTCCAGGTCCTGGCCAAGTGCTGGGGAAATGATAAGTTCTATTCTCAAGGAGCTCAAAGTCTAATGGAGGTTGACAACATGCAAACAATTGTGTACAAACAAGTTTTTATAGCATAAATTTGAAATAATCAACAGAAGGAAGTCACTAGAATTAAGGGAGATTGAAAAAGAATTCTTGCAGAAGATGAGATTTTTGTTGGGACTTGAAGGATGCTGGGGAAGTCAGAAGGGAGAAATGAAGAGGGAGAACTTTCCAGGTCAGGGGGACAGCCAGAGAAAATGTCAGACTTGAGAGAAGGAGAGTTTTGTTTGAGGAACAACCAGGAGACCACTGTCACTGAATTGTAGAGTATGTGGTGGAGGGGTAAACTATAAAAAGACTGGAAAGGTGGTGGGGCAGGTTATAAAGGTCTTTGAATGCTAAACAGAATCTTACAGTTGATCTTGGAGGTGAGAGGGAACCTTAAGCATTTATGAAGTATGGTTAAGAAGTGTTTGTATTCAGGGCTCTGTGCTAGATACGAGGGGGAGACAGAACTGAATACAATACATACCCTGCCCCAAAAACTTGTAGTCAGGCGGTATGCTGGTGTCTAAGTTATTTGCCTTGATCTTCTAGGCAATAAATGTGCCTGCTTTCAAGAATGTACCTAATTGGTAAGCTTTATGATGTAAGTTATCATGCCTGTCATTCCCTAATTCCCCTCTCTTCTTGTTTGTGTCTTGAAGATTTTCAGAGTATTTTTATACCTTTCAATATCCCCTTAGAAACATCTCCCTTAAATTATTTCCAATTTTCCCTCTCAATTTTGTTACCTGTGATTACTAAGGCATCTATTTCTTACTCTAGAATTCTAGGTCCATTCAGTTCCCCAGATTGAATTTCGATTCAACAAATAATTATTGAGCACCTGCTATATATAAAGGACTGTGAAAGTCTGAAAGTAACAGTATCTAGGAATTTACTTTCCTAGGGAATGTTAGAGAACTTATATTCCACACAGAATGTATGGTCTATATTTATTGTTTTTAAGACCATTTTACCAGAGCTATTGGAATCAAAAAGAAGAACAGACTCATTTTCTGTCCTCAGGGAACTTGCAGCCTATTAGATAATACATATATTCAGATGACTTTAGTGGAAGGTACAATGTGATAACTATCATCAGAGAAATAGAACATGTCAATGAGTGACCCCAAAAAGAGAGTATGTTTAGGTGGGAGGATTTTAGGAAGAGGCTTCATGGAGAGTCTGACATTTAGCTGGGTCTTAAATTATGGATAGATAGAATTTTAAAGATGAAGGGAGGAGAAAGAGGAGCCTTGATGGATTGAACAGTATGCACTAAGGTCTAGATATGAGAAACTATAAGGACCACGTACAGGTAACAGTGCAGACTAATAAATGCCATCTTGCTGGAAGGACCACTGGTCATGGGATAAGCAAAGGAACATGATCTCCTCTAACTCTTTGACTGTTATCTTGGACAAATCACCTTTTCTCTGAATCTCAGTTCCCCTCATCCCTGAAATGGGAGCTTTGAATGGAAGAATTTCCAAGGGCCTTTCTGGGTCTGATTTCCTCTGAGTCTAGCTCATTGTGCTGTGACGTAGTACCTCTTTTGGTTCTCTGAAAAAGCATTAACCTTTTAAAACACTTTCCCATTGTAAATTCTGGTTGATTTGGAGGTTTTCTTACCTCTTCATCTCTCTTGACTTATTTAAGTTCTCTCTACCCAAAGGACATTTGTGTTTTCATGTTGAGTTTCTCCTTTCTCTCTCTTCCCTCTTACCTAGTGAATGCTTGCATTTTATTGATAGGCTTTCAGACAGAAGGGGTAGAATGTTTATTCTTTTGGGTTTATCTCATATTATTAACCTCTTGAAATCTCTTTATGTTTGTAGACTTTATTGTTTTCCATGTTAATGTTTGCTGCTAATTCTTTCTCTATCATGCATTTCATCTACCTGTTTATTCTTACTTTACATTAGAAATTCCTAGCCAGGGTGTCCATCCTCCTTTTTTAAATTATGGTAATTGCATTTCAATATTATTGGTTTCCTTTGTAAGACCATGTATTTTATTTTCTGTGCTTATTTTCAGAAGTCCATAGGCTTTCCCAGACTGCCCAAGGAGTACATGACACACAAAAATGTTAAGATTCTTTCTATTGGGTCACTGATAAGAGTAGCATATGAGGCCAAAGAAACATACTCCTTGGTCCTAAGTTTTGCATCTTTTCTCCTAGACCTAGTCATTTCATGTTTTATATGGAAATATTCAGTGTCTCACTCTTTCTAATATCCTTTCTGTTTCCTCTGTTTTTCTCTCTTCCCCTCAATGAAATACTGTCCACAGAACATAATAGTTAACCAGAAGTTGCCAGACCTAATCCCATGACCAGGGGTGATTGGCCACAACTATGCAATCAGTGAATGGATGGCATGGACCCTTTGCCTTAATTTCCTTATCTGTAAAATTAAGGGTATTTTCCTCTGATAAAGCTATCTTGGACTCACATGTAAGAATTTATGTGAAAATGTTTAAAGATGTTTGTTTCTTCTCAGATGTGTTTCTGACCAGATATCTTTCTGTTTCTGAATTGAGTCAGGGATGAGTTGCAATTCCTATAATAATAAGGAAACACTCCTTATACGGGCAGGTTTTTAGTCATTAGTTATTAGACACATTCTCCTACAATGCCTAGAATGGGACCTTGCACAGATCAGACATTTGATAAATACGTGTTGAATGAATGAACCATCTCTGCATCAGCAAGAGCATCACAATTAACATGTCTAAAACCGGACTCACTTTTCCACCAAAACCTGTCTCTCCTTCATTATTTTGACTGATGGCGTCACCTCTTTCCAGTAATCCAGACTAGAAATCTGAGTCATCTCTGATTCTTCCTTTACTGGACACATTCAATCAGCTGCATCATCTCATCAATTATGAGGTCTTTCAGATTTTCCATATGCTTTATGTTTTCTACTTCAGCCCCCCCTTATCTCTCACCTGAACTACTATAACATCTTCTTCACTGGTCTCTCAGCTACATCTTCAGTCCATTTTACAAAGATTCTGGTTTGAGTTCACAAGGGCTATACGTGATCACCAAAGCAGGAGGGCATGACGTACTTAACACCAAGTTGGGAAGCATAGCGTGTACTTGTCAGCCGTGGGTACACAGAACACTCTGTTGAGGTGAGACAATCAGTAGGGAGGCTTGCAGAATTTAAACATGAAGAGGCCTTAAGGGTCATCTAGTCCAACTGTTATTTTCCAGATTAATAAATAGGCCTGGTGAGAGGGAAGTAACTTACCTAAGTCACATAGGTAGTAAAAGACTAGGCAAATCTGGGCATTTGAAATCAGGTCATGAATGCAAAAAAGATTAACAGGAATCCAAAGCAAAAATTTTTGTTGCTAGAACACTCACAGTGTCTCCACCCCCCTACTTTTCTCTCCCTCCCCCCGCCCTGCAAATCATCTCAGGGTGCTTTTTCTTCGGTGAGACCTTAAATCTTTAATTTTTATAGCAGTTATAAGCATGGATCTCCCTATTAATCAAAGAATGTTGGACTTGGAGTCAAGAAGCCTGAGTTCTAATGTGACCTCTGGCACTTCCAGCCATGTGACCTTTGGCACGTGATTTCACCTGCCTGAGCCTCAGTTTCGTGATCTGTCCAATTGGAATAATAAAATATTATCTCCCTCACAGGGGTGTGGCAAAGAAAGGATACACAGATGTGTGATAGCATTTTTTCCCCAGATCTCCTGACTCTCACGTGATGCAATGACAGGGAGATAGTCATTTCAGGAAGTAGAAAAATGAGTCAAAGCCATTATGTTTATGGATTCAATGTACCTTCTTGAGTCACCTTGCTAGTAGGTACATGTTAAATAAGGTATCTCCTCAGCCCATGTGGCTTTAAGCTTTAAGGACCCCCATTTTTTTTCTGCTTCTCAAGTATCTATTAACTCATCTTTACTTAGTGAGCTTAAGGTTTGCAAAACACTGTCTCCATAACCATCCATCAAAGGGATTGGAAGTATTATCCATATTTTCCAACTAATGAAACTGAGACTCAGAGATATTAAACCAAAACACTCTTTCCCGCAGCACCAAGTAAGGATATGTCAAAGATCACATTCAAACTTGGATCCTAAGATTCTAAGACTAGATCTCTTTCTTCTTCACCATGTTGCTTTGAAAACTTTGCCTGGGTTCACATTCAACTTGATTAAATGTATTTTAGAAGAAAAGGGGGATAAATGTTGAAGGAGATTGTGATAGAAAGGAACTTTAAATAATGAGCAGTTGTCTCCTTACCTGATTGGCATAGCTGGGCATACTGGCTAGTTGAACAATACCAGCATTCTCAATTGCTTTCAGGACTATGACTGCCTGGTTTTCTTGGATGCCAAGTGACCCTGTTTCCAACCTGTTGTAGAAACTGTGCAGAATACCATCATGGATAGGAGTGGGAGCTACCAAGGAAGTTGATCAGTTGTTACCAGCTATAGTTTTCCAACAAGTTGGCATTGTCTTCTCTTTCCTTTTGCAGTGAAACCTGAGATTTCATCTAACTTCTGCTCTTCCCCCGCCAGTCCTCTGTGTATGCTTTGCTTTTTTTTTTTTTCTTTCTTTCTCAATTACTTTCCAGGAATAATCTCAAAGTAAACCTGGGTGGTGGTGATTGGTTTAAATAAAGTCCTTTGACCTATAGAATTGGTGATGGGGATATGTATGGTACATATTTACTTTCAGGTTTGAAAAGTCCTTTATATACATCATCTTATTTGATCTTTGCAACAACTAGGCAAGAAGGATGTCATTTTTTCCATTTTACAGCTGTTCGGAGAGGTAAATGGTTTGCCAGGATCACACAACTGGTAAACATCAGAGCTAGATTTCTTACTTCAAGTCCAGCATTCTAGCCTATAGAAAAGCATCTATAAACCAAGCAGCCTCAATTTGCTACAAAAGCACAAAGGCTTATGGGGAAAATTGGGCATCTAATGCTTATAGCCTATAAGTGATGCTAAAAAATGTTTGCTATTGTACAACGATTGGGTAATATCTGACTAAATGACAATATCAATAAATCAATGCAATGGAATACTGTAATGCAATCAAAAGTGATCAGTCTGAAAAAGAAGAATAATCAATAGCTAGTATTTATAAAACACCCTGAGCTTTACACGTTATCTCATTTGATCATCATAACAAGCCTATAAGATAGATACCGTTGTTATTCCCAGTTTTCAGATGGAAAAACTAAACCTGAAAGGGAGTGGAGGATTACGTGAGTTACTCAGACTCACACAGCTACTAAATATCCAAGGTCAAATCGGAACTCAGGTTTCCTGAGCTCAGGTTCACTATGCTACATAGCTACCATCATATAAAAAATCTGGAATCATCTGTATGGAAATGATATAAAATAAGTCGGAAAATAAGGAACATAGCTTGTACTTTGTTAGATGAAAACATATGTGCAAATGTATAGGGATGAAGAAAAAAGAAAATTAGGGGGATGCAGGGAGTAACTCAACTGCTAGGGATATTTTACATATTGAAATCCATTTATTCAAATGTATAATTATAAGGTATGTTTAATTTGTTGATTATAATCACATGATCCTCATAACAAGCCTATAAGGTAGATACGATTTTTATTATCATTTTGCAGATGGAAAAACTAAACCTGAAAGGGGGTGGAGGAGTAAGCATTATATAGCAGTGGATAAAGAGAAGGGAATAAGCATTTATATAGTGCCTACTATGTGCCAGGCACTATACCAGGCTTTTTTTTTTAAACAAAGTTCCCATCTCAACAACCCTGCAAAGAAGGTGATAATATTGTAGTTCAGGAAACTGAGGCAAACAGCGGTTAAGTGACTTGCCTAGAATTCGGAATTGCCACAGTAAATTCTAAAGTTACACGTTACAAAGAAGATGAACACCTGAATTGGTAGAGGGAATTTCCTCCCCAGGGACTTCCCTATACCTGTCTCTAATCGTAGGAATGGCGTTTATTATATATTCATTATTCCAAACATTAAAATGCTCAGAATAAATCATTGAAATGTTAGCTCTCCTGCCAGCAGACAGAGTTGTTACTCTGCAGATGAGTCACAACAAATGAAAACTGGCTTTATTTCTGCGGTTTTATTACATTGGGAGGATTCAGGGGTGGTGCTTTTACTCTGTGTTTGCTCCTCCATGGCTCAAGTGGGAGAAGGCTCCAATATTCTGATTTGTTGGTTTCTGCAGCTGGGATGACAGCAGCTCTGTCAGCAGCGGGATCAGCGACACCATAGACAATCTCAGCACCGATGATATCAACACCAGCTCCTCTATCAGCTCGTATGCCAACACTCCAGCCTCCTCGAGAAAAAACTTAGATGTACAGGTAAGTTACCCTCATGGGCAATGGGGATCCAGTCCCAAGCTGCCTTCTGGGAAAAGAGCAGCAGACCTGGAGGAAAAGGATAGAATGACTAGAGGGGAGGGGATTATGTTAGTGGACCAGTCCTGAAGGATCCACCACTGCTACGAGGGCTTCTGGCCCCTTGGAGGCTATTGCTAATTCTTAGCTGGAGCTTGAGGAAAGAAAGTCAAGTTCAATGTCTTGACATGATAACAGCTGTGGAGAGAATACTAGAGTAGGAGCTTAATTAGGGTTACCCGATCTGAGTTAGGTCACCCTAAATTCTGATCTGAGCTCTGACATTATGTCTATTTTGCTTAAGGCAAGTGATTTTTCCCCCTCTTTTCTGAAACAAGGGGTTTGAGTCAGATATTCTCTCTTTTACCTTTAACATTTTGTGACTCTGGTAGGATACTGCATCATATTCTGAAGACAATACTATCACTAAATTTTACTTCATTTTATTTTTAAAATGTTATTTTTACTATACTGTGTTATGGAAATGATTTTTTATTCCATAAATTAAAAATAAAATAAATAATTTTTTAAAAATGTTCGTGAAATCATAGATTTAGAACCAGAAAGGACCCTGGGGCTCTTTCCAATCCCTAATTTTACAGATAAGAAAATTGAGGTCTGTAGAATTGGAAAGTGGTTTGCCCAAGACCACATAATGAAGAAGTATCAGAACTGGTATTTAAACGTTGTTCTCTGCCTCTGAGGAGCAGGTAGGTGGCATAGACTCATTTTCTTGAGTTCAAATCTGGCCTCAAACACTTACTAGCTGTGTGGCCCTGGGCAAGTCACTTAACACTATTTGCCTCCATTTCCTTATCTGTGAAATGAGCTGGAGCTGGAGAAGGAAATGGCAAACCACTCCAGGATCTCAGGACTCAAATGGGGTCACAAAGCATTAGACATGACTGAGCAATGACAATTCTGCCTCTAAATCTTTTCGCAGTACTATGTGTGGCTGTTCACCAAAGGAAACTGAGGTAGATGCCACATAGTCATTGACTGAGTTAGGACCAAAACTCCAATCTCTTAACTTATATAGGTTCCTAGTTTTGGTCATGTTATTGTGCCAACGTTGATTTCTTTTTCCTTCTCTCCCATTTTCCCTTCTCCCCTCTCCTCTTCACTTTCCTCATTTTTTGGAGACTGTGTCTCCCTCTCTCACTGAGGATGGAAGTACTCACTGTTTGGCATGGAAGCTTTGTGTTTCTGACCTGGGCTCAATTCTCCCTTCTGCGGGCAGCCTCGTGGCTCCCTACTCCCATGGCATTCACCATATTAGTGCCAGTCTTGGCATAGACACCACCTTTAGCCCTATTGCAGCTCAAAACTTTTGAGCACTTTTTTAGACGCTCCAGCAGCAGGGATTACGGGCATGTGTTTACACACCCATCATGTCCTATGGTTCCAAAAGCCCTTACACTAATAATCAGTTCTTATTTACTGAACATATATAACTGATACTACAGTTGTGGAGGTTGTTACTAAGCACATGACTAATGCTGAGCTAGGTAAAGCTTCCCAGAGGCTTGAGGTAGGGCTGAGTTTTCTACTGCCTTATTCCTTCTGTTTCCTCCTCCTCCAACCCCACCAACTAAGCCTTTGTTTTCTACAGGTAACCCCCTTCATTGAAAATCTTGTTCTTTGAGAATTGTGCTGAATAAAGGACGTGTGAGGGTTTCCATATGATGAAGTCTCCCAAAAATGTAAACAGTGACTGCCTAATGAGAGGTTTGGGGTATAGCCTCCAGGGCTGCCTGTCACTGCATGTGTTTTCATTTTGAGCAGTATTTGTCTGTGTGCTATGTATGTGTGTATTTTCCTTTAAATCTTTACTGTACATCGTATACTCTGGGATGCTATCCCAGCTCGGTCACCTCCCAATCAGGGAAATGAGAGAATTTAAATACTCCTTCCCATCTAGTGGATGTCCTTAGCACAAACCATTCATTAAAATGTAGATTTCTTCTAGTTTTCCTCATTCATAGGCACTTCACTTTACTGAGACACATACCAGTCCCAAGGGGGGGGAAATGCCTCAAGATAGTCCTTAGACAGCTGGTTTCTGAGCCAAAGGAATTTAGGATTATCAAGGCCTTTGACTGAGAGTAGCTGGTAATAAGCAGTAACTGCAGAAGAAAGATTTCAGTGTGTGGTTTCTCTTTTGTTTACTTGTTACAAGATTGGAGCAAGGGCTGCTCTTAAATTGTGTATTGTATGACTCCCTCAGTCTTTGTTTCTGGGCGGAGAAGGCCATGTTGGAATCTCTGTTCAAGATTTATGGAGTTAACATCTGGAGGATGTGGAAGTGCTTTTTCCCTGAGACATATTCAAATCTAGTGACTACTCAGACACTTGTCTCTTGGGTTTCAAGAGTGGCCTGTCCTCCTTTGCTCCATGTTAAATGTCCTGTTGTTCATCTTGCAAGTATCTCATCAGAAAGCTTTCAGAATTAAAGCATGGGGAGTGATTTAAATGCCAACCTAAACAAATGTTAACCAAAAAAGGTAAGGATTTTTAAAAGAATGATTCCCCAGTCACTTTCCATTGTTTCTGAACCAGGGAGCATCTTGAAACATCTGATTTCAGAAGAACTTGCAACCCACACTGCGCTCTCTCTCCTCTATTACACAGATGATTGTTAAGGGCCATTACTTAACATCCCAGAAGGATGTTAGGTGACTGATAGAATGATAATGCAGTCATTTTCTGAAACTACTCACCCTGAAATTTGGCACCTTTAGATTCTCAGTGACTTTTTTAACATAGGATATCAAATAGGAATATAGAGCCTTATGTCAGAGGAAGAAAAGATATGAGCACAGAGTAAGGAAAGTTGGTGAGGAACAGGATATGAATTCTGAAATTTTCCTTTTTTCAAAGGGAAGCAGAAGAAAGAGGAAAATATAGGGGGGGAAAGATGGGAAGGAAGAGGAAAACATTGAAAAAATGATTCTTTTTCCCAAAAATATGGGGTGTTTATTGCTTCCAGTGCATCAGAAGTAACTTCTTTAACCATATTGGGGGAGGGGAGAATGGTAATAACTGTGGGACAATAGCCTGAAGTTAATTATCGATGAGGGGATGGACTGCTTTCTAGATTATCTGCACTCCTAATCTAGCTTCATCATAGTATTAGATGATCATTATTAACTGGGGATAGATTTGGTCTGGGTGCAGAGTACCTCTGAGTTGGGGCATGAGCTTATGTGTGCGTGTGTGTGTGTGTGTGTGTGTGTGTGTGTGTGTGTGTATGTGTGTATGTGTGTGATAGGAAGATTTCTGGAAAGGATCTTTGGAGCCACCTGCACAATGGATAGAGTGCTGGACTTGGAGTCAGGAAGACCTGAGTTCAAATCCAGCCTCAGACACTTACTAACTGTGTGACTCTGGGCAAGTCACTTACTCCTGTTTGCCTCCATTTCTTATCTGTAAAATGAGCTGGAGAAGGAAATGGCAAACCACCCCAGTATCTCTGCCAGGAAAACCCCAAATGGAGTCAGGGAGAGTCAGACAGGACTGAAACAACTGAATAACAACAAGCCATTTTTTTAGAGGCAGCATGGCATGATGGATAGGACAGTGGCCTTGGAGTTAGGTTTGAATCCATGGATTTAAATTCTTCATGACACTAGGTGAACAAGTCACTTAAACTCTCTGAATCTGAGTTCCTCATCTGTCACATGAGGGTATTGGACTATGTAGACTCTAAGGTCCCTCTAGCTTCCAATTTGTGATTCTATGACACAGTCCCTTCATTTAGCAAATGAGGGGAACTGAAACCCAGAAATGTTAAGCAACTTGTCTAAGTGCCAGGGTTTGATTTGAACTAAAATCCTCTGACCTCAAATTCAAGATAACTTCCCACTCTTCATAATGCTTCAAAGGCTGGTATAGTAATATTTTTGTCATGACACAAATGTTGACTATCTCTTTTTCTGGGTGGGTCATTGTGCTGATTTTTTCCTTTGTTTGTAAGAGGCAGCATGACATAGTGGATAGACACTTGGTGTTGGAGCCAGAAAGACTTCAGTTTGGTTTTTAATCTCTGACCACATCACCTGTATAGCTCTCGGAAAAAATCACAACCTCAGCCTTAGGCAACGCTGTCATAGTATAGAATGCAAACAAGGTCCCAGCATGTGTTGGTAGAGGGAGTTTCCTGTCCTTGTGAAATCAGAGGTCTTGTCCCAACCTCTGTCTCCTCTATTTTTGTAATTCTTTTGATGTCTAACACATAGGAGGCATTTATCCTGTAAATGTTTACTGAATGAATAAAGTCGTGATCAGGTTTGCATTCAGAGTTCTAAGGGTTGGGATTTTGGGGAAATGAACAATCCTCCCCAGAATCTGGCCACTTTACTCAGAATGCCTTGTTCCCCCATTTGGATGATTAAATGAGAACTGATTAGAACCTTATTTCTACAGTTTGTCCCTACAGATGTTACAAGGCTGTTTGTGAAGGGGTAGATGGCAGGAGTTCTGGGCTTACAAAAAGTAGATAAATATTCCTGCCCCATCCACAATAATCCCACAAAGAATGCCAGTTCCACCCATGGTCTGTAAGCTAGCACATATGTCTTTTATATGTATATATATAATATTTTATTCTGTCCCAATTTCATGTAAAAACAATTTTAAACATTTTTTTTAAATTTTGAATTCAAAATTGTCTCTCTCCCCCACCCAGAGATGACGAGCAATTTGATATAGGTTATATATAGCACATTCTTCCTTGTTTTATTTTTCTCTGCAATTGATTGCATTAATTTGCATGGATTAACGGGGACTTAAGATCCAGATTACTAAATCAAATATTTAGATCTGGAAGGGACCTCAGAGTCATCTTCTTTATCATTTTATAGATGAGGAAATTGAGGCAATGAAAAATAAAGGGATTTACCCAAAGACCCTAAGCAATGGAGTCAGAACTAGAATCTAGGTTTCCTGGCACACAAGTCAGAATTCTTTTTCAGGATGTGAAAGAGCTATCAAAGGAACACAACATTAGGGCCTGAGAGTCAGGGAGACACGAGTTGGAATCTGACTTCAGACACTTACTAGCTGTGTGACCTTAGACCAGTCACTTCACCTCAGTTTCCTCATCTGTAAAATGGGTATTATAATAGCACCCACCTCCCAGGGTAGTTGTGAGGATGAAATGAGATAATATTTGTAAAGCCCTTAGCACAGTGCCTGGCATGTGGTAGACACTATGTAACTGTGAGGTATTATAATTATGTGAAAGAGGGAATAGATGTGTTCACTTGGGACCCTAAAGGGAAAACTAAGGCTGTTGGGTAAGAGTTTGGAGGCAGGTGGTATGGCCTAGTGAAAAGAATACTAGGTTTAGCATTGAGGACTTGGGTTTTAAATCCTGGTCCTATACCTGTGGGACATTGGGTTAGTAATTTCTCCTTTCTAGGTGTCCTTTTCTTAGATGTAATGGAAAGGGGTCAGAAAGGATGATTTAGTGAAAACATGTTTCAACTCATTGTCAGGGAAAACTTCCTAACAATTAAATCCATGGTCACAAAAATGGAATGGACTCTACCTGAGGTGGTGGTGAATTCTGTGACATTAGAGGTCTTCAGGGGTGTAATGGGAAGGGCTCTGGATGTGGAGTCAAAAAAGATCTGGGTTTGAATCCCCTCTCTGAACTTAACTATATGATCATGAGCATGTCTCTCAAACTCTCTCTGAGTCCTCGTTTTTTCATTTGTAAAAAATGGAGATGATAGTATTCAGGCTACAGGTCTATTGCAAGGACTGGATGATATAATGTGCGTACAGAGCTATAGAAATGTTAATATATGTAATATGATTATATAACAGAATGTTATGTATGTGACAGGTATTTTATATTCATGATTAATAGTGTCAAGGATGGGACAAAAGAGATTGTAGTAATATTGAGATGACCATCTGTGAGTTCATTCCAACTCTAAAATTGTTTGCATAATTAATATAACTGAGGACAGCTAGGTGGTATCCAATGCTGAGCCTAGAGTCAGGAAGACAGTGCATCTATCCTTGAAATGCATGTTCAATACATTCATTCTCCTTTCTGTTCCTCTTTCCTTGCTTCTGCTGCCTTGAGAGCAGTAAGTGGGATCAAATTTCCTATTTTCTCCCCACTGGGCTAGCCTCCAGCACATTCTCAGTGACTTCTTCTGGGCATATTAGGAGGTAAAATTAATCAGTAAGCATTAATTGAGCTACATTACTATATTCAAGGCTCTGTGATAGGTACTGTAGGGGAGAGCAAAATGGATAGGGCTCAGTCTCCGGTGAAGTAGACGGAACAGTAAGACACAGGTACAATGACAAGTAATTAACCGAACAAGGTAATTTATCCAAATTGCCAAATGAGCCTTGCAGACTGTGAATGCACAGAAATTCAGAAGAGGGAGAGGCAGCCATGGCTGCAGATGAGCATGAGCTGACTCTCATAGGATCACAGGGAGTTGAATTCTTCTAGCCTTCAAGGCTGGCCCATTATGGGGATAAGGAATGCATTCTGAACCACTCCCAAGGTTATAGGCACAAAAATCTTAGTTGTCAGTCTTTTCAGGTAAAAACTTCTCTTTGAAGAGTTCTTCCCTTGAGCCCCTGGCCCTTTCTGAAATGTTACAAAACCTTGAATTGGGGCATAGTATAGCCATCCCAAAAGTGATCCAACATAGCTCTGTTATAGGGGGGAAATAGTAGAGGCCTCAGGCCTTAGCCCTGTTGCTGAAATCTGGAATTTAAGTGTTCCCTAACTGTTTTGGAATATCTTGATAGGATATAAGAGCACTGTACTATAATACCTGCATTTGAATCCTTGATTTGGACATTGACTAGCGAGAAGGACTCTGAGAAGGAAATCGTTTCTTTAAACCTCAGTTTATTCATCTGTGAAATGGGTCTAGTAGTACTTGTACTATTTTTAAAATGTTTTTGGTGTGGAGTTCTTGGAGGGAGCACTTTGTAGACCTTAAAACAACCTATAAATATAATATTCTTCTCACTCAGTGGAACAGATCTGGAATCTGGAGTCAGAGAATCTGGATTCAAGTCCTGGCTTTGTCACTTACTACCTTGCGACCTTGAGCAAATCACTTAACCTCTCTACGTCTTCATTTTTTCAAGTGTAAAACAAGGGGTTTGGGCTAGATGACCTCAAAGATCCCTTCTATTTTTAAATCTAATAGTCTTTTCAGTGCAGAAATGGGGAACCATATGGGTTTAATATTGTATGTTTTACTGGAAGAGGTTGATACATTATTCAGTTTTGCTGATTTTTTTTTCCTATCTTTAATCATTGTTCCAAGGAGATGGCTTATTGAAGAGGAAAAAGGATCTATTCCGTTATGGATGTTGTAAAAATAAAAAAAAAATCAGTTAAAAATAATAAGTTAACAGCATATAAATGAAGCTTCAGTTTGAACTCTATGCCCGTATGCTTTGATCATTCCCCTCTGCCTTTTAACATCTTGAGGAAGTATTATTTTGGGATTCATTCCTTTCAGCTCCTGTCTCTCTGGCACATTAGGGTAAAGCTAGCAGCCCCTCAGCATGTCTCACTCCAAGAGGAAGGCTGCAGCACTGTGCTGTATCTAGAAATGTAACTGCCAGTCAAGTGATAGAGAATCCAGAGAACAAAGGGAAGCTGGCTGAGTATGTTTGAATACACGGAGATACTGGGGACATATGGAGTTGGAGGATAGCAGCACGGAGAGGCAAATGGCTTGAGTATTGAATGCATAGTGCATCCTTGGTGAATTACTTGGGCTCTTTTGTTGGTGGTGGTTTCTTTTACATTTCTGGATCTCCTTTGCCACCTTCTCTTTCTTTCTCCTGTATACTTTCCCCTTATTTTCCTCTCCCTCTTAATCCCCTTAGGTATCATCATGTTTTCTTCACCTTCCTTGAACCCAAAGAAGGCAGGGAATTTGAGTAAGGAATTCAAAGCACAAAGCTAAAACTTTTTTTTTTGTAATGTCCAAGGCATAGTTCTCAATCTTCTATTTTCCTTCTTTTTGCTTATTCAAAACAGTGATATTTTCACAAGTAGCATTTCTAACCTGGGATCTGGGGAGAACTAACCTGGGGTACTTTTTTCTTCAGACTGACACTGAGAAGCATTCCCAAGTGGAGCGGAATTCTCTTTGGTCTGGTGATGATATCAAGAAATCAGACGGGGGATCTGACAGTGGCATAAAGATGGAGCCTGGGTCCAAGTGGCGACGGAACCCCTCCGATGTGTCTGATGAGTCTGACAAGAGCACCTCAGGGCGAAAGAACACAGTTATTTCCCAGACAGGCTCATGGCGGCGGGGCATGTCAGCCCAGGTTGGCATCACCATGCCAAGAACCAAGACTTCTGCCACAGCAGGCACACTGAAGACTCCAGGGACAGGTGAGGAAAATCAAGAAACTGTCCCAGACCAGGATGGTGGGCCTTTGAAATCAAGAATCAGTAACTCTTAAAACAACATCTTTCTAGGTCCTCATGAATTTACATTTTGGGGTTTTTTTTGGGGGGGGGAGAGTATTTTGCAGTTTATATTTTAGTAGTCTTTTAAAAACATGTCTATGAATGAATGAATATGTGTGTATGCATATATACATATATATGCATGTGTATGTGTTTGCACACATACACATTTTTCACCTCAGCCTAGTTGGAATAATTTATTTGTGTTAGCCTATTAAACTATTAAAATATCTAAGTGTTAGAAACATATTGAATTAGTTAAGCTGTGTGCCAAGTAAAGTCTACACTGATTTGTCAAACTCGTTATGCCTGTGAGATTTTATTATGAATGCTTTAGAAAATGTGCAGTAAATAAGCACAGTTTGTTGAAAGAGGTGCAGAAATATCTGGGCAACAATTTAGCTAGCGATGACTGGGTTCAAATCCTGGCTCTACCACTTAATGACTCAATGACCTTAGGCAAGTTACTTAACTTCTCTGGGTCACAGTGTCTTCATCTGTAAAATGGACTGGGTGCATTAAATAACTTCAAAGGTTCTTTTCAACAATAGAATCCTAATGAGGAGAGACATTTGGTTTCCAGATTTCGTTTAAATGCTCAGGTGACTTCTCTTTATGAAATGTGTTTTAAATATTTATGAAAAATAAGTATTTGCTAATAGACATAACGTAATAGGAACAGACAAGATTATTTCCTTTAAAAACTGTTTCTTCTACTTCTCAGGGGGAATTATCTTCCCATGGGAGTATCATCTCTTTGCAAGAAGGTGTTTCGTTTATTGATTGTGTTCCTCTGTGTCTTGACTTTGGTGTCTTACACATTAACTTCTCTCTTAGGAAAAACAGATGATGCAAAGGTATCAGAGAAAGGAAGGCTTTCCCCTAAAACTGCACAGGTGAAACGCTCTCCATCAGATGCAGGTCGAAGCAGTGGCGATGAATCCAAAAAGCCTCTTCCCAATAGCTCCAGGACGGCTACTGCCAATACCAACGCCTTTGGGTTTAAGAAACAGAGTGGCTCCACCATTGGGCTGACCATGATTACAGCCAGTGGAGCCACCATCACCAGTAGATCAGCCACCCTGGGCAAGATTCCAAAGTCGTCTGGGCTGGTGGGAAGGTCCGCCAGTCGAAAGACAAGCATGGACGGGGCCCAGAACCAGGACGATGGCTACCTAGCCCTAAGCACAAGGACAAATCTTCAGTACAGGAGTTTGCCTCGTCCCAGTAAGTCCAGTAGCCGCAATGGAGCTGGGAATAGATCCAGCACCAGTAGCATAGATTCCAATGTGAGCAGCAAATCAGCAGGTCTGCCAGTGCCCAAACTGAGGGAGCCTTCCAAGGCAGCCTTGGGGACCTCTCTGCCAGGACTCATCAATCAGACAGATAAAGAGAAGGGAATCTCCTCTGACAATGAGAGCGTAGCTTCCTGTAACTCAGTTAAAGTGAACCCAGCATCCCAGCCAGCATCCAGTGTGGCCCCAGCCACCCATCCACAAGGAGCCAAGTACCCAGATGTAGCATCTCCCACACTACGAAGGTAAGTTGTATCTTGACTCTCAGTTTCAATGATGCTGAAATGTTTGTTTTGGGCAGTTTGTATTCTGTTTTGTTAGTAACAAGTCAGCTGTTTTCATCTACCTCTGTTTCTCCCTTTTCAACAGGAAGAGCCCTTGGGACATTGTTACTATAAAGCAAAGGAAACATTTAGCTTTAGATCATTTTGGTGCCCTGGACTGCCTATTTAAAAAAAAAGATATTTTCAAATAGGCAAAAGAGGAGGCTTGCCACTCAATAACACCTTGCTGGGTCTACATCAGGATTGGTTGCTGAGTCAAGAACAACCTTTCTTTGATGATTCATAGAAGAGTTTTCTCTGATCCCATAAAATGACCATATTAAAAATAAAACCCAGCTGGTATATTTGATGGAAGTTATGGTTCACTCAGAATTCTTATCAAGATATTACATCAGCAGAGTCAATCCCTCTTTATTTTTTCTACCCTGTACAGTGTTGGTTTTTAAAAGGAAGAGAAGAGACCAATGTGTTGTTTGATTAGAAGGGATTGTGGGGAAGGAACATTATTTCCTTTATGTCTTCCAAAGCCAATTTGCATTCCCATTTCCCACACGAGAGCAGTTTCTCTAAGGAGAGAGATGATCTGATTCCTTTATTTCTATCTGGTCTCTATAAGATGTCACCATTCTAACACTTTGGAGCTAGCACTGGATTGTCTCCTTATTCCTCCCCCCCCCCCCCCCCATCAACATTCTAAGAGCATGTGGGCAGAAGAGTGCCCCAGATTCCAATCTTGCCCCTCATACCTTCTATGCTGTCCAGAGAGGTGAGACCCCCACTGCAGCAAATAAACGCCGAAATTTATTCTTGATGAATAGGAACATTTGAAAGGGCTTCCTAAATACCAATTTCCATGAAAGGTACGATGAAGCAATTCAACACTTACTCTTACTTGCCTAGACTTGATTATTAAAACTTCAACAACTATTTTTTGAGCAGGGGAATCAAAGTTTGTACCCTTTGTTGTTCCAACACACTGCCTGGTAAATGAAACATTTTATTGCTTCTCACTTAATGTATTATATATAATATTCACTTTGTGTCAAAATTTCTTTTAGTAACTACAAAGGCATTTTTCTAGACCCATAGGCTCCTATAATCGTAGACTTCAAAATGCATGCAGCTTCTTAAACATTATACTGAGCACCTTTCAACTAACTCTTGGAAAACTTTACATTTAATATTATTATTTTCCTTTCTCCTAATTGATTAGACCCTTCATTCTTTAGTTGTCAAAAGAACCTGTATACTGCAAGCATTTCTCATTAAACAGCAGTTATTTCATAGCTAAGAAGATAATAAAGCATAATTTTATGGTAAATGAGATGAGTAGGACTGCACTGGATATAAAGATCAAACTCACCTTAAAATCCTGTGGCCGATTTCAGGGAAAAGCAGTGATCTGCTTTTCTTATAGCTTAGTTATTGCTCTCCCTGGAAGATTTTTAAATGCTTAGCTCCTACAAGTTTGATTTTTTCCTCTTACATGCACATGCACACACACACACACACACACACACATTTTTATAGATGAGATACATTTCTTGCATTTATATGATGTGTGCTTTCCTTTGCAGTCAAAGGCAATGAATGCTGTTGACCTACTCTGAGGAGACCATGTTTTTTCTCCCATTTCATTCACCCCACCCCCTCCAAACCCCACCCCCCCCAGGCCTGATAGTACATAATTATGTGATAATTGGACAAGGTTGGACATGTGATCTGTCGGAGAAGGAAACAAACTGATACCTATGTGACTAGTAAGGGCTGTTGTCTACTTCATACTCCCACACTTGTTTGGAGGCTCAGACTATCCATGTTAATGCCAGATGAGTGCTTTCTAGCCACTGGAGAGGCCATAGATGCCACAAAAGCAAACATTTCCATGAAAGATGGGTTTTCCAGGCTCCCAGGTGCAGATGTAGCCTGTTAAGCCAGTGTTTCCAAATTCCAGATACTGTGCATGAAGACTGGGAAAAACAAACTTCATCCAATAACCTAGAAAAACAAAATGGCCATGACAAAATTGTTCAGTTCATCTAGTTAGAATAATTTGTGTAGGTTTAATTCTTCCTACTAGAACATGAGCTCCATGAGGACAACAATATAATCTTCTTTGTATCTTTGTCTCCCCAACATCTACAAAATGCTCTACTGCATTTTCACTGAATTACTGAAAGAATGACAGGATGGGGACCCAGTAATGAAGGGTATTAAATCAAACAGTATCTTCCTCACACCTCCATTCCTTACCTCCTTTAGCTTAGAGCTAGTGTTAAGTCATTTTCATAGCACTTGGACAGTAGACCTGGGAAATACTCAAAAATGTAAAGTTAGTCATTTTGGTAAGATAGAAAGCATCCCCCATTCTGCAGATTCTTGCTCTCTCCTTTTCCCCATCAATCTCTTTGAAAGCTCCTTGCCTTTGGCATTGAGCACTCAATCCCCACAATGCTTTATCTCTTCACAGACTCTTTGGTGGAAAGCCTGCTAAACAAGTATCCATCACCACAGCTGAAAGTATGAAAAATTCAGTGGTCATCTCTAATCCTCATGCTACTATGACCCAGCAAGGCAACTTAGAGTCCCCCTCTGGCAGTGGCATTCTGAGCAGCGGGAGCAGCAGCCCACTGTACAGTAAGAATGCCGACATGAACCAGTCTCCGTTAGCCTCTAGCCCCAGCTCAGCCCACTCTGCTCCTTCCAATAGTCTCACCTGGGGCACCAATGCTAGCAGTTCTTCGGCAGTGAGCAAGGACGGCCTTGGATACCAGTCCATTAGCAGTCTTCATACCAGCTGTGAATCCATTGACATCTCCCTCAGCAGCGGAGGGGGACTGAGTCACAATTCTTCCACTGGCTTGATCTCTTCCAAGGATGACTCCCTCACCCCCTTTATAAGAACCAACAGTGTTAAGACCACTCTGTCAGAAAGGTTAGTGTTTCCATTCTGTTTGATTTGTCACCATAACTTATTTAGAATAACAGCACCTTAAAAACCAAGAAAGTTGTAGCAGGAGTCCCCCAAAATGGATTAGCTTTTAAAAGAAAAATGTGGATCTCTTTCTTTTTTGATCTATTCATACCATTATGATTTACAAATATGACTAAAATCCACACGGATTTCTCACCAGTTTGATATTACACTCAATATGAAAATATACTTTCTGCTGTCCTTTTGACTTTGGTCACCCTCAATGCTCACAGCTGCTGGAAGACTTTGGTTTAATTCCTTCCCTTTGAAATGATATTCACCCTTTGAAATCCTTCTAACAGTCATTTTGTTCTTCTTCCCCCTCCCTGCCTTGGATCAACTTTTTTTCTTCCCTCCCTTTGGTAATTCTGCCTCACAGTAGTTTGTGTATTAAAGAGAACAGTTGTTCTCCTTAATAGGCAATCTTAGAGTAACTGAGGAAGTTTTAGGGTACTTCCCCGGGGTGGCTGAGTGGTTACAGTAGCAAGCAGATAGCAGGGGCCCTACCCGAAGGACTGCCTAGACTAGGAATTTGAAACTTCGAAATCCTGCACTTCAGCCAGGCAGCGTGTTTCATTTTGGTGTTGAATCATGTTGCATTTCTCGAAGTGGGAGGAAAAGAATTAACAGTAGCTTTTAGAAAACTAAATGTTCTGATGACTGTGTTTAACAACTTCCCTGTCTTCAGCATTCTTGGCGCTAATATACCTTCTCTTGTTTTCTGTCTGATTGGACTCATTCCTCTAGCCCTCTCTCTTCCCCTGCTGCTAGCCCTAAGTTCTGCAGAAATACTTTACCCAGGAAACAGGACAGGTAAATGATGTTCCTTTCAGGCAGGCGACCACACAGGGGCTTCAGGTTTTCTGTTCGCTTATCTGAAGTCAGATGTTTGTTGAGGAGAGGCTGCTGGGTGGAGGCCCCCTCCCTTGTGTTTGTGGATTTGGTATCAATTTGTGCTACTTAGACATGCCAATGAGGGTCTACTCCTTTGCTTTTTGAGACCTGGAGGGAAGGTGGCAGGGTTGGGAGACTCCCTTTTGAGTTCAAGAACCCTGCTCTTCTCAAATAGCCCAGGAGAAACTCTCACTTGCATTTCAGCCTTCCTGTGGCATGCTATTTCTCCCTCCCCCCAAGCCTAGCCCACTCCACCTACCCACCTGGCAGACCTCTGTCACCTTTGTCTGTATCTCCCGATGCAGTCCCACAGTTTCTCCTGCTGTAAGTGGGTCACTTTGATTTGGCTTGGCCTGTCTTGGAGGCAGCTTTGTGCTAATGTGCCCATTTTCCTTAATGACAGCAAAATGATAATGATAGAAAATGGCTAAGGCTGAGTTTTTCATGTAGCTTCTCCATGGTCCAGTTTAAGTGGTAGACTTTAAACTTGATATGGGCAGAGATGGACTTTATTTAATAGAATAAGTAAATGATATTCTATTTTTTTTTAATTTTTTTATTTTTTTTAATGTTTAACAATCACTGCCATACAATTGCGATTTATGATATTCTATTTTTAAAAAAACAAACACCACTCCCATTACCCCCTCCCCAATTTGCCACATTCATGAACCAGTGCTTTAAATACTTGCCTTTTGAAAAGAGAAATAATGCCTTGGCTTTATCACCCAGCAAGTTACAGCATGCCTGGAAGAGGTCTGGCTCACAGTTCCTAGATGCTGCAGCAAGGGCTACTGAGGTTGAGACAGATGGAATTCACTTAACTCCAACTGAATTCCAAATATGCAGACTCCTACAAGCTTTTGACCTCTCAAAACTCTACAAGTAGTCCCTTCCCCCCATTTCAATCTCACACACCTCCAGCATCTCCCCTCCTTCCTCTATACCCCGTTTCCCCAGCACTTAAGGAGTAGGCCAAAACTTGGGTGGGCTAGATAGAGGGGAGAATCTGGCATCCCTACTCTTCAGTTAATTTTGGTAATGGTGACTCAGACTAAGGAGCCCTTTTTTCCAAATACATTGGCTTGTGGATCTCCCAAAGCCAACAAACACCCTCGGTTTTGTGTGGAGTGGAGTGCTGGCTTTGGCCCCTGGGTGATGGCATGCTACCTAATGCATGGATAACTAAACAGTCCAGGGATCAGGTCATCTCATGTATGTATATATATGTATGTATGTATTTTTGTACGTACATATTGGTTGCATGCTTGCTTAGATAAAAGATTGTTACTTTTTTCTCTAAAAAATGTGATGTGGGTGTGGATACCATTCTCTTCCTCCTGCTCTTTTAATCGCCCCCCCCCCTTGTGTTTCTCTGAAGTTTTTTTTTTCTTTTAACTCTCCTACAGTGACCCGCACCTTGATAGGAACACTTTGCCTAAAAAAGGACTCAGGTATTGGTGTTTCCTCCTAGAGTACTTGGCTTTTGTGGTGGCTTGGGCACTTGGCTGTGTGTGTCTTTCTCGTGGCCGGCAGCAGGGTGGGGTAGGAGAAGTTCATCTGCTTCAACAGCTGGACTGTTTGGGCCAGGCTCCTCTGACCCTCTTGTCTTCACCTCCCCATCCAGCGGCTTGTTTGCTTGAGCAGGGGCTGGGGCTTTTGCAGACCAAATCCTGAAAAACCAGCACTGGGCAAGAGTGGGGAGCTGTGGCCTGCTGTTTTTGTGGTCAGGTTGATCAGCTCAGACAAATTTGCCATCATAGCACTGCTCATGGAAACTATTTTCCAAGAATAAAGGACATGATTTATAGCATTTTCATTTACTTGCTAGGACAAGGTAAGAAGGGGCAAAAAACAAAACAAACCAAAACACTGGACTATGTTGAAACCTAGATTTGGACTCAGGACTTCTGTTTGAATCCCCCTGGGGCTACTTAAAATCTGTGTGACCATGGATGGGCAAATCATTCAACCTCTGAGTCCAGAATTTCTCCTTTGTAAAATGAGGAAGTTAGACCTTGTGATCCTAAGGTCACTTTCCTGTCTTAGTCTATGAACCTATGGTCTGTGATCTTTTTCCTTTTTCTCTCTCTTTTTTGCCAAATAAAAATGTTGCTAATAAGGGGTACTTTACTGAATCTAGGATATCCTGACTGAAAATTGAGATCAGCTTTTAACATGCCAAAAGCATGTACATCTGTTTCCTGGGGGAAAACTTGGAAAACACCCACCAGAAAGGATTTTCTTTTCTATTCAAACCAAGTGGGTGGTTTTGGCTCATTAGCAAGGCAAGCCCTGGCTAAATGAAATGCTATAAGTCAATCCTGCTTATGCTATGGGGGTCACTTTGCCCACATGAGAGGTTTTTACTTCCTTGCCCTCCTTCCAGGATCCCCATCTCACAGCGGCTGCTACCATTTTTCCTGCTCTCTAAATGCCTTGTTCTTTGTAGCAGGTGGTTCACCCAGCATTGGGTATGAACTGCTTGGTCACACTTGGGACATGGAATGGAATGTTTGGTTGCTGTCATGTGTATGTGTATCTAACAACCTATAATTTTTAAGGCTGAAACATATTGACCTATAAAGTAAGGTAGGTAGCAATACTTCCTTCCCACAGGGGCTTAAAATAGAGCAGATTCTGGGCAAATAGAAGGTGCTAGGAGGAAAAAAAACAAACAAACAGTCTCACATAGCTCATCTTTCCATAATGCTTTAAAGGTTTGCAAAGCGTTTTCTATACCTCACTTTATCTGATCCTCAATGTGACTCTGTGTGAAGTAGATTTTACAATTATCCGTTGTTCAGTTCTGAGGAATTTGTGACTCAGAGACGTTCAGTGACTTCTCCAGTATCCCACAGCTAACAAGTATGTGAGTCTGGACCCAAAACCCAGGTCTGTCTAATTCTCAGTCCAGCCTTCTCTCCAGTAACCCTCACTTCTTATCCTAGAGATCTTAGCAGTGACTGAGCCCCTAAAACCTTTCTTCGTATCTGAGCCTTTGTTGTACCATATTCTGTTCGTGGTATTTATCCACAGACAGTTTGAACATTTAAAAGGGAACCAAAGTTAATCTGAGTTTGACTTTTGATATACTGTTTGTAACCCTGGAGGGAGTTAACCTCTCCAAACAGAAGCATGTTGAAGTAGTCTGTATGTGTAAATTTAAGGGGGGGTGAAATTCCCTTCCATTGAAATTGCAACCCTGCTTCTAATTGATTTTAAACAAATCTGAAATAAGCTATAGCACTCTTTCTGCTAAAATTAAACAAATATTGTCATTGTTTTGGAGGCAGTTTCATATGCAGATGTGAACCTGAAAAGATATGAGTAAATCATATCTTATAAAAAATTCATAGCAAGAATCCTGACTGCATGAAGGAAATGAAGGCAAAGCCTTTGGTAATGTGAATAAGCACACCTCCCTCATGTACATATTTTATAGATTCCTATTTCTGTGTAGTAATATTCATATGGTGAAGCATACCTAGAGTCCAGCAGTACTGGGGCTCTGTAAGCACTTTAAAATGGCTGAAGTAAACCACAAAGTAAGTGAGGGTCTAGATTCTAGAGGCCTTGGGTGTGGCCTTTTGACTGAGTCCAAGTCTTACGGAACAAATCCTTTTATTAAGAGGATTTGTTCTATAAAGTGTGGGTTTAGTCAAAGGGAGGACCTAGAGAGCTACATGTGACCTTGCGGCCACAGCTTCCCCACACCTGGTCTAGAAGGTTTAGAAAACCTTCCAAGGTTTCACCTCTCCCCAAGATTCTCTGATTTAATTGACACTAGTTTGCATTTTCCCCAAACTTTTATATATCTTTGGGTCTTTCAAAGATCCCCATCTGACTTCACAGCTTATATTTCATATATACATATATATATATATTAAAAATGTGCTAGCCTCAGTGTCCCAAAGATCTGGGTTCAGGTCCTATCTCCAACATGTACTAGCTGTGTGACCTTGGGAATTCATTTTAATCTTGTGTTGTTCTAGGCAACTCTATAAAACTATAGGCTATGGAGCAGGGGCCAACCTTCACTAGCAGAGGGAATTCCCTCACCAGAAACCTCCTAATACCAGGTCCAGTCCCTAGCCCTATTTTGTTCACAAATAAATAACCAAAATTTCCCAGTAGCCTAATAATGGATCTTCCCAAGTATTATTTAGTAATTGATCTCAATTCTGGTATAACATGATCAGATGGGAAATTCATTAAAGTGGCTGAGTAACAAAAACTAGAATATTGAGAATTTTCTTTCCATTCAGTTTTTCAAGGGTGTGTGATCATCTTTGGATTTTTATTTTCTTTCTTGAAATTGCCCATCTATTCAGTTCAGTTCCAGTTCTGTGGAGTTAATTTCCTCTGTTACTTTTGTGATTGACCCTAGGATCATTTTTGCCCTTTCAGGTACACCCCCACCTCCCAACTTCGCACTCAAGAAGATGCAAAAGAATGGTTGCGGTCCCACTCTGCAGGAGGCCTGCAGGACACAGCCACCAATTCCCCCTTTTCCTCAGGCTCCAGTGTGACCTCCCCCTCTGGGACCAGGTTTAATTTCTCCCAACTCGGTGAGTTTTTATATAGTCGCTGGCCATGACAATGAGTGCTAATGAATGGAAAGACTGTCTTCTACTTAGAAAGGGCCGTATTGTCATGCACTGGGCATGGTTACTCTTCAGTCATTTGGCTCGCTCCCGACAGTGTGAATTTTATTTCTGGAGTTTGCTAGTTGCTTAAGAGGAGAAGTTCCATCAATGAGCAAGCAGCATCTATAATATTCCAAATTTAAATTTTCTTGATGTGAAGAAGAGATGATCAAAATGGACAGACTCACACTGTCCCTAATCCATGGGAAGTTGCTTCAGTAAACGCTTCCTGAATATTTTGGACATTTATTAAATGCCAACTCTGTGCCAGACACTGTGTTTGTCGGTCTGTGCAATGCCTTTTGATTTGTTTTGTGAAGAAAGATGAAGGATATTATCCTTCAAGAATCGGATCGTCTAGGAAGATATGATATTACCCAGATAATAAACTAAAGAAGGATGTGATAATATCTTCCTGTAAGGAACATATGAGACTTATGAGAGTAGGATTGGGTCATTTTTTATCCTTGTTTCCTTTCTGCCTAGCACAGGGTCCAGAATATAATAATAATGAATATTTGTTGAGTGAGGAACTATAGGAAAAAAATAAACAAGATGCTATGAAAGAAGCATGATAACCAAGCACCTACTATGCTCAAGAAAAAGACACAAGCTTTTATTAGTGCCTACTATGTGCCAGGCACTATAACTAGAACTCTACAAATATTATCTCATTTAATCCTCACAGTAGCCTGGGGGTGGGGGGAGTAGGAGGTATTCTGCTAGGTGAGGAGATAAAAAAATGAAATGGGGATGAAAAGCTGGCACCTGAGTGATGGGAAGAATTAAAATGGTAAAAAGGAAGGGGGCAGAATTTTAAAAGAAACAGAGACAACAAATGGGTCTAAAATAGTTCATTTTAGTTGGAATGTAGGGTGCATGAAGGAGTAGTAGGAGAAAGATAAATTGAGGCTAGAGCACAGTAGGGAAAGGGGAAGGATGTTGAATGCTCCAGTAAGAAGGTTAGACTGTCTTCTAGCAATAGTGCAGAATCATGAAAAGTCTTTGAGCTGGGGAGCGATATTTTATGGTTTTCTTCTGCTTTGGTTACCCATCCTAACATTTAATGTGTCTGGCTTCTTATATGAAATTGAAAATATTGAATTCACTTCAGTAAATGTGAATGGATCACTCACTGGGCAAGTCTGCTACTGTGCTAGAGGCAGGGAAGGATTCAGAAAGTGTTGGGACACAAACTCTGCAGAAGGTCAGTCCTCTTGGAAAATACATGCAACGAATAGAAAATCATGCCAGATCACATACAGTTAAGTGCTATGTGAGATATACTTAAGTGTTAAAATACTTGGAAGAGATTGTATGCACTGAGAGTGGGTTAAGGAGAGGGAACTGAGGAAGGTTTTATGGGAAAGTAGAAGTGCTATGGGACCTAGAGTGATAAGATTTGGTTAGGTAATAGAAGGACTGCCTTCTCAGTTCATTTTCCAGGCAGAATTTAAAAAGTAATGCAAAGGATATATTTAATATGGTTAAATATGGTATGAATGGAAGTTAGTACTTTTTAATTAGTGTATATCTCCTGAAAAACAAATGAGCCTCTTGGAATAAGGGAATGTTCTGCGTTTCTCCATAAAGGCTGATGACAGTTAATGAAATTGGGTCACATCCAGTTCTTTAAAACCATTCTGAATACTTTTCCTGTATAAGACGGTGGGATCGTAGCCTTTGTCAGCTCTACTCTTTTGAGTTAAGGGGTCTCATTGCCACAAAAGACCTCAGCAGTTCCTGGCCGTTTCAAAGCTGGATTTGATTATTTGAGGCTTTGGGCTTTAGAAGGAACTGAAACGGTAATTCATTAGCACATGCCTGGATGGAGACCCTGGCATGTCCAAACTTGTTAATTAGAAAGCAAAGACCCAGAACCTTGCTCTGAGACTGACTTTCCTTTCTTTATTTTTTTGCCCCGTGTAAGTTACCTTTTAGGAAGTGAAGGGGAATTGTGTGATGAAAAAGTTGGCCAGGAATAAATAGGTAGTTAATGATTAGCAAACAGTCTACCCTTTGTCAGTGATGAAGTAGTGAAAGGAGATGTGAATTTTCTATTTAGCATATACGCTTCTTTTATTTTAGCGAGTCCCACCACGGCCACCCAGATGAGCTTGTCCAACCCGACCATGCTGAGGACCCACAGCCTCTCCAATGCAGACGGACCTTATGATCCCTATACTGACACCCGCTTCCGGAATAGCTCCATGTCCTTGGATGAGAAGAGCAGGACCATGAGCCGCTCAGGCTCCTTCCGAGATGGCTTTGAAGAAGGTAGGCAAGGAATTTTGGGTTCCTTGAATGCATGTGAGTGCGTAACAAATAATCCATGGGTGCTTTCATTAGTGCAGTTTGTCTCTGCTGAGCAGGGCACCAAGAGACAGACCAGCCTCATCTAGACTGAGTTGTGTTTTGTTTTTCATTTGTGAACTCCTTAGGTTCTTGCTATCTTTTTTCCTTAACCTAGAGATCAGTCCTGAGAAGCAGTGGTCTTCAGAGTCTTAGAGGTATAGTCCCATATAGATGGGCCAAATTTTGAACACTGAAACTGAATAGACCTGCCTTTGTAAAGTAGATGAGTTGGGAGAGGCTTAGGTATGGACACAGAGGATCCCAGGCAGATATTTGGGCTGCTAAGAAAGTATAGCATCAATCAATCACCAAGCATTGATCAAACACTCACCCTGTGCCAGGCACTGAGATGTGGCAAGGCAGGAATCCAGGGTACAGTGGTATACATTAGGGCAGTAGTGCTCACCAGTTGACTAATTATTCAAGTAGTCAATGTCAGGAAGCTTTGGCAGCAAGAAGTAAAGACCCATCATAGGGACTGGGATGCAGGGCAGGGCTTGACTCCTGTCTTTTAGAGGGCAACTGAGAATAAAGCAGACCCTCTAGTGCCAGAGGAGTATGAGGTATGAGCAAGATAGGAAGAGGTGGTTTTAGATATATGGTCTAAACCCTGCTACTGGGTCATGAGGTGAGACTTTGGTTATAAATGGGCAAAGCAAGAGCCCAGATTCTAGAACTAAGATATATAGTCAGAATGGAACCAGCAACTAAGCCATGGATTTGGGAGTCATCCTTAGCCCAGTGACCTCATTCTTCCCAATGCCTAGGACAGGGCCACACCTAAAGCTAGGGTTCATTACACTAGATTAAGAGGTTGGAAAATATAAAGAAAGGATAGTCACTACAGAGTTGGAAGAAACCTTGGGAGGTTATAATGAGTCTCTGGCTTAAAGTACCCCTTGTGGATGACTTGTAACAGACTCCACAATGCTGACCCCAAGACCCAGCTAGGCCTCCTTGGGGTACAGTGTTCAACACTAGGCCCCACCCTCCTGACTCCTGTCTGAAACAACACGACATTCTGATCCAGGTTGAGCCTTACCATAATAGAAGAGAAAGTTAGATGAAGAATCTACTTCTTTCCCATCTCCTCCTGTGACCCATAAGTTGGCACAGCTGACTTGCATCCTATGGAGCAGAGATTCTTAACTTGTTTTGTGTCATGGATACCTTGGGCCATCTGGGAAAGCCTATGAACCCTTTCTCAAAATAATCTTTTTTAAACAACTTAAGGAAATGTCACACTTTAGTTAGAGACTAGTGAAAATAAAAATATAATTTTGTTTTCCTATTCAAGTTCATGAACTCCCTGAAATCTTTCCATATGTCCCCAAAGGCAAAGGTATAGACCTTCCGTAAAGCATCACTGCTATAGAGGAAAGTCAGCATGCTCTTCTAGAAACTTACTAAAGACAGAGAGGATCCATGTTACAAGCCTCTCTTTGTATCTTCGCACCTCTTCATCTGGGATAATAAATCCTAGATTTAGGCTTGGCCCTACCCTATCACTGGGAAGAATGAGACCCTGGGCTAAGGAGATGACCCCAACATCCATGGCAGCAGCCTTTCCATGTTCCCCTAATTGACAGATGTGATGTGCCACAGAGAAGAACAGGCAGTAGGGTGGTGTATGTGTTTTGGTCATGTACACAGCAGTTCAATAATTCCAATAACTGGTGCTCTCTAAATTCTACTATTGAGATTCTATAGAAGGAAATGTGAAATAGACAAAGCACAAGGTCTTCCCTTGCTAATCCCAGCTTTGGAGAAAACAAACAGTCAACACCTCCTGGGTGTTAAAAAAAAAAAAAAAAGGACCATTTCATAGTATCCTCAGATCTGGAGAATAAATGAGAAAAACAAGATATTAGATATTTCCAAACCTTCTTTTTAAGAGACGATTTAAAGAGTTTAGTTACAGAGGAATTGTTGCCCTTTATTTTTAATTTTCTAACAACTAAATGGTCCAATGAATAGTCTGTGGATCATTTGCATCTAGTAAGTAGGCAGGAGTCTGGAAATCCATATAGTGGAGCCTGCAGGGATGAAGAAGGCTCTGGAAAGGTGGATGTGAAGTTGCTGAGAGTGATTTGTTACTTTTGAGAGCAGGAAATTTGGTTGTATATCCTTTTAGAGTTGTAATATTTCAAGTTTTTTGTGTTGTAAGTTGAGTTGACATTTTGCTTGGATTTTCTAAATAAGCATTTCGGCAGTGCGCTATAATTATTAGTCATTGAAATGACTAGCTCATGTATCTGACCATGGAGTTCATAACACTATCCTCTCAATCCATTGTTGTCGCATATTGCTGAATGAACCATGTTCACGACTGAAACTTGTCTAAACAAGTAAGATCTGGCTCACAAAGGCCCAACTTCATTGCTTTATCATCAGATAACTTTCATTTATCCAATCTAGAATCAAGCTGCCTTAAGCAGGCACAACTGTGGAATATCTTAGATGTCAAAATGACTGATTAAAAGCTCTTGCTAACTCTGCTACAAGCAATGTCTAGACTATTATAAACGTTAATCGTTCACACAGAGTTAAAACAGAAGTATAGACAGAAAAGTCTTAAGAGTTGGTGCTCTGTGAACATGTAACATTCAGATCTCTTGGGGTCTGTGGGTACAGATGGATTTTATTTCATCCAGCAGGAGATATTATGTTATGAAGACAAAGTAGGTTTCTCCTATTGAATGCAGTTTGGTTGGAATGTGGGAAGAATTAGTTTCTTTTCTTCTCTTCCTAGAAACTGTAATCCCTCTACCAACCTAACCCCCGCCACTGGGGTGAATGGATAAATTTGAACAAATCACATGCTGTACTCAGATAAAATGTATAAACTGTATTAACTCCATTCAATATGTTATAGGTAGTCATCAGAAGCAGAAATTTCAGGGGAATTAGAAACTCAAACTGAAAACTTAGTTTTTGCTATTGGCACACATCTGTAGGGTTTTATTGTATTTAATTAGTATTCTGACTTGACACCCAGGCGTGGTCCAAGAACAGCCTTTTAAAATTACCCATGGTACGTTAAATTTCTTGATATTTTATGCAGTCTTTAAAAAGGATCATTTGTGGAGGTACTAATGGGACACCAAGTGGATGTTTAAAAGAGGTCTGCTTTTTTAATTCAAATTTTTGTGACCAACTTTTAGAATCGGCATAAGCTAAAAACGAACAAAAAAGCTAACATTTATATTGTACCTACAGTGTGTTAAGTGTGCTAGGACTTTATGCTATGTGTATGCATACAATGTGCTAGACACTTTATAAATATTATTTCATAAGATCCTCAAAACAACCCTGGGAGGTAGGAACTATTATTATGTTACAGTTGGGGAAACTGAGGCAAACAGACGTTAAATGACTTGCCCATGATCACTCAGCTAGTAAATGTTTAAGGTTGGGTTTGAACCATGTCTTTGTGACTTAAGAGCTCAGCACCCAATCCACTATGCCATGCACAGCTGCCCCAAAATCTGTTAGCACTTGCTACATAGGAGCCCTCCTTCTTTCTCTATCTATCTCTGTCTCCTTCTCTAACTTAGAATGGGAAACGCTGGTTATATCATCAAGTTGATTTCCCTATTGTGACAGGATAAAGGCTCCAAGAGGAAGACACAACACTGGGTCTTAACCAAAAGGCCAGAGAGGCAGTGGTAATCCCCTTGGCACGTGTGATATCTTAGACCCAGTGAGGAGTTGGGAGGTTGAGGATTACAGCTTCCCATGTGCGAAGTCAGAAGCATTTTATTGCTTCATTGACTGGAATATACCCAATTATTCCATTCAGTCTAATTCCAACCACAGTGGAGTGAATGTTTCTTCTGGCTTGGGCCTGCATGCTGATTTCATTCAATGACTTGAATCCTACGCCCCCCCCCCCCTTTTCTGTCAGCATTAGGGCTTTGGAAACCTGCTCAAAAAATACATTGAAAGTCATGAAAACTGGTAGCTAGAAAATGAGACGTATTAGTCAATCAACAAGCATTTCTTAGATGTTCTGACTTTAGATATTGAGGATATGAAGATAAAAGTGAGAACACAGTCCCTGCCCTCAGGGAGCTTATATTTGACATCACAGATTCTTAAATTTTTTGTAGAATAGATTGCTTTGACAGTCTGATGCAGCCTAGGTACCCCTTCTAAGAATAATGTTTTTAAATGATTAGAATAATATCCATAAGATTCTAAAGGAATACATTCATCAAAACATTTTTTAATAATTTATGGACTGACGGTATGTTCTCAGGTAAGCGAGGAAAGGAATTACCCGAACTATATATATGATGTTGAAAAGGTGGGTGCAGTCAAACAAAGCCTCTTGAACAAGATGTTGACTGAGATAGAGGTTTCAAGATAGCATGATAAGGAAGGAGAGTTTGCCTAAGAGATGGAATATCTTCTATATGGAACAGCAACTAGGACAATATGTTTAGAGTCTGGATTGTTAGAGGTGAAATAATGTGAAATTATCCTAGAAAGATAGGCCAGAGCCAGATGGAAAAGAACATTAAATGTCAAACATAGCTATTTATGGTTTCTCCTAAAGGCACAGGGGAACCACTGAACCTTCAGAGCAGTAAGTGACCTAGTCACCCCTGCCCTTTATATCGGTAAGGTAGCTTGTATTCATTATGGATTGGAGAAGAAAAAGACTGGAGGCCAAAGGAAAAATTAAGAAGCTGTTGCAATAGTCCAGAGGAGAGGAGATGGGAAGTGGGACTGGGGGTGAGGGAATGGGGAAGAGATGTGGTGGCAATGGAGAGAAAGGGTCATGAGTGAAAGATGTTAAAGTCTCAAAAACAGGACAGTTATTAGATTTCCTAATAGCTAGCCCCTGATATCAAGGGGAAGTCATATTGTCTTTTTAAAAATCTTTTTTTTGGTGTGTGTATTATGAAAGGCATTTTGCTGATTCCAATGTAGCTATACCACATAAAAGGTTAACCTGGCTCTCTGTCTGAAAAAGGATAAGTTTTAACACTTCAGAGCAGGCCTAATTGACTTTTATTTTTCAGCTTCTTTGGCCTGCAGTCATATGATTGCTATTTATGAATCAAGAAGACTTAAATATAGAGAAATATTATAATGACATTGGTGAGAACCCTACTTGCCATATGGGTTGTTCTGGTGCCCAGTAGTATTAAGTATTCGTAGAAAATGCCCCCAAGGCAACAGCACCAGTAGCAAGTTAAACATTTAATGAGAAAGTGATAGCAATTTGGAAGAAGAAACTTCAGTCTGAGTAATCCAAAAATGCCATCTTAGTTATTTTCATATTTTATTGTGACACCATCAAAGACAGTATGCTTGTTCTAAGGGCCTTCTTGTCCAGAAATATTTCCCCCAATGATTTGACTTAGTACCTGAAAGACTGGCCATTTGCCCCTCCTTTAACTTCAGGCAGTGAAGGGCCCTGCTAAGATGGGTTTACAGAGGCATAGGGTTGCCTTTCTGGGAAGGTCAGAATGGTAGGGTCCCATGTTGGGTCAGTGGTCAGCCTATGAACAGTCTGAGGGCTCCAGGTCCCTAAGAAAGGCTCCCCACAAGAGAAGAAGATTGCCTAAAGCGGTCTTCCTCTTATTTATAATCTTCCTCAGATTATTGTGCTTTCCCCATACTTCATAACATGTCTACAGAAAAGGGCCTTTGTTTCATAGGACTGTAGAATCTTTGAGCTGAAAGTGGCCTCCATTTGATATAAAGACCCCTCTCTACAACATCCCTGCTGAGTGGCCCTCCTATATAGGCCTTATATTCAGTTTAACAAATCTGACTAGTATTTATTAAGTATCCAGTTTGTGCAAGGCACTGAATGGTGCACTCAAGGTACAAAGGCAAAAACCAGACAATTGCTTCTTAAGGAGGCTACAACATGTATAGAAATTAGTATTGTACAAGGAAACTTGAGGAGAGAGAGAGCATTACCTACTATGGTGAAAGAGGAATAAGGGAAGATTTCATGGCACCAGGATTGATCCATGAAGAAAGTCAAAGATTCCGAGACATGGAGATGAACAGAAAATGTTTCTGACGTGGAGTCAGGAGAGAGATTGATAGGTAAAAGAAGCAATGAAAGTTTGATTAGAAGTTTGGAACAGCCACTGAGAGGAGTGCAATAGAGGATCAGTTAGAGATTTGCAAGTCAGATAAAGATTTGCCGTGCTGGGGAGGCAGGCTTATATAGTGGAATAAACATTGGCTTTGAGACCAGAAGACTTCTGACATTTACCACCTTTGTGACTCTGGGTAAATCACTTAACCTCCCTGGATCTTAATTTCCTCATCTAAAATGTATAATGCTAACTGATTCTTCTCATTTTCCCTGACTTGGGAAAACAGCAGGGGAGTTGGTGTACACCTCAATCTCCAATGTCCCTCCTTTAGCCATCAGTGACCACCACGCTCTACCCTACATTAGAGAAACTGAACAAACCATAAATGAGTCCCTAAAAAAATAGGGTACCTAGACACAATCAGAACTGAAAAGAAGGTAGATGGAAGGAACAAATTAGATTGGGAGGATATAAACAGGTAGGACAAGGACTCAGGGGAGTCAGGAGTGTGGGACAATATAAAGTTGAACTGATCAGATAGGAGAAAGACCAGAAAAAGTAAGGCCAGAGCAGTGAAGATAGATAGGGAGAACAGGGATGAAATAATATTCTGGAGGTCATAGTATGGATGAAAAATAAGTTTAGGAGAAACAAGAGCGAGGAAGAGGGGAGGAGAGGTGGGAAGACAGGAAACTGATTAAAATCTGGTTTTTCTAAGTGAAACTATGGATGTGCCCCATTACATGGTGATTAGTTGTCTTCCATTCTCAAAGAAGATGAAAATGACATCACTATGCTACAGTCAAGTTACATTGTATCCAATTGGGGCTGATCAGGCCAACATGAGCATGGAATGTTCTGCTACAGGTCAGGCACAAATACTTCATGTGATCTGAAGCAAGGTGGGACTGTTTCTATGAATGGTTGAACCATGGTGAAATTGTAGGGCATAGGAATTGAGGAAGCTGATGAACTAAAAATCTAGCACGTAAGGGTGTATGTGTATATATATGTATTGTGTACATATGTGTATATGTATATATCATGTATAAGTGTCATATGTCTTATATATGTCTTCAAGTATGAGGGCAAACTTTAGGTTGAAGACGCTGAGTCGGGTACTGAACTCCTTGAGAAAGGAGGGAGAATAGTTTAGGGGGTAGCAGGTGACAGCAATAAGAATATGGAACAGATGACAAAGAGGGATGTAGTAAACTTCAAAGAGAAAGAGTTGCTGAGTGTTGGTGGCTGAAAGAGAGTCTGGAAGGGACAGCAGAGACTGAGGTGTAGATCAACTCCTCTTCTTGCTTTGGGAACATGAGAAGAAGCAAGCAGTGTTGAAGAAGGTCGCTAGTGATGCCGTGTCTTCTGGAGAGGATCAGGTTTCCATGAGAACAAGAAATCTAGGATATGTGAGAAAAGGAGGGATTAAGGAGAGAAGGAAGGTATTTTTTTAAAATAGTCTAGTTCTAGAGAGCACAGGTGAAAGAGACAGCAAAGGGGGAAAGAGAATGGGGAAATGGTAGGACTGACTGGGATAGTGACAGGAGTAGGAGAAGAAGTATGGCAGAGATGATGACTTTTGCCCCAGAAGAGCTGCTATACTAGAATAGCTGCTCTAATAACATTAATAATTATTGTTGTAGCTTATAGGTGGTTTCCTGCTTAATGTCTATCTGAAGAGTAGCTCTGGAAGGTCCTAATTGATGCCTTAGAAATGGCATTTAAGCAATTAAAAGATTTGCTTTTTGGGAGAATTGTTCATTTAATCATTGGCATATAGATGATTTTGCTGCGTTTCAGAAACCATCCAAACCTCTCCCAGGTATTTCTGATAGCAATTGATGGTGTGAACAGGAAACTTCTGTCTGCTAACTCCAATCACCCTGTTTTCCAAGAGGACTAGGGTCACACCCCATCAATGGCATCATCTTCTCAAAGCTCTCTGGCCCTTGTGTCCTACCAAACATTCCCTAGTGTGGCTAGTACGTGTTTTATTTTTGAAAAGTAAACTTTAGAGAGACACCATCAAGAATGTAATTAGGATTTCTTAAAATAAGGAGCAGTTAGAACACCTGAGCATGAAGAATTAGCACATTTTTACATCACATTTGAAATAACAAATGAATGTGTCTTGGGTGGTGAGAAAACACATTCCTTGAGCGGTGCTCATCAGTAAGAGAACTACTCGTCTCCTTGGGTACCTGATAAAAATAGAATAAAGAAGCAGCATTTTTTGAAGGATGTATTTCTAGGCAGATTTTCATTTACTTGATTTTTCTTGGAAGAAGTCGCTATTGAATATGATCTTTGTAATTTTCACTATAATCTGCCATCCCCCCATGTAAAAATAGTAGCTATTTATAATTCCCTTCATTATTTCTGTTTGTCTCACCTCCTACAATTAATATGAATAGGATAATGAATCATGATGAAATACAGCTGTTTTATATTTTCAAAGAGAGGCTTGTAGCTTCCTGCAGTGTATTGCCCATGATTTATCTCTTTGGTCGTATACCCTGTGGTTATGCAATTAGCTTGTTATTTTTATTTTCAGTTCATGGATCTTCCCTCTCCTTGGTTTCCAGTACATCATCCATTTATTCCACAGTAAGTATTAACACGTTTAGATTTACTCCTGATAGTTTGTACTTAGGTATTCTGATCACTTCAGCAGTTTTTTGTTTGCTTATCTTTTTGGTCTGGAACTGGGATTTCATAGGTTTAGGGAAGTTCTGGGGAAAAACAAAAAACAAAAAACTTCTACCAATGTAGAAACTGTAACTGATAGTCTTAGAGAGTTGCCTGAGACACAAAGAAGCTGAGACTTGCCCAAGCTTACACAGCCAGGATATGTGGGACTTGAACCCAGGTTTTTCCAATCCCAAAGCTAGCTCTCTATCTACTACACCATTCTGTATCTCTTTGCCATTTATGTCCAGGAAAAAAAACATAAATGACCCTTGGTAAACAATACTCTTCAAGGTCAACACAATAAGTCTGCATCCTAAATTCTCATCAGGGTCAACGTGTTCTCGTATACAAGGTTGAGAACTCATACTCTAGGGCTTATAATGTAGCAGGAGAATGAGATGTAAAGTTTGAATACAATTTCGTGCATAGGAGAGTAGCAAGAGATTGCCTATAGATGTCAGGGAGTAGTGATCAGGTAACAGTTATTGTACAGCATGGTTACCTGAACAGCTTATCTAATGTCAGAACATGAGCTCAAGGCAGCCATCACTATTAATGAAAGAAGCTTATTGTCATGGCATGATCACAAGACTAGCATTGAATCTCCAGAGTAAGGAGACCTGGGTTCTAATGCTGGATCTATTTCTAACTAATGGCCTTAGACAAGTAACACAGGATATAACCTTATTAAAAACTCCTAAGATATGGTCTTGACAGCCAACAGTGACACTGACTTGCAGATAGAAATATTTGGAATTGGAGCTAGCCCTGTTGGGGTGATGGTGGTCCGCTCTGATCCCATGCACACCTATCTTAACGATTTTTGTTTTTCTTACAGCCAGAAGAAAAGTGCCAGTCAGAGGTAAGCAGCAGTTCCTTGACTTGATATCCCTTTTAAATCTTAATGTGTTATATCCTTCTGGATCTGAGTATCTGGTCCTCAAATAAGTAACCCTCTAAAATTTGATGTTTAGATTCGAAAGCTACGGAGGGAGTTGGATGCATCCCAGGAGAAGGTTTCAGCCTTGACTACTCAACTGACTGCTAATGTAAGTACTAAGAATTAAATGCTTGCAAATGTTGCCCATTATTCTGTCTAGTAAAGATTGAGATTTTGACTTAAATTTAGCAATCCCAAGTCAAAACCCAAGATTGACTCTTTAAAAAGTTTTCCTTTGTTAATAATAGGCCTGACTAAATATTCCAATGGATCCATACCCCTATCTATTGATATGGATATTTCTTCCAGGGGTGCTAATTCATAGCTACTTATCCTATGTAACATTTGTCCATGTTCTCCTATACATTTGCCCCAGGGGTTGTACCTGCCTCCTCCACCCCACCCCACACCCCCCCCCCAAAGTGCTGACTGTCTTTCTCACTTTCTCTTGGAGTCAAGATGTTATTTGATTAGATAAAATAATAACTGTCACTTATATGCTACTTTTTGTTTTGCAAAGTGGTGTATCTCATTTGAACCTCAGAAGTCCTATGAAGTAAGAAATAGAGATTTTATTCCATTTTTATAGATGAGAAAACTGAGGCACAGAGACAGTGTAGGGACTTGCCCTTGATAGTGGTTGGCAGAACCAGGATTTGAGCCCAGATTTTTTGATTCCAAAATTACACTGTATCAGTCTTGGTGAGTTATTTTACTGCCATTCTGTTAGCCAAAAGTCTATAATAATAATGATATTAACCAGCACTCAGATAACACTTCAAGGTAAGGAAAGCACTTTACATATGCATGTATTATATCACCAGATATTCACAACAACCTTTTAAGCAAAGTGCTATTATTATTAACAGATGAGGTAGAATGACTTGCCTAGAGTCACACAGGTAAGAAGTGTCTGAGGCCAAATTTGAACTCAGGTCCTTCTGACTCCAAGTCTCATGTGCTGTCCACTGTATCACCTTCCTGCCTTTGTAAAACAAAGAATTTCTGCTATATGAAAGTTAATGCTAATAGTTATAATATAAGTTTTCTTTTTAGCATAAAGCTCGTTCTCTTCATCTCTATTAAAGTCCTACTCTGACGCTTCATCACAGGATGAAGGCGAATTTTGCTTCCCTGTAGCTTTTCAAGTGGTATCCAAGTCTGGCAAGTCTTACCGAGAGAAAGGGGCTTTTAATTATGGTCCTAGCAGCAAATTCTGTGTCTCTCATCCCAAGAGCAGCAAAGCTGGTTCAGAGAGGCTCAACTAAAGGAGGCTGGCCACCAAGTGATGGTTTGTTTTTTTTGGCCATAGTGACTCATATGGTTCTTGCTAAAGGAGAAAGCGAGCTGTCATTTACATTAGAGGAAGGGATACCCACAGTGATGAGGACACAGCCCCTTCAAGGAGTGAGGTATTCAAGTGCACCAAATATGAAAACATGGGGGGGTGGCAACATGGTTCAGTCAGAGGACCTATGTTCCGATGCCATCTCTGACCCTTACCATCTTTGTGATCTTGGGCAAGTCCCTTAAAAATTCTGGGCCTCAGTAGTCTCATCTTTAAAATGGATTAATTGGACTCTGTGGCCTCTGAGGTCCCTTCTGGCTCAGATTACTGATTCTGGCTCAGTTACTAAAACTAAAATAAGAATTCCTTAAATATTAGATACAAGTAGGTTTTTTGTTTTCATTTGTTTTCTTCCCAATTAAATGGTCTTAAATGTTTTTTTATACCTCTAATTATGGAAGATGGTCCAGTTTTAATATCATTCCAATTCAGACCAACTTTTTATTGGTTAAAAATGCAAATATGTGAAGGTCTGCCTTAATGTATGCATTGTCAACCCTGGGGTTAGTATGAAATAGATTCTTCCCCTCTAATTGTGGAGACTGATACTTGGAACCCAGAACAAAGAAACAAGATCAATGAAATACTTATTAATACTGCTATGTGCCAGGCACTTTGTGGGGACAGAGATAGAAATACAATAAATGGAACAGTCCTCACTGACAAGAAGCTTGCATTCTAATGGAGGAGACAAATACGTGCGTATAGGTACGTGTCTACATATCTCAATCTTCACTCTGAGTCTTTTGGAATTGTTATTGATCATTGTGTTAACCAGGGTTCCTAAGTCTTTGAAAGTTGTTTTTCTTTATAATATTATCTCCTTGATTGTTTCTTGCAGTAAAATAGTAATTTGTTCAGCGGTTCCATTCCCCAATTGATGGATGTCCCCTCAATTTCTCATTTTTTACCACCATAAAAAGAGCCACTATGTACTTGCGGTCGTTTTCCCCTTTGATCTCTTTGGAGTTTAGACCTAGTCGCAGTATGGCCAGGTTAAAGGGTAATGCACAGTTTATGAGCTGGGAGGCGTAGTTCCAAATTGTTTCACAGAAATAACTAGGCCAGTTCCATCAATAAATACTTCACTTAATGGTGAAACTTTAAAGATCACTGAGCAAAGTTTTGTTTTTCTTGGTCTTGCATTTGAACAGAAGTCTAATATGCTCTTAAAACATGAATGGTAGACCTTTTGGTAGAAGAGAGCCTTTCCCACAGATTTTGCTCAGTTAACTCAATTGTTGTATGATCAACAAATGATAAACACAATAGGATCTTAGTGTGTACCTATATCAGTCAGTTACATAATTACAAACATGTCATCTGTGGAGTGTTGTCCACATAGAGCTTGACTTCCTCTTCCTCATGTTTTCATCAAGAACATGAATGTAGACCATTCTCATAAAGATGGTAGAGTTGAAAAAGTGGACATGGTAAGTCAGTAAAGGCTGGTGTCTTCTTGATTGCCTTAATTCATTCACCCAACAAGCATTTATTAAACGCCAACTATGTGACAGGTAGGCACAGAGGATACAGTGCCCCTACACTTTAGGTGCTCGGATTTCACAGAGGGTTGAAGGAGAGGCATCAACTCAAATACAGACATTTAGAGATATGTTGAAAGTAATTCCCAAAAGGGACAGTAATAGAAACTGGGGATAATCAGAATAGCATATTCCTTTTTTGATATTTAAAATCTGTTCCATAGTTCCTTTATTTTTTATTTAATTTTGTCAATGAACAAAAACCTATTTTCTCTCCCTTTCATATCTACTCCCCAGTGAAACAAAAAACAAAAACCTTGTAACAAGTACAGTCAAGCAAAATAAATTCCAATGTTGGCCATGTCCAAAGAACATATGGCTCTTTCTACACTCTGGTCCATCACCTCTCTTTTTGGATATAGGAAGCATGCTTCATCATCACTCTATGACTGGTTACTACGCTGAGCAAAGTTCTAAATCCTTTCAAAATTATTTCTCTTTACGATGTTATTTTATAAATTGCTCCCGTTCTCCGTACTTCTCTTTGTATCCATTCATACAAGTTTTCCCAGATTTCTCTAAAAGGCCCCCTTTTGTCATTTCCAATGGCAGAATTGTATTCCTTCTCAGTCATATACCACAATATGTTTAGTCATTCCCCACCTGATAAGCATATGCTTGATCTCCAGTTCTTGGCTGCCATAAAAAGAGTTCCTATAAATATCTTTTACTCTTACTCTTACTTTGATCTCTTTGGGGTATAGATCTAGTAATAATATCATTGAATCAAAGGGTATGCACAGCTTAGTAACTTTGGGGCATAACTCCAGATTGTCCATAATAGCTGGACCAATTTACAAATTCAACAATACCTAAAGTGCCTTTAAAATTGTGTTACCTATGGCCCATATTCCTCATGTATGTATTTGCACAGGTCCAATCATTCTCAATATAATGCTTAACTGCCATTTTTACTTCATCATATAAGATACTGAGGTTGTGGTGTACAAATGTGGTGGTTTAATTGTAATCAACGTTGAGACCAGGTCACTGTCATTTCTAATCTGTTTTATTTTGAACTTTTTTTGTGGTCTTTTAAATTTCAACTATAAATAGTCTGGTGGAGATGTGGTCCAACTATTCTCATGCCAAGAATTATACAAGCTCATTTTCCTCCTCAACAGCTTTTTCCTCTTTTGTGAGGAAGTATAACTCAGTCTAGTGCCATCCTCTTCCATAACTATTTACAAATGATCCTTCACTTTAAATTAGTGTTGCCTTGGCTCCCACGTCTCTAGTTGGCAAAGAGATCAACCATGTCCCAGTTAAGGTGATTTCTGGCTCTCTTGATCTTTTCATTTGGCAAGTGTTGTTCATTTATATTTCTCTAAGGAAAAAAATTATAATCAGAGTCAGTGTCTTTACTTTTATCCATTTCCCATACTTTAGAATGAACAGTTTGTTTAAATAAGACATATTGGAGCTATTACAATTGAATGCAGTTTTTTTCCTCTGTCTTTCTTCTTTTAATTTGGAATTGATTTTGATCTTTGCTCCAACTAGCTGATGGTCTGATTAGACTCAGCTATTTCTGAAATGACCCCCACATCAGCTAATGGTTAATTCCTGTCTAACAAGTTATTTATTCGGTCTTGTTTTTGTGATATAAGCACCAAAACAATGTCTAACCTTCTGATTCTCATCTTGGAAGAATATTCATGGTACATAGGCATAAAACTCCTGAGTAGACTTTAGATATTTGATCTCTGTGACTTCTTTTTTAAAATTATTATTATTATTTTGTCTAGTCTTTGGCTATTCAAAGATAAAGCTTTTATTAATGTGCTTTAGAGCATATACAGTGGTAGCTTATTTTGTCCTCATTTTTTTTTCCTGTAGAGCTCAGTTAGAAAAGACCCTGGGATAAGGTGCTATGTCTGTGATCCTTCTTCTTATTCTGAAAGTACAATGCCAATGGATAGAAAGCTGGTCTATGAGCCTGGAAGAACAAGGTCCAGGTCCCACATACTGATATTATAAGACCCTGGGAAAATCACTTTAACCCCTCTAGGCAGCATTTAAATAATAATAACAACATTACTAGAAGCAAACATTTATATATCACTTCAAGCTTTAAATGGGTTTTGTCCTAGCTGCCCATAATTTCTTAAAATATTTTTACTTAAAATCTTGAGTTCCAGATTCTATCCTTTCCTGTCTCCCATTCCTCCCCCTTACCTGAGACAGAAAGCAGTCAGATATAGGTTATACTTGTGCAATTATGTAGAACATTTCCATATTAGTCATTTTGTACAAGAAGACTAACTTCTTGGTCATAAATTAATATTAAATTTCCAAAATAGTTTTCATTGTCCTCCCTTTGGTCACTTTCACATTAAAATCAAGACAATTAATTAATTACAATCAAGATGGTAAAACCTAAAATGAGAAAGATCTGAGTTCAAATCCTGCCTTAGACACTTAGTAGCTAAGTGACTTTAAGAAAGTCATTTAACCTCTCTCCACCTCAGTTTTCTCACCTGTAAGTGGCAATGGTAATAACACTCACCTCCCAGAACTGTAAAGTACTTATAAATGGTGGTGATGATGATGATGAGAGTTAATATTAAATTTTAATATTAGGTTAATATTAAGCATTAGGATATAATAAAGGTTAATATTAACTTAATATTAAGTATTGAGATATAGTAAGTATTAATATTATGTTGATGTTAAATGTTAGGATATAAGTATTAAGTTAATATTAATTAATTAAGATTAATTAGTTAAGATATTTGTTGACTTATTTGGAAGGATCATATCAAGTTCTTCATCAAATCTTTCTACCTTCCAATCCTTTGCAACAGATTTTAGCTCATAAATTGTACTTATCTTCACAGTGATCCTTTTGCATATGCTTGCCAGAAGAGCAAGATGACCAAGTGTCCTGTGTTGTGATGATTCTGATTGCCTTTGGGCGCAGGATAAAAACCAATTCTGCTAACTCCTTTTGTTTTCCTCTCCAAGAACCAGTCAGTTGTCTTATGATCTAGGTGACTGACTGTCTCATAGGCATTCTTTTCTCCTTTCCTCCCTCCCCACCTTGCCAACTCTACAACACTACCAAATCAGCATTAATTCCTCCTCCCAGGTGCCAGTTAAGAGATGTTGAGTCTACTGGTTGACATGTAGACCATAAAGAATTAAATTCAGTCAAGTAGTTGGCCATCAACCGCCATCAAGGGATAATAACCTTTGCTTGCCATTAGCTTGGCTGAATAACTTTATAGCCCATTCTACTCCATGGGCCTTTTGGAATCCCATTGTAATACTGTGTCTCTCTGAGGTTACTCTTCTACTTTCCACAGCAGTTGATGTGAGAACCCTCACCATTATTCTAATAATGTGTTTGTTCATTACATTTAATACTGTATTACTTTACAGTAAATATTTAATCATACCAAACACTAGGCGGTGGTAACTTATTTGTCTGCCATTTTCTCAGACAGATCTGTGTTTATTTTTGTAGAACTCACTCCTCAAGGACATGTTATCCCTATGTTTTCATACTATTCATGTTTGTTTTCATTTGGAATGTGAGAATATGGTGCTTGGTGAGAAATCTATTGTGTGTTAGAAGAACAAGACTGAAATGACTTCACCATCCCATATTTTCCTAATCATTCTTGTGACACAAAAGAAAAATGGCCCTATCATTTAACAGCAAAATAAGACCCTCTTTTATAGACTAATCTCTCACTGTTAATGTAGATTCTTTTTGAGCTTAGAAGAAAATAGTTCATTTCTCATTGGCATATTCTTTGTCAATTTTTTTCTTATAAAATTAAAAATTTTAATGCAGAGAGGAAGGTAGGGATGGGGAAAGGGCTATTATTTAAAGGAACAGTAGTTCTGTTCTTCAAGGAACCATTATTTCATCAAGTGTGATTATTTACTCTACCAATCTAGATTGCAACCACTATGTGCTAATATTAATATATAGTGGCTGTAGCCCCCGGAGTTCATTACCTGGTAATCAAACTTCTGATGATAAGCCTCTTTATAATTAGCTTGGCTGACAGATATATTTCTGGTTCCATTCCCGAAACCTGTCCAGCTTGGCAAATTCTGTTGGACTTTATGTTGGAATGGCCTTGGAGAACTCAGAATGACTTCCATACTACAGGAAAAGTATTGGATGAGAGACTCAATGGAGGAGATGCGATTTTTATTTTTGAAAGAAACAACATTTGTCACAGGAAACCTTTGCTTTCTTTATTCTGAAACACAAGTGTGAAAATTATTTTAGAAGTGACATTGCCCTCCTTTCTGTTCCTTCACAGAATCCTATAACTCTTTTCTCACCATACTGAGGCTTCTATTATAGCTAAATATTCCAAGAGAAATTTAAATGCATTTCCTTATTTTAAAACTTAGTGATATTCTATCTTAAGATATTCAGAGTATCTATTCATAAAAAAATAAACAGGTCTTCTTGTGTCCTATTTATTGTAGCTAGTGGTCCTTTGAAATGGGATCTCTATATTTAAAAGTAAATAGTAAATTGATAAACAAAAGTAAATTTTAAAAAGATAAGTAATTATCCAAGAGGCAGCTTGTCCTCAAATATTTCTGCTCACCAAACCCAAATAACAAAATCCTCTACCTGCCCTCGAATCCCTTAAGTCCAGTTCCCATCCTTATCATTTAACCACAAAACCACCTTCTCCAAGTTAGCCATTCATCTTGGTGCAGCCTTAATGCAAGGCTTCTATTATATCCTCCTCCTCTGCCTCTTCAAGTCTCTCCTTGTCTAACATGATCAATTACCCTTTCTTATTGAACTAGTTCCAATTTGAACATTATATCATGTTAGCATCCTACTTTTTCAGTTCATCCTGTAGTAATTCATTTATCTAATGACAATCCTACTTAGAAATCTACCAAGGCTTTTTCCTGGTTCCTATCTTTTTTTATCATGTGTATTTACCATTGGAATTGCTCACCTTCTCTCAGAGACTGTCACTCTCTAATTTCCTCTTTATGCCTCTCCTGTCCCTTACTGTACACTTACTATGTACAGTCTTTAGGTTAGCTGATTAATTGAGTTTGTACCCCCTCAGTATGGCTAACAAGTCGTTGTGAATGATTCCCTAGATCCTCCTCCTCTGCTCAATTACCACATCAGCATAGCTGTGAGTGAGCATAGTCCCAATGTGAAACTTTGATATGTCAGTAAATATACTGTTTTGCACCTGAAAGTTAGTCCCTTCATTTTCAGCACTGGCTTGTTCAAGAAAAGGTTGCTGTAGGTTTCATTTACATCAGCAAGTCCAACAATACCTCCTCTCCCCTTCACTTGACCATCACATGTGCTTTCTCTTGAACACTCTGACATTTTATTTAGCCAACTTTAAAACAAGCCTCTTACAGTTGTGTGTGTGTGTGTGTGTGTTTGTATGTGTATGTGCTCCACCCTACATATTTTCCTTCCCTTGAAGAGAACTTGATCCCATTCTATGTCCTTGACCTTCCAGGCTCACCTTGTAGCAGCCTTTGAGCAAAGCCTTGGGAATATGACAATCAGACTTCAGAGTTTGACCATGACAGCCGAACAGAAGGCAAGTATGAGGAAGAATGCTATTTGGCTGTCCTTGTAAGGTATTGAGAAGAAAAGTGCTCCGATTGTTTCCTTTATAATAACATCATGTTAACTGAAGTGAATTTAATTAACCCACTGAATTATAGTAAAAAACAGATCTGTATGTCAGTCTAGCTTGCTGAGTAGAGAGTAAGTCTAATTTTATAGTACTGGTCATTCTAACCAAATGCCACGTGCAAATGACCTAGAGACACCAGACTCATATAACTGTTCTTTTTCTTTTGTCTGGATGTTTTGTAGGCCTTAGAAAACCTCCAACCCATCCACTGGAATTGCCCCCCTGCAAAACCAGTCTTTCACTAGTCTCTCCTTCCTCTCTAGGCACTTTTCCCAAGGTTGAGTGACTGTTCCCCACTATGCAGTAAGAATTTAGGTTCCTAAATGTTTTCCTTTGTTCTTCAGGATTCCGAACTGAATGAGTTAAGAAAAACAATTGAACTTCTAAAGAAACAAAATGCTGCTGCTCAGGCTGCCATTAATGGAGTAATTAACACACCTGAGCTCAACTGCAAAGGTAAAGAAACAGATACTAATTTTAGCAGAAGCACAATACCCAGAGGATACCATCACTTGATAACATCTGATGCAACTTCCCTCCAAGAGATTACCGATGTCTGCATGAAATCAAACTTTTGGTTGAATCTCAAAAGTTCATGAACGATACCATCAAGTTGAAAATACCTAACTTTAAAAAAAATATTCAAATTTTCTCTTTCCACTGCTGTTTTGCACATCAAAGATGGAAAAAAACATGTTTATATTGGCAAAGCTTATTAAGTTTCTTCATGCTGATTTCCCGGTCTATAACTCTCCCAGAACAGCTAAGGCATTTATATTTTCATACTGACAGGAAACAGAGTAAGAGGTGTTTCTTCAGTTTGTACCTAAGACATCATTTCTAAATAATGCTATATGTCCAATTGCATTTTTACACTGACTTTTTGTGTGAGAGGAAGTGGAAAATGTCTTTCAGCAATGTTCAAAATGGATTACTCTTTAAAAAAAAAAAAAGAAAAAAATTGAAAAAGATTTGTCTTTCTCCTCTCATCCCTTACACTTAGAGTGGCACTTCCTTTTCTTCCAAAAGCAACACTATAAAAATCCCAAGAAAATGTTTGATAACTTTTAAGAAATTCTAGGAAGGAGTTTCAGTTTTTGAAAACATGACTGCTTTTAAGCTGATTAGACTCAGTAGGCAGCTAGGCAGTGCAGGGGTTAAAGCACTGGGCTTATCTTCCTCACCTTCCTGAGTTCAAATGTGGCCTCAAACATTTACTGGCTGTGTGACCCTGGGCAAGTCACTTAACCTTATTTGCCTCAGTTTCCTCATCTGTAAAATGAGCTGGAGAAGAAAATGGCATACTACTCTTAATATCCTTGCCAAGAAAACCCCAAATGGGGTCACAGAATTAGACATGACTGAAAGAACTGAATAAGAAAAGACTCAGAAGGTACTTTCTTAAAAAAAATACATTTACATTTATTTAAAAAATAAATTTATATTTCTTTAAAATGCTCTGCTAGTTCGTAAAATTATGGGTTCATCGATTTAGAGCTGAATATGACTTCATAGGTCATCTTGTTTGACTAGCACAATTTATAGATGAGGAAGCTGGGGCCCAGAGAACTAAGAGAATTTGGTCAAGGTTACATAGGGAGTAAGTGCCAGGACCAGATTCAAATCCAGGAACTCTGACTTTAAATCTAGTCTTCTTTCCCCAGAACCATACTGCTATAAATTGGGGGCTCATTGAGTCAATTGATCAATTAGTTACCCTATCCCACTTTAAAGGAGTAGGTTCTATGGCCTGATACCTTGACCAAGTTAGAACATCTCAGCCAAGTCATTCAGGGATATTAGACTAAGGGCAGAAAAATCATTGAAAGCCATTGGATAAGTAGAGTAACATGGCGCAGGAAATCTGGATTGATGGAGAGACTTGATCCTTCTGGGTATTCTATAAGATAGCTGTCTAATTCAATATCCAGTGATATGAGCCAGTTGATACAGGACAAGGTGTTTTTCTTCCTTCCCAAACATTCCCCAAGTGACTCTCAGGGGCTTGACTAGAACTGCTTGCTCCTTGCCAATTACCTCAGATCTCTGAGTTTTGAACTGGCCTGCTATTTTATTGAAGACCCACAAAATGTGGTCAAGTCTCTCAATCAATTCGAACAGACTTCTTTTGCGTCATCATTCCAGTGCATCCAGTAGCTTCTAAGAACTTTACCTCCTTAGTCAATCTTTGATTGAGATGTATTCTCATCTGGTTAATGGATCAGGATATAGCATCTGTTCATTTAGGGTAGCAGTATTTGATATATGACTTACTCCATTTCAAAGACACTGTTTAATTCCATGTAGATAATAGCATCCTGAAGAGACAAAGATTATGAAAAGAAGTTGAGCTAATGTATTAAAATCACTTATTCAGACTATTTGACACCTTTATGAAATGATTGAGTTAATATATTTTTGGTCATTCCCCCAAGTGGCAAAGGTGAGCGCTGAATTTTGAGTCAGAAGACTTGGGTTCAGATCCTGGCTCTGTCACTTGCTTCCTTTATAGCTTCCTGTTATCTACACAGGAACAACTATTTGTACTAAATAGGAATCTCTGCTTGATTTCAGATCTAGATCTGTGATCCGATGAGCTTAACCAATTGATTATAATCAATGTTACTCTCATTTGAAAAATTTCAATCCCAAGTAATAAAACATTGGTCAAATATTTCCTTAGTTTATTCATAAAGAGTTTAATTCTTCCCTATAATTTGAAAAGAATTTTGGGAAACATTCTCTTTGTGCCTCACCTTTCAAAAGAGAAAATTCTAACTTCTTTGGGTTGAGTATAGGAGAAGGGGGGTACAACATCACATCTCATTTGACTAAGCAAAGAGTGCTTTTTCTCTGAGGTTCTGTGTCCAATTACTAACAGGTGCTGATTAGAAAAGAGTCAATCCTTCTAATTAAGCACCAGTAATATAAAAATATATCTGTCTGATCACTAATGTGAAACCATTCATTAAATCAGCAGTTTCTTCTTTTGTATGCAGGCAATGGCACTTCACAGACGACTGACCTTCGCATCCGAAGACAACACTCTTCAGATAGTGTCTCCAGTATCAACAGTGCTACCAGTCACTCTAGTGTGGGAAGCAATGTAGAGAGTGATTCAAAGAAAAAGAAGAGGAAGAATTGGGTAAGTACAATTTAACAGTGTTGAGGAGAAACCCCAAAAGAACAACATATTTAAAATGAGGAAACCTGGGTGTGAGCTCTGGTTCTGCCGATTACTCTTTGTATGACCTTGAGCAAGTCATTTACCCTGTCTGTGCCTCAGTTTCCTCACCTGTAAACTGAGGTTGTTGGACTAGTGGATCTTAAAGGTCCTTTCCAGCTCTTAATTTAAGATCCCATGAATAGACCCATCAGGACTGAATAAAAGACAAAAATGAATGCATTTGGGATAAAACCTTGACTGGTTCTTAACTATTATAGAAACTAGTCTTTCAGTAATATACCACAGAAAAATTAGCTAACAAAATTTTAGCTACACAATGGTTTTCTCAGGTCAGTGGTGGACTCAGTGTGATCATAGAATTTCTTAAGGAACCATTGCCTTAGAATTTTTCTGTTCCATTAGGCTGTGAAATGCATACCTTTCATTTCATAAATGTCCCATGTTTCCTGTTGTATTGTGTGTGAGGTTCTGGATTCCAGAGCTAACATTTTCTTTGGTTCAGACCCCTCTTTCTTTGGATGATGCTCAGTGATACTAGTGGCCTATTTTTTCATATGTATATTTGGAGGAAAACTGGAGGCAAATGAACCTTTCTTTTAAATACCCCTAATATCCTTTCTTACGAGAGAAATATTTACATGTCTCAAAGTAGAACATCGCTTTCAGTGAGTAGTTCAAAAGAGGACATGAAAGGTCCCAGTTATGAAATGGCATCTCCCTCTGTGGTATCTGTCATGTTTTTATACCTTCAGAAGATGTGCTTGGATTTTTTTCCATTACGGCAGTGCAATCAATGATGATGACCCTCCAAAGGATAATATGTTATACTCATTTCCTTCCTCTTTTCTTGGGGGAGAAATCTCAGTCTCCTGTTCTCTTGGTTCCATTGCTAGCATTCAACGAAATGGCACAGTTAGAACTGGTGGAACTTTGGGTGCTCTAGGTCTCCTTTCTTCTCAGAATAACAGGTGTCTTGTGTTCTTCTGAACCTGTCTCCATCTTCCAGGTAGAGGGGTAACATTGTCATGTTATCGTCATGGTGTGCTTAATGTTCTAGAAATTGTCATTCATCCCATACACTTCTCACTCATTTTACATTATCCTGGATGGGTGGCAAGGTCAAATTAAATGGGAAAGAGGGTTGACATTTTAGTCATGATATGCTTTTGCTAGTTGCAAGCACTAAAAAAGTCCAATTCCCTTATTCTAATTGTTAAATAACTTTAAAATAACAAATGACTTCTAGGGAACTATTTTATGAATTAAACATAACATGATTGGTCAATCAGTCAATAAACATTTGTCAAGTTCTACTGTGCTAAATGTTTTGATTAGTTATCAAAGCCAGGGGAGAAATGTCTTTTCTAAGAAGGGCATAAGATATATACATATATATATATATATGTATCATACATAAACACACACACTTTCAATTTTCCCCCTTCCTTCAGCAACTAAGACCTAAAATCTATTTAACTTAAAAGCAGCTCTTGGTTAAGCATAATATTGAGAGCCTAGGAGAGAATAGATATTATCCATTCATATGCATCCAAAAACAATTTTGTTCAACAATTTCAGCTTCCTTCTCCATGAGTCTTTTATTTTAGAGAGAATTACAGGGTCTCAAGTGGGTAGGTTTGAATGTTACTATTTCCTGTCAACTCTTAAGAGGTTCCAGCAAATCATGAAATGACCGCAGAGTATGGAGTAGAAAAAAAAATCAGACCTGGGGAACCTTAAACTAGTTCTGTAGCCTCTGGGGGTTGAGCATGGTCTTCATAGTCTGGGAGCCATTTTTCTGTTTTAGAACTTGGATTCAATCATATGCATATTTAGTGGATACCCACTGCATCTATGCTAAATTCTTTGGGAAAGGAGATGATGTCAGAAAAAAAGAAAGTGACTCCAAAAAAAAAAAAAACATAGTAATTTAAAGATGAAAATATTATGCAACCTAGAGTGGAATTGATTTAGTGTTTTTGAGTAGACATAATACTGATGGAGCACAAAAAGACAGAAGGAGGTAAAAGGGTAGCAGAATTCTGTTCTTTTCAATAGTCATGCAAGAGATCCAATCAGCCAGGGAGAATTTGAAAGAATTTGGACTACATGGAGGCCAAAAGCTGCATTCCTCCTCTTCTATAATGGAGAAAGCTTCTGGTATTCCCAAATATTCCTGTTTTGGCCATATCAGTTAGACTTACGTGCTTTTTGTGTGGTGTTTATTGGTCATGTTATGTCTGACAAGTCCAGAGCTTTCCCCATTCACTGGCTTTATCTGTTAAAAATTGTCTTTTTTCCTTCCCCTTCCCAATTTTTGCTTGCGCTTCCTCTGGCAGGTCAATGAGGTAAGCAAGACAAAGTCTAAAACATCAAATACCAAGCTAACCCATCCATCCATGTGACTAACCTCATTGGCATCCATCACCGTGTCTAAGCATATCGCTTTGTTGCTGTTGTAACCTCATCATCCAAACATCCATCTGTCTGCTGAGCCACATCCTGTCTTGCTGTTTCTACCTGTAGATTCAAACAAAAGAATAGGCATGGAATGCTCTCCCCAGGTCCTTTCAATGGTTTCTAATTCCTGCCTTTCCCTTAAAGCCCTATCAAAAGGGAAAAGTCTTTGGTGACCTTTCTCCCTGGAAAGAGTGGTCCATTTGGCTTCCACTCGCCTTCAAAAATCTGCATGTCTGTCTTTCTGCCCTGGCAAAGTATGGATGGGCATTTCTTTGGATTCTGTACATGCTTACCAGTCTATCTTTTCAGTTACGCAGTTCCTTCAAGCAAGCTTTCGGAAAGAAGAAATCCCCTAAGTCAGCTTCCTCCCATTCAGACATTGAGGAGATGACAGATTCTTCTTTGCCTTCCTCACCAAAGTTGCCACACAATGGCTCTGCGGGCTCAACGCCACTGCTGAGGAATTCTCATTCAAACTCTCTGTAAGTTCAGCCTATAATTTTAAAATCTTTTGGAAAAAAACAACATGAAGCTATCTTTGTTTCTTTGAAATTATGACATAAGCCAAAACAATTGTAACTAGGAACACTCTTATTATTATATTCTGTGCTATCTTTACCACCAAATCTTTGAAACTATTCCAGGAGTTACCACTTCATTGAAAGCTGTTTTTGCCCTAACACGTCAGGATTAGTGACACTAGACTGAAGGTCAGGAGACCCAAGCTGGCATCACAACTTTCTTGCTGCCCAGTTGAATGACTTTGGGCAAGTCATGTAACTATTCTGTGCCTCGGTTTCCTCATCTATTAACTGAGAATAATAACTCCTGCCCCATGATGCTCTAAGGTATCGTTGAGTTATATTGGGATCAGGTATGATAATTTAGAAAAGCACAAAGGACTCTTTGTTAGCAGTTTGCTTAGTTACAAAGGACAAACAAGGACAGGGAGGGATCACAGAAATGACTGTTGTAAAAAAAAAAAAAGCACAAAGGCAACAATAAAATTTTTATTTAAGCCACAAAAAGGAAAAGTACAAAGCATGATCTAAATGTAAAGTAATGTTAGGATTAGAACTCTGATTATTATTAAATATTGCGTACTCATATGGCCTGGAGGTCTTGTTCAGGTAGATTACTCATTCTTCGAGGGAACATGAATTGTTCTTTTTTTTGCTCTTGGCATCACTCATTGGAATAATAGTGACTTACCAAGGCATTGGAAAAGTGGGCTTTTGAGCAGCCATTCAAATCAAGCTAACAAACTTTGAAACGCCCCAAATCCAATTCTAATCCAACAAGTATTCTTTAAGTACCTACTGTGTGAAAGGCACTGTCCCTGGTACTGGAGATAGAAAGACAATGATGAAAAACAGTCCCTGTCTGCAGATTGTTTACATCCTCCTGAACAATTCCATACAAAACAAATAAATTAATGGAGTAGTATTTGAGGAAAGAGGGCACCTGGACTGAGCCTTAAGGAAGCTGAGGATTTTTATGTACATGCATTGAAGAACCAAGGGAGGACAGCCTGCAGGAAGGCAAAGAAAACACAAAAGAGAACCACAAATTGGAAGAACAGCTGCAGACTCCTTAGGTTAGAATGTAGAAGCACAAAAGGGAGTAATATGACATAGGCATAGAAAGGTAGACTGGAGCCAAATTTCATCGTACTGTAAATAATAGGTTGGAGAAGCATTGTAATTTAACCTGAAGGCAGTAGGGAGCCAGCAAAGATGTTTGAGCATGGGAATGACATCATCGGACCTGTGCTGTAGGAAGATTATTTTGACAGCTGGGTATAAATTGGATGGAAGAGGAAAAGATCCAAGAAGCAGGGATAACATTTAGGAGACTATTATAACAATCCAGGTGAGGACCTGATCCAAAGTGGTGGTTGTGAGAATGCAAAATGTTGTAGAGGTAAAGGTAGAATTGATAAGACTTCACAAGATATTAAATATAGGGATAAGGGAAAAGGAAGAGTGGGAGATGATTCTCTGGTTGTGAACTTGGGTGACTGAGGGAATTATGGTACTCTCAAAAAATAGGGAAGTTTGGAAGAAGAACAGACTAGAAGGACATTGTATAGTATTTTTTTCTTTTGTTTTTACTTTTTTGTAGTTATTAATGGTGGCTTCTTATAGTAAGATAATGCTTCAATAGCCCATGCAAAGTGGGAGGTCGAGCCAGTGGACGATTTAGACTAAGTAGGGAATTTTGCTTTGGAAGTACGACACCCTATTTATCCTCAAAAAATGAATGGCAGGATGTGGTAATAGAAAAAAAGGCTGGATTTGGAGTTAGAGAACCTGGGTTCAAATTCTGACTTCACAGTTTTGTGCCTATGGCAAACAATAAGTCACTTCCTTTTCATGGGTCTCATTTTCTTCATCTAAAAAAAGATTGGACTAGATAGTCTCTGATATCCCTTAACTCTGCTCTCTTTGTGATTTTTTTAAAAAATTTATTGGTATCTTTTTTGAAAATCATCTGCATTTCCCAGTGTATGTCTCCCCTCCTCCACCAAAGAAAATTTATCCCAAAGAATTAAAATGAGGGCAGCAAATTCAGCAAAACCAACCAATATATCCAAATAGTATGACACTATATACAGTATTCCACATCCATAAGTCCCCTAGCCTTTGCAAACAAGCAGAGAGAAGTATCTCCTCATATTTCTTCTTTGGTGCCAACCATGGTCATTATAATTCACCAGTCAGTTTTTTTGGCTGTTCTTTCCCTTTTCATTTTTGAAGTCGTTATGTAAATTGTTTTCCTGGTTATTTTTCCTTCACTTTGCATCTTTTCATAGAAGTCTTTCCATGCTTCTCAGTATCCATGAGATTTATCATTTCTTACAGCCCTCTGACCCACTTGAAGGTGGTACATTCAAGTACCAAAATTTATTTAGACATTCCCAAATGCATGGGCATCCACTTTTGGTTTTTTCACTACATAATGCCTCATGGTGTTAGTTATCATTTGATACAGATATATTGTTTCTCTGCTTGGATTCTAGGTTCCTTGAGAGTAGAAGTCCTATCTTTTTTACCTTCATATTCAATATGGCACCTGGTACAAAGACTAGCACTTAGAGGCTTAGCAAACATCTGAAGTTAAGTCACATCAACAAATATTTATTAAGTTCTTATTATGTGCTAAGCTCTGGCGGAAGGGAATGAGTGTCTGGAAAATGTGGAAACAATAACTTTATTGATAGGGCAATACACTGAAAGGACTCAGATGCTTCCAATTATCAGGCTGAAGTTTGTAAATCTGCCCCTAATATAGAACTTGCAGGTTGTCACTATGCACACTTTCATTTACAGATATTTATTTAGTATTGTGTTCAGGATCCTGTATTGAGAGTCTTAGAGGGAAAAAAATTAGATAACAGGACTCCACCCCAGAGCAGTATACTGTCTAGCTGGGACTGTGAGACATGCAGAGAGCAACCAGACTGGAAGAAAGAATTCTTTTTCCAAAACCACTTTCCCCATTGGGATGGGCGAGGTTGGCAAAGCCCTTTTCTTACATTCCACAGTGTCCATAGAATCTGGAGATGTTTGTCTTTGGTCTAATTTTCCAAAGGCTGGGTGCATAGCAAATGCTCATTTCTAACATTGAAAGGTTTGTAATAATATGAAAAATAAAGAAATTCAAGGGAGTTCAGGGATGAAACCAAAGTAAGGAAATCAGGGACTGTAGCAGGAAACACCCACCTTCTTGGCAAGGAAGATATGCCAACTTTGGGAAGGTAAAAGTGAGTCCCACCCTTGAGAGGCAGTCAGCAGCCATAGCTTCAAAGCATAACATTAGAAAATGGGCTGGGATGAATAAACTGACACTAGTTAGGAAAAGAAATTGGATGATTTAGAAAGTCCTTCTTAGTTAAAACTTGGCTGAGATTGATGGTGAACTTTTTTTTTTCTTATGCTATACATTGGAAGACTACGTTCCTTGTAGTCCTTTATGTTAGTGAGTCAGCCTCTTCCTAGTGATAGTGTATGTCCTGGTGGGGATGAGTTTACTTTCCCTCTCTTCCTCTAGAGCTTAGCACAGTGCCTGGAACCTAGTGGGAGCTTAATAAATGTTGATATGACTTGACTTCATATGTTTGCTGAGTGTCTAAGTACAGGTGAGGAGACATACTTTATCTCTCTTCCATGACCTGCACAGCCCTCCCTCACTCAAAACAAAGTCAAGTTCAAGTCATGTCATTATTTCTCTGATGGCATGGTCTTCTTCAGCAATGAAGGGCAAACACACACACACATGTACCATTACTTAGCCAAAGGAGCTTACTATTGTGCCTTCTACTTGTTGAGTAGTACTTGTTCCCTAGTGATGTTGATTGGAATTTTGTATTGACTGAGGGTTAAAAAAAATTTGCATTGAATTAGAGAGCAATTAAATGCCTTGTTGGTTATGAATTGAGTGGCAAACTAATTCAGTTAGAATAGGGCTTCCCCGGCATTATACTGAAGCCATAATGATCTAATTGTCACCGACTGGAGCAGGGATTCTTAAACTAGAGACTGGGAACTTTTGTTTTTAATATTTTAATAACGGTATTTGCAATAGAATTTGTTGTTATTCCATTCTTTCTAACTCTTCATGGCCCCCATTTGGGGTTTTCCTAGCAAAGAAACGGGAGTGGTTTGCTATTTCCTTCTCCTGCTTATCTTACAGATGAGGAAACTGAGGCAAACCAGGTTTCAATGACTTTCCAGGATCACCCAGCTAGTAAGAATCTGAGGCCAGATTTGAACTCAGGAAGATGAGTGTTCCTGACTTCAGTCTCAGCACGCTATCCATTGCACCACCTCATTTCCCTTAATATAATTAGCTCCCTTTTAATCCTATGTATTTTATGGCATAAATTTAAACACATCATTCTGAGAAGGGTCCATTGGCTTTATCAGACTGCCAAAGGCATCCATGACACAGAAAAGATTAAGAACCCTGGGTTACTAGAGTATCACAAGGGAATACTTATATATTGTAGATTCAGTCAGCCAATGAACAAGCATTCATTAAATGCATGCTATGTGCCAGGCACTGTGCTGAGTATTGAGAACTCCAAAAAAAGGAGTGGGGAGGTATTTCCTGCCTTCAACATTCTAATGGAGGAAAACACCATGCAGATAACAAGATATACAGGGAAGAGACAAAGGCACACTGAAAGATGGAAGCATTAGCAACCATAGGTACCAGGAAAGACCTCCTACAGAAGGTGGGATTGGAGCTGAATTTTGAAGAAAGCTAGGGAAGTCAGTAGGTAGAAGTGAGTAGGGAGATCATTCTAGGCTTGGGGGCTAGCCAGTAAAAAGACATGGAATTGGGAGAGGGTGCATGACGTTTGAGGAACAGCAAGAAGGCCAATGTCACTGTATATCATAGAGTGTGTGGATGGAAGTAAAGTATAAGAAAATGGGAGAAAAGGAAGGGGCCTTGATTAGGAAGAGCTTCCAATGCCAAATGGCTCCAATTAAGTCAGGAAACTGATTATCACAAAAAGTAAACTGTTTGTACTATATTCCTCTGCAAGTATCCCAAACCAAATAAGCTTGATTATGGTTGGGCCCTAGAGTACCCAACTATATTTTGGTGAATGGACAAACTTTGTGAGGGGAAAAAAAGGTTACCTTAATTAAAAATATTCAGTTTTGTCATGAATTTTTTTTTTGTTTTTGTTCAATTGGATAAACATTAAGTATCTACTATTCCATAGTTTTGGCTTTGGTGAATTCCCAACCCTTGGAAGAACACTGGCTCTAGAGTCAGGAAGACCTGTGTTCAAATTCTGCTTCTCATGCTTTCTACCTGGGTGATCTCTATCAACCTTCCTGAACCTTGGTTCCTTTATCTACAAAATGAATGAGAGGATTCAACTAAACAGATAACCTCTGAGGTCTCTTCCAACTTTCTAAATCAAGGCTCCTATGGATCATCATCTCACCATTATGTCATGCCTTAAGTCTTACAAAGTTATCTCCTCACAAGCTTAGGCTGTACAAGTAATAATATTATTATTTTACAGATGAGGAGACTGGGGTTCATATTGGGGATCCAGCTTGCTACTTGCTTATAGTAATACAACTGGTCCTAGCACTTTGACTCTCTGTCCAATGTCATCTTCACACTATATCAGACAGGGAAAGATAGTTAAATCTTCAATACGCTTATGTTTGTAGAGTTTCTGAGAAAACAAAAGTCATTGCCTTAATCCTGAGCCCTTTTATAAATGAAATGTTGTTGGGCCATCTTTCAAACTCCATGATGCAATGAATAGTTTAGGTCAGGAAACCAGAAAATAGAGTTGAGGGCAAAACAGCCAAATGTGGCTGTTCTGCAGTTCATTTTTTCTTCTCTTTTTTCCTATCCCCAAAATATCATCATATCACTTTTGACAATTGTCTAAATGGTTTTCCTTTGGCAATTAAAGAATCCACCCCCCTCTGCCAGTTGTACAGGTCAGGTTTTTCTTGGCCACAAACCCAGTATACAATATTTTGAAAGCCAACTTGCTGGATATTTTTTGTAGCAGCCACATGCTTAACATCTCTCTCGGAGATAATCAATTTCAGCTTGGTAACTTTGCTGAACTCGAGTTTCTTCTGTCTGTTCTCCAAGAAACAGCAAAGCTTCCTGCTGCGGGTCCCCCTCCACTCCTATGATCGTTTAAGTTCATAGAACTAACTTTTTAGCAAATGAAGTCATCACCACTTTTTATAATCCTACATTCTGCTGTCAAGGATCTATCTGTAGGTCTATCTGCTTATGAATGAACAGATAAGCAGTCAGTCAGTCAACAAGCCTTTATTAAGTACTTGTGTTTTCAGATTTAGTGATACAAAGACAAACAGGAAATGGCCCTTCACTTGAAGGATTATCAAGGAAATCAATATATACATTCTATCAAGGGAGTAAATTATAGATAAATAAGTACATAGAGAATATATACAAAATGAATGCGAAGTAATTTTGGGAAACAGTGCTAGGAACTGAAGGGATCAGAAAAGGGTTCATGTAGCAGGTGGTGTGTAGCACCCACCCTCTTGAGTGTCAAAGATTCCAACTGTATCAGGAAACTACTTATAAGATAGTAAGACAGTTCTTAAGACAATCACCTCCAAGCTCCCCAAGCCAAGTATGCTTGATTATATTTGATTAAGTTTTTATGGTCTAGGGTACAAAGCTTTGTGAGAAAAAAAAGGCAACCCAAGTTCTAAATACCCAGTTTTGTCATGATACTGCTCTATTATTTTTTAACCTATCCAGTTATCTTATTTTTTTACCTTTAAATAATATTTTATTTCATTCCCTACATAAAGACAATTTAAACATTCATTTTTTAAAAAATTGAGTTCCAGATTTTCTCCCTCCCTCTCTCTTTCATCTCCCCCCTCCCTGAGGCAGAAGGAATTTGATATAGGTTATACATGTGCAGTCATGCAAAACATATTTCCATATTAGTCATGTTGTAAATGAAGACATAGACCAAAATGAAAAAAAAAACATGAAAAAATAAAGTGAAAAATATTATGGTTCGATCTGCATTCAGACTCCCATCAGTTCTTTCTCCAGATGTGGACAGTATTTTTCATCATGAGTCCTTTGGAATTGTCTTGGATCATCATATTGCTGAGAAGAGCTAAGTTATTCACAGCTGATCATTCTATAATGTTGCTATTGCTATGTACCATGTTCTCCTGGTCCTACTCACTTTGCATCAGTTTGTGTAAGTCTTTCCAGGTTTTTCTGAAATCAGCCTGCTTATCATTTCTTATAACACAATAGTATTCCATTACTATTTTCTAGCCATTCCCCAATTGATATGCACATGAAGCTAGCCTTGATAGTTGGCAGGCCAGGCTCACAGAGTATGAATGACACCTTCTCCCCTCCAAGCTCTAAAGGTCAAGGGTTCTAAGAGGTCAAATATTTTCTAATAATATCACTCATGAGCCTCTCATCTGGTGTACATCCTGATGAATATCTTGTCACTGGATCCAGATAGTTCAGGAGGAGAAAGTGAAGCTGGTGACCTTGCACAGTCCTTCCTCACTCAAAACAAGGTCAAGTGCAAGTCATGTCATCATTTCTCTGATGTCATGGTCATCTTCAAAAACGGACAAACACAACAACTCCTTGTTGATAGACAACCAGACTTAATTAGCTTTTAGAAAGAGGTATTTACTAATGTGGTATGGTAAGACCAGATGGTACAAAAACATTTCCCCAAAGGTCTGACAAACACTCTCCCACAAGTATATACAGAGTCCAGGGGAAAGTGGGCTCAAGCTTTGAGGGGCTAGCCTCACAGCTCCTGGTTATATGGAAATCCTTTTCTACCTTCATGGAGTCCTTATCAAGTTTCCCAGAAGAGTAGCTCTTTGCTAGGCCCTGAGATTTTGTACCTTTGTAGGTACCATATACTATAACTATACTTCTCTCTGCCCTACAAATGTCACATCTCCTGAAGCTGACTTTTCTTAGTGTGTCATTTAGTCCCTCGGTCATTGTTGCACCAATTTTTGTGAGAAGTCTAAATCTTTGACCTTTTCCAAAGTTCAAAAAGTCTTGGGGGGTGGGGAGCATGATCCTACTTCTAGGGTCACTTTCTCCCCTACTTCCTTACTGCCTTTTTGTATAGGCATAAATGGTCTGCCTTCTCAAGGTACTCCTAAAACTTAACATCCTTTCTCTTCAGACTCCTTTTTAGAATTAGACCCAAAGGTGTCTCTAATTCTTCTAACCAATTCCAAAACATTTTCTCTAAGTCACAATCTGATTACTTCCAAATGGCTAAAATACCTCATTTCCCCCATATTGATTAGAGACTTGCTCACTACTTGTTTATGCCTTTGATTTGGTTGATTGATGATTCTATAACCCAATAATTCTCACCTGAAAAAAGCAGAGGCACTTGGTCCCCAGTGGATAGACCTTTGGGCCTGGAGTCAGGTAGATCTAAATTCAAATCAGGCCTCAGACATTTACTAGCTATGAGATCCAGAGCAAGTCACTTAACCTGTTTGTCTCAGTTTCCTTAACTATAAAATGAGGGAATATAGTAGCACTTATCTTCCAGGGTTATTGTGAGGAACAAATGAGATATTTGTAAAAAAAAAAAAAAAAATACTTATCCCTGTGCCTGTCAGTATAAGTAGTCTCTTATCTCCTCCTTTCCCTTTCTCTTTGGCTCTAAGCATCATGTTAACTCCATCAACTACTGTTGGAGGAACAGTCTTGGTGTGTAACCCTCCTCTTACAAGAGCCTGAGCTGCAGCTAAAGGAAGCAAGCAATTCTAAAAGGTTGAGGTGAGGCAGGAGGGTATTCTTGAAATAAGAGATGGAATGACATGTGAGGAGTAGAAAGTGGCCCTTTTGACTCTACTCTAGAGTGCAGGAAAGGAAATCAAAGTATAATTAAGATTGGAAAAGTAAGGGATCAAGTAGTGAAGAGCTGTAAATGCCAAACAGAAGAGTATATTTTATCCTAGAGGCAACTGAGAACCAGAGGGTCCCACTGCATTAAAGGAAGGAGAACAGACAAGGAATCTCAGTGTCCTTGTTTGCATCAGAGTTGTAACTTACTAATAGAGCTAATCCCCATTCACTTATGGAAGACCTAGGAGGAAAACTTTTTGCAGCTAAGCATCGCAAAGGTTTGTGGATTATGTTTCTGAGTTTCATTTTACAGTTAAGAGTCACTGGGCTGCAACTCTCCTGAAAAGAAGTTTCTTCCTTTAATTAGTGTCAGACTGGAAGGAGATGTGGTGGTACACCTTGGAAATCTTTTTTCTAACTTCTCAAGAAATGTCAAACAAGGGGGCTTGCATAGAAATAGAATTGCGCTTTGCTCCACACATTTACATTTACTCAAATTTTTTGTTTAATTTTGGAAAACAGAAATTGCCCTTGTACTACTTACTCATAAGCATCTACTCTTTTGATCAAACTTCAGATTTCTGTGCCACACTGAGTCACTGGAGGGCCACACCAGTGTACATGCACTGAGGTCATCGAATTCCAAGAATACTGTTCCTCACTTTATTGGGTTGTTTGAGTGCTACTCAGGGCTGCTAAGCAGCACATCCTGCTTCAACTATGGGAAATTTCAAGAATGTTTGCTCTCTGGACTTTAAAAATATTAAGGGTTATCTATTACAAGTACTAGCCAATGCCTTACCAGTATATGGGAAGGCCATGTAGCGAAATCGATCAAGTCCTGCACTTGGAGCCGGGAAGACAACCCAGATTCACATTCCACCCCAGACACTTATTAGTTACCTGAAATTGAACAATTCACTTCTCATCTCTAGCCTCAGGTTTCCCATCCATAAATAGGGATGATCATCTCTATAGCACTTCCCTCACAGGTTGTGAAGATAAATGAGATAATATGCATAAAGGATTTCACAAACCTTAAATGCTACCAAAATTTATTATTGTGGCTATTCCTCCACTTTCCTAATCTCCCCTTTCAGAAAACAATTGAAAGATGGTCCAAATAGTTATATGCAGCAAATATGGATGATGAAGATGGAGATAATTAATGACACTGACATAGTGTTTTAAGGTTTGCAAAGCATGTTTCATACATCATTCCAGTTTTTTCTCATTTACCATTGGTTGCAATTGCAAACCCATTGAGATAAGTTGGCTCGCTCAAAGTTCCCTTTGCAAGCGGTCCCATTAATCATTCTTGGTTTTTTCCCAGCATTTCAGAATGCACAGATAGTGAGGCTGAGACAGTGATGCAGTTACGCAATGAACTGAGAGACAAGGAGATGAAGCTCACTGATATCCGTCTAGAAGCTCTCAGCTCAGCCCACCAGCTCGACCAGCTCCGAGAGGCCATGAACAGAATGCAGGTGAGAAGGGGTGGAGGGCAGCGTGCCTCATGGAATCTGCAATGACTTTCAAGATAGATGTTTCAGCAGACTGTGCTGAGTATACTGGTTTTCATGGAGTCCTTCCCTCGCTGGCCCATTCCTGAGTCTGACTGGGAAATCATTAGTGGGTATGCTTCTGAAAGAATATTTTACTTATGCTTTAGACTTTGCCCAGGTAATACCTCCATTGGGTGGGGATGAAAAAGAGAGAAGATAAGCAGTCAGCAAACATTTTAATGTATATTTAATTTTAATTTTTTTCTCATTATACATACGCAAAAATTTTAATATTTGTTTTTAAAAATTTTGTGCTCCAAATTCTCTCCCCCCATCTCCCTTCCTTGAGAAATTAAGCAATTTGATATAGGTTATACGTGTGCAGTCATGCAAAACATTTCCATTTAGCCATATTGCAAAAAGAAAATGCAGACCAAAAATAATAATAAAGTTTTAAAAGTATGCTTCATTCTGCATTCAGCTCTGAAGGTGCTTAGATGGAAGGACCAGTGGCTTAGGCTGAAAGCTTCAACTTGGATGCTTCATGGTAGTGGAAAGGTGACCATGAATTCTTAAAACCTATGTCCATAGAGAATGCATTCTCATAGGGTCAACCAGTCAGTCAATCAATAAGCACTTTATTAAGCTCTACTATGTGCCAGGCACTCTGCTAAGCACTGGAGCTACAAAGGCAGAAAGGAAACAATCACTACCCTCAAGTAGAAATAGTACCCTCAGGTAGAAATTATATATACTTAGATAGGTATATAAATCCTAAATAGGAGGGGGAGCCAATAACCACTGTGGGGTTTAGGAAGGAACTCATAGAGGAGGTAGAATTTGAAGTGAGTTTTAAGGGAAGCTTGGGATTCTAAGAAGCAGAGATGGGGAGAAGAAGGTATTCTAGGTATGGGGCACAACCAGTGCAAAAGCATGGAGGTAGGAGATAGAGCCTCATGTGTGAGAAAGAAATAAGATAAGTTTGACTGGAACAAAAACTACTTGAAGAGGAATAATGAATGAGGCTAGAATGTAGAGTGTGGGTTGTTTGTTTTTTTATCTTGGGTTAGGAAAGTGTTTGATCCTAGAACTAATGCTTCAAGTATGGGAATGAGTTGTTGTGTAAGGACCAGGCTAACTAAGTTCAGAGACAGTCATCAGATTGGTGTGGGGGAATAAATTCTGGGGCCACTGTGACTCTCAAAGACCATTTACTAAGTTATAAGGGTGTGAGCTACATCACTGGAGGAGAGTTTCCTTACCAATATACTACAGAGCCTTGAAGTATTGAAGCAAGCTTATGGGAAAGGCTCTCAAATCTCCAAAATATTAGGTGCTTAGAAAGCCATATGGCATTTTTGGTGCCACTCTTGATGTTTGCCAAGAATTTCAAGAAGTGGATGACAGCTGATGGTGCCCTAAGGCTTAATAGATAACAACGTCCCATGATACTGTCTGTCTGTCTGTCTCTGTTGGTCCTTTGTTTTTGAAGACCATGACATCAGAGAAATGATGACATGACTTGCACTTGACTTTCTTTTGAGTGAGGAAGGGCTGTGCAGGGTCACCAACCTCACTTTCTCCTCCTGAGCCATCTGGGTCCAGTGACCAGATATTCATCAGGATGACTGGAGATGACCCAGGTTGCAATGGGAGACCTCAGCCTTTTTAGGCAATGCCCATTTGCATAAAGTGGGAGGAGCAGTCTGTGGAAGTTGTTTCATCCTTTCCTGCAGATGCACAGGTTAGATGTGTCTAGCAGGAATCTCTCCTTTTGATTCTTTACAGAGTGAAATTGAGAAACTAAAAGCAGAGAATGACAGGCTCAAATCTGAGAATCATGGTGGCAACTGCAGCCGGGCACCATCCCAAGTGTCCATCTCATCTTCCCCGAGGCAGTCTTTGGGCCTCTCTCAACACAGCCTTAATCTCACTGAGTCAACCAGTCTGGGTGAGTGAAACCAGAGGGCCAGCCGGCAAGATGGGGCCTGCAGTCAGCCCAGTTGCCACAGGGAGCCCTCAGCTAAAAAGATCAGAATGAAATAAAAGGCGCAAGGCGTTGGATGTGCAAGGGCATGGGTGTATGTGAGTGTGTGAACATCTGTGTGTGTTGGCTACTGACATGAGCCCAGCCTTCAAAATGTCATCATGCTTGGCTTTCATTTTGGCCCCAAACTCTCCTAGCTACAAGCTTAGCTTCTGCCCTGTGCTCAGTTGTGTTCTGAACCATTTTAAAATGCTCACCTGCAAGATGAATGCCGTGTATGAAGAATGATGACTTGGCATTGGGGTCATAGCTTTATATGATGTTCCCGCTTTAAAAATTGATTCCAGGCTGGTGGAAAGGTCAATACTATTGATCTGTATTTTTCCTGTTCCACATACAAAGGCTCATGCTTTTTCATTTATTTAATTTATTTATTTTTCCCATGAGGCTGCTGGGATTGTTTTTTGGTTTAGCCTTTCTGTGCTCAACAAAGTGCGTGACCAGCCTTTTGATTTATTTGGTCCTCTCATTGGTTTCTGTTGGTTCATGTTCCATTTCCTCCCTTGGACCATCTGATTTATTCTGCTGCCACCCTCATGATGGTGCCAGGAATCCGGCTTCGCTGTCCGTGTGTGGCTAAAAGAGGCTGTCGGTGTTTTCCATTCGCAGACATGTTGCTGGATGACGCTGGTGAATGCTCGGCACGGAAGGAAGGAGGCAGGCATGTTAAGATAGTTGTCAGCTTGCAGGATGAAATGAAATGGAAGGAGGTTAGTTTGATCCCTTTCCCTGCTCCTATTACCTTCTGCCCTTTCCCATTCCCCCAGGTAGAAATACCTAGTTTAGTGACTTAACTGTAAACTGTATCACCTTCATGCTTTATGGGTTTTGGTTTTTTTGGTATTACTACTAACATTGTCTTTTCCTTAACCAGCCCTCCCATCCTTGCCCCCAACAATCCCAGAAACATTTCAGATTCAAAATACAGTACTTAACCAATGAAAATGAAATTAGAGCAATTACTAGGATCTATTTTGCCCAACTATATGCCATTAAAACCAACAATCTAAATGAAATGGATGAATGTTTACAAAAACATAAATTGCCCAGATTAACAAAAGATTAAGAGATGAACAGATACTTAAATAACCCTATGCTTGAAAAAGAAATTGAACAAGTCATAAATGAGCTCCCTAACCAAGTAGGGAACTTGGACACAGTTAGAACTAGCAGGAAGGGCTTTCCTTCCTTGTGAATTTTCTGCATCTAGCAAATACAAAAATATTCCCATGTTGCACTTATAAAACTATTATGATTAACTTTTCCCCATCCATCAGGCATTGAAAATAGTTTTTCTAAAGTTCACACATGGCTGAAGCACTTCAGAGTCAGCTAAGCTCTTTTGAAAAACTCATCCTTGAGTTTTTATAAAAATGAGTATAAATAATTGGACAAAAATTGTCTCAGTGTACCAGTTATATTCTAGGACCCTCGTAAATAAGACCTGGTGCATATTACAGAGGTACAGAGAGTCCTGGCAGTGATTAGAGGCCAATAATGAGTAGGGGCATGAGTTCTATCCCGTTTTCTTTTTCATGTCAATTCTGCAGCTATCCTAGCACCACTGGGCAAAATCCTGGCTTTGGGGATCATGTGGGGTGACTCTGAATTCAAGGAATACAGCTTCTCTTCTCCTATGGGGCCTTATAAAGCTATAGCTACGTTGTGGGGAAAAAGTCTCCCTTTGTATTTGATTAAACTCTTAGGTCAAATATCATGATATAGAGATTGAGAATAAAGTGATTTTCTTAAAGCGGGATTTCACAACTTTCCATCTCAGGTCTCTTTGTAGCATCGCAATATCTTGGAAATAGTACTAGATTTAGAGTCAGGCAGTCAGCAAGCAATTAATAAGTGTCTACTATGTGCCAAAACATTGGGATCACGAAAAGAGGTGGAAGATAGTCCCTACCCACAAGGAACTCCCAATCTAATGGAGGAGACAGAAGACCTGAGTTTCAGTCCTAACCCTAACACTCAGTAGCTGTATAGCTATTGATGAGGCACTTTAAATCTCAGTTTCCTTATGTGGAGAATGGGGATGAAAATAGGTGCCATTTGTGTCAGCACCTTGGCATAGTGGAATCAGGAAAACAGGGTTTAGGTCCTAGCTCTGATGCCTTCTGCCTATTTTACACTGGGTAAGTCAGCCTCTCTGGGCTTCAGTTTCTTCATCTGGAAAATTTCAACATTTGGACTAGATGATTTATGAGATCCCACTTGGCTCTAGGTCCAGGATCCTATGAAACTTGGAGAGCTATTGTGAAGAAAGCTTTTAATAAAAGTGCCCTGTGTTCAGAGTTGTCTCATCTTTCTGATCAATATAGTGTTGTAGTCTAGACAATGCAACATGCCCACATTTTTACTGCCTGCCAACCAGAATCAGGCGTTACTCAGTAGCAGAGCCTATAGTAACATTGATGGTGAGAAACATGAGTGTAGAATTGCAGATTGGGAAGGATGAGTAGGAAACATCTGGTCCAGAAATAATGTAAATGTTGCCGATAAATGCAAGGGATTGTCACACTTGGGTGAACCCTCCCCCACATATCCCTGTAGCCATGTGTTCTTTGAAACATACTATTTGAATGACATAAGATCATCCAGTAGTTTATCCAGTTTTCTTAGCTGACCACCTTCTTAATAGGTTGCTCCACTGTGTTATTTATTCCATACCCCTTGTATGTAGAGCTCTGTGGGCAGAGGTGCCAACATAGGAGATAGAGCCCTGGCCCTCTAGAATCTTAGGGTGATGGCAGAACTGATAAGAGAAGAAGATAAGAAAGAAAAAATCAAGTTTGCATAATTGATATTCACAAGTACTGAGGTAATAAGCAGATTAAAGTCAAGTCCATGAAGACTTTCTGGAGAAGTTTGGAAGGTGAGTTTAAGGGAAGACTTTGCAAGAGGGAGATGGTTAAGAGGAGGTGGGAAGGGCATTGTGGGCAGAACAAACAGCACCAAGGAAGGTCAGAGTCCAACAGACCCCAGAGAAGCCATGGTCCCTGCCCTCAATCTTCCTCTCACTAGTCAGCATCATCTCAATGGCACTGTGAACAATACTGAGATTATTTAGACCAAGGAAAGGCAGTTTCATGAGCAACGCATCTATATATAAGGAGAGTCCAGGTATTGGGGGGATTTTCTTATTTTTTTTTCCAACTAAGTGGTGGCATATTAAGTGGTTTAGATAACCTGCTGAGCCATCTCAAGATGAATAACTGGTTCTTCACTTGAATACTTTCCTTACCCTTAGGATTCCAGGCCTCATCTCTTTCTTATTGGCTGCATTGGAGTCAGTGGCAAGACGAAGTGGGATGTGCTGGATGGAGTGGTTAGACGACTCTTCAAAGTAAGTGATTTCTAAAGGTGTTCATGATCACACATGGGTGCCAGAGGTGGGAGTGAGTCCTTGGTTAGAGGCGTGGAGGGCAACATCTGATCTTGACATATCACTTCTGTTCTCTCCCTCTTCAGAGATGAAACAAAGATCAGAGTTGTGTGTCTGACAAATTTCTATCACTCAGCAAGCATTTATTAACCACCTACTGAATGCAAGAGCACTGAACATGTTTATCATAGACCTTTTGGAGATAGAGTCCATTCTCCATGATGCTGCCACATTGATATTCCTAAAACAAAGTTCTGACCATGACACTCTCCTTCTCAGGAAACTCTAGTAACTCTCTTTAAAATAAAATACAAATTCCTGTCTGGCATTTAAAGCCGTTCAACATCTGTTTCCAGTATCATTGGACGTTACTGTCCTTCACTCACTCTGTGTTCCAGTCAGTCCTGCTTACTTGCTATCCCCTCTAGCTCATATTCCATCTTTTAGCTCCCTCCTCTCCTCTGCCTCAGAGAATCCCTAGCTCCCTTCAAAGTTTAGTTTACCTGTCACCTACTACACTAAGCCCATTTCAGTTCTCCCAGTTTCTAGTTCCCCAAGCCCACTCCCTCACACACCTAAGATACAGCTTTGTATATATTTTTAATTACCTAGATACAAGTTGTTTCTCCCAATAGAATTTAAGATCTTTGAGGTAAGGAGCTATTTCTGTGTATATCCTCAACACCTAGCCCAGGGCTCAGTACATAGTAGGTGCTTAATAAATGCTTGCTCAATAAATGAAGATGAGATCTACAAATGATAGTCAGCAGTATTTAGAATACGTCCAAGTTTGTGGGCTCAGTTAGTGGTATCTGTAAGACCCAGGGCCCAGATTCAGGCTCAGCAAGTCAGCTTCATATAGAGAAAACTCTTCTTTCGTCCAAGATTACATCCCTAACTTAGGCCAGGCCATTTACAAATTATATGTTTACAAGGTTGGTCAGTTCAGATCTGCTCCCACTGCTGCGAAAATAGCTGGTTGCTGTCTTGGCCTTCCTGGTGATGGGACCCTTCATGGTTGTGCTGCTGAATATCCACTGAATCTTCACTGGATGAAGATGGGAGACAAGAGGCATGAGGAAACCACAAAACTATCCCCCAATCTCAAATGACCTACTCTGTCTTGTTCTTTTCCTGTTTACCAAAGAAGATACAACCAGGCCTAAAGGTCACAGTTTCAGCGATTCTTCATCTGAAATCTCTTACTCATTTATTCCATTTCAAGGAGATTCCCATCAAAATTGAGCTAGAGTTTTCCTTTTCAAAGTGCCAGAGGCTCCCATTTCCAGGCACCCTGATCTTTGCTGGAAGCAACCACCAATTGTCGATCCTAGGAACTTGTTTAGTCACGTTTTTGCCCAGATTCATAGGAGGAGTTTTCTAGGGAAAGAAAGTATCGTGCCAGAGCTGTCTTCTTATACATTATCCAAGTCCGCTTTCAGGGCTGGTAATGAGAGACCTTGCATGAGCTTGGAAGAAGTCCCCTAACTTTTCCATGCTCCGTTAATCCAGACTAAATGTACACAAACTTCTCCAAGGTTTTTTTTTCATCACTAACCAAATATATCATTATTTGTAGAGGCCTTCAGGGACGCTAGAAGTATCAAAAGCGTTTATAGACAGCCAGTTCATCCTCCACTCACTTCACAGTTCTGTTTCATCTCTGACTCTGTCTGAGAGAGAAGAGGAGATGGTCATAAATCACCCACTGAAACCATGAGTCACCTATGAATCTGAGCCGGGGCTTTGATCCGTCTTGATTTTTTTCTGTTTTTTTCCCCAGGAATACATTATTCATGTGGATCCAGCAAGTCAGCTGGGCCTGAATTCAGACAGTGTTCTAGGCTACAGCATTGGGGAAATCAAACGAACCAACACGCCAGAGACTCCTGAACTGCTACCCTGTGGCTATTTAGTTGGAGAGAATAACACCATCTCAGTTTCTATCAAAGGTAATTAGCCCAGATTCAGAGTTCAGTCCTCGCTTGCTAATTGTCAGTCTTGTTTTAACACTTGGCAGAATGAATTTTTCCCCCTTCACTACAGTTTTTCTTAACATGGCTTCAATCCTTGTAACTAATCCCAAGGGTTTGCGAAGGGCTACTGAAAACATTTTTAACAGAATTGTGCTTATTACTGAAATTAAATACAAAGGGCCTCATTAGTCTTGTGACTTGTAGAAGATGAGTTTTACAAGAGAACTGGCTCATCTATAAAATGGGGGCAGTAATAGAACCATGCAAGGCTGATGTTTAGAATCAAACGAGACCAAAGATATCTGGGGTCTCATAAAACAGTATAAACGTCAGCTCCTCTTCTAACAGAGAAATAAAGGCTTAACTTATATAGGAGCACCTGCCCCAAACGCTTACTTCTCTTTAAGTGCCTAGTTGGAAAATAAATATACAGTAGGTTACTTTGAATTGGAAGATAGCAATGCAAATTTATTTTAAAAATTGAAATGAAATGTCTTAGATCTATGGACATGTGTGTAGAGTTCCCTTGGCCACCTTCGTTTATCAAAATTCAGTCTTGGGAAGCAGTTTGGGTTTATTTAAAACTATAATCCCAGTTCACTTGGTACCAGCCTGTATGATATTGGAAATGGATTTGCCTTCCAGGCATGAAGAGCATACAAAAGATTTGTTCCAAAAAAGTTCATTCCGATGCAGACAATTCAGTTCAGGCATGAGGGTATCAGCTTGTCTGTCCTGAAAATGAGTGTCCTTTGTGCCTAGAGCCACTGAAAAATACTAGAATCTAAATTGTTTGCTCATCTGAAATGTCCCAGCCATTCATTTACTTTCAAGAAGACTCCTATCTATATTAAACTGAAATTTTCTTTTCTCAAACACCAGGGCCTCCTATTTCCAGCCATCTCTGAGAACCACTAGGGCACAGTATGGATTTGGACATGGGAGGCCTTAGATACTTGCTCACCAAAATAAAAAGTTCACCCCTCAGAGTCTCATTTTCCTCCTCTATAAAAATGAGGAGATAATACCTTCATTCCCTTCGTTAGGCTTGTGTAGGGAAAAAAACACTTTATAAGCCTTAAAATGCTGGGTAAATGCGAATTATTACTGTAATAATTGTTATTGCTGTCACCATCCCCACTGAAGGATCTGTCATACCTAAAGATACAGAGAACTACTATTTTTTTTATTTTCTTGAGTTCCGAGGATATAAGAGTTTTAATTTAAAAGTCATTTTTTTGCCCCCAAGTAATACAGGATCTAGGTTTCTTGCAGTGGAAAGAACTATGGCTCTGGTGTTAGAGCATGTAGGTTCAAATCCTACATTGCTTCTGATGCCTATTAACCTTGTGACCTTGGGCAAGTCACTTTACTTTGCTGGCCTCAGTTTCATCCTTTGTAAAATAGGGGAGTTGGACTGGGCAGTCTCTGAAATCCTTTTCAACTCTCCTTCCGTGACCCTAAGATCTTACCCAGCATAGATTGTTTCTGGTCACAAGTCCTGGAAAGACTTGACTTCCCTACAGCTAAGTCATTTCGGAATTATAAACTGCAGGGGCTTCCCAGTGCCTCACTGAAAAGCCATAGTTCTCCATTTCTAAATCAGGTATACCTTGCTTTACCTAGTCTCTTGTTTCCTAGAAAAGTTGTATCTCTGAAGTCTGGCTGAATCAAATCCCAATCTACTGACATCAACATTTCAAATTGTTTCTTTAGTATTTCTCATGTATTTTTAGCAATGCCTCCCATTCCTTAAGGTTAAAGTTCTTTGGCCCATTACCAGTGAAGAGGTATGAGTGGAGACCTTATGGAAGGAATGACTTTTGGATGGGGGTGTGTTCTCACTAGGGTTGTAGGAATGAAAGCCAGATTGCAAAGAATTGAGGAGAAGGTGAGTGAGAAGTAGGACTGGGTTATTCAAAGCTACCCTTTCCAAGAATTTTTCCCTGAGGGGTCATTTTAAAGCTTTCATTAAATCAATCGTCCAAGCTACTTAGGGCACTGATTATAAGATGGAATCAGAGGAACCCATAGGCAGTAGGCTGCCAAGCTAGACTTGAAACTTCAGCAAGCATTTACTGAGCACCTCTGATGTTTAAGGCATTGTGTCTAGGTTCTAAGGAGGTAGGGAAGCCTGAGGAGCTCATTCATACATGTCCCTGACTTCAAAGAGCTCACACAGTTGTAAGATGAGATGAGATAGGTACCCAACACAAAACAGAGTGATGTGAGAGAGAAAGAAATAAGAGAGAAATAAAGAAAAGTACAATGGGAGTAGAAAGAGGACTGTCACATATCTCTGACTCCCACCCACCACCCACCCTGGAATGAGTCAATAAGACAGGAATGCCCGGGGAGAAAATTTCCATAGCAGAGACTTTCAAAGCAGATGAAAGAGCAGGATCCCAGGTATAGAGCCAAGTGAACCTTTACAGAGTGGTTTGTGTCCATTTTGGCTGAACTGTGGCCTATATAGTGCAATTGTGAGTGATGAGCCTGGGAAGGAAGGTTGGGGCCAAAATCTTAGATATGCTAGGCCAAGCAGTTTGGACTTATTCTTTAGGGCAGCAATGGCGAACCAGCTGCTGGAAGGTTGGGATGGGAAGGGAAGGGGAGAAGGTTAGTGATAAGAGCTGTGCACTTAGAAGAAAACTCTAGTAGCAATATGGTAGGATGAACAGGTGAAGAGGAAGCCTGGAGACAGAGAACTAGGTAGTCCTTGCAAAAAGGAAAGAGGTCCTGAATTAGACTGAGGGGAATGAAAAGGAAATGACACATTCAGGAGACTGTTTGGGGTCTGAATTACAGGAGAATGATTGGGTTGTGGTTTTCACTGTCTGTGTGTTAGATAACCTAAGAGTAAGATGGCCATTGACACCCACCCCCCCCCAAACACACACTGCTTACCTTGTATTCTGCTTAGATGTAAATGATGTAGAAAAGGCCAAGAGAGGCTAAACCAGGGATCCCATTAAGCTAGAGGGAGATCTGTAGGACACTTAAGGGCCAATTAGAAAGTGAGTAAAGTCTTGGGAATCAGTTAATGTAGAGGAAGGAAATGAAGGAAGGGGACCAGAATCTGTAAGGTGAGTAAACTGTCTCTTCTTAATGGGGCCTCTTTGTAGGGACATAAGATGGAAACAGCAGATGCCTGTAATATAAAATAATAGTTAATAAATGCAGTCCAGAGCTCTGTAGTCCAAAGGGGAAGAGATCATTACCGATGAGGGGATACAAGAGAAGACTTCATGTAAGAAGGGATTTTTCCATGGATGCATTCTCACAAGAGTCATAGCAATAGAGAGCAGATTGCTACGAAGGATGGAGGAGGTGTGGGCATGAGAAACGGGAGACTTTGGATTGAGACAAGCTTTTCAGAGATTTGAATGGAAAGATAAGAAAGAAATGGGACAGAAACTGGATATGGGATAGAAGGCAAAGAAAGACCAGTGATGACAAGAGCAATATTAACAATAAATCTTTGACCCCAAAGCAGAGGCTGTACTCCCTAGCTTGGTTATCTGTTTATGAATGGGCAGGCAAAAGCTCACCAAAAGCAAAATCTTGAATACAACCAGTTAACAAGTGGACACTGTGCTAGAAATTGGGGGTACTAAGTGAAATGGCCAAATGACCCCTGCCTTTAAGAGGTGGGGCTTCCATTCTGTTAGTGGAGGTGTTGGGGCAGATGACACACACACACACACAAACACATACATACATACATACTATATATACATATGTACACATACATATACGTACATGTATATGTATATATACATACATATGTGTGTATACAAAGCATATTCAAATAAATACACAATGGGGCAGAGGACTTTGGCTTGGCATAGTGGATAGCATCCTTGTGAGAAATGAGCCCGACACCAAGCCCCCAACTGTGAGATATGTGCTCACCTTGAACAAAAAACAATATTTACTGAGAGATCCAGAAAGCTTTTATTAATTTCTGCATTCATTCCCCCTGAATGAATGGGTAGCTCCCAAGTAAGGCTACAGGAAGATTGCCATTTCTACTTCTCTGAGCTTCAGGTCCCTCATCTGTAAAATGGCAGTAGGAACTATAGTATCTGACACTCACCTCCAGTGTTATCTTGAGGCTCAAATAAGATAACTTGTTTGACCTTAGAGTCAGTTGTTGTTATTCAAGGGAAAATCTTACACGTTGCATTTCTCTCCCAAATATAGGCCTCTCTGAAAACAGTCTGGACTGTCTGGTCTTTGAATCTCTTATCCCCAAACCCATCCTTCAGCGTTATGTCACCCTCCTGACAGAGCACAGGCGCATCATTCTCTCTGGGCCCAGTGGCACCGGGAAAACATACCTGGCTAACCGTCTGTCTGAATACATGGTCCTCCGAGAGGGACGGAAGCTGGTAGATGGAGTCATTTCCACTTTCAATGTAGACCACAAATCTAGCAAGGTGAGTGAACCAGATTAAGGGGCCAGGCACAAGCTACTCCTGGCCCTTGCTAGATGGTTGACGATGTCCATAAAATAGTGAGTTACCTTTCCATAGCCTATGTGTCAGAGATTGGGTCACTTACTTTGTTTTCCCAGGTTCCCCTTTGTGCTTTTCCAGCCCCCAATTATAAAGAACTTGGAATGAAAAATATTGTTTCAAATGAATATATGAATGGAAAAAATGTATGAAGTACTTACTATATGCTAAACGCTAGGAATGTAGATACAAAAGCAAAGACTGTAGCTATCCTCAAGGAGTTTATATTCTACTGGGCGACAATGCCAAGGGGTTATTAGTATTGGCCAGGGAGGAAGGGCGCAAGGATGGTGACTGGAAGCATAAGGGATTGTGCTGATGTACCCTTCAAAGGAGCAATGACAGTTGATTTGATTGTGCTACCAGAACTGGAGGGGCAGGAGCAGGGACTATATGACAAGAAAGAGTCCAGGGAGTGAAGTGAAGGGTGACTGGGGTCTGAGCCTAGCGTAGTGGACCCCTGAGGCACCCATCAATGAACACCTCTGAATCCCAGCCCAGGGGAAACGTCTCCACCAGTTAGCTGAACCAGAAACGTGGACTGTTTCCAGAGAAAAATTTAATTTTCCTAGTAAATTTCATGAAGAACAAGAAACTTGTTTGGAGGGTTCTCCCAATGTACGCTAAAGCCTTTGCTGGCTAATTCTAGGATAGAATTAATCACGTGAATTTTGGCCAGACATACAGTGGTATTATTGATATAGCTTGAATTTAAAAGAGCACTCACTGAATTGGGAACCAAGGCACCTGTGTTCTAGTTCTGCCTTTGCTTCTAATGACCTGTTTGACTTTGGACATTAAATCCCTTTCTCTGAACCTCAATTTACCAATTCTACAAAATGAAGGGAGTGGACCAGTTCATCTCTACCATCTCTTTCAAGTCCAACATTCTATCAGTGTTTGCCCAACTAAAATTTAACCGTGGAATATATTTGGGGCTCTAAAGTACCCTTACTTGGGCGCTGCAAAAATACCCCATAAATCCTGCTCCTGAGGATGACTTAGAGGTGATAGAATACTCTCAGACTATACAAGTGTGAGGGTAATTTGGGAGAGAAAATTGAACCTATTTTTATAGCAAGAAATTGTTGTGTGCTTTTTATTCATATGTAATCTCAAATTTAATATTTTTGAGGAGGGAAATCATTAGCATTGACATTTTCTACATACCCTTAATCATGTCAAATGGAACACTGAGGTTTCATGGAACACAGTTTGGCAAAAACAGCATTCTGTGAAAAAGTAAAGAATGACCAGCATACTTTTTATTAAGTGCTCCATTGGTACCTAGACTATGTTAAGAAATGAATGGTATGGTAGAAAGCAAGTTGGATTTTGAAGGGAGAAATCCCAATTTTGCTACTTATTACTTGTGTAGCTTTAAACAAGCTACTTTTCTTCCTGGGGTCTCAGTTTCTTCATCTGCAAAATAAGAGGATTGGCCTAGATGGCAGACTCTGATTCTAGAGTGGGTAACCTTGAATAGGTAAAATAAAGGTTCAGAAGCATCTACCCATCCCAAGAAAGTTTGACCTGTTCATGAAAAGACCTTTCGCCAACTTGTTCCTTCTCTGCTCTTCTTGGGACATGTACAGGAACTACGCCAGTACCTGTCTAACCTTGCTGATCAATGCAACAGTGAAAACAGCCCTGTGGATATGCCTCTAGTCATCATTCTGGACAACCTCCATCATGTCAGTTCCTTGGGCGAGATCTTCAATGGGCTTCTGAACTGCAAGTACCATAAATGGTAAAGACTTACTTGGAACCTTGTGGATCCTTGCAGGTTACTGTCCCAATCAAATAACTTATGCAACTGGGTGCCAAGTGATTAATACAGCAATGCAGCAAGTAATAGTTAATGGGATTCACTGGGTGGTTATTTAGATTCTAAAAGGCCTATAGCCTGGGTGCAAATACAATGTTTCTTGTGTGTGATTCTTTCTTGACTTATACTTTCCTCCTCATTAATTTCCCCTGCAGTCCGTATATAATCGGCACAATGAACCAGGCTACCTCTTCCACTCCCAACCTACAGCTTCACCACAATTTCAGGTAAGGTGTATCAACTGTGCTATTCTAATTTGGGAATGATGTGAAAGATAGTGGTCCCTCCCTACCTGTAACATTATTGGCACCTCAATTTTCTACATACCCTACATAGAAAATGAAACCTCACCTTTCCCTCTTCAGAAGACCATTTTGGGCAATGACTAACCTTTTCCAACCCACTGTCCATAACAATCCATACGTACACCACCTGTTGGCATCTCTCCTCTTTGGTGCTGAAACTGGATATGACTGATGAAAGCTGTTATTGGAGAGCATCTTCCAAGCTTCTGAGTCTATAGGACCTTGATATTCTGTTCAGTCTCAGATGGACTTCTTCTTCCTCCCCCTTTTCTTCTTCTCTCTCCCCATAACCCTTACATATGACCTGCTGAAGTATGAACTTCATCACAGTGAGTTATTAGATATATTCACATATTTCAGGCATTAAGACTAAACGTATTAGTTTCTCCAAAAGTATGGGAGGTGAGTGAGGGAAAGAAAGGATTGCTTGGACCACAGAAGATGTTTAATAATTATTGGTTGATTGATTGATCGATTGCTGTTTCGCTGCTACCGTGGTGAGGAGTTGGAAGGAGCTCATTAAGTATCATTATGTCCTTCTACTTGCCAAGCATACCAACCACTGCTCTCTCTAATGACTATAACTAAGTCAGGAGAGAGGAGTCACCAACTGGGAGGATAGGGCAAAGAGGTACCATTGTTATGCAATCACCCTTTGCCCTGAATAGTATACCACTATGTCCTTTCCAAGTCCCCCATCCATATCAGATCTATAAGCATGTAGGAGCAGGATTGACATTTTAATATGGTTTGGAGAATCACAGCCAGAGATGTGACTTGCCAAGAAACATTAACCCTTTAGGGCCACTGATTTTTTTCTAGATGGGTGCTGTGTGCCAACCACACTGAGCCAGTAAAGGGTTTTCTCAGCCGTTTCCTGAGAAGGAAGCTCATCGAAACAGAAATCAGTGGACGTGTGCGGAATGCTGAGCTGGTGAAAATCATTGATTGGATCCCTAAGGTCTGGCAACATCTCAACCGCTTCCTGGAGGCTCATAGCTCTTCTGACGTCACTATTGGTGAGAGGCAAAAAAGGCTTTGAGCCCACAGTACCACCAGTGACAGTTCAATGGGTAGGAATAAAGAGGAGGCAAAGTGAAAAGGTAGATGCCTAAATGTTCTCACCACCCTCAAATTGTGGGCACTCTGGCGCCCTCTAAAATGCCATGACAGTGAGAGCCTTTTCTATTTATGCCTTTGGCGATGACTGCTTCCAAATCCCATATTTCCCAATTTTGTGGAGAGAGAAGATGGCATGGCTGATTAAAATTTACAGAGAATTTCCCAAAGCTCATTTTCACTTTCTCCGTTGCTAAATCTTTCACCACTTCTGCCAAATCATACTGTAGGTTTTGCTTCTCCCTTCCCTGACAAGCTACAGATGGCAATGCTGATAGAATGGGGGAGGTACCTGAAAGGCAAGAAGCAGAGAAAAAAGAGGAGCTTAGATAATGAGATCCTAAATGGCCAAGAGCTGCCTATAGAAAGATTTTCCCCAAGAGGTTTGAGAGAGACCCCCGTGTTCAATATGAGCAAGGCTGTTTCTTAGCAGAAGAAGTCCTTTTAGATCCTTCATAATTTGGGTAGATCTGCTGGATAATACCCCTGTGGGGTGTTCTTTCTCTTCACTCATAGAGTTTGGCGTGTAAACAATTTCAATCAATTCTTATCAATCCCCTGGTGCTCTGCTTGAGCATTCCCCTCTCCATGGTACTGCCTCTCAGGGGCACTCAGCTTGAAGTCATACCTGCACTTGAGTTTCTAATTCTTCTTTTCTTGTCCTCTTCCAGGCCCTAGGCTTTTCCTGTCCTGCCCCATAGATGTGGATGGTTCGAGGGTTTGGTTTACAGACTTATGGAACTACTCGATTATCCCCTATCTCCTGGAAGCTGTCAGAGAAGGACTCCAGGTGAGGAGAGCATTTGGGAGCAGCTTTCCTGTGACCAGGCTCCTTTGACAACCAGATAAACCCACCCTCATCCCAGAGAGCCTGTTTGTCCAGGCGATAAAAGCTTTTGATCATAGGCTGCCATCCAGCTATCTTATTGAAGTGGGTGTGCATACAAATTTCCCTGCCAGCCAAATGACTCCAAGCTGTAGTAACTGTCTGCAGCAGCTGGAGATCATGAATACATGAATTTTTCACCTTGTGCTAAGCACAAGGAGTAGGGCGGTTATGCTAAAATTAGAGTCTGTGACAATTTTATTGTTGATCCTGAAGGCATTATAAGAAGCTAAATCTGTATTTCAAAACCAAAGCTGAGTAATTAATAGGCAGAAGGCCAGGATGAATAATCTTCAAGCCAGTTCATAAAATCTCTTTTCTCAGCACTCAGGGTAGAAGTTATCCACTGGGGCCATATGCTAGTAATGTTTGTGTATTTGTTTAAACTGTAGGCATTAAAATAAGTCAATATTTGCTATTGTAGCGCATTTGGAGAAGCCATAGATAATGCTGAGAAAACATGAGAGAGATTTGTCTTTGTAATGTATGCCAGCAATGCTATCCTTCAAAAGAAGTCAGAGCAAAAATAGCTTAAAGGAAAAGAACTGGGGATGTTGATCCTGGAGAACACTTGAGAAGTCAGGCAGTGATCATTACTGCCTTTGGATTTTTGAAGGGCTGGCTGTGCTCTTGTATTGAAGAATTACTTTTGTTCTGCTTGGCCCTGATTCTGCTTGGTTCTGATCTACTTGATCAGAACTAGAGACAGTAAATGGCTGGTATAGATAGGAAGACTTCAGTTCAGTGAAGGAAGATCTTCCTAATTAGGAGAACTGTCCCAAAGTGGAATGGATTGCCTCAGAAAGTATAGCAAGCTCCCCATTGTATAGAGTCTTGAAGAAGACGTTACCTAACCACTTGTTGGAAAATTGATACTGTACTCTTAATTTCTGTTCAGTTATGCATTAAGATGAAGCACCTCTGTGGTGTGGTCCTTTGGTTGATCAGTGTACCGTGAACTGAATATGTTTGAAGAGTCAAGAAATTATTATAAAGGTCTAGTAAAAATGTGTTACTCAGTGTGGGAGTGGATTGGTCCCTACCATCTTCTCTAGATCCAGGTCCCTATATCTATTAGATCTTTGATAATTAGGTAGTACTTTTCAGAACTCTCATTTTGTTCATAGAGTTTCTCTCTACATTGACACATTGCATGCCTACTAAAATTTAAATGTGCTAAAATTCATCACCCTGAAACCAACCTATAGCATTTCTAGATGTAACTACACTGATACTTGGATGATAGATATTTCATCACTGGATCCATATTGAAAACCTTTCCAGTTTGGTACAAGAACTGGTACTCCACTGGTCAAGCCTTTGAGAGCTTAGAGTCATTCATACCATAATGAGATGTCAGAAGAGAACATTAATGGATAGAGGGCTGCGCATGGAGTCAGGAAGACCTGAGTTCAAATCTTACCCCAGATGCTTGCTAGCTGTATAACCCTAGGCTAGTCATGTAATGTCTCTCAGCCTCAGTTTCCTTATCTTTAAACTAAGAATAGTAGTGGCACCTATGTCCTTCAGTTTGATTGTGTGATTCCAATGAAACAGTGTATGCAAAGCAATTTGTAAACCTCTCATATTAGGATTAATGTCAGTTGTTTGTAATTTTTTTTCCTCAAACGAACTCAAGTAAAAAAACAAAAAAATAATATATACACATACAAATCTTTAAAAAATACGTTGCTTCCAGATTCCATAGGACTCAAATGCACATGAGCTATTTGAGAGGAATATTAGCTTAGCATAGAGACAAGTAATTTCAATTAATTTTTATGAAAAGTTTTATTTAAACTTCCAATGGCAAGTACAAGATGCAAACGTATAAAATAAGTCATTGTAAACAGTGCTGTATTTCTGTTAGCATCTGTTATTTACCGATTATTCCCCTCCACCTCAGAGACTTTCAGTTTTCCAAGCATTATTTTTGTTTTCGTTTCTGTGCACATGATGTGGATTTATTGCTATCTTTCTTGCTTTGACAGCGTCGCAGTCAATGTGTACATTCTTTTTGTCCTCCTTTTTTCCCTCTGAGTCGTTTCGTGTCTTTTCATGATTAGCTTTGACTTCGTCCCACTCACTGCTTCTTAAAGCATTACAATCCATGATATCCAGGTACCATACGTTTCCCAGCCATTCCCAAGTTGTGGGACTCATTTTATTTCAGGACTGTTTTCTGTTTGTTTGTTTTCACTGTTACAATAGTGCTGCTAGGAATATTTATATTTTAAAAAAAAGTCTGCTGCTAATTGGGGTGTAGGACTAGTAGGTCATAGGGTATGAATGTTTTTATAATTTGTATTGCTTTCCAAAAAAAAAGGTTAAATAAATTCAGAGCTCCACCAGCTGTGTCTTAGCACTTCCAGAGATCTCCTTATCTTTTATTATCTTATGAATAGGCAATATACTTTATCATGAAGGGATGCAGTGCTATAATAGCCTTTACAAATGGGGAATATGCATTTGTGATGTTGATACTGGGACAGCTAGGTGGAGCCTTAGTGCATAGAGCACTGGACCTCAAGTCAAGAAGACTCATTTTCCTGAGTTCAAATCTGGCCTCAGACATTTACTAGCTGTGTGACCCTGGGCAAGTCACTTAACCTGTTTGCCTTGGTTTCTTCATCTGTAAAATGAGATGGAGAAAGAAATGGCAAACCACTCAAGTATCTTTGCCAAGAAAACCCTAAATGGGGTCACAAAGAGTCTGATGTGATTAAAAAAATGACTGAGCAACAGCGTAAGTTCCTAGGCTCCACACACATGCAATCTCAATAAATGCATCACACGCTGTGGTTCCCAACATTTTCAAGTGCAGGGACCCTTGTGTTTTTCAGCTCAAAAACCTCTTGACCAAGAGATTCCTCCCCGTGCCCTTCCCCTTGGTTCTACTTTTCATTTCTAAGTTTGTCAACATGTGCCTTGTAAAGCACACCAAATATTGTGTAAGAGCATTTGATTTAGAATCAAAGGACCTGGCTCCAGATGTTGGCATTGCTACTTGCGATCTGTGTGACTGCGAACATGTCAGTTACCTTGGGGCCTCATTGTCTTCATCTCTGAAATGAAGGAATTAGATTGGATGATTTTAAGGGATCTTCTGACTCTACATTCAGGTAGTACATCCCACCATAATCACAGTGTAGCTTCCCTGCAGGAAAAATCTCTTATTGTAAAAGTGGCAATATTTACCTTCCTCCCCCCACCCCACCAGAATTTCTTTTTTCAAAAAGCTTTCTTTTCTTCTCTTTGCAATACTGTTTAGTTGCCACAGTGACAAATGGAGCATCATTTAGGTTCCATTGGCTTCTAAAAGGGGAACATTAATAAGGACATGATCCAGAATATAATATAACCTCATTCTTTGAGTTTAGCCCAATACTTTCTATCCTAGAATGCCTGACATCTGGTTTATCTCATAAACCTTTCCAAGACTGAAGTCTTTAAGGCCAAATGACTGTTGGGTGAGGGACAGAAGATCGAGGACCAGGGCAGGAGTGATTGTCCAGTCACTATGTGAAAAATGAACATTGAAAACATGGGCATGGATGGCCTATTTCTTTTTCTGTTTCTGTTCTCTCTTACCTAGAACTCACTTGGTGAGGGAACAGGAATTATACTAAAAGCTGCAGTGATGCTGAGAAGGGTCAGGAAACTTGCTGAATGTATAAACTTTGCCTCCTCGGGGGTGAATGGAAAAAGGCAGATTTTGTTTCTGTACTCTGAGACTCCATGTTTTCCCGTTAGATGTTTCTGGTCCAGCCATAACCATCTTGAGAAAGCCGCCTTAATGATCATTGGCCAGTGGTTGACAATCCAAAGGCAGCTATAAAAGTCCTATTGGCTTTTCGTGGAATTTGTGAAAAAACAGCATGGGTTATGTCCGCACACTTTTCCCTCCCAACAAGGGAGTGCTCAAAGGGTTAAGTGACTTCTCTCCTTTTAGTGTTTTTATCTGTCATGAACAGATATTCAGCCTAGTGATGGCCAGCCTGTCAAAAAGCAAGTGAGACTGGAAGTGTCAAGGGATCCAGAATAGGAACAGTCACTCTTGGGCAGGAAACACTGATTATGAAATCTCTTGGCACCTAATAGTTCAAAATGGTACTCAGCCCTTTAGAAATAAGTTATGGGGGACAAGGAGAGTTTGTTATTAATTTTCAGTGTTACATGTCATCTTTAGAATGCCTCTGAATACTCGTACAAGAGGGTGCCTGGGCATCATTCAGTGACTCTACTAAATACAGGGCAGTAGGATTGTGGTATTTGACCCTGAGATGCTGTGCTTTATACAGACTCACAGAATACATTGATGTATGAAGATGTATGAAGATGTATGATGTCACAGGTCTGAGATTATTTCTGAAAGTCTTTTGTTTTCCTTTAATAGATGATGATGTATTTTTAACAATTTTTTTTTCAATTTTAAGTTTCAAATTGTCTCACTCCAGTTCCTTCCCCTCCCCTTGAGAGGGCAAGCACTATGATATTAGGTATACATGGGAAATCATGCATGGAAGGAAACAGTCTTGACTACTCAGAGCATTTTAATAGCTTTTAGTAAAGCAGTTTTGGTTTTGTCCAAAGCTGAGGAACTCCAGATATGAGAACTCCCTTCACTAATACAGCTTGAAACTCATGTTTAACTTATGTCATCTCAGATAGATGAAATTTGCACATGGTCACACAGCCACTATGTGTTAGAGGTAGGAAGGAAGCCCAAGTCTTCCAGAAGCCAAGGCTGGCTCTCCATCCATTATATCAAACCTCCTTTTCTAGTCTTTTATCATAATATCCTACTGCCTTTTATTGGACAAGTCATTCCATGTCTTAGGGCCTTCTCTGCCTGGAATATCCCTGCACAAGGGCCACCCTTCCCTTCTCCCTTTAGTGACTTAAACTTGGGGCCACCATTATGTGGAGGAGCCCAGGCCAACCAGCATTCATTCTCCTCCCAGCCCAGCCTGCAAAAAGAGACTTTCCTGGCTTCAAAGCTAGGCCTCGCACCAGGTACCTTCAGTCCTCCCTTTTGCCCCTCCCTCCCTTTCAGGTCCCTTAGTATAATGCCTAACACATAGTAAATGCTTAATAAATGCTTCTTTCGCTTTTCCTAGTGCCTCAGTTTCTACTTGTATAAAATGAGGTATTTCTACCGCCCACCCCCAACTTGAGGTCTCCTTGAAAGCAGGGGCTTTCATTTTTGTCATTGTATTCCTAGAACCCAACATAACATGTGACGTATGGCATATCCTTAATGGCAAAATCTGGTTGACCACTTATGTGTAAGTTATGTGTAAGGGGTATTTTTGGTCAGGTTGAACCAGGTGACCCTCTAAGACAATTTCCAGTCCTAAATTATGGTGATTCTGTGAGTGTGTTCAGTCATTTCAGTTGTGTCCAACTCTGTGACCCCATTTGGGGTTTTCTTGGCAAAGATCCTGGAGTGGTTTGCCATTTCCTCCAGCTCATTTTACAGATGAGGAAACTGAGGCAAACAGGGTTAAGTGACTTTTCCAGGGTCCCACAGATAGGGAATATGTGAGGGTGGATTTGAACTCATGTCTTCCTGACTCCAGGCCTAGGCCCAATGGTGTATCCTTTGCACTACATAGGTGCCCCAGTGCTGTGATTAGATGATCCCTCAAGTCCTTCCTACAGAGCAGGTAGGTGGTGGCAATGGATAGAGTACTGGACCTAGAATCAGGAGACTTATCTTCCTGAATTTATATCTGGCCTCCAACGTTTCCTAGCTGTGTGACCCTGAGCAAGTCACTTAACCCTGGTTGCCTCAGTTTCCTTATCTGTAAAATGAACTGGAAAAGGAAATGGTAAACCACTCCAGTATTTTTGCCAAAAAAATAAATGCCAGATGGGGTCATGAAGTGTAGGACATGACTGAAATGACTCAACAGCAAGAAATCCCTTCTATTTCTAAAGTTTTTTAAATCTAGAAGTCATGTCTCCTGACCTCCAGCTCAGGGTTCTTTTCTACCACATTATCTATACTGCTCTTGTGAAGGGCGTTTCATTCCAGGTCCTTGTGGTTTTCTAGGGGAAGACATGACCCCAGAATAACCATTCAGTCAGTAAGCATTTTAATGTTAATTGCCTGCTCTGTACCAGGCATGGTGCTGGTCACTATAGATAGAAAAGGAAACCAAAGATCATCCCTGCCCATGAGGAGCTCAAAGGGGGGGTGGGGGAGAGACACAAACAAACTGTGGACAGGATAAATAGGAAATAATTAATAGAGGGAAGGCACTAGAATTAAGAGGGGTTGGGAAAAGCTTCCTGAAAAAGATGAGATTTTAGTCGGGACTTAAGTGAAGACAGTAGATAAGAGAGAAGGAGAATCCCAGGCATGGGGGACAGCCAGGGGAAATGCCTCGAGCCAAGAGATGGCGTGTCTTATGTGGGGAACCTCAAGCAGGCCAATGCTACTGGACAGAAGAGCATGCATGTAGCAGTGGGGAGTAAAGTGTAAGAATGGAAAGATAGGCCGCAGGCTAAGTTACAAAGGGCTTTTACACGCCACAAAGAGCATTTCGTATTTGATCCAGAAGATGATAGAGAGCCACTGGATTTTACTGGGGGGGCGGGGAGTAGGTGACATGATCAGACTTTCGGAAAATCACTTTGGTGGCTGAATGGACGATGACTTGAGCATGGGAAGAGACTTGAGGCAGGCAGACCTACCCGTAGGCTATTACAATAGTTCTAGTGTGAGGTGCTAAGGACCAGCACCAGAGTCTGGCCAGTCCTGGTCAGAGGAGAGAAGGGAGTCTATTCAAAAAGATCCAGCAAAGGTGAAATCAGCAGGCTTGTGATTTTTCTACATATTTAAGTCTCTTTATCCATCTGATTTCATGAAGCCAAGCTTTCATACCTTTCAAAAGAGATTTGAGCCAGAATATCCCTGTCTAAACTGGTGAATCAAACTGCTAGCTCGTGTGTCTCAGGAAAGCCAACAGGCATTGTGCAGTCCAACTAAACCTATGTGCCTAAGTCTTCTGCTTCTGAATGTATGATCCAGTGAACTCTGTGCCCCCAGATCTGTAGATACAACCCAAGAGATACGGTCCTTTCATCAAGAGAAACTTAAGAGTAGAGCCCACTGTTGGAGAATGAGACAATGTTGCCCTCTATTGGCCAAATGATTCAGCTGCTTGATGTCATCTGTAAACTAGGCAGATGCGGGTGTTTAGCTTAGCATAAAGATTTTACTGAGTTTTAAAAATTTCTATAGATAAATACTATAGATTCACTTGTGAACAAATGAGAAATAAAAGGGTCCTATAAACCTTTCTGTATAAGAGTAAATTCCCACTGAAACTTCAGTCCTGTAGATTGTTCTAGAAATATAGAAATCTAGCCTCCAGCTTTTATCATATCACTCTTTGCCTCTTCCCAAGCAGGGATTTATGTGTTCGTTGTTTACAGCTGAAGTGGAAGTTTAGATATATCCATATGTCAGAAGCCTATTTTTCTTTTCTTTTTTTTGTGGAGACCACACATCTAGCCTTGAAATTATCATGTACTTTCCTTTCTTTGCTGCTCTGTTCAGCTGTTGACTTCATGGTTTTTGTTGTTGTTTTATAGTCATCACAACCCTTCATGATCTCCTTTGGGATTTTCTTCGCAAAGACATTGGAGGGATTTGCCATTTCCTTCCCCCGCTCATTTTATAGATGAGGAAACTGAGGCAAACAGAGTGAAATGACTTGCCCAGGCTCACCCAGCTAGTATCTGAGGCTGGATATAAACTCAGGAAAATGGGTTTTCCTGACTCCAGGTCCAACATTTTCTCTACTGTGCCACCCAACTGCTTTTTTCATGATTTTTGGTCCTTCCAAACACAAGCAAGAGGCTAGTGAATTTGTTTTTGAAGATGATATTAACGTGCTCATTACATCATCTTATAACTGAGGCCACTGTCCCATTATTCATAGGCTCTTACTTCTCTCGAGCTAGAAGCAACTTTGAGATCATCTAGTCTAATTCCTCATTTTACAGATAAGGAAACTGAAACCAAAGGAGCGTAACTGATTTGCCCAAGGTCGCACAGGAAGTAAAAGTCGGGGTTGGGATTTGAACTCAGATCCTCTGACTTTCGAGCTTGTAGTCTCTTCTTCACCCATCATTCTCCTCTCTTTTTAGGAGCATTGACTGTCTGAAGCTGGCAGCAGTGAGCCTAAGGCATCCATCACTTGCTGCTCTGAATCTGTGGTCCAGTGTCTTTGCTGCCCCACACTGGTCCTGTGTCTCTAGAGTTCTAGGAGAGTGGAAAGGATTTTGTGGCCTTTTTTTCAGAATGAATACTAAATCTCTTTCTCTAAGAAAAGAGAATGAGGAGGGCATCTGTATTCTAGTGCCAGCCTGAGCACAGACAACACCAAGGTGGCCATCCAAGACCATGTTCTTACCCAACCCTGTTCCTACTGGTTTCTGGGATAGTACTTGTGAGTTCTCGTATAGTAGCTGTGTTCGTTATGACCTCTAGCTCTTTCTTCAGGTCAGAGGGATGGGATGGCACTTTCTTGCAGTCCATGCCATGCTTATGGGGACTTCTGTTTGTGGGAATCCTACATAAAGTCAAAAGCAATCCAAAAGCTTGCCCCATTTCACACAGAAAGCTTTTTCTGTGAAATGAAGTAATGTCATGTAATGATCGGGCACTTGGATAGTGCAGTGGATAGAGTGCCAGGCCTAGAGTCAGGAAGGCCTGAGATCAAATCCAGCCTCAGACACTTCCTAACTTCATGACCCTGAGAAAGTTACCTAACCCTGTTTGCCTGAGTTTCCTTATTTGTAAAATGAGCTGGAGAAGGGAATGGCTAACCACCTTAGTATCTTTGCCAAGAAAACTCCCAAAGGGGTCATAAAGAGTGAGACATGACTGAGCAACAACTTGTAATGAAAAAACAAACCAACCCACCCAGAACACTGGACTCAGCATCCTAGCCCCTGAATTGAAGCCCCAACTCTAAAATGTAACAACACAACTATGCACAGTATAAGTTACTTAACTTTTCTAAGCCTCAGTCTCTTTACCTGTCAAATGGGGATAATAACATGTATACTACTTACCTCCCAGTATTTTGAGATAAGCACTTTGTAAACTAACAAGCCTATAGAAATGTGATCTGTTGTTATTATTCCGGGGCAAGTCACAATACCCCAATTATGCCTTTCCCAAAATTTTACTCTGGCTTAGGCAATGTCCCACCTAACATATGGGACGCAACAAGGGTCACTTATAAAAATCATGCGAAATGTGATCCCAACAACTTTGGCAGATGTTTTTTGTATGTGAGGGAAGGTAAGAGGTCATCTATGGATACCCTCCTAATAGAACTGATACCCTCCCCAAACTTGATAGGTTAAAGTTAACCAATTTTAATTATGCAGTCGGTGAATTCACTTAAGTGTCTGCTATGGAACTTCTTGTCTGTACATTTGTCAAATACTCTTTCCCCTGGGGTTGAAGAAGTTCAGATTAATGAGATTCACACCATATGAAGAAGAAATCTGTCGCTTCAGTGTATAAATAGCACTTATGCTCCAAAAGCCCCGAGTTTTGTAGGTCTGAAGGGTTTATGCTCAGTTTATACTCCCACAGATCTAGCATACCCAGCAAACCAAATGCCCTTTCCTAAAAATATACTATAGGAGTCACTGCTCTTAGATCTCAGTTTCCTCACCTGTCAACAAAGGGATTTGGACTCAACGTCTACTAAGAGATTCCTCTTAGTAAACTGAAGGAGGTTGGATGAAATAACCTCTGAGAGCTCTTCCAGCTCGAAACTGAAGAACAGATGATTGAATTTATTTCAACAAATATTTATTAGTCTAGGTACTGAAATATATATATATATATATGCAAAATATATATGTGTGTGTGCGTATGTGGTATACATGTATGTGTGTGTGTATATATACACATATTATATATGTCATATATATGCACACACATATACATTTGTGTGTATACCTACATCTCTACACCTAATAGAGTGAGATAGATATAGATCTATCTGGATATAGATATCAATATCCATAGATATAGACATCGATATCTCTTTGTAGCTGTATCTATCAATATCTAGATCGATAGATAGCCACCTAAAGGTGCCTTTAGAGTCAAGACCTATGTCCAGATCACAACTCTTCTGTGATCTCTTCACGTAACTTCTCTGGGTCTCAGTTTCTTCATCTGTAAAATCTGAACTAGATGATTTTGAAGACCATGTTCTATTTCATTCTAAGATCCTAGGAACTTAGAGCTAGGTTTTGTGCCTCATTCCTGTGGTATCTGCTATATCTGTTCATTTGATTGGGGTGGGGAGGTTGGGGCCTCAGTCTCTGGGGCTCCTATGCAAACTTTTATTTCTATGTTAGTACTTTGTGTCTGTTTTCTATTTTTTCTCCCATCCTCTTTGCTTCCTTGCTTAGCTGCATTTGATTTGCTGATTCATAGCAAAGCCTATGAACATGTGTCATATTCCTAGCAGAAGCCACCCTAAGGAGTCTGTGGGGCAAGTAAATTGTAGGATCTTATAGTTTTCTTAAGTAAAGTCCTCTTCCCTTTTAGTCTCGATTAGAGCTTCACACACTTTCTGCCTCTTCTTGTCTCTTTGCTATCTTGGTTTCTTGAGGCTCTTGGAAGTCCATTTGTCAATAGTACAGCCCTTATCATTGTGTGGTAGGAGGTAAGTCACCAACACAGGATTTTTCAGATGAGCAGAACTTCAGTAGATACAATCCTGAGGTTTCCAAAAGCCATGTTATTTCACCATCAGCATACTTCTGAACCTGATTTCAGTCTCATCATGTTTTGTTTCAGCTCTATGGAAGAAGAGCCCCCTGGGAAGATCCTGCCAAATGGGTGATGGATACTTATCCATGGGCGGCCACCCCCCAGCAACATGAGTGGCCTCCTTTGCTTCAACTTCGACCTGAAGATGTTGGTTTTGATGGCTACTCTGTGCCCCGAGAAGGTTCAACCAGTAAACAGGTTCCCCCAAGTGATGCAGAAGGAGATCCACTGGTGAGTGTCCAGTTTCACTCATGGCGATTAGAGAATGTCATACATCCTTGGAGCACCTGAAGATCAATTTCTTCTAACACATTAGTCGGTCATCTTTATCACAGACTTTGTAAGATGTGAGCAGTCAGAAAAAATAGGAATTAGTCTGACTTGTGAACTTTCACTAAATAGATCCAATAGGTGCATCCTACTAAAAAGCCACTTTGGTTTTGGGTTCACCTGGGGTCCTATTTAAATGCACATAAGTCAAAGAGGTTCTGGAGCTACCTTGGGAGGAGCCTCAGAATAAGGAATCTGAGAAGATCAGGACAGCTTCACAGTTGCTTCCAGGACATATATTACATGCAGTAACATCAATATTGTTCGATGAAGAGCTGTGAATGACTTAGCTATTCTTAGCAATACAGTGATCCAAGATGATCCCAAAGGACTCATGATGAAGCATACTATCTGCCCCCAGAGAAAGAACTGATACTGATTGAATACAGACTGACACGTGCTATTTTTGACTTTCTTTCATTTTTTCTTTTATTTTAGTCTTCTTGTACAAAATGACTAATATGGAAATATTTTATGTAATTGCACATGTATAGCCTATATCTGATTGCTTACCATGTCAGGGAGGAGGGACGGAAGGATAGAATTTGGAACTCAAAATTTTAAATAAAAATGATAAAAAATTTTTTAAAAATTCTGTATGAGGGAATAGGGGTAACTAGGCTGAGAGTCCCTAATCCTTTGTACTCCTCCTTACAGATGAACATGCTGATGAGGCTGCAAGAAGCTGCCAACTACTCGAGCCCCCAGAGCTATGACAGCGATTCCAACAGCAACAGCCATCAGGACGACATCTTGGACTCGTCCCTGGAGTCCACCTTGTGATCAGGGACCAAACACAACATCTTTCTCCACTTCTCATGCTTCTCCCCCTCACTTCCCAGTTCCATCTGCATACTCCAAGCCATCTCCGAAGGTACCCTCTCAACCCAGCCTTCAGGTTCAGTGTTAGAGCTGGGAGAACAAAAAACCTTGTTTGTCAGCCTTGACCATGGGTGCGGGCATCCAAGTCAGACAACCTTGGGACTTTTTCCTTTCAATGACAGGGACAACTGCACTATGTTTTCTTTCTTTCTCTTTCTCCCTGGCCTCCTTCTCTCCTTTCTTCCTTCTCTTCATTTCTTTGCTTTACTTCTTTCTCTGTGAGCTCTTATGCCTAAGACCTTGAAAATCCTTCTGAATTATTGCTGAAGTATGGAAAACAAACAAGGGGTTGGGAAAATCCATTCAAAACTCGGGAAATGAAACAGCAGCAGGCTGTGAACTGTATGGAGACTAACGGGGCTAAGGAGGGGCAGAAAATGAAGCCTATGCTGCTTTCTACCAAACAAAGAGCCTCTGGGCTGGGCATCCGAGCAGCCCCACCAAACAACCTCAGCTCCAGAAGCCTGGTGCCCGAGAGGGCACTTGCCTTGGTGATAGTCAACAAAAGGCAAAGCTACAAAACAGGGAAACCTTTTTTTAAAAAGATCATGATTTTTTTTCAATGGTGCTCTCTTTGCCTGAGACCTTAGTTTGACATGTTTCAATTCTGTCACACCTTTGTGTACTTTTCTACAAGAATTTATATATATACATATATTTGTGTGTGTGTATATATATATATACATATACATAACCACACACACACATATAAATGCACAATAGCATATATATGTACATATATATGCTTATGTTAAATATATGTGTGTATGTGTGTATGTATATATATGTGAATATATTTGAATCAGGTTTTTTTGTTTTGTTTTCTGCAAGCACTGTGTGTAGTAAGAGATGTTCTACAGCTTTGAACAACTGAATACCCACCCCCTCTGAAATGGACATTGAAGTTTTATTGTCTTTCTGTCTAGCATTGATTCTGAAATTATTTTTTTCTCCTGCCCTTATATTCAAAATTGGTAAACATTGAGGAAAATGAGAGCTGCAGGAATCGGCTCATCATTTTGTCCTACGTGACCTTTTTTTTTTTTAATTACTCATTGTAACAGCTCAATATCCCAGTCTTTTGCAACTGGGCCCTAGGGTTCTTGGGTCTCTTTGAAGTAGCAGGGCCCATGCTGTCAAAACACGGGTGAGCTTTGAGCCACATTAGCCCGTCTTTCTTCCAAACGCACATCTGTGACATAAGCAGCCAGGCTTGGACTTCATCGAGGTGAGAGGTCACCTCCCAAAGGAATTGCACTTCCCCGTCTAAGGGAACTGATATATGCCACAGGTCACTGGATGTGGGCAACCCCTTCCCGGAAAACCCAGCCTCTGCCTCCATCTGGATGAGCTTCCTCTGATCTCTTCCGGTGCTGAACTTCAAAACGCGATGCCTTACTTATTTTGTACGAACTGCTCCTTTATGTTAGTGCCGCATCTGCTGGGGTTGGATTTTTCTAATGAAACAAACAGGGCTAAAATGTCATCTCTTCATGTGAAATAGGAGAACACAAGTCGCTGTGAATATTCCTTGTCTGAGAGATTCGCTTCTGTGGATGTGTGGCCGCTTTAAAATAGCAGGAGGAAAACGAGATCTGTTGTCAGGTTCATTTTAGTCTACAGCTGCAAATTTTCTGGACAATTATCCATCTTCTCTGCAGGAAAAAAAGACAAACTTTTAATACTCTACATACAATACAAACCACCTTTACAGGAACCCAGTGTGCTATTTCTTCAATGTCCTGGTATACGTTTAAGAGCTTGTTAAATCTTTTAAGTTGCCTGTTTAAAAACAAAAAAAAACAAAAAACAAAAAACAAAAAAACAACCTTAAATACCAATTTGCATGTAGTTTAGGATTGTTCATTTCCAAGGTTGTTTTGTTTCATCTCTTAAATTTCTGCTAACAACGCTATGACTCCCTGTGATTTCCCTAATTTTTTTTTTTACTCCATAAGAACTTGACATGAGCCTGCTCAAATCACAATTTCAATTTGCCAACGACTCATAATTTTCTTTCTTCTAAAATTGACTGCCCTACCAGTGAATGAAATGCCAGTCAAATTTGTCCCTGCTTTTATCTCAGTAAACCCGGAATATGTCTGAAACTAGTAAATTACCCTTGATCTGGGATATCTCCCTTTGGTTTGGGTTCTGGTTTGAAGAGCCATACTTTTGACTTTCTGAACAGTACTTCAACACCAGACACTATCATCTATTATACTAATATGTGATGCTGACTTCTCAGCTAATTGTACACCCAGCAATTCCCTTACTTTCTACTACTGTGAATTTGGGTGGAGATAAAGTTGATCTCTCATTTTGGGTAATTTTCCTAGCCACCTTGTGAATAGACACCCATCGATATTTTTCAAAACGATATTTTTTTCAAATCACTCCCTTCCCTTGTCTTCTCCTTTTTTTTTTTCTTTCCTCCCTCCTCCAGCTTTCTGTGGCCAGGCACAGAAAGGCCTCTGCATCGATCATTCAATGGCTGATGATCATCTGGATGACTGTGAGCAAGAATGACTTCCAGTATTTTATGTCATGATCACAATTCAGTGTCCTTTCGAAAGCTTCAGGAAGCAGGGTTGTCTGGGTGTATTAATATTTTTTTTTAATTTGGCCATATTTTAAGTATACATAACACACCTTTGAAAGAATGATTACTCATTTAGGGCTTTGTCCAAAATGCTTCCATTTTGCCTTTTTATGCAGAGTTTGGCTCACTTTGAAATGTACAAGATTCTATGCAACATTCATGTTGAGTTATGAGTGGAAGCCAAAAGTTTTCTTTCCATACTGCCAAGAATATGCAGGCCATAAAATGAGATGGGAGAGATCTTATAAACTGGGATGGGGAGGGAAAGGGCTTGGCTAGACCTTTATTGTACATTGGGGAAATTTTTTATTTCATGGTTGATGCTTAAACTTCAATATTCAGTGTATTGAAAATTGTTTGACCGTGGCGAATCTATTTCAAATTAAAAAAAAAAACAACCAACTTTGTGGATATTCAATAGAAGGTTTGCTGTTTTGACCTAGTTGTTTCCAGTGGAACAGTTTATGAAATATGTTCTATAAGATGTACATTTTTTCATTGTAACATAGAAATTGTAAATATTTGATTAAAGTGCTGCATTTTGATGAATTTTTTCTAGCCATTTTTAAAGAGAAAACTAGGAACTGAGTATTTTGTGTACGGTATGATGTTTCCATCTTCCCTCCCTCTCTTTTCTCCCTTCCTATTTAATTTTCATTTGTCACTAGGTTTGGGATTTGCCAATGGTCTGTTGGAGATCATGCCCCATGTCATGGAGAATGAAATTGATGATTGTACCAGTCTTAAATTATTGATGATTCAATAAAATCAATGCTTATTTATTCAGATTTAGAGTTGTGCTTCCTTATACTTCTTGATTAAAACAGCCTTTTTCCAAGTTCAGTTCTATTCCAAGATGATATTGGCCCTGTTTGCCAGTGTTTGTTGGCATCGCATGGCCTGAGGGCATGCACAGTGCAACGTGTGCTTTCTTTGTACTCAGAACCATGGCTACAGTGAAGTTGCGAGATGTACCACAGGCAAGAACTACCAGAAACACCTCAGATTCATGAAGTATTTGATTTTTAATTAATTTTTAGTCATTGTACATTCAGAAACCTTTTATCATTGCCAATTTTTTCATGACCTGCAGTTTAAGAAGCACTGTGTTAGGCTGCCCATCAGGTGTCAGACCTAGCAGAAGAATCTAACCTCTATACTCTATCAGCTGTTGTCACTTTCTCCCTCCTCTTCATTTCTCTTCAGTAATCCTTCAGATGTCAGAGCTATACTCTTTTTTTTCCTCCCATTTTTCTTCCCTGCTGGAGTCTTGGGCCTGCAGAAAAGATCACTGATGTGCCTGATTATAAATTACAAACACCTATAACAAAAAATTTCCCCTGAATTCTAATGTCTCTTCTTGGTGTGGTCAGAGGAATGCTAGAGCCAGTTCTTAATGATTGTTAAGTTTTCAGCATGACCATTGACATCTCAGAAATGGGCAAACACTACAAATTAGGCCTTAATTTTGATTGTCTAGTCTTCAGAAAGTGATGGAAAAAACTAGTAATGATGCAAATTAAATTTAAAAGTGTTCCTGTGTACTTTTTATTTTTTTGGTTACACTTGGCTGTTAAATATTTATCCTTGAAAATGACCCTGTACTCTGTCAGCTCTAGTGAATGAAATCATAAGATTCTGGTTGTAGAGTTGGCTGGGACCTCAGAAATCCACTCTTTTCACAAGTGAGGTCACTGAGACCCAAGAAAGTGAGGTGACTTGCCCAAGGCCATAAGGAAATAAATATCAAATGCAGGATTTGACTTCAAGTCTTGTGAGTTTCCTCATCAACCCTCTACCATATTGCCTTCCAAAGCTCAGCCTGAACTATTTATCTGCCATCACAGAATTCGATTTATTGAGTGACAACAATGTTCCAGTCATGATGTTAAATGCCACCAGCCTCCATGATTCTCAGAAAATCTCAGCAGTCTGGTCATCTGTGATGACTTCATTACCAGACACAAAATCTCTCAAAGACTGTCTAGTAAACACAAGGATCCTGTGACCTATATTGGTGGAAGGAGACCCCATATGGACAAAACCACAGATCTCTTGACTATATGAGAGCTTCTGGATGTCATCACCTTTGGGGATTTTTACAGCATGTTGAAAGCAGTGGACCTTCTGGATATATTGCAAATTTGACTTTGCTCCACTGTTCCCACCTTCGGTGCCATAAAAAGGCTAAATTGATCTAGACCACATAGGCCCACTCAGCTTCAGATGTGAATTTGGGGTATTATAGCCCCAGGACCACATGAATGCAAGGCTACCTATAGTAGATGTTCCATAGAACACAATGGAAGACGTTACTCATTTGGAGGGGGGGTGTCCAACATCCTTTCCCCTTTTAGCTGCTCTGTCAAAGAAACAACATTTGGATATACAAGAATCTGACATGTTTGCAACAAAACATGGTTTGTGGTTTGTGATGTTACTGCTCTATTGAGTACAATTTGACAGATGACAATAACAGTTAACATATAAAAAGTCCTAGTATCATTTTCAGCTGTTATAGCTTACAGCTGCACTAAGACTTTTGGGAACCCCGCCCCCCTTTCCCTGCATGTTATCTCATTTGATCCTCACTACAACCTTGTGAAATAGGTGCTATTGTTATATTATCATCACAATTATTTCCATTTCACAGTTGAGGATGGTCTCTGTAGCTAGTAGGTATCAAAGGTAGCATTCAAATCCAGGTCACTTGTGACTCCATGTTGAGTGCCCTTGCTCTCCTCTACTACATCCACCATCTTGTTGCTCTACCTTCCTGAGCACCAGACCTCCAGAAACCATGCTCTGGGGGACTTAACTCACTCAGGTTTGGCACACCTTTCCTGGGGACTGATGCAGTCTAAATTGGTGAGTTCATGAGTGTAAATTCACATGATAAGATGGCCCATCTAGCCAGCCCTAGTCAGGCTTCACATTTTATCATCTGCCTACTGTCTCCTATGTTCCCCTCTACTTCTCTCTCTATAATCAAATCCATATCACCATTACTTGTTGTTCGGACTATTTTCCAGTTATGGACGACTCTTCGTGACCCCATTAAGGGTTTTCTTGGCAGAGATACTGGAGTGGTTTTCCATTTTCTTCTCCAGCTCATTTTACAGTTGAGGAAGTTGAAGCAGACAGGGCTAAACCACTTGCCCAAGCTAGTAAGAGTCTGAGTCTGGATTTGAACTCTGGTCCTCCCGACTCAACTCTATCCACTGTGCCACATTGCTGCCTCATTGCCATTGCTACTGCCCTACAACTTCCCTGTAGTTTCCCAAGCCCAAATACCCTTCTTGGCCCCCACTCCCCTATAAGTTGTGTTTCCTCTCATTATAAAGTAAATTTCTTGAGTGCACCCTGTCTCCTTTGGTAGAATGGAATGGATAGAAAGGAATAAGCATTCATTAATTGAGCATAGCACCTACAATGTACCAGACAGTCAGCCAAGCATTTATGAAATATCATCTAATCTGACTTTCACAACAGCCCTATGACATTGGTGCTTGTTAGGATCCCCATTTTACAGTGGAGGAAGCTGAGGCTGACAGAGGCTTGCCCAGGGTCACACGGGTAAGAAGTGTCTGTGGCCAAGGCAAGCTATTAACTCAGATTGTCCTGACTCCAGGTCCAGTGTTCTAGCCACTCAACCATTTGTTTTTGTATTTATGTACCAGTGCTTAACACAAAATAAACACAGAATAAAAATATTTTTCATTCATTACTATCACAGTGCTCCTCAAAAAACATAAATTGCCTGGTCACCTTCATCAAAACCCCCTGTCAATGATTGAGACCCAACTCCACAGCTGCAGGCTATCGCTATTAGCTAATAAGCAGAAGGGTTAACTTACCTACCCACCCAAGTCCATTCAAATCTGCCCCCAGTTCTGAGCAGAACCTGCATGGGAAGAAAGATTTCTGTACAGAAGAATGAGGAAAGGAGCTGTGTGCCCAGCACGCAGGAATCTTTGGCTGTGTCTGGGAAAGCAGTAGAGGTAGGTGTTCCTTCCCTTGGAGGTGGGGAAGTCTCTGACTGTGGTGCCTGGGCCCTCACTGTTTTTGACCAATCCCCCACCCCCACTCTGCCCCAGTGCTTAGCACAGTGTTCTGCATGTTGCTGGAACACAACGTCCTAAAAGAAACTTTTCCTGCATCCCTCTCTCCAGCACCCAGTGCCTACCCTAAACTACCTTGTGTATATTTCCATCCATTTTTCATGTGTTCTTCCATGTGAACATGTGGCCTCTCTCCTTTGACCTATTGAATGGGACGAGGACTCTTTCATCCTTGTTTTGGAATCCTAGAACACGGTCTTGCAAATCACTTCATGAGTGCTTGTTAATTAAGTGATTTAATGAATAACTTTCTAATGAATGAATGTTGAGTATCGCTCAGACATGAAGCTTCTTCTCATACCCCCAGTCTTGAGCGTCTTCGCCCTAATAATCACGTTGCATTTATGTTGTGTGTGCATGTGTGCATGTTGTATCCCTCAGTAAAGTCAAGTTCTTTGAAGACCAAGATTATTTCGTTATTGCATTGGCAGTACCTAGCAAAATGTCTAGCACAGAGCACGTGAATAGTCAGTGCTTTCAAAAGCCACATTGTATAGATGATGCTTCTGAGGTTTTCTTGCTGTGAAAGGTTTTAGCTAATCACAAGATCTGATAAATTTAGAGGTTCCTCAAGCTCGACCTCAATTTTTCCATAAATTGGCAGGACAAATAAATCACCTAGCAAAAAGAGAAAGGGCCAGGGAAGTCAGGCAATCCTGTTTGCTCTAGCAGAGCATTGGGTTTGCACTGATTCTACCTGGATGTGAAGAAAGCCAATGGCATCTTGGGTTACCTCATGAGATAAATAGATCCAGGACTATAGGGGCTGGGGAAAGGGGTGGGATACTTGCACTGTTATTGCCACTCAGTCCTTCCACTTGTGTCCAGCTCTTCTTGACCCCATTTGGGGTTTTCTTGGCAAGATATTGGGGTGGGTTGCCAGTTTCTTCTCCAGCTCATTGTACAGATGAAACTGAGGCAAACAAGGTAAAGTGTCTTGCCCAGGGTCACACAGCTAATAGTGCCTGAAGTTGCATTTGAACTCAAGCCTTCCTGATTCCAGCCCAGCATTCTATCCACTAGATACCCTAGATTTACTGTTTTCTGCTGTAACCACATTATACATGGAGCACTGTTTTCTGTTCAGTGTGTTTTGAAAGGACAATGATAGGCTGGTATGCCCAGAAAATATGGTAATAGAACTAAAGACCATCCAATACATGATCAGTTGATGGTTCAAAGGATGTTCACTTTGGAGAAGACTTAGACCAAGGAGAGGGGACAGTGGTTCTAGACCTTTGGAGGCCTGCCATGGGGGAGAGGGATCAAAATTGTTGTGTGTTCCCAGAGGGCAGAACTTGGAGCTCAGATGGGACCTGCAGAGAAGCCCATTTAGGCTCAATGTGAGGAGAAGTGTCTAATTAGAGATGTCTAGAAGCAGAATGGGCTGCCTTGAGAGCTGCTGGAGATCTTCAAGCAGAGATGGGAAGGCCACTTGGGGCCATCATGAAAGGGATTCACATTCCGGTTGTATTAGAAAACCTCTGGGATCCTTTCCATTTCTGAACTGTTTGCTATTCTGTGATCAGTCTAAAGCTGTGCAAGTTTGTGCAGGTATAATCAATCAAACAAGGTGCAGTCATTGAATACCTATTATGTCAAAGGCCCTATCCTAGATGCAAGGGCTCAAAGAGAAAAGCAAAATTTCCTTTCCCATCAAAGGGGAAGAAGGTAAAGGAACAAGCATTTATTAAGCACCTATTATATACCAGGAACATGATAGCTTTGCAAATATAAGCACTTTGCAAATCTTATCCCATTTGATCCTCACAAAAATCATGTGGTAAAATCTTGCACAATACATGTCTTTCTGGACAAGGCAGAGAGAAGAAGCCTAGCTCTGACTGTTAATTTCCACTGTGAGCATTTACACCTTGGAAATCAGCAAACACTACAAATCTTGGCTTTTTTTATTGTTCTGCTGTTTGTCTAGACTTAGAAACACTATAGAGAAAAATGTTAATAACGCAGATGACAATTAAAAGTAGTCTTGCACTCATTTCCCTCCCTCCCAGTGGGTTGTTAAAAAATTTATCACCGCTCCCTTGTCTGGAACCATGGGCCAAACCTAAAAAGATGAAATGTGAGGTATTTGTGAAGCCCTATACTTAAGTTCAAAACAGAAACTACATCAATACAGGATGCAGGGGGTAGCTAGACAACCATTTGTGTGAAGGTCATCTGGGAATTTTAATGGTCTTCAAGGTCATTGGGAATCAGTGAAGGAACTGGCAGCCATAAACCCTTTGGCAATTTGGGAGTGTCAGTTCAAGAGACCTTGGCATGCAGAACAGAGTTCACAGACCTTCATTTCTCTGGCTTGGTCAGCTCACATCTGGTGAACTAAATTCCCTTCCAGATGTGATGATTTAAGAATACTCACAGATTGAAGCAGCAGAGGATAGTGACCAGGATGGTGAAAGGCTTGGAGACCAAGCCACACAAGCCATGGAGGAAGAAACTAGGGAACCCTGGGAAAGGAAAGATTTAAGGGGATGAAATATCTGTCCTCGAAGATATGAAAGACTATCTTACGGAGGAAGGTTTAGATTTGGACTTCTTGGCCCCAGAAGATGAAATTGGGAGCATTCACTCAATAAGCATTTATTAAGCTCCTACTAAATCCCAGGCATTGTGCTAAGCAATGGGTGAATGTTGGAGAGAGACAGATTTCAGTTTTGTGTAAAGAAAGACTTCCTAAGGAAAAGGAAATGGCAAACCTCTCCAGTATCGTGGCCAAGAAAACCCCAAATAAGGTCACAAAGTTAGACAGGACTGAAAATGACTGACCAATCATGAAATACTTCCTAATAAAAGAGCTGTCTTTTGCACCTGGGACTATCCCCACAAACTCGATGAGTGCCCCAGGTTCAGAGCACTCTGTGGGACCACATCCCTCAAAATATAGTCTCAGGAATACCTACCAATGTATTTATAGCCAGAAAATACCATTAGTTGAAAGCAAAGATATCTAATAAAATGAAAGTATAAGAAATGTAGCAACCAAAGATATCCACCATCAGCTTGGGGTTTGCTCTTCCACACATGCAGAATGAGTAGGAAAAGTGAACACACAGAGGGAGCAGACATGGAGGGGACACATGGCCAAGACACACATGTGGAGGACCACACGCAGACAATGTGTGTGGCCAAACACATGTGGCCAAGACACATGCACAGGAAACACATGGACATCCAAGCATTAGAGTTGCTCATTTCTTCTGTTTATGTCCCCAGAACTGCGGTTGTGGTCTCTGTTGCCTGGGCCTGCCTGCTCCCTCCCAGTCTCCACAGGACCAGGTGGTGCAGTTGATAGAGCATCAGACCTGGAATCAGCAGGTTCTGAGTTCAAATCTATACTCAGACACTAGGCAAATCACTTAACCTCTATCTGCCTCAGTTTCCTTAACTGCAAAATGGAGATAATAACAGCACCTACCTCACAGCCTATGGGGTTGTTGGGAAAGTCGAATGACATAATATCTGTAAAGCATTTGACGCAGTTCTGGTACGTAGCAAATAATAAATCTTTGTTTCCTTCCCATTTCGTGGAATGGGCACTGGTGTCCCTTGAGTCAGAGACTTCAAGGTGATTGTTTAATAACCTTCCCTAATTTTTTCTGAAGACTAGGGTATCTCCCATGATGATCGTTTGTCCTACAACTGCCCAACAGTTTTAGAGGATTGGGGACTCCCCAATTTTTAAGCCCTGTGTCTCTCCTATTTAATGGCAAAGATGAATGGCCAGAGGAAAGGTACAGAGCCAAAGTAAGCCCAGGGGGCATGGTCATTGTCTCTACTGCCAGTTTATTTACCTTCCTGACCCTTTCATGTGTAGAAGGAGCCAGTCAAAATCTCAGAGATTTTGCCCCACACCCTTACAAGTCTGAAAGTGATTTCCTTTTACTGCCCACACTACCCCACTATGACCACCAGAGGGAAGCAAAGCACAAACAATTCTATTTGGAATAAGAGCCTTGCAACCAACCTTCTTTCTTAGCAAGCGAAGCTCTCATCAGTGCACTCACATAAAAAAGATCAGGCTGGAAAGAGGTGCTATTCAATGCTATGCATTCCATCCATTCCTTATCTCCCACTCATGTACAAAAGGGAAAGAGGGAATAATTCTATCGAAGTGTTTTTTCTTATCTGCAAAAAACACAACTGCTAACTACAGTAATACATTGCAATATAATCAAAGAGCTAAACAAGACTCGTTCAGTTGTGTCCAACTCTTCCTGACCCCATTAGGGGTTTTCTTGGCAAAGATCCTAGAGTGGTTTGCCATTTCCTTCTCTACTCATTTTACAGAAGAGGAAAATGAGGCAAAGAAAATTAAGTGACTTACCCAGGATCACATAGCTGGTGTCTGAGACCAGATTCGAACTCAGGAACATGAGTCTTCCTGATTCCAGATCTGGCTCTCTATTCACTGTGCCATCTAGCTGCCCTAAAAGAGACCTTAGAAATCATTTAATCCAACTTCCTCCTATTATAGATGAGAAAACTCAGGCCTAGAGAGGTTTGCCTGGAGTCAGTCACACAGGTGGTAAGTGGTAGAGCCAGAATATGAACCCAGATCTCAACCTGAAAGCCAAAACTCTTATTACACCATACCTGGGACATTTTCAAGCTTTGCAGGACTGTAGCTAAGGCAAGGTGACTGAAACTTTGTCCCAGAATACTGATATCCAGGGTATTATGTGGGACTCCTCAACCAACAAGCCTCTCCTTTCTTCCTCATCCAACATTGAATCACTACTCTGAAGGTCCCATAGCTTCGGTGACCTTGGGGTACAACTTCCTTTGCCTTCTATAAGTTAAGGGTAGAGAAGGCAATGAACATCACAAAAAGACAAAACAGGCATTGACTCGGTTTTACAGATGAGGAAACAGGTCTGAAAAGGTGAAGCAGCTTACCCAAGGTCACACAGGCAAATGCCCAAGGTCATATAGGAAGCTTGAATGAGAATGATGAGAACAAGGCAACATCTCCTCATCTTACAATTTTTCCTCTTTTTCAGATTTTGTGGAAACCTACCCTATGGGCATCAAACTCTAGTCAAATGGGAAATTCTCATTAGACTGAATTTTGACTCCCTTTTTTCATCTATTTCCCTTGATATGGAGACCAGAACCCTCTTATAAATGGAAGCAGTTTGAACCTGTTTTCATTTGGAATTGACCTTTGATTTAATTTCATATTGACATCAAAAGTCACATATTAACATCCATGTATAACAGGAAAAGGAGGGGAGTCTATTATGTAGTAAGAGTAAAGGACAGCAGCAGTATTTGTATGTCTTTAAGTTTTACAAAGCATTTTGCAAATATTATCTCATTTTGTCCTCACAACAATCCTAGGAGATGGATTCTATTGTTAATCTCTTTTTTTTTATTCATGATGAAACTGAGGCAGATAGAAGTTAAGGGACTTCCTTAGGATCCTGTAGTCAGTAAGTATGTGGGACAGAATTTGAACTCAGTTCCTCCTGACTTTAGTTTCAGCACTCTAGTCACTGTTTTACCTAACTGCCTCTAATGAACCACTACAAGATTGTGCTGCTACCTAAGGAATGGGTAAGAGACAAAGAAGGTCTCCAATAGTTGAATAGACTCTTTGGAGGATTAATCAGGGACATAGACACAAATAACACAGGTGGAGAAGAAACCACTGGGTCTCAATCTTTGTCAAGTTAAGTAATACCCACAGTGATGAGATCTTGGGGTTCCATTACAAAATGGAATATTCAAATTGTGTGGAGAGACAGCCTCAATAGATCATACTGGTTTTAAAGATCCTTTGCTAGGGGGAGAGAGGAGAAAAGGGGGTATGGTAAGCCGGTAGAAGGATGGAATGTGCAGACATCATATAGTCTAGGATGAAGGGTGGCCCTTTAGGATGATGTTCATATCCCTGGGTTCACTGGTATTATAGTTTTCTGCCATTGACCAGAAAATGTGGGACTTAGTCACCTCTGCCTCTTGGAATCCCTGGATTCCTTCAAGACTCAGCTCAAACACCATTCATTTTTTCACCCCCAACTCCCCCATTTAGTTCTTAGTACCTTCCCTTTTAAGTTCAATTTCTTTTGTTTCAGTTCCACTCGTCGCATCCCATCCCCCAGCCTTGTAATCAGGAAATTAAAAGGAAACATCTAGAGATCAAAAGCAAGAAAAATAAAGTCAGATCGAGTTAGGTAATTAGATTTCTGCTTGTGAAGCTCTTCCATCTGGGTCTCTTTGTTTTAAAATATTGTTATTTAAATATCTAAATTTATTTAAATATTTAATATTTAAAATATTAAAATATTGTTTTAAAATATTACAGTATAATTGAAGGACTGGACAATGAGAACCCATTCCTCCCAAGGAAGGCATGCTTAGATTTGTCCCTTTTGGTATTTTAGAGAACGCACAGTCTTCTCTGTCTTCTGCCAGTACGTTGGAAGTTCATTTTGTCCACAATAATCCAGGATTAACACTGAGTGATAATGAAAAGTCTTCTTGTTGGCCAAAGATGAACTTAGAAAAGTTTGGGGTGGAACTGAAGCTGCAGATGAAAGCTTTCAGTAGACAAGCTCTCCCCTTCTTCTCTTCTTTGGCAGCGTTCTAATGAGGAGGACTGTTGGACCAAAGCCAGATTAGGAGGTCTTTTTTATGCTCCAAGAAGTGATGATTGATTCTACAGGTCCTACAATAAAAAGGGTTATCCAGTAACCTTTGTGGAAGAACAGACCAGTAATGGTGGCTAAGGTTCCTCTCCTTACCTGGGGGCAAACCATGGAGGTGAATTGCTGACCTGACAAAAACCACCGAGAGGTCTGCATCAAACCAGGACTTGCATATAGAATGTGATGGAGAGCTTACCAAGATTTGTCAGACTGGATGAACCCTAGTCATTTTTGGTGCTTCAGACAGGAATAAATCAGGCTCCCAGAAGATGTGCAAAGAGAAATGCCAAGAACTGCGGGTTCATGGGGGAGATAATGAAAATCTAAGGGTACAAGTTAGATAAGGAATTCAGGAAACAAATCAGAAGCTGAGCATGAATGCATAATATTGTACCAAGGGGGGAACTTCAATTATCCAGACATCTGCTGGAGACGTTGCTCTGCCAATTTTCATCACTGCTTCTAATTGACGTTGGCAATTCAAAAAAGAAAGTCAGCTTTGGGAGGTGAATAGATGAATAAAATATAGTGTCTGATAATGGGATTTGGATTTCTGAACCATGGCTGAAAATATAAAAATGACTTGAGATGATAGATCAAGGGATGAAGTACGCCAATAAAGGTCAATAAATCATGTTTGATCTTATGTTTGTAAATCTGATATCAAGAGGACTTTAAACAGAAAAGAGAAAAAGAACTTCCCTCATTTATCTGCCAAGCCTGAAATCATAGAAAGTAATAGTTACAACAAAAGAAGCATAGCCATAGAGAAGACAAATAATTTGTAGGAAATTATATCCAAGAAAAATATTGAATGATAGCTAGGATTTACATAACACCTTAAAGCATATACAGTGCTTTACAAATATTTCATTCTATTTTTAGAGTAATGCTGAGTGGTGAGTGCCATCATTATGCCCATTTTATGGTAAAGGAAACTGAGGCAGAGAGGAAAACCGATTTGCCCAGGGTCCTACAGCTAGTAAATGTCTAAGGCAGGATTTGAACTCAGGTCTTCCTGACTCCAAATTCAGTACTCTAGATCTCCACTATGCCACACTCATATCCAGGTCTCTTTATCTGTTCTTTAAAAGTACATGCTTGTGGATGTGTGTTAAGTTTATAATAATAATGTTTAAATATATAACCAGAAATGATTCTCATTCAGAAAAAAAGGAGAAAAGGGATGTGATTGTATGGGGAATTCACATACCGGTTTCGTAGCTGATGATGAATATGGAAGATTACTTTTAAAGTATTTAAAGTTTTCAATTGATTAAAATAGTTAAAGATTACTTTAAAAGTCCCTTTAAGAAAACCAAAGTCCATACTGACAATTTTAAAAACAACAAAAATGATTCTTGTAACCACATTGAGGAAATGAAGAGATCAAAATAACAGAACCATAGCAAGGCTGTATGGGGTGCTGATTACACATGCTGATGATAATCCAATGCATTCCCTAGACTTCTAGGACAGAATTATTTTACAGAAAAAAAAGATAGACTCCATTGGTCTAATATTTGGGGGGAGGTACTCTTGCACAGAGTGAACAGGTAAATTTGGAGCAGAATTTGGAGAGTGAATCATGGATTGTAATTTCTTGTTAGAATGTAAGTTTTTTGAATAGAGGTTGCTTCATTCTTTGTATTTGTAGCCCTGTTACCTAGTACAATGCCTGCCACAGAGAAGGCACTTAGTAATTGCTTATTGATTGGTTGATCCGATCCATGGAGTAGATATCAATGGGGAGATGTCAATATAGCAAGAAGCGTCCAGTGGCAAGCTCCAGGAAGCTATCTTTGGTTCTGTTCTGATCAATATTTTCTTAATCAATGACTTGGATTGCCATAGCAAATATGCCTAATGCATTTGTAGATTGCAGAAAGCTTGATAGAATTGCGAACATGTTGTATGGAGACCCAAAAATGAGCTTTCTTCCTTCAAAGTTGTCTGGGTCATGATATAGAGGAAAAAAGAGCATTGATGGGGGTGGAAGAACAAGACTGGAAGACAGTCCCTTCACCCATCCTTAGAAGACTCAGAGTTTTACTATGGCTGCTAGCCAGTCAAAGGGCGTGGATAATCACTGTATGCTGCTCTGGATGCAGCAGCCCACCCCAGCACTCCCATAGTCATGGAATCAGTGAAGACCAAGGGACCTCTTGGAATTTGCTTTATCATACCATGACCTTTCAGTAATGAGTCATATTTTGTCCCTAAAAGTTGTCAGAGGAACTCTAGGTCCCTCTCTATTTGTGCTCCATATGGTACAAGACTTGCTATAGTTCCATAGATCACTATGGAAGTTCATAGATTCATATATTTATAACTAGAAGGGACCTCAGAGATGCAAGCCTCTCATGTTACAGAGGAGGACATTAAGGTGAAAAACGTTGAAGGTACTCATCCAAGGTCACACATGTAGAAAGATGACAAACATGGGATTCAAAACCATATTCTCTAACTCCAAAGACAGCATTCATGCCTTACACTAGGACAAGTACAAGTATATTGTAAAGTACAAAGGTCATTATTAACTGGGGAGAGGGAAAAGGGGATCTCTGGAAAAGGTACTGCTGGAATTGGGCTTTTAAAGATAGGCTAAGCCAGAAATAAAACTAAACATGAAGACATCAATAGCGGACAGCTCAATAAACGAATTCGGCCAAAAAAGTTAAAGAAAAAGTAAAAGACCATTTATAAGATTAAAAGAAGGTTTTTTAAAGATGAGAAGTTTATTTAAATAGTAAGATGTTTGACTTGAAAGGAAAACTATCTAGGATCAATTTCTTTATAGATATTTATCCCTACTGAGAGACAGAGATTGCCCTACATGTAACAGCTACGTACAAAAAAGTTATAAAGTCATTCTTGGTTTTACAATGATAAAAGAAAAACATTGAAATTATTCAATCAAATAAGGTATGCAAGGATTTTTTGTGGGCCTTTTTTTTGTGGTTGTTAAATAGGGAGAGCAAAATAACTTACTGGAATATAAGGACAAAAGTTGAATGAGCATGCCACTAATGGAGAAAAGGGATATTTTCACAGAATCAGTTTTTTTTCCCCTCCCCATCTCCATCTGATGCTGATCAGAACATACCATCAGCCATTTAGTTAAAAAAATATATGCATTATGCCTGTGCACATAACACCAGTTACGTTATGTTTAATAAAGGAATGGGGGAAGGGAATCAAAGAGAGAAAACTATTTTGCAGTAGTCAGGATGTAGATGAATCAAATCTTGTTTTTTTAATTGCGAATGTATTGTTTTCCTTGGGAGCACAGTTCTAGAGTAGAGTGGTAGATCCTCTTTTAAGTAAGCGCCTCCTGTCTGTTGCTGGAATGCATCAATTGTATCTTCATGCTCCATTTCCAACCACGCAGATGTGTGTATTTCATTGATTGGTTGCCCATCGAATCAGAATATGATCTGCCTCATTGACAAACCCTGTCATTCACAATAGGCTTTCATTAGTTTACTAAGTGGTGTGTGCCTCTTAATCTTAAATTGTACCACCGAACCATCTTGCCCGGCTACCTTCAAATTAATATGGTCGTTGTTTTCAGTCTTGACTCTTTCCCTTGGCTTTTCATCAACCATGGTGAGTCCAGAGGTGTCCTCAGCAGCCGCTTCACAGAAGAGGCACCAGGATGGTTTGCTCCAAGGGAACGGGGCGGGCTAGGGTGGGAATGGGGGAGAGGTGAGAAGCAGCAGCAGCAGGAGCAGGAGGAGGAGGAAAATGAGGGTGGTGATGGTGAGGAAGAGGAAGAGCTAAAAGAAGGTTTTAGGTAAGTAAGTTACTTAATCTCTCTGGGTTTCAGTTTCCTTATCTGGAAAATGAATGGATAGGGCTAGATGACCTCAAAAGGTCCCGTTCACCTCTGCATCCATGATCCTCTGAAACTATGATGGACTGACTTTTACCTTCTAGGAGACAACGTGTTAGCAGAAAGAGACGATAGATTTATGGAAAAGAAGTTATTGGCAAGAAAAGTGGCTCTGGAACGGTGATGGCATCAGCTCTTAGGGTCTCATTATCTGGGGATGGTCTTTGCATATTATAAAAAAATTACATTTAAAGAAGCTAGATGATGATAATGATTATTACTATAAAATTATTATTACTATAAAATATTATTATATAATATGTTATATTTTATATAAATGTATTGTATATAAATATAATATTATTGTAAAATCATTGTACTTCACCTTGAATCTGTGTGTCCAGTGTGCACGTGTCTGCTTCTATATGCTAAATAAATTAAGTCTTGCCCTCCAACATCCACTGAGAGCACGGAGCCTAGCAACCAGAAACAAAGAGAGGGTATAGAAAGATAAGGACAAAGTGAAACAAAGAACATAGATCCCATTAGATAATTGGATTTAATCTTGTGTGTTTGTGTATACAGCCTTTATCAGCTAAATATATTAAAATTATCCCTCCACAGTGGAAACAGAGTGCCTATTGACCAAGAAATCCAAGGGGAGATATATGAATGCCGGAAGAAAAGTGACAAAGGGTAAGTAGCACTAATTAGATGATTGGATCTCTTCTTGTGAATTGCAGTTTGTTTGCTTTTGTATTGAGTGTCTTGTGTTTGCTGTCCAATAAATTTTACCTGATTCTTTCAAATGAGGACATAGTTCCCTGCAGCCACAGAAGTACAGGGAAATATTTAGAGATCTGTAGTAAGGAGAAATAAGGTGGATAGATCTCATTTGGTATTTGGATTTCCACATGAGACAACAGGTGAGAAATCAGAGAAAAGTAGAGAGTAGCAGTTGGTGACTCACTCCAGAGGGAATCAAGGCAGCTATTTATTAATAATTCAGTCTGTTGTATTACTAAGGAATATATAATGAAGACCGTGCCAAGACATGTCAGCCCTGATCATCACTTATAACTTGTTTGGGCAAGCAATGACATTAGGAGGAACATATTTAGAATCATTTAAGATAACCAAGATGGCAGAGTATAGGCAGCAATTCAGAGGAACTCTCCCAACATTCCCCATCATACAACTTTAAAATGCCTCAAATCTAATTCTGGAGTGGCAGAGTCAACAAAAAAGTCATGGTGAGACATTGTTCAAGGCCAAGACAACTTAGTTGGTCAACAGTAGAGGTCTGTGACACCAGAGTGGGAGCTGGCCTGGTGCATGGCAACACTAGCTGTGGGTCTTAGAGATAAGTACAACAGCTGCAGTGGCAGCTTCAGGAGCTCTCAGCTCAGAGAAAATAGGGGGTTGGAGAAATGGTCAGAACGTGGTCACAGGTGACTCTTTGCTAATTTTATGAGTGTAGATTAAAGCATAATTCTTCCATTTCTTTATTTTTCTTGCTTTTTTTGCAATATGGCTAGTGTAGAAATATGTTTTGCATGATTTTGCATGTTGATATCCAGTTCCCATCAATGGGGGAGGAGGAAGAGAATTCAGAATTTAAATTTTTAAAAATCAGAGAATTAATGAATAGAAGCATGTATAGGATGATGTTCTATATATATATATATATGCATATATATATGCATATTTGTGTCTAAGGGAGCCATGATGGGGGAGAGGAGAAGAAAAAAAAGAAATTTATATAATAACTTTATTATATATTTAAAAGGAATAGCAAATTATACATAACAGATTTGCAGTTTTGCATGCAATCATCTTTTTAAAAATTATACTGTTATGGAAATGCTTGTTTTATTTCATTATTAAAAGTAAGAAATTTTTTAAAGTTCTGTATTCTTAAAAAAGTTAATCTTAAAAGTAAATAAATAATAAAAGTTGAAAAAGAACCACTTTAAGATTATAAAATCCTGGAAAAGAAGGTCTTGAGGACACAGGTGATGTGTTTTCATTAATGTTATTGATTGAAAGTACGTGAGTCAAGAGAGAAAGGGAGATTTGAGAAATGAACAGCTCGCTAACAAGATGGCATCTGAGATTGGGAATTTGACTTCTGGACCATATCTTAAAATCCAGGAATCTCGACTTCTTGGCAGTGGTTGGAAGGTGAAACTCATCCAAGAGGGCTCTAAAAAGAGAAGAAAGGATAAAGGACAAATTTACCCACCTAAATTTCAGTGTGCTTTTTTCCATTTTGTCAATTGTATTTTTAAAGGAATTGTTCCATTTTTCTTCTGCCTCTCTAATTTAACTTTTAAAATCTTTCTTGAGCTCTTCCAAGAAGGCCTTTTGGGCCTTCATATTCACCTTTGAGGTTTCAGATGTGGTTATAGTGCCAATGCTGTCATCTTCTGAATTTGTGTTTTGATCTTTTCTGTCCCCACAGTAAGAATCTATGGTCTTTGATTTTCTATGTTGCTTCTTGTTCATGGTGTTTGCTTTTTTCCTGACTTTTAAAGTTGATCTCTGCTTCTGGGGGTGGGGGGGAAGGACTGTCCCATGTTTCTTGTGTTGAGGGCTAGGGGCCTGATCATTGGCTTTGTTTGCTGGGGCCTCAGGTTCTGGCAGCTAGAGGCTGTAGAGACTATAGTTTACCTGGTGCTCAGCTGGAGCTAGTGATGGTGGCTGGTGTGTGCAGAGGCCACATGGGGTTTTACTGCTTCCCTGAGGTTACACTGAAGCTCAAGGTGTGGGGTTGGGGGAGTCTGGCTGCTAGAGGTCGCCTCCTCTCTGTTCTAGAGCATGGGTAGGCTCAGCTGCTGGTGGACATGCAGCTGCCACACAAGTGATGGTTCTCTGCTCTGGTGTCTGCCCTTTCCCTATGCTGGTATCTGCCAATTCCCGTGCTGTGCCAAGGCATACGAAGGTCCTCGTGTTGGTGCTTGCCAGCTCCACCACCCTGGGGCTCAGGATCTCCCACTGATTCGCTGAGGTAGGGCTTGCTGCTGGTTTGCTGGGATGCCTCCCGTCCTGTACTGCTTCCCTTCAGCCCCAGCAAGAGTGACTTTTCCTGTTAACCTCCCTAACTTCACAAGTTAAAAAAATGCTGTTGGCTCCACTGTTCCAGGGTCTTTCCTGTGGCGGTATTTTCTGGGTTTTTCAAGGTCAGGAAGGGAGAGTGAGAATAACTTACTGCTTACTCCTCAATGGCTACTGAAGTCTTACCTACATACATTTGCAAAGCCTAGAGCAGCAAGCACAAACATGGCAGAGAAAAGTAGAAGAGTCCAGTTATTCATGGGGAACAATGTCTAAAAGGAGAGCCAGCATGAAAACATGGAGGATATATCTAATAGCTAATTGGCTTTTTATTTGTGGATTAATTTTGGTTTGCTTCTATCTCTGCTAGGGCATGGTAGGAATGTCCTAACTGACAATTAAAAGTAAGCAAATGAATATGCAAACATTTATTAAGCACCAACTATATGCCAGGCACTGTGCTAGGTGCTGACGGTTTGTTGTTGTTCAGTCATTTCGATTGTGTCTAACTTTACATGACCCCATTTGGAGTTTTCTTGGCAGAGGTATTGGAGTGATTTGCCATTTCCTTCTCCAGCTCATTTTACTGATGAGAAAACTGAGGCAAACAGAGTTGTGACTTGCCCAGGGTCACACAATCAGTAAGTGTCTGAGGCTAGATTTGAACTCAGAAAGAGGAATCTTCCACGCTCTCTAGGCCCTGGCACTCAATTCACTGAACCACCTAGCTGTTGAGGATTCAAAAATAGAAATATAAATCCCTCCCTTCAAGGAGCTTACATTCTTTTAGGAGAGAAAATGCATACAACTATACAATATGAATACAAGATAATTTGGAAGGTGAGGCACTAACAGTTGGGGTGATCAAGAAAGACTTCATATAGGAGGTAGCATCTGAGCTGAGCTTTGAAGGACTCTGATGGAGGTGAAGAAAATGTTCGTGGAGGGGAAAATTGTGCAAAGGCATGAAGATGAGAGTGAGAAGGCCAAATTAATCGGGCCATACAGTAGGGTGGAAAGTTGGATTGGAGCCGCATTGTAAATGGCCTTAACTGTCCATCAGAGTAGTCTGGCTTTAATGCTAGAGATAAGAGGAATCTACTGGAGTTTCTTGAGTGTTGTGGTCAAACCTGCACTTTAGAAATGTCAAATGTCATTGTCCTGTCACAAGAAAATATAGACAGCTAAACTCCAATAATTTTTAGGCTTACTCAGGTGCCTCCAACAACTGAGCCCTAAGAGCAGTGAACATGAGTGGCAAGTAGGCTCAGATTTCACAGGAACACTTTTTTCATCATGACTCCCTCGATCCTTTGGGAGGCTCTTTTTTTATCCAAGTATAGATTTCCACATTTTTCCCTATTTGATTTCCTTTTGATTGGACTTTCTCTTTTGTGAAAATTTTTTTAAATTAATTTTTATTCTGAACTTAAACCCAGACTACCATGGGAATTTTCATATAAGTAGCAAAATAGAAAAAGAAGATGATCTATGAAACTATATGTCCCTGCTATGTAGAGCTTGCTTTAATTTTTTTTAGTGTAGAATAAGCTCAGTTTCTAGCTTTTAAAGCAATCCCTAATATTCATCCTTTTCTTCTGGCCTTCCTTCCATTCTATTTTGGAAAAAAAGATGCCTCACTAGCATTCTTTCTTTTCCTTACTTTCCTTTTCATTTGTTTCCTTCTCCCTTTTTGTCCCCTAGAAAAAAGAAAATAAAAATAGAAAAATAGAGTAAAATAAAGCTTAGGTATGTAAACATTACCTATATAAACATACATGTATATATATATATATATATATATAGGTGCATATATGTATGTGTGTCCAGAAAGACCACATAATTAGAACAGCTTTAAAAAACATACACATCCATGTACACACACATGTGCACATACACACATATACACAGAGTCAAGCAAAACAAAACCTAAATTTCTTGAAAATGTATGTCTCATTCTTTATCATACATCCATCCCTTCCCTGCAGAGATGAGTAGTAAGCTGCATTACTAGTCCTCTGGAATTGTGGTAGTTGATTGAATTAAAGCTTTTTTTCTTGGAAATGTTGTTGCTGTTGGTCTCTTGGTTCTGTTCACTTCACTTTGCATCAGTTCATACAGATCATAAAGGTCTTCTTGGAACTCGATTCACTGACATGTTACAGAAGTTATCCCTTCCACTTTGTATCATCTGGAAAACAGACAAGTATGCCATCAGTGCTTTCATACAGGTCAGGAAAAAAAATATTGAACAACATCAGGCCAAGGACAGGTCCCTAAGGCACCACACTAGAGACCTCCCTTCAAGTTGACTTTGACCCATTAATGATGACTCTTTTAGGTCTACCAGTCAGTCAGTTGAAATTCACCTGACTGAACTATCACCCTGACTGCATAACTCTTTATTATTCATGGCATAGTATGAGAGATTTTATTAAATGCTTTACTGAAATCTAAATGTACTTTGTCTAGAGCTGGAGTGGGGAGTCTGCAGCCTTGGGGTCACATGTGGCCCTCTAGGTCCTCAAGTGCAGCCCTTTAACTAAATCCAAGCTTCACAGAACAATCCCCTTAATAAAAGGGTTTGTTCTGTAAAATTTGGACTCAATCAAAAGGCTACATCCAATTGTTATTGTAATCCTCAGTACAGCTTAAAACATAAACATTTTTGTTGTCTTTAGCATTCCTTTATTACTTCTGTTCACTTGAGGCTATAGCATGCCTGACACTGTATGATGCCTATTCTATTCTATTCACCCTCAGTTGTTTTTCCTTCATTTTTTCTGTATGTCTTTTTGTCCATGTTGGTCAAATCAGGAAGCTCCTCTTTTCCTACTTATCAGAATCATTTCTGATTGTGCCCTCATACCATTCTTGTGAGTTTTCCGTTGTTCTACAAAACATGCCATTGGATCCTACCTATCCAACGGATGACAGGAATTACCTACCTCCACTGGTCAGATCCAGGTATCTTCCTCCCCCCAACCCAACCTGCCAGTGGGTGTGAAGATTCAGGCCATCAACACTTGCTGTCACTGAGGTGAGACGTGGACCTGTCCCTTCTCAATGAATCATTGTTACCCCACTTCCAAGGTCCCTATCTAGCTCATGATGTCCAGTGACCCTCATGTCCTTACCACTGATGGGGACATGCCAAACTTCCAACTCACTCTAGCCATTGAGTTCACTATCCTATTGTTAGTGGATGAACCATTTACCCTGCCAGTCTCCCCAAGATCTTCACTGCCTTGCCATTAAACTTTCTACTTCCCCTACCTAAGTATTCACTAGCCTCTCAGCCTGCTATGAACTGAGTATAAATATGAATCCTACTTTGCGTGGTGTTTTTCTCCAGTTAGAATGTGAATGCTTTGAGAGCAGGAAATATATCAATTTTGTCTTTGTATCCCTAGTAGTTAGCACAGTGTTTCATACTTCATTAGCTTTTAATATATGCTTTTTCATTTTATTCTGAGTCTCTTGAAATGTGTATCCACTCCAGATTTGGAGTGATCATATCAAACTATTTCTAGTTTGCTTCTCCTCTATCATAAGTTCTGTAGCAGAGTTTTAAGGGTCAGGCTTCACTCCCACTGCAATTGATCCCACATGGTCCAGATATCTCAATTGAGTCAATCAAGATGTGTCTAAGTCTTTAATTAATTGAATTAATCAGAGTAGCTTCAGATCATTGAATGAAAATAGATGATGCTACACAGGCTATATCTCATAATTAACTGAAGAAAATTAGTTGTGCTCCATAGGGCTATGTATAAAAACAACAAACTGTGTTGGAGGCAGGTGAGAGAAGACAAAAATTGCATGAGTTGTGGATTAGAGGTCCCTGAGAGAGAATCACTGGGGATGGGAAAAGGAGGAAAGAATGACTCCTTCTTTCTCTCTTCACCCTTTCTCAGTGATCATGTTACCATAGAGACTTGACCAGTAGGAGATGGTGCACCCCAAGAAAAGTAAGAGTAGAAAAAGACATGCCAAGGTCAAACAAAAATTTTCCCAAGGAAAGACAACCAAGAATCCAGAAATGGAATTGATCAAGTTATGACCTTATGAACTTTGAAAGGGCAGAAGACCTGTAGATTATGTTGGAATCAGAACCAGTGACCATAACTACCAGTAGCAGCTTCCTCAGAAGAGAAGTGTCTGATGGCAGTTTCTACATTTGGAGCTACAAAATATAACTCACTGAAGAAATATCATTTCAAAACTTGTAAGGGTAATGATCTTCAAAACCCAGCATAGAGCTAAGGAAAAATTCAAGAAAAAAAGGGGGGAAAAAAGGATTTCCAGAAAACAGGAGTTATGAGTATCCCTTTTTCTAAATGAAGTCCCAACACATATACCTCATTACCATTTTACTATGAGTCCATTCTCCACAGGGACCTTGTGTGTACAAGAGGAAAGTGTACCACTGGTTTGGGGGTTTGGTATCTGTCACAGCTGTCCTTGCTGTACCTGCTTAGAAAACATCCTTTCTATAAGTTAATTATATCTGATTGATAATCAATGGGAAGTACACTGATGGGGGCTTATAAATGACAGGATTACAGACTTCAATCCCTTTTACCCCTAAGTAAAAGTGGAGTAGTAGTTGGCCTCTATCTGAAAACCCAGCTTGCCAATTCTAGTAGAAGTTGAGAAAGTAGCCCCAGAGAGGATGCTAGAGAAATGGTTGCTTCCCGCGAAGGTTCATATCATTTATATTTGAGTAATCTATTGTCAGATTCAAGTTCAAAGTAGCAGCACTACTTACCATTATCTCTACATTTTGAAGATTTAAAGGAAATCAAGAGTTTTTCAGACATTCTGCTTTTGGCAACAAATGTATGAATAATTAAAGTTCTATGTCACTACCACTTTATATCTCAATGGTTTGTAATATGTCCTAAATCGCTGAATTCTTCATCTATTTCTCCTTCCTGTATAGATGGTCTACAGTATACACCCATGACAATATGATTCCTGCTTTTCTCTTTATTGATCATCACCAAATACTCTTCTTCCCCATCAGTAACATGGCCACCATTTTCCCCCATCAGCTCCTAGAATTTCTCACATAATTGTACCTTGTAGCTACTTTACTTCCCCTTTTTTTGTACGTTTTGCTGCTTTGGAACAAAGTCCACTCTTCAATTGCCCTATTCCAGTCTTGTGTTCTATTCCATCAAACTTCAGCAGAATCTAGGAGATTCTGCCTCATACTATAGTTGCTAACTAACCTTATTACCCATACTTTTTGCATTCATGTGTAAACACCCAAAGGCATTTGTTTTATTTCTTATTGACTTCCTTCCTAGATACTGTCACTTGTGACTAGCTGTGTTTCTCTACCACCATTCCTTTTTCAAAGTTTGTGCTATGATTCTTAATTTTATTTGGTGTGGCAGATGTATATGGCTAGTTTCCTCCCTTTCCATTTAAAATTCCAGGAAAATGTATATAATACAATGTATTATATACACATATAATGTGTACATATGTTATATATTACATTATGCATATCATATGTGTAGATCATTACAGTATAATCTTTCTATATTATGTGTGTACATTATATGTAATTATTAGCCTTATAGTGTTTCCTCCTTCCCTAAGAATTCATTTCTATGTTTTAAGCCATGACTGAGAAATCCAAATCTCCTTCTTAACTACCATTTGTAACTAACACCTTCTTAACAGTCATTCAGTCAACAAGAATGTGCCAGGCACTGTGCTAAGACATTGTTCATGTGTTCACATGGACTATTTGTGCCGACCTATGGTAGGACATTCAGAGCTTGTTTTGGTCTGATCAGGCTAGTTGGACACATTGGAATTTGACTCTAGGATAGTGATGCCATTTTGGTCCTCTGAGAGAAAAGGACAATCATAGGCACTGGAGATACAAAAAAAGAGAAAAATTGTCCCTGTCCTCAAAGGGCTCACATTCTAATGATGGAGACATGCAAACAAGACAAGATATACATGGTAGGTGGTGGGTAATCTCAGGGGAAGAAACTACCATTAAGGCAGAGGAAGGGATTCCTTTAGAAGGCAAGATTTTAGATTCGAGTTGAAGGAAGCCAAGAATGCTAGAATGAAGAGGTGTGAGAATGGGATGAGGGATAGCCAGTGAAAATGCACACAGTTGGGAGATGGAGATTCTGGTGTGAGGTAGAGCAAGGATACCAATGTCACTGCATCATAGAGTACATAGAAAGGAGAAGAGTATGAGAAAATTTGAAAGGTAGGAAGGGGTTAGATTATGAAGGGCTTTAAAAGTCAAACAAGAGATTTCATATTTGATCCTGGAGGTAACTTTCCAAATCAGTCTCTAGAATCTCTATCTTCAGTTGATAGCAATGATGACAAAAGCAAAAACACACTAACCATGCCCCTGACACCTTTCAGGTATGTTACTCAAGTTGAGATGGCCAAGTATAAAGTAGGAAGCACTATCATCTTTTCAAATGAAATTATTATCTATTTTATGGAATTGGCATACCCTCAATCAGTTTCCCATTCTTCTATAATTATTATCTTGATTTCTAAGCTTTTAAGATATATATTTCTTTTATTTTTATAAAATAACTTGATATGAGTAACATAATTTGAATTACTTTCGAAATGTGTTAACTTTGAAATTAGCACCTAATTTGGATTTATTATTGAATTAATCAGAGAACAGATCCTTTTCATGCCCGAGTTTAATAATCCCCGCAATGCTTTTCAGGTTTGTTTTCACAGTATCCTTTGGCCTCTTGTAAATCACCAGAGGTGAGCAATGATCCCCACCTTTGATGATATGGCGACAGTTTTCATTGTATCCTAGATGAGTGCCACAGGAAAACTGGCCTGTGTGTTACTTTTATGTTAACATATATAGTTATCAGTCACTATTTGTTTCTCGTTCTTTTTACCCTTTCTACATGATCTTTCTCCTGAAAGTTCTTCTGTGTCCTTGTCATTATGCCTTGGCATATAAGAAACTGCTTCCACCTGAGAGGTTCCAGCTCATCCCTGTCTGGGCAGAGTCTCATCCCTACTACTGAGTTCTAGATGTTCAGTGGATTTCCTTTAAATCCATCCACCCTCTGATCTCTTGACACAGATTATTTTGCCTTCTTCTTAAGATGATTTTTCTTCTTAACCTGCTTTTACATTTTTTACCTTAAAGTACATCACTTTAAGGAACACTGTTCTCTGTAGTAACCTGGAGAAAGTAATAACAACCCTTTGTGCTTCTCGCAAAGGAGTCTAACTTCTGATTTGTTCATATGTAGCTGTTATAGAAGCCCAAACAAGCATACTTTCTGTAGATCACTACAAAATTCCCTGTCCCCTCCTGACTTTCTGGAAGTAAGATTCTCAGTTCTCTGTTCTTTATGACAGCTCTCGTCACCAATGTTGGTGGTAAGCTGCTTTGGCAAATTGTTTGCTGCTTCAGTCATTTTCAAATATGTCCAACTCTTTGTAATGTATTTGGAGCTTTCTTGGCCAGGACACTGGAGTGGTTTGCCATCTCCTTCTCTAGTTTTACAGATGAGAAATCTGAGGCAAACAGGGTTTTGAGACTTGTCCAGGGTTACACAATTAGTGAGTATCTGAGATTGGATTTGAACTCAGGAAGACGAGTCTTCCTGATACCAGGCCTGGCACTCTATTCACTGTGCCACCTGGCTAGCTACCTCTTGGCAAAGTGAGCCTTTGGCATTTTCATTCACATTGCTGGTCATTTAATCTCAGTAGAACCCTGAGTAATCCTTCAGTTGTTAACAGTTGTATTTTTCCCCTTTTTTTGAAAGGACACTGGTTTGCTCAACTGCCTTTGACTGGCAGTTAATGATTTTTTCCCAAGGCTTCAATGCAAACAGAGATTGTACATGACTATGGTCTCCCAGAGGATCTCAAGCACAAGCATCTCTTCCACTGGTCAGATTTCTGAAGTTTTGAGCCACCTTACTTTTTAAACTATTGCTCTTTGATTGTTGGTTAATTGGCAGCTTGCATTAATTTCCATTTATGATATGTTTTTAAAAAAGACAATGCTGCATGAAGACTTTATGATATTGAGTAAAGACTAAGTTTCTAATACTTCCCCAAATGAGCTGTCTACCCAAAGTTCAAGGCATCACTGCCTTCCAACCAAGCCAAGTCCATTCAATTATCCATAGTTTTGCTCATGATATACTTTCTGCCTACAATGCCCTTTCCTCTGCCAATTGCCTGTCCCAGTGCAATATAATCTTCTCAGCCCAACCTTACCCATGAAGCCTTTTTTGACTAAGAGACTCACAGAATCTTCATGTTGGAAAGGATTTTAAAGGTCATTTAGTCCAATCCTACATGAGATATTCTCTATATGTGGGGAACCTGCAAACTTGAGGCCACATGTAGCCTTCTAAGATCCTTTTGACTGACTCCAAATTTTATAGAACAAATCCTTTTATTAAGGGGATTTGTTCTATGAGATTTGGATTCAGTCAAAGGGTCTCATTTGAGGACCTAGAGGGCCACTAGCCTTGATTCCACAAGTTCTCCACCCTTGCTCTATAGCATCCCAAAAAGTGGTCATCCAGACTCAGCTTATGATGAGAGAATCATTACCTTATCAGTCAGGGGTTTTGCACTAAGTTTCTTTTAGGTTTGTTTTTGTTTCAACTACTTTTTTTCTTTCATAAGATGCTGCTGCTCATAATCTTTCACTATTTCCCTCTGTTAGTGTTCTACAAAAAGAAAATAATCATTCCAAGGAGATACAGTGTTTATTGGCTGACAGTTTCTACACTCTTTTGGCCTCTTTATTATGACAACTTTTTTGTCTCACATGCATTATTTTCCGTATTGAAAACATTTATTTATAAAGAAAAAATGGAGTATAAAGCTACCCTTCTTTTCTTTTTCCTCTATCAATTTTCAAAAGAGGCCATCATTTATCAGACAGGTGGCTCTTTCTGCCTAGTCCCCCAACCCTGGCCCTTCTTTAGGAACTCACTCCCATTATCTCCAGTCTTCTTGCCAACTTTTGGCTTCCTTAATAATTAGTCCCTCTCTGCCTATGACATCAGAGATTGGAAACTGATTAGACACACTTGAGCAAGCTACTGACCTTCCCTATAAAACATCTTGCTCTCTTCTGCCTGATATGTGGAATTGACCCTTACTGGATTATTAGACTGAAGAGGGCAGGAGAGATGAGAGCCTGGCATAATAGAGACATCCTTTCTATAGGACTTATTTTGCATTAGCATCTCTCCTTTTGATCATCTCATTCTAAGGCCCAAATCACCCTTCCAAAGAACTAATTATATTCTCTCTCAAGTGAGAGTGATTCCAATATTGCGCCCTCTTCCCCTGACTCACCCTTTCTACATTTCTTTTACCCACTGTCTCAAGTTAAGAGCTTTCCCTTGTATAAAATAAAAACACCTTTGATAAAGGCCTGAGAGTCAGCATGGCATAGGGATAAAGATCTGGTCTTGAAGACAAGACGATTTGAGTTCAAGTGACTTTGTTACACACTGTCTATGACTATGGCCAAGTCAAGTAAGTGTTCAGTGCCCTAGACAACTTTCTGAGACTGGACGTTTCAGAGAAGTTGGCCAGTTTGTATCAGTGAAGAGAGTGTCTAAACTTGGCATTCTCTGTACCAATACAATCAGAGATCTGGCCAGAGAAGAGACTCATTATAATGACTTTTTAGCATCATTGGCTAATTTGTTTCTGCAATGGACTGGAACAAAAGCCAGAAGTAAATAATGTTACCATGAATTGAAGATGTAGATCCACATGGGGAAAAAATGATTTATTAAGTGATGCCTGAGGGAAATAAGAAATTGTAAAAACAATAGCAGACTGTATCAAAGATAATGACAAGACAAATATTATTTATAAAAATCTATATGGTACAAGCCAAGCAGTGCTCAGGGGTACATTTATAGTGTTGAATGCCTATGTTTATAAGAAAGAGAGAAACTTAATGAGTTTGTGCACTGAAAAAAAGCATGAAAAGAACAAAGCAATGAATCAACAAAAAAGAAAAATCACTGAGAGCAGAGATTAATAAAATTGAAAAATAAGAAAATAATTGAAATGATAAAATCAAGAAGTAGTTTTTAAAATACTAATAAAATTAATAAATGACCACAAGTATAATAAAATGGAAGAAATAAAACCTCAAATATTAAAACTGGAAAAAAAGGGAAGATAACAAGTCAAAAGAACACAGGGAAGTTATCAGAAACTGCTCTATGCATTTCTATGTTAATGGACTTAACATTTTAAAAGAAAAAAGATAACTCTTAATAAAAGTATAAAATAAACAAAATATGAAATGAATAACCCCAATGTACCAATATCAGGGGATCAGATTGAGTGACTAGTAAATCATATCAAACTTTAATTTTAAAAAATTTATTGACACCTTTTTGTGATATCATGTATATTTCCAAACATATTCTTTTCCCTGCACCTCCTCAGAGGACAAAGAACAAAAAAGGGATAGAGGGGGGAAAACAGTTTAGCAAACTAACCAACTCTTTCACCAAGTCTGATAGTATATAAATTGTTCCATACTCACGATCACCTACCTCTTCGGTTGTTGGTGTTTTCTCCTTTCTTAATTCAGCTGTGCCCATTGGACTGTGGTATTGAACACTGGATCTGCAACATACTAACTGGATGGCCTAAGATTCAGTTTTCTCCTTTGTAATATGGTAAACAACTGTACTGTTGACAGTGCTGTTAACAAATATAATAATAATAAATAATAATAATGGCAAATATTCATATAGTGCTTTAAGTTCACTTTATAAATATTATTTTCACTTGGGAACCAGATGATATTGTTATCCCAGTTTAATAGGTGATGAAAATGAGGCAAATGGAGATTAAGTGACTTGTCAAAGATCATGCGGCAAATTAGTGTCTGAGAACCTGAGTTCAAATCTTACCTACAGCTTCGCCACTTAATATCAGTGTGACTTTGGGCTAGTCACTTCTTAAGCCTCAATTTCCTCATCTATAAAATAAAAACGTTGGACCAGAAGGCTTCTGAGGGCCTTCTAGTTTTAGAGCTATGACCCGGTGATCTGTTTCAACTCCATATCTGGAGTCCTTCGTTACTAAAGTGATGGTTGAACTTGTTTAAATGACCCACTATTTCCCTCCTTTGAAGGAACCTGTCCCAAGCAGATTATCACATACCTTGTATAATATGATAAATGACAATATAATTCGTGAATTGATTATTCTGGGGTCATACTTTATCCAGAATCAAAACAAGATAAGAAGAAACTAAGCTCAAGAACCAAGATAATAATGAGGAAGAGAAGGAAAAAAAGGAAAAGGAGGAGAATAAGGAAGAGAAGGAGGAGGAAAATAATTACTAGGACTTATCTAGTGCTTAAAGGTTTGCAAAATACTTTACAAATACTGTTCCATTTTATCCTCATGACAAAACTGGAATGTAGATGTTACTGTTATCTCCATTTTATAGATGAGGAAGCCAAAACTGAGAGAGGTTAATTAATTTGCCCAGAGTCACGCAGCTAAGAAATGTCTGAGATGGATGTGAACTCAGATCTCTCTGTCTCTGAGTCCAGCACTTTCTCCAATATGCCACTTAGCTGATTACAAATATGTGTGTTTCCTACACCACAACCTGTTCACAACTTGTCTTGTTTGTTTTATATCCATGTTTCATCCCATAGATCCAAAGTGTACTGTGTTGAGGGTCTTCCTTTGAAGACTCTGGGTTCTTCCTGGGTTCTAGTGAAGACTTCAGCATATCCTCTGTTAGTTCTTCCTCTTGAGACATGACCAGCCCACTTTGTTTCCCCTTTAATTTTCTGAAATGATGTTTCTTAAATCTCAATAAAACCCAGTCTGGCGCCTTCATTTGAATTGTGTTTTAAAAGTCAACGACAGAGACCCATGAGCCCTGGTAGTTTCTATCACTCTGAAAAGTCTTCGAAGTGCAGTCTTAACAATGAACTAGGTCTAGGTTCTGAGGGCCAGTCAAGTTAAGGCCAGAGATGTTCATTATTAGTAGGCTGCCCCTTTGGCATTGCATTATCTGGCCACAGGCACTAGCTTTCCCATCTCCCCCAAATCTGACCAAAGTGAGGGCATCCCCTGCTAAAGGTATGAGAAGGACTAGCCTACAGGAGATCACATCTTTATACTCACACATCTGATAGAGAAGTTTACCTCTATCATGGAGAAGGTTCAGCAAAATACAAATGGCACCAGGATTCTCTCAAGATGGCAGGTTCCTCCGGATACTCCTATTGACTGAAAACATAGTGCTACTTAATCCAACTCCCAAAGTGCCACTGCCTCTGATTTCTAGGAGTCCTTTTCCCTCTTTGTGGAATCCTCATGATGTATCTCTTTGACATCATAGAACTTTCTGTTGGTTCCCTTGAAACTACCTTTCTTCTGTCTGTCTGATTTGTCCTCAAGCTCTGATGGCAATGCTTCCATCAGTCACTGCTCTTCCTGGGACCCTGTGAGGATGCTGATAAGAAGTTGCAAATCTTCCAATGTTTCAAAGTTCACAAGATCATCATCTAGTCAGTGAGAGAAGGGAAAGAGAGGCTCTCTCCTTCCTCTCCCACTCTCCCTCACCCTACAGTGGCTTGGCTGAAGCTTCTCTCTCCTCTAAGCATGCCTAATTGTCCCACTAGAATGCAAGTTCCTCATGAGTAGGGTTTGTTTCATTCGTTGGATTTTGTTCCCACCACCTGGTCCAGTACCTGGCATACAGGAGGCACTGGATAAATATTTGCTGATTAATTAATTGGTCCTAGGGATGCATGGCAGCAGGAATAAAGCAGTTGAAGGTAAAAGGAGTTTACATTTGCTGCAACACACTGCCATTTATATTTTGTGCCTAAGTGATGTGATAGATGTTAAGTACCACTACAGCTAGAAAACTGGACATCCTAGTGATATAGCAAGAGTGAGGAAGACCAGATGACCAGAATGGATATTGCAGCAATATCTAGAAAAGATTATCCTAGTGCAAAAATTCTGCGTAAGTCTCTGGAGTATTTTTGAAAAGACATAAATCAGAATGGGGCATGATGAGAAGGCACAGATCAATTGAGATTTTTTTCTTGTGGTGGGTATAGCCACGATGATGAGATCACTGGGTCCTTGACCTCAGGTCTTCCCTATTCTACTTCTCTGCATGTGGAAGACACAGTTTACACCATGATAATTTCTCCCAGTAGAGCACCAGCTTTCCTTCTGCAAAAGAAGCTAGCCTAGTCCAAGAACTCTTTCTTGTCTTCCCTTCAATCTTCTAACTTGGGTCAAGGATGTCTCACTTCCCCAGGGACCTTGCTTTCCCTCATGCCATGTTTTCCCTGTGCACACATTGTGAACTCAACTGTGGCACTTAACTCCTAGTACCAATTTGTGTTAACCTAATAAGCCATCTGAGAAGTGCTTGGGTGTGAATTACAAGTGACTTTCATAAGTACCTTTCATAAGTTGTTGTTGATGACCACATCAGGGAGGGGATGCCCTCTAATATATGCTGTGGGACCTCCCTTATCCAAAAACATGTGGTAATAGGCAGAGTGTTGCTCCACTGATGAATCAGTGTAGACTCAACCCCTCATGAGAAAGAATTTTATGCTCCCAAAGAGGGGCTAGATGAAGAAATGCTGGGAATGATCTTATGACATCTAGGCCAGTTTCACACAGAGTACCTCAGATGATCAAAGGAGGCAGGGGAAAATTAGAGCCTCTTAGATCTAAGAGGCAGCTGTAAAAACAGAATAATTCTATACCCTAGTCACATACAATAAGGGCACTATGGACTCAGACCTTCCAAGACAGTCTGCAGGTGTCTAATATTCTATAGCCCTCCATACGTAGCATATTGGTTACTAAGATTTTAAGAGACTAAATCTGGTGAATCCACTATCATTCATGATGAGAAATAATTTTATGAATATTAGCAGATTTATTCCATTTCTGGTCTTTGTGTTGTCCTTCAGGTTCAATCTATAAATGTCCTTGGGATGATCTGGTATAGCTAGATCTCATGCTAAACTTTCTGCACGCTTGTTTTCTCCTCTGCTGCTTTTCATTGTTTTGCAAGGGATTTGAGTTGCAATCTCCCATACATAGCCCTCCTCCATGATGTATTGCAAGGAACTTGAACTCTAAACTGAGGTTGCCATTACCTGCCCCCTCTTCCAATTTGGTGAACTGATCATGTTTGTTGGTTAATGTGATTCTTGGGTTCTTTGTCTAATTTCATTATGACGATGTTTTATATCAATTAAACTTCATTAAGAAATTACAATTAACTCAGTGTATTTGTTTTCTTTCATCCAGCCAGCAGTGTGTTTAAATAGGTCAGGTTGGGGGCATTGTCATTTCATGCAGTATCTTTTCATTTTACATTCTTCATACCAGTCTTCTTGATAATCTGACTCCACACAGTTGATATAGATATGATCCTCTCATAAGTACTTGGTTACTTCTTGTCTGTTAAGGTATAACGAATTCTATTCACTCATTCGTTTATTCATTCATTTGTTTATTTTTTGTGATTTGTCCCAGTCCTTCACTATGTCCAGCACTTCTTCCAAAGGTTGTTAACTGAGGGGAGGGGGGAGTAAATTAGAGAGGAGGATCTATGAACTTCTTTTATAAATTATATTTTTATAATTATTTCAAAATAATTGATTTCCTGTGTAATCCTATGTATTTCATTTTATGTATTTAAACACATTTTTCTGAGAAGGGCTCCACAGGCTTCATCACTCTGCCAAAGGAGTCCATAACAGGAAAAAAATGTCTAAAATCTCTCTTCTTTAAAATGCCTTCTTATCCTGGGCAACTGTTATCCAGGTCCTTCTATAAATCCTCCTTAGGGTATCTGCCAAATATATTGAAAACTTTGTTCTGAATTTCTTGAAATTTTGGTAAATACTATTCAATGGTGTGCATGGACTATGTAGCCTTTTCACAACATGATTATTACATATCCTTTCTGAGTAATATGATTGATATTAATTCTCCTTTGAGATTCCTTATTGATAATAAATTGCAGTCCACTCATGACCACAACGCTCCTCTCCATTGCCCACCAAATGAAATATATCTTTATTAATTCAATGTCTATGGTAGTCCATTTCCAGGTTACATAAGCAACAAGATAGAGGACCAGACAGTTTTTCTGATTCCTACAATCTCTAAAATCTCACAAATACAGAAAATGTCTGCCAAAACTAAAGCAACTTTGGCTACCTCTGTGATCTAGGATGTTCAATTTTTTTTTAAAGGATTCTTTTTTAAAGTTCTTGAGCCATGTCTACATTGAGCTCACTCAGCACTGCACTGCTCTTGACCTCACATTGCCAGAAGCAAGGCTGCACTAGCTGACCCAAGGACCCAACACATGGACCTGCTGCAAAGTTCAAGGGCCTGACATACAGCATTACAAGACCCATCCCCATGCTCTGTGCCAAGGAGATCCCAGTTCCAGGCTATAGAAAAGTACCTGGTCTATCTCAGTCAACCAGCACTGAAGTGGCAACACTCCAGGACATGAAAGTTTACTGGAGCCAAGAGATACCTAATATCAAGGCAGACAGAACTGATCTTGCAAAAGATCTCTTCATGATTTTCTTTTATAGAAAAAAGATCATAGGGAAAGAGGCAGGGCAGGATGCTGGGAGAGGACATCATGTATGGGTGTGTTTTTGGAGGGGGAGGAAAGTGATAGAGCATTTCATTTCCTGAAGGAAAAACACAATAATAAGTTCTGACCACAAAAAAGTCACTTGCAATAAACACTTAAGATAGTCATTTGTGAGTTGCCCACTGTGAAAGGAGGCTGAGGCACTCTAAGACTAGTTCCCAAGAATACCACCATCAGAGAAGAATGAATCAGAAAAAGATCACTAGAAAAAAATAAAAGGCAAAAAAGATGGAAAGTAGCAAAGATCTCAGGAAAAGGAAACTCAAAGACATTGAACATTACACATGTAAACCAACAGAGAAAACATTAATAACAGGGGGAAATACTATCTCCAGATCTAGTAAATGAATTTTGACATCTATGAATAAATACTGAGAAATTAAGTTTAATGACCCAACATGTGATGAGACAGAAGAACCTATGTAATGTGAAGAGAACATGGAACCACAACATGCTGTACCTGCATAGATAGAATGTATGGTCTGTACAGCAAAAAAAGATGACAGAATAGAAGAACTGGAATCTGTGATGACAAGTCACACGAAAGAAACAAAAAATTAAACAAAAACTTGGGAATGCAAATACACAGAAGTTAAGAACAATCTACAAAAAGAGAGGCGAAACTCAATAATACTAAAAGAAAATATACTCACTATCTAAGCACAACATACTGATCTTGAAGACAAGCTATGTAGAGAGATGCTAAGGATTATGGACCTCCCAGGAGAACATGACAAGATGAAAAACCTGAAATTCACAATGCAATAAATAATACAAAAGAACTATTCAAAACTTCCGAACACAGAAATCTCCAGAAAATAAATCAAATCTTTAAAGTCCAAGACATATTGTGGTTATACTTAAAATCTTTTTATTTATTTATTTTTTTAAAGTTATTTATTTATTTATTTGACATTCATTTTAACAAAATTTTGGGTTCCAAATTTTCTCCCCTTTTATCCCCTCCCCCCCCAAACACCAAGCATGCTAATTGCCCCTATGACCAATCTGCTCTCTCTTCTATCATCCCTCTCTGCCCTTGTCTCCGTCTTCTCTTTTGTCCTGTAGGGCCAGATAGCTTTCTATACCCCTTTACCTGTATTTCTTATATCCTAGTGTCAAGAACATTACTCGACAGTTGTTCCTAACACTTTGAGTTCCAACTTCTTTACCTCCCTCCCTCCCCACCCCTTCCCTTTGGAAGGCAAGCAATTCAATATAGGCCAAATCTGTGTAGTTTTGCAAATGGGTTCCATAATAGCTGTGTTGTATAAGACTAACTATATTTCCCTCCATCCTGTCCTGTCCCCCATTACTTCTATTCTCTTTTGATCCTGTCCCTCCCCATGAGTGTCGACCTCAAATTGCTCCCTCCTCCCCATGCCCTCCCTTCCATCATCCCCCCCACCCTGCTTATCCCCTTATCCCCCACTTTCCTGTATTGTAAGATAGGTTTTCATACCAAAATGAGTGTGCATTTTATTCTTTCCTTTAGTGGAATGTGATGAGAGTAAACTTCATGTTTTTCTCTCACCTCCCCTCTTTTTCCCTCCACTAATAAGTCTTTTGCTTGCCTCTTTTACGAGAGATGATTTGCCCCTTTCCATTTCTCCCTTTCTCCTCCCAGTATATTTCTCTCTCACTGCTTGATTTCATTTTTTTAAGATATGATCTCATCCTCTTCAATTCACTCTGTGCACTCTGTCTCTATGTGTGTGTGCATGTGTGCATATGTGTGTGTGTAATCCCACCCAGTACCCAGATACTGAAAAGTTTCAAGAGTTACAAATATTGTCTTTCCATGTAGGAATGTAAACAGTTCAACTTTAGTAAGTCCCTTATGACTTCTCATTGCTGTTCACCTTTTCGTGCTTATCTTCATTCTTGTGTTTGAAAGTCAAATTTTCTTTTCAGCTCTGGTCTTTTCATCAAGAATGCTTGAAAGTCCTCTATTTCATTGAAAGACCAATTTTTCCCCTGAAGTATTATACTCAGTTTTGCTGGGTAGGTGATTCTTGGTTTTAGTCCTAGTTCCTTTGACTTCTGGAATATCCTATTCCATGCCCTTCGATCCCTTAATGTAGAAGCTGCTAGATCTTGTGTTATCCTGATTGTATTTCCACAATACTTGAATTGTTTCTTTCTAGCTGCTTGCAATATTTTCTCCTTGACCTGGGAATTCTGGAATTTGGCCACAATGTTCCTAGGAGTTTCTCTTTTTGGATCTCTTTCAGGCGATGTTCTGTGGATTCCTTGAATATTTATTTTGCCCTCTGGTTCTAGAATCTCAGGGCAGTTTTCCTTGATAATTTCATGAAAGATGATGTCTAAGCTCTTTTTTGGATCATGGCTTTCAGGTAGTCCCATAATTTTTAAATTGTCTTTCCTAGATCTATATTCCAGGCCAGTTGTTTTTCCAATGAGATATTTCACATTATTTTCCATTTTTTCATTTTTTTGGTTTTGTTTTGTGATTTCTTGGTTCCTCATAAAGTCATTAGCCTCCATCTGTTCCATTCTAATTTTGAGAGAACTATTTTCTTCAGTGAGCTTTTGAATCTCCTTTTCCATCTGGTTATTCTGCTTTTGAAAGCATTCTTCTCCTCATTGGCTTTTTGAACCTCTTTTGCCAATTGAGTTAGCCTATTTTTCAAGGGGTTATTTTCTTCAGCATTTTTTGGGTCTCCTGTAGCAGGGTGCTGACCTGCTGTTCATGCTTTGACTGCATGTCTCTCCTTTCTCTTCCCAGCTTTTCCTCCACCTCTCTAACTTGATTTTCAAAATCCTTTTTGAGCTCTTCCATGGCCTGAGCCCATTGAGTGGGCTGGGATACAGAAGCCTTGACTGCTGTGTCTTTCCCTGATGGTAAGCATTGTTCTTCCTCATCAGAAAGGAAGGGAGGAAATGCCTGTTCACCAAGAAAGTAACCTTCTATAGTCTTATTTTTTTCCCCTTTTCTGGGCATTTTCCCAGCCAGTGACTTGATTTCTGAATATTCTCTTCACACCCACTTTGCCTCCAGATCTGCCCAGCCAGCACTTGGGGTCTGAGATTCAAATGCTGCTTCCCAGCCTCAGGGCTTTTGGCAGGGGCGGGGCTGCTATTTAGTGTGAGATTAAGTTCAGGTGCTCCCGTGGGGGCAGGGCCACCTCTCAGGCTCATTTCCCTCAGGAAGTTTATGCACAGACCTTCAGCAATGGATCCAGGCTCCTGCCTGCTTGGGGAGCCCTGGTCTGCCACTGCCTCAGCTGCTGCCTCCCGAGGGGGCCTGAGTTATGGGGGCACCCCACTCCCCTCTCGACCCGCCAAAGAGACCCTCTCACTGGCCCCCGTCACCTGTGGGTGGAGGGACCCACGGGGCTGCTGGAGATCCCGTCCCTGAAGCCCATTCGGATCTGCTCCTCTTGGTGCCGCGGGCTCAGCAGGGCTGTGCTTGGCTCCCAGTCCTGGCACCCAGTCTGTGGCGCGAAGGACCTTTTGCAAGAAGTTTGCAGGTCCCTCTGGAACAGAAATCTCCTTCGCTCCACTGTTCTGTGGCCTCTCCTGCTCCAGAATTCGCTGTGAGTTCCTTTTTACAGATGTTCTATGGGTTGTGGGTTCGGAGCTATGTGTATGTGCGTCTTTCTATTCCGCCATCTTGGCTCCACCCCCTATACTTAAAATCTTAATGCATATACAGTGAGTTCTGCAAATGCCCAAGAGAAACACTTTCAAATATAAAGGAAAGGCAATGCAAATAGCACAAAACTATTCTGAACTCACTAGAAAGTGCAGGAGAGAATGGAATAATGTGTTCCAAAAAGCAAGGGAGTTCAGGATGTAGCCCAGAATGACCTATCCTGCAAATCTGAGCTCAGTTATAAATTTTAAAAAAATAGATATTCAATAATAAAAATGTATTTGAAACATTCTCAGGGAGAAAACTAGAACTGAGGAGATGAATTGTTTCTTGAACACACTGGAAAACTAAAATGCAAGAAGGATGAGCAAATACATCTGCCAAGGATGAGAAGTAGAACAGAGTGTTACCTGAAAAATGTATACAAGGAAACAGGTGAAAGGTTTCTAGTGACAGACTTTAGTGTGCAGGAAATAGTTTGTCTAGGTTTGACTCATCACCAGCTTTACTTAAAGCTGAACGATTTGGGGACCACAGCAACTCGTGATGATGACTTAGTAAGCTATAAAGGGACTTGGATCTTTTGTTGCTAGAGAGTTCACCAATTCTAAAGAAATCACAGATCTTTGAAGTATTCCTCTTAACAACTCTGTGAATGCTTTTTGATAAAGTAGGATACTGTTCAGCCCAAGTATGGCTCTTGAGTAAGGATGAAGGTTCAAATGCTAGAGTAAAGTTCTCAACCAGAGAAATAAAGCCTTCTTAAAATACAGTGACCAGTTCCCCAAAACACCCAGATCTTGACTCCATGTTGACAAAACGGGTTTCTCTGAGAAAATATTTTCAGGAAGCAGTAAGCCATCTTTGAAGGGAAACAGGAATGTGAAGTTTTTGCAGAAGTAGCACTAAATGTAAGGCCAAACAAAAGATAGAGAGGATCACAAGAAGCAAAATGGGTAATTTTGATTACATTTAATTAAAAAAGTTTTTGTACAAACAAAACCAAAGCAGCCAAAATTAGAAGGAAAGCAGGAAAACTGGAAGAAAAATTTTTATGGCATGTTTCTCTGATGAAGGTCTAATTTCTCCAATATATAGATAACTGAGTCAAAGTTATAAGAATGCAAGTCATTCCCCAATTGATAAATGGTGAAAGAAAAAGAAGAAGAAATCAAAGTTATCTATGGCCAAATGAAAAAAGGTTCTAAATCAACTATTGATTAGAGAAATGCAAATTAAAACAACTGAGGTACTCCCTCACACCTATTAGATTGGCTAATATGACAGAAAAGGAAAATGACAAATATTGGAGAGGAAATGGGAAAATATTGGGGTACTGATGCACTGTTGGTGGAGTTGTGAATTCATCTATTCTGGAGAGCTTTTGGAACTATGTCCAAAGGGCTGCAAAAATGTGCATACCCTTTAACCCAGCAATACCACTACTAGGTCTACACCTCAAAGAGGTCAAAGGAAAAGGAAAAGAACCTATATATACAAAATATTTATAGCAACTCTTTTTATTGTGGCAAAGAAATGGAAATTAAGGAGATTCCCAATCAACTGAGGAATGGCTGATCAAGTTGTGATATATAATTGTGATGGAATATTGTTGTGTTATAAGAAACAATAAGCAAAATGGTTTCAGAAAAACCTGGGAAGACTTATATGAACTTGTGCAAAGTAAAGAGAGTGGAACTAGGAGAACATTGTACACAGTAATACCAATATTTTAAGATGATCAACTGTGAATGACTTAGCTATTCTCATCAATAAAATGATCCAAGAGAATTCTGAAAGACTGTGATAAAAATGCTTTCCACCTCCAGAGAAAGGAATGATGGTGTCTAAATGCAGACTAAAATATAGTTTTTCTAGTTTTTATTTCTCTTACTATTTTTTTTAAACATGGCTAATATGGAAATACTTGATTTCATATTTCTTGCCTTGGTTGGGGAGGGATTGGAGTGAGGGAAAGAATTTGGAATTCAAAATTGAAAAAAAAGTCTTAAATAAATAATAATTTTGTGGAAAGAAAGAGTAGCACCTAATATGCCTGGTGTCTTGAATCAACTCCAAGAGTTTTATCTTTGGCATTTCAGACCTTATAATCCATGCTATTGGAAAATCATATAAATGTAATGAATGTGGAAAAGATTTCACTAAAAGGTACTACTTTACTCAATATTAAAGAAAGTAAATTGATGAGAAATCCCCCCAAAATGATATCCCTTTATTTATCAACAAAGTATTCAAATTGAAAAGAAGCTCTTCTAATGTAATGAATAAAGGAAAGTTTTCAGGAAGAAATACTCTACTCAACATCAGAGAATTCATACGAGAAAGAAATCCTTTGAACGTAAGGAATATGGGAAATCCTTCAGCCATTAGAGAATCCATACTACAGAGAAAAACCCTTATATATAATTAATAAGGGAAAGTTTTACCAAAACATGAAAAAATAGCATACCTTTCTCAACATTAGAAAATTCATCCTGTAAAGAAATACTTAAAGTATAATGAAAGTAGGAAAGTTACTGATGGAAAAGCTCATTGAACATCATAAAATTCATACTGAAGAGGAACTTCTGAAATGTTATTCACATGATAAACCTTAGTGATTGTCAGAGAATTCATACTGGAGAAACTTCCTAAAGATAATGAGTAAGGGGGAAACTTCTGTCACAAAGCATCATTATTTCATATCTGATAATGCAAACTGAAGAGAAAATCTTTTCACTATAGTGAATGTGTGAAATGTGTGAAAAATGCTTTAGGCAGAGTAAACAATGAACATTAGAGAATTCACACTAAAAAGAAACCCTTTTGGTGTGTAGAACAGTTCCCATCTGATACTAATTAAGACAGAAAAGCAATATAAAAAATGAGGGAAAATCTTCCCATACAAAAAGGCTACAGTCACCCACAGATTCATTCATGACTACCAGGAGAGGGCACATTCCTCAGATGATTCCTGAACCTCAGATTGTGTCGCAGTTCAAGCATTCCTGTTGCATTTCCCAACAATTTGCTGTCCTTTGCTACCCTCCAAACTTGCCATTTCCCTTTGTTGTTTGAGTCTTCTCTGTTGACTTGCTCCTATTTGATGGCATTCTCTCCAGTTGCTAAGACTCTTTCTTCAAAGGGAGTGTTATCATTCTTTTATGAGACTACCTTGGTATGTGCATAATCAATACATTTGGGCTAATAATCATACTTTTTCTTCTTTTGTTAGTTAGGACCATAGCCATACTCAGGTAGCACAGAAAAGGGCTCCTCCAGTGAAGATTTTTTCCCTAACCATTCTCACTTTCCACCCCCACCAGAAGTTCCCTTGGATTCACTTGATATTTAGGTTAGTAAATTCCATTATACTCTGACCAGGCTTCCTGCCAACTAGTGCTAAGGCCATGCAACAAACTTCAAGGAAGTATTTAGCAACTCTGGAGGAATCTGGACAGAGTCAGTAACCTTTGCTTCATATCCCTGCAGCTAGATTTAGATTGCAAACATCACGAATGTGAGGAGGCCATCAATATTAACTCATATCTTAACATCCAATTCCCTAGCCTGGCATTTAAAGTTCTTTACAATGTAGCTCCAGTCTCACTTTCCAGACTTATTGCATAAACTGGAACTGTATTTCCTTCCCTTCTCCTCCCCACTCCCTATTCTGGTCAGCAGCTTTATCATTCATGACAACCTGTTCTCCTTTCCCAGCTTTCTCATCTTCATCAAACTCCTTCAGTTGATTTCAGTCACACACCATTGTGATCACACATCTAATACAATTATACAAAATGTGGAGTACAATCAATCAGTTGATTATTTCTAATGTGCCTATTATGTGCAAATATGGAGCTATATGCTGGAGAAAGAAAGACAAAAATGAGACAGTCCCTGATCTCAAGGAGCTTATGTGTGATGAAGGAAGACAACACAAGACATCATATACATGTATACAAAAAGTATATCGTAATGGAGGGGGTAATAACTGGGGAATCAGGAAATACACCTTGAAGGGGATGGCATTTGAGCTGAGCTTAAAGTCAACTATTCTAATCTAGGATATGTATGCGATATATGATATGATATATATATGTATATATAATGCAATAATACACGCAAGAGGTAGAGGTGAGGAAGGAGATAGCCTGTACAATGGCATGGGGTGGGAGACCTGCATTAGAAACAGCACATGGGCCACTAGCAGAGTACAAATTATATAAACTCTGGAAGTATAGACTTAAGTAAATTAGTTCAGAGTCATCAGTATCAAAAAGAAGAGTTCTTTCATCCTGGTTGGTTTCCTTCGTTCTTGAAGAAGGCCAAAATGGCATCACTATGTCAGAATATCTGACTGTGGCTGAACAGACTAATATATGAACTCAGAAGGCTCCACCACAGTCAGGCACAAATAGTTCGTATGAACGTTTGGAGTGGAGATGTCTCTAAATTTGTGTATATCACATTTCTTTTGAGCTACTACAGTTCTGCTTTGCTCATAAAGCACAGCACCTTCTTTGAGGCAGGCATGCCATGCTGAGTGGTCCTTTGCCAGCATCTCCCATGTCACACTATGCATTATGTGCACTGGCTCCCAATTGGGAGCCAGTGAAACTTCTTTCTTAGAAGAATGATATGGTTAGAATGCAGTGTGTATGGAAGTATCAATCTGGCAGCTGTGTGGACAGATTAAAGGCCATCCTACATGTCAAGACATTAAATAGGATTGCCCTAATCCAATGGAGACGTAGTGGGAGCTGATCTAGAGTAAGGCAGCTGTGGTGTGAGAAGAGAAATTCTTTTCTTATATTGACAACTGTGATCCTTCCATCTTTCCTTTTCACCCACACAAAACCTGCTCTTTGCCTTAACATCTGTTTATTTAACCAATCCTTATCTTTTAATTAAAAAAATTATTCTCAAGGAAAACTCAATAAAATGATCATTTACACATAAAAATATAGCAAAGGAAGATTGTGTCTGAATTATGTGGAAAATGGAATTTCTGTTATATACAGCTTATTTTACTTTTTAAGAATATTGTAAATTAAGTGTTACTTTTCAAACTGTCCTGTTCACCTATTTCCTTCTGAATTTCCTTCTATTGGCTTCTGTATAAAAAAAATATTATTTAAAAAATGCTTCAATCATTCTATTCTTTCTTTTATTTTTTTTCTTATTGGCAATACTACTGCTAATCTCCTAGTTCCCCAACACATCCACCTGTCCCAAACTCACCTCCTACAGAAAATAGAAGAAAATATAAACCACTTCTGGGCAGCTAGGTGGCACAGTGGATAGAGTGCTGGGCCTGGAGTCAGGAAGTATTATCTTCCTGAGTTCAAATCTGGTTTTGGACATTTACTAGCTGCGTGACCCTGAGTCAGTCAGTTTCCTCATTTATAAAAGAAGCTGGAGAAGGAAATGACAAGTCATTCCAGTATCTTTGCCAAGAAAACCTCAAATGGAGTCACACTAAAACACAACCGAAAAAAACCCCAGTAAAAGTACTTCTAACAAATATGCATAATCAAGAAGTAGATAATTAGTACACTTTCTTATCAGTCCTCTGAAGTAAAGGTTGACTATTTCTGCAGTTAAATTCTGTCTTCCAGAATTGTTTTTCTTTACAATGTGGTTGTAGTACATATAGTTCTCCTGATTTGATTATTTTAATCTTTATCCATTCATACAAGTCTTCTCAGGTTTTCCTGAAACTGTCCTTTTCATCATTTCTTATACTGAAACAATATTCCATTATATTCATATGTCATAATTTTTTTCCATTTCCCAATTGATGATCACCCCTTTAGTTTCTGGTTCAAGTTTGAGAGGTAGCTAGGTGGTCCAGTGGATGTCGTATTGGGCTAGAGTTGGGAACACTCGAATTCAAATCTTGCCTCAGGCTATTACTAGTTGTATGATTTTAGTCAAGTCATTTAACCTCTATTTGCCTCAGTTTCCTAAACTGTAAAATGGCGATAATAATAGCATCTACCTGCCATGGTTGTTGTGAGGATCAAATGAGATCATACATGTAAAGTACTTAGCAAAGGGCCTGACACACAGTAGGTACTACATAGATGCTTGTTCCCTCCCCCACATACTTGCTGAAACAAGTATTGCTGTTATAGATAATTTTGTACATGAGTCTTTTTCTTCTTTCTTTGATCTCTATAGCTCTATCTTTGGGGCAGCTTGGTGGTGCAGTGGATAGAGCACCAATGCAGGAGTCAGGAGGACCTGAGTTCACATCTCACCTCAGACACTTGACACTCACTAGCTACGTGACCTTGGGCAAGTCACTCAACCCCAATTGCCTCATCATGGGTCATCTCCAGTCATTCTGATGAATATCTGGTCACTAGATTCAGATGATTCTGGAGGAGAAGTGAGGCTATTGACCTCAACAACCCTCTCTCACTGAAAACAAAGTCAAGTGCAAATCATGTCATTATTTCTCTGATTGCATGATCTTTGGCAATGAAGGATGAACACACACACATAGATCTATCTAGCAGTGGTGTCAAAGCACCTTTATTTCCCCAATATCATCCTAACTCTGTCTTCACTGTCTCTACTTCACCTTGAACCTCAGTGTCCAATAGGATATCTGATACTTTAGAATCCCTTTCTTCTCTGAACTTTGAATCCATATCCCCTACCACTAGACTCTTCCTTTTTGGACCCAAAGCTTAAGAGAATCTCAATAAAATCATGAAATCAAGTTGACTCCATCCACAAACAGATTCTTACAACATAAGTACCACTCAGCAATCTTTCTTGCCTCTTATCCACATATCTCACAACATCTATTCCAAACTTTTCCTTCCCCCCTTCTTTTCCCAATTCCAACCCCACCTCCACACTTTCCACAAATGACCTAGCAGCATATCTGGCTCATTGAGAAGACTGAGGTCATCATTTCTAGAATTTATAGAGAACTGATCCAAATGTATAATCATACAAGTCATTCCCCAATTGATAAATGGTCAAAGGATATGAACAGGCAATTTTCAGAGGAAGAAATTAAAGCTATCTATAATCATATGAAAAAATGCTCTAAATCACTATTGGTTAGAGAGATGCAAATCAAAACAACTCTGAGGTACCACATCACACCTATAAGATTGGCAAACATGACAGAACAAGAAAATGATAAATGCTGGAGAGGATGTGGGAAAGTTGGAACACCAATTCATTGTTGGTGGAGCTGCGAGCGCATCCAACCATTCTGGAGAGCAATTTGGAACTATGCCCAAAGGGCTACAAAAATGTGCATACCCTTTGACCCAGCAATATCGCTACTAGGACTATATCCCCAAGAGATCATAAAAATGGGAAAGGGTCTCACATGTACAAAAATATTTATAGCAGCACTCTATGTAGTTGCCAAAAACTGGAAGTCAAGGGGATGTCCATCAATTGGGGAATGGCTGAATAAATTATGGTATATGAATGTAATGGAGTACTATTGTGCCATAAGAAATGATGAACAAGAAGACTTCAGAGAGGCCTGGAAGGACTTATATGACCTGATGCTGAGTGAAAGGAGCAGAACCAGGAGAACTTTATGCACAGCAACAACCACAGTGTGTGAGAGTTTTTTCTGGTAGACTTAGATTTTTGTAATAACACAAGAACTTCTTACCAAAAAAAAAAAAAAAATCCCAATGGAAGATCTCAAGGCAAAATGCCTGCCACACTCAGAGAGAGAAATATGGAAGTCACTCACATATTGTAGCAGATCATGTTTGTGTATGTGTATGTGTTTGTGTATCATGTTCTGATTTGTTATACGATTTCTTTCATTTATCTTAGTCTGACTACATAGCATGACTATAGTGAAAATATACTCAATAGGAAAGTATATGTAGAATCTATACAGAATTGTATGCAGTCGTGGGGAGGGAGGGGGGTAGTGGGGAGTAGGTGGGGAGGGATAAAATCGCAACTGTATGGCAGTGATTGTTAAACATTACAAAATAAAAAAAAAGAAAAAAAGAAAAAAAGAAAAAAAGAAAAAAAAAGAAAAAAAAGAGAAGACTGAGGTCATTCACAATGAACTTATCGAATCTGACTTCTCAAAACTTTTCAGCATTGGGTGGGAAACTGATCGGAAAGAAGAGGGGGAAGAGAACATTTTCTTCCTTCCCTCCTCTTACTCCTCGCTAATACTAAACCCTCTGCCTTCACTACCTCACACTTGCTCATGAACTGAACCCAGGTGAACATCTCTTCTCTTGCACTTAACTCAACTGAATTCAACAAGCATCTAAATGATGCCTAGCAGGAACAATCACGTGTGGTAAAATGCCCTTGTCCCCATTTCTCCTAACAAAGTAGAAACCAGGGTGGAAAGATAGTTAAGACCCAAATTGTGAAGGGCTTGAAATGCCAACTGGGGAAGTTCATAATTTATCCTAGAGCCAATAGGGGAGGGGAGGTAGTATGATGCAGCAGAAAGAGCACTGAGTTTGGAATCACAGGTCCAAATCCTGGCTTAACCACTTACTACCTGTGTGACCTTGGGCAAGTTGATTAACTTCTTTGGACCTCAATTTTCTCTTCTGTAAAAGGGAACATTGAACTAGATGACCTCCATGATTCTTTCCAGCTCTAGATCGCTTGAGTAGGGGAGTGTCATACATGTCACAGGTTGTATTTTTTTTATTAAAAAGCACCATTTTGTATTCCTTTGAAAAGTTGCGTTAAAATCACCACAGATGTCACATTTATGCTTTAGGAATGACAATTTGGCAGCTGGAAGATGGAATGTCAAGGTGCTAGAGAGGCAAATTAAGAAGCCTTTACAAAATTCTAAGCCACAGCTGGGGGGGGGGGGCAGAGCCAAAGTGGCGGAGTGGAAAAATGCATATAATCTAGCTTTCCCCCAGAGCTGACAAAATACTGGTAAAAAAATGACTCTCAAAAAATTCTAGAGGAGCAGAAACCACAGAACAACAGAGTGAAAGAGGTTTCCAGCCAAAGGTAACCTGGAAGGCTGACAGGAAAGGTCTATCTCACAGGAAGCTGAGCCAAGCAGAGCCTAGCCCTGGCCACATGGCACTGGGAGGAACAGGACCTGAAGAGACCTCCGGGGCAGAGTTCCCAGCAGGGAGGGTCCCAGATACCTCAAACTACAAGCAACAAAGAAAGATCCAAAGGTCAGGTTGGAGGGCTTTCCCAGCAGGGTGAGAGGGGACTGGGATTCCTGATAGCAGCAACAGGAACAGTAGACTGCAGGCAGCTAAGGTGGGCAGGAAGCAACCTGGGTCCATTGTCCAGGCAGCTTAGCTTAAAGCCCCTGGTGGTAGGGAGCAGCTGATCTAAACTTCAGCCTCAGTGACAGCCCTGCCTCCACCCAAAGCCCAGAGGAATCAAGCAGCTGAGTCCATTCTCAGCCTTGAACATGATACTGGGGAGAAGAGAGGAAATGGGACCATCCTCTTGACAAAGGATTCAGAAGTCAAGTAACTGTCTGGGAAAATGCCCAAAAAAGGGAAAAAAATAAGACCATAGAAGGTTACTTTCTAGGTGAACAGGTGTCTCCTCCTATCCTTTCAGATGAGGAAGAACAAGGCATACTGTCACAGGAAGACAAGGTCTCTGCATCCAGTACCTCCAAAATGAATATGACATGGACTCAGGCCATAGAAGAGCTTGAAAAGTGCGTCAGTACCCTGCTAAAGTAGAACCAAAAAAAAATGCTGAGGAAAATAACACCTTGAAAAAGAGGCTAAGTCCATTGAAAAAAGAGGTCCAAAAAGCCAATGAAGAGAAGGAGGCTTTAAAAAGCAGAACTAGCCAAATGGAGGAGAAGGTTCAAAAGCTCACTGACCAAATAGTTTTTTAAAAGAGAGAACTGAGTTCAGGGAAGCTAATGACTATGACATAAACCAAGCAGTTAAAAAACAAAAACAAAAGTTTGAAAAAATAGAAGATAATGTGAAATATCTCATTGGAAAAACAACTGACCTGGAAAATAGACCCAGGAGAGACAATTTAAAAATTATGGAACTACCTGAAAGCCATGATCTAAAAGAGAGCCTAGACATTATCTTCCATGAAATTATCAAGGAAAACAGTCCCTGATATTCTATAACCAGAGGGAAAAATAAATATTGAAAGAATCCACCAGTCACCTCCTGAAAGAGACCTAAAAAGAGAAACTCCTAGGAACATTGTGGCCAAATTTTAGAGTTCCCAGGTCAAGGAGAAAATACTGCAAGAAGCTAGAAAGAAACAATTTAAGTATCATGGAAATACAATCAGGATAACAGAAGATCTAGCAGCTTCTACATTAAGGGATCAAAGGGCTTGGAATTGGATATTCCAGAAGTCAAAGGAACTGGGATTAAAACCAAGAATCACCTACCCAGAAAAACTGAGTATAATACTTCAAGGGAATAAATGGTTGTTCAATGACATAGAGGACTTTCAAGCATTCTTGATGAAAAGACCAGAACTGAAGAAAAAATTTGACTTTCAAATGCAAGAATGAAGAGAAGCATGAAAAGGTAAATAGGAAAGAGAAATCATAAAAGACTTTCTAAAGCTGAACTGTTTACATTCCTACATGGAAAGAAAATATTTGTAATTCTTGAGAATTTTCTCAGTATTTGCATAGGGGGAGGGATTGTACATACACACACACACATATGTACAGAGAGTACAGGTTGTGTTGAATCAGAAGAGATGATAGCCACAAAAAAAACCCCAAAAATAAAATAAAAATTAAGGGGTAAGGGAGGAAAATACTGGGAGAAGAAAGGGAGAAATGGAATGGGGCAGGTTATAACTCATAAAAGATATAAGAAAAATCTTGTTCAATGGAGGAGAAAAGGGAGAGAGGGAGAGGGGAAAAGTGAAGCTACTCTCTCTACATATGGCTTAAGGAGGAAATAACATGCTCACTAAATTTGGTATGAAAATCTATCTAAACTATAGGAAAGTAGGGGAGGAGGTGACAAGTGGGGTGAGGGGAATGATAGAAGGGAGGGCAAATGGGAGAAGGGAGTTACTAGAAATAAACACTTTTGGGAAGAGACATGGTCAAATGAGGGAATAAAAAAACAAGGGGGGATAGAGTAGTATAGAGGGCAATATAGTTAGTATTACACAACATGATTATTATGGAAGTCTTTTGCAAAATGACACATATTTAGTCTGTATTGAATTGCTTGCCTTCTCAGTGGGGATGGGGAGGGAGGGAGAGAAGTTGGAATTAAAGTATTAGAAACCAAAGTTGAGAATTATTATTGTGTATAACCAGGAAATAAGAAACACTGGTAATGGGGTATAGAAATTTATCTTGCCCTACAAGAAAAGAGAGAAGATGAGGATAAGGGAAAAGTGGAGTGTGATAGAAAAGAGGGTACACTGAGGGAAGGGGTAATCTGAATGCAATGCATTAGGGGAGAGATGAGGAGAAAATTGGACATGTTATAAAGTGATGTAAAAGCAATTAGTATTAAAACAACTGACTGAATTAATTACTGAGACTAAATCAGAGACATCTTTAGTTTGGAGAAAAGAATTTAAGTCTAAGTTTCCTAGAGGCAGGTAACCTTGTGTAAAATTTGGCATTGATGGAAAAGTTAAGGTTTTAATGGTAAATTTGATTTTATGATTGTTATTTAATCAGGAAATAGAACATGTACAGAAAGGTATCTTTAGCCAATGTGAAATTATAGTCATATCTGAAACCTGGTTATTGGAACTTGCTATTCTAAGATTCTATAGGACTATTAACTGACTGTTCTCCTGAGTCTAACTTCAGGTATGGATAGCAAGAGAGGTAGTCTGAGCCTCCAATCTATGACGCCAGTAAGCCTGTGAGATGCTGGTATGAACTGCAAAAATTGATCTTATGGAAAGGGTGGGAGAGCAGCTGTTCACCCTGGGCTGAGGTAGGATTCTCCTGACTCAATTTTCCCACTGACACCTGGCAGACTTTAAGCCTGAATGAATGCAAGTTGACAATCTACTCCTGCCTGGAATTGACATGAAGTTGGGGAGATATTGTTTCCCTGCAATGTCCCTACTCTTAGTGGCAATTTCCTATAGTCAAAAGGTTTGTAAGCTTAATACCAGATCCATTAAATTATAGATTGTTGGTAGGGGAATTTCGGAGGTTAAGTCTAAAATTAAGCTTTTAGGCTTAGGACTTTAGAGCAACAACAATAAGTTAGGGTCCTTTAATTCTTAGTAATAGTGTGGAGACACTTAAGTCAAGGGCTTGTGAAGTTAGCATGCATAGTTATTATTTGTGTTTCAGTTGGTTAATGTTAAAAAAAAATCATTTGTGGTCTATATTGTAAACGCTTTAAAAGAAGTATCACCTGAGCAAAAGTTGGAATTGTTTTATGTGATATGAACTGTGTTAAAAATGAAAAATTTAAAAAAAATTTTTTTAAATGTCTAAGCCAGAAACAATGAGGGACTGATCAGGTCAGACTGTGTAGAAATATTATGGAGGGAGAATTGATAAGTTTTAGTCACTGATTGGATATGGAACATGAGAAACACTAAAGAGTCAAAGAATCTTCTTACCTCTTATCAACCTAGTTGCAGACCTAAGGGATTGGAAGGATGAGGGTGGCACTTGGCAGAAATTGGGGAAGAGAATCTATGATTCTGGAAGCATCTATTTGAGACTGAAGCTCTGGTAAGAGATAAGAATTGGATATGTAGATTTGGTATGTGTGTGTTGGGGGAGGGGTTAATTTTATAGAAATCAATTAAACTCATAGTTGCTAATAAGATCACCAAAAGGGAGTGGTTAGACATGAGAAAAATGGGTGGAGAGCCCTGGAACACTCTCACATGTAGAGATGGGAATGAGAAGTGATCAGTCTGACAAGAGAAAAAGAAGAAAGCAATGTTAGAACAATTTAGGGAGGAGAGTGGACAGGAGAAAGCAGTCGTCACACTATCAGATGCTTCAGAGAAATTACGAATTTTCATTGTTTTCCTTCTATTGGGTCTTTTGCTTCTGCTTACAAACATGCACAGAGATACCCCATCCTAAGAAAGTTTTCCCTTGGCCCTTCTTTCCCATCCAAGGAACATCTCATCTCTCTCCTCACTTTTACTGCTAAACGTCTTAAACATTTTGTTGGTACTCATTGTTTCTGCCTTCTCACTCTGCTCTCTTCAAGCCTTGAAATCAGGCTTCCAGTCCCACTGTCTACTAGAACTGTTCTTCCTCATAGTCCAATCCAAAACTTTTTTGGGGAAGAGTCTTCATCTTGATTGGTTTCTCTACAGCTTTTTGACACTGTTGGCAATTCCTTTCTATGGGATATTCTTCCTCCTTAGCTTCAGAAACTCAATAGTCTTCTGATTTTTCAACTTCCTCACTACTTCCTTCATGGGCTCCACCCCCTTCCCTTGACTCCTTAATGTGAGTGTTCTCTAAATGTTTTCCCTAGACCACATTCTTTCTCTTGGCAAACTCATTCACTCCCTTGACTCCCACTACCACCTCTTTGCAGACGACATGCAAATTTCCATTTTCAATCCCACGATTTCTTCTAGGTTCTAGATCATACAGAGAAGTTCCACCAGTATCTCAAACTCAACATAGCTAAAACTAACTTAAAATTCACTTCACCCTTCACAATAAACCAAATCAGTTCATGCCAACTTTAATATTTTTCCCTTTGCTACCATTAACCCAGTCTCCCATGTATGTAAATTTGGCAGAACATTTGACTCTCCTTTTCCCAACCTTTTACAGTCAATCAGTTACCAAGTCCTTCCATTTCCACTTCCATGGCATCTCTTGAATCTATACATCCCCTGCTATACTTTGAGATATATTTCACAAACCATGATTCAGTTACACAGTCCTATTATTTTCTCTTGAATGAGATAATTCATCACCCAACCCCATGCTTTTGCTGTTCTGTCTCCTGTTCTTGAAATCTTGGCCCACTTCACTTCTTTCTCATAACTTGCTTGGCTTCCTTCAAGACAGCTCAAATGCTGTCTTGTGCAAGAGGCTTTTTGCAGTATCCCTCCCCTTTCTAGCTATTAATGCCTTTCCCTCTGATATTACCTTACAACTCCTCTGTATATATTTTGCAGCCCTGGGTTTGTAAAGAGTTTTACCTATGTTATCTCATTTGCACTTATCTGTGCAACAACAGAATAACTCATATGATTTGAGTACTATTGGTACTTTTATCCCCATTTTACAGATGAGAACCTGGTGGAAGGTCTCTAGTACATGGATTGGATCCTTAATGGAAAATTCTTGAGAAGACAAGGGCCCAAGTTTAGTAACTAAAGGAGAAACTATGGATGGGTAATTATCCTTCCTGTTCTAGGAAATGGCCACATTCAAGAGATGAATTATTTGGGGTTGGTTAAATGACCTCTGTGATCTTTTCTGACATCTTACTTCCCCATTCAGTTCAGTAATTCACTTACAAGCATTTTTCTGGAATGTGCTAGGTACTGGGAATGCAGGGATAAAATAAAACATGATACACGCCCTCAATAATAACAACAGACATTTAACAACAGTTAAAGGTCTGGAAAGTTCTTTATATACATTATATACATTTGATTCTCATAGCTAGGCAGGAGGTGCTACTGATGTCATTATACCCATTGTAGAAGTGAGGAACATGACGTAGAGAAATAAAGGGACCAGCCACTTGTCACATAGAGGTAGACTTTGAACCCAGCTCCAAATCCAGCCCTCCTGCCTTTCCTTCAAGAACTTTACTATTTAATATGGGCTCAAGACATGGACTATAAATATATGGACTATAAATATCATATGTAATAAGTGCGAAAGAGGGCATTATGAAAATTTTGAGGAGGGGTCACTTTAGTTGGGGAGATCAGGGATGGCTTCATGGAAAAGGTAAGCCCTGAACTGGATCTGGCAGCAAATAAGGGATTGTAACGGGAAGAGGATGAATGGAGAGGAAAGAGAAGTTTATCATAAACATGGTGGATTGCAGTAATACAGGCATGGAGAGGAGAATGTGCAGGCTAAAAAGTAAGGATGGGGAGTTGACATTTGGCTGTAACTGAATGAAAAGTGGAATGATGTGTGAAAAGTCTGAAGTGGGAGGTTGTAGCCAGAAAATAGAGGCTTTATACTTGATTCAGTAGGCAGTGGGGAACCACTGAAAGTTTGTGACCAGAGCAGTGACTTGATCAAAACAGTGAATTAGAAAGATGACTTAAGCCATGCCATGAAGGATGGATTGAGATGGGAGTGAGAAAGTCAACTCACGAGGCTGTAATTTGATATATACCTGGACCAGGGTGGTTGGAAAGGAAGAGACAGAAGCTAGAGATGTGGAAGTAGAATCAATAATATTGAAGAACTAATTGGATTGGGGTAAGGTAAGATTAAGAGGTAAAGTTAAAGATGACTATGACGTTTCAAGAGTGAAGAAACTGTGGCATATATCAACAGAACTGGGGAATTTAGATGAAAAGCCAGGTTTTGTGGGGAAAATGATAAGTTCAGTTTTGAACACCTTGAATCTGAGATGTTGGCAGAATATCCAGGGGGAGAGTCTGTCAGGCAAATAGAAATATGGTAAAATTTAGAATGGAGAGCTGGGCTGAACACATAATTTGGAAGACATCATCATATTGGTGATAAAAGATGCGATGGGAGCAGATGCGATCACCAAGAGAAAAGGTTGAGTTGAGAGATCTCCTCACATACTGTCATAAATTTTTTTAAAAAAAATTAAAAAATAATTCTGGAGACAGGACCCTTGGTGGTCCCATGGGACTGATGTCCCAACCATAGATGGGGAACCATATCCTAAAATGGTAGTGGAATCAAAGTAATTTGTATAGGTTTTAAAGGATGAGCAGTGCTCTCAAAGGAGGACAGAAAGTTGTGGCAATTTTGCGCAATTTCATCTGTTTCACTTAATATGTTGTTTCAGTCTTTAAAAGAGAAGAGATGATCCTCCCAGTCTTTATTTGTTAAATTTACATTGTCAGAGACAGAATCATCAGATTTTAGAGTCAGAAGGGAACTTAGTGGCTATCTAGTCTAGATCAGTCTAATTATTTTTACAGATGAGGAAACTGAGTTGGTGGGTGATAAATGACTTACCCAAGACCACATGACTATATTGTCTATAACATAAACTTTTCTTTTGATACAAATGGTGAGTTCCCCTGTAACCTCAACATTCTAATTTTTATTTGGCATTTGTTCCATTTATTATATATACATACATATTTAAAAATCTGTACAGAGTAAAATACAAAATAAAAATGTTTCTTTATAAGTTATACCATTAAAGAGCTACTTCTTTTTTTTTTTTAGTTTAAAAGCCATCAGAAAAGAAAACAAATCTAGTCAGTCCTTCCTTAGTGTCATTCACAATAACCTTGGTATAAAATATCCATACAGCACATGTGTACAAAATTGTGTACAGTTCATAAAAGCTGTGCAAAGACAGCCAAGTTTGGCCAAAAGTCAGAGGATTGGCCTTCCCCTCCTTCCACATTTCACATTGCACCCAGAACCAAAGAGCCTTGTAGCTAGAGGTGGTGCCACTCAGGGAACGAAAGGGGGTTGGTAGAGAGTGCTTGACATATATAATATGGATGCATAAATTATAAAGAAAAAAATTTGAACACATATAAAAATATAAACTACCTTTTCTGTCCTTTTAGACAATGTATTTCTCAGTTCGGGGCAGGCTTGAAGTCTAATACAAAGGATCTCAACCCTCGATGTAGGTAATGCCTTAGTAGTTATTCCTCTTCAACGATCACCTCCCAGCCCCCATCCCAATTACTGTGCTGTGCTTACTAATGTAGTTGTGAAAGTAATTAAAATTGTGAAAGAAAATGAAAGTTGTGAAAGGACCTAGGCACAAATGATTATTGTAGCTAGTAGAAAGGATGTCGAGTTTGAGTGGGACAATAGATGTAACTACATCCCGATCTGCCTCTGAAATCTCAAAGATGCACTGGCTCCACTCCCCAACCCACAGAGATGAGTATGTTTTGCAATTAACAATGAATTATAGGAACCTTTCCAACTCTTCTTGTGGGCCCAGAGTTTCATTAAACTTATGTTATTGTCGGAGGCTGAGAAGGTAGTAGGGAGGAGACAGTCTCCTAAGAGAAAAGTCCCTTAGGAGAAAATAGATCGCACCTATCTTCGGTGGAAAATGGGATTGAATGGCAGGCTTTCTTTCTGTGGGCTGAGCCTAGAAAGATGGGGAAAACTCCCGGCTGATACTTGTGGGCGTGCTACACCCGGCACGAAGGGGAGGGACCCCCCACCTCTGGATGTGATAGCACTTAAGAAACCCCGTCTATTTGTCATAATCGTCCCCTCTTTGGCTAGGGCTTTCTAAGAAACTGTGATCTCTTCCTCTTCCCCCTCCCCCTCCTCCTCCTCTTCTTCCGAGTCTGAGAAGTCCGATGGTTTACTGGGGCTGCTAGAGTGGCATGGGGAAGGAGGCAGCTGGGCTGCTAGCCTGTCGCGGAGGTGGAGGTGCTCTGAAACTCGATGGAAGGGCAACGAGTGGCGACGACTGGCAGGCCCCAGGGCTGAGCTCTCGTCCTCTTCGTCCTCTTCCTCGTCGTCGTCTCCAGGGCACTTCTTGCCCACGTCACTGAGATCTGGGTGGGGGTTGAGCTTGGTGGGTAAAGTCTGCTCGCGACAGCCTCCGTTAGATAGGAGCTCCCTCTCTTTAGAGTTACGCCACTTCATTCGACGGTTCTGAAACCAGATTTTTACCTACGGGACGAGAACGTGAGGAAGTAGAGGTAGTAAGCCTGGGCCCTGAAGAGAAGCAGAAGTCCTCGGGGAAGGTCACTCGAGAAAACTCTCCTGATAGGGAGTGGGGGAAGCAAAGGGAAATGGGGATAGGAAGAGAGAGAAGCTGGGTAAAGGGGGAGGGAGAGAGGGGGGGGCATGGAGAAATAGCTGAAAAGGGGAAGGAAGGAGAGAGGGAGAGAGGAGACGAGAGAAGGGCGGCAGGGGCAAAGAGATGGAGAGAGGTAGAGACAGATGGAGAGACAGAGTGGGGAGGGAGAGGAGCATGAAGAAATAGCTGAAAAGGGAAAAGAAGGAAGGAAGAAGGGAAAGAGTAGCTGGAAAGTGTGATAAGGTAAGTGGGGGGAGGACACAAGGAAAGCTGGAAAGGGGAGGGGGAAGGTACACAGAAAAGAGAGGACCTGAAGGAGGACAGTGGGGAAAGAAGCTGGGAGAGGGGAGATGAAGAGGGCAGCAGGAGGACCTTGACTATTTTCCCCTGCTTTCTTCCCCTGCTCTTTAAGTCACTACTCTCCACCCCCACCCCTCACACACATTCCTAATCTAAAGGAGAGGGGAAAAGATTACAATTCAAGGGTAAAGAAGGAAGAATAAAGAAACTATGGGCCTTCATTTTGAGTTAGAAAGAACCTTGAGGATTTTCTAACCCAGCACTCATTATATAGGAGAAAAACAGGTCCAGCTTTGTGGCTAGTCTAAGGCGGTAGAAGCCAGTCAGAAAACCAGACAGTTCTAGGATTTTTGGCTAGAATTTAGGCCTGTAGAGCGTTCCACTCCATCTCCATGACATGGGTTTCTCTAATAAGCCCGATTCACCACCAACTCTCCACTCTCATTACAAGTTTCTAGGTCTTTCCTTCATTGGATGGAGAAAGGAACTGGGGTTCCTACTGGCTCCTCTTGGCTGGAACCAGCAAAGAGAGCCAAAACAAGCATTGGAAAGAGCTAGGAAAGCTATCTCCACCCCCCCAGCTTCATCTATTTGCTGATCTATTTGGTCTCCAAGAGCATCACTGGTACTGAGATTGCCCTCTGGAATCTACCTCCAAATAAGAACTTTACTCCCCCAGCCCCTTTCTTACCTAAGTGAAAATATTCCCAATTAGAGCTTTGCCAATGACCCTGAAGGAGCCTCTAGATTTAGTTTCCTGGGTAGATCTCCAGGATAAGATGGGCTCTTCAAAGTGCTGAGTGCCTGCAATCACTCACCTTCAGCCTGCTGATAGAAGTGGAATAGCTGAGGTTTGGGGTCTGGGCCCCTGAACTATAGGAAGGTTAGTCAACGGAATCATAGCAATCATGAATTTATTTATTGCCAAGAAGAGGGCAGGAGGACCTTGATTACTTTTCCCTGCTTTCTTCCCCCCTCCCTTTTCAATCATTACTCATCACCCCTATCCCATAGAGTTGCCACATAGAGTTGGACAGATGGAACAACAAGCAATGATAGGGTCATAGGGTTGGGGCAGAAGGGACCTGGGGCAGTCTAATGACTAGATTCCAACTCCCTTATTTTTACTGCAGAGGAAACCAAGGCTCAGGAGGGTGAAATGACTTCTGAAGTCATAGAGATAAGTATTTGGCAAGGCTTACATTGGAACTCAGATCCTTTGACTTCACACTCAGTGCTATTTCCACTGCATCACTATGCCTCAGAGAAGGGCACCAACTTTGAGGTTTAAATGCTTGGATTCAATCCACTGGAAATTTCAGAAGAGTTGGGTTCAAATTCTCCTTTGGGCTATTACTACCTGTGTGACCCTGGGTAATTCATTTACTCTCTCTAACCTCAGTTTACTGATCTGTAGAATGAGTAGATCAGACTAAATGAGTTCAGAGGTCTCTCCTAGCTCTGAATTTGTGACCTTAGGAAAGGAAGCTTGAGGTATGGGAGAGCAGGCCCTCCCCCCTCCCGCCCCCCCACCTGAGAGTCTTTCAGGCCCAGTTTGGCCGCCAGCTTCTTCCGGTCAGGTTTGCTTATGTACTTTTGCTTCTGGAACATCTTCTCCAGCGCTTTCCGCTGCACATCAGAGAACACTGCCCGGCGAAGCATTCCCCGCCTCGGCTTGCCCCGCGCTGCCAGTGGCCAGGAGAAAGTGCCCGGGATGGGCACTACTGAGGACGACGCTGCCAGGAGCGAGGGAGGGAAAGTGGCAAGTGAGCTGGGGAAGAGGACTACCACTAGCGAGGCTTCCTGGATGCCACCTCGCCTTTTCCCTCCCCCTTTCCCGTCCCCTCCCCCAGCTCTGCTTACAATTCGCTCTTCCCCCACTCCTCCCTTTATCTCTTACAGTCCTCGTGTCTTTTTCTACCTCTCCTCCCCCATCTCTCTCTCCCCACTTCTTTTCTTTCCCTTGCGACATGTATCCCCATGTGAATAGGCCCAGCACCTATAAACCTGCAATGGTGAAAAGCGCTTTCCGCCCAAATAACTTTGCTTTTCAACCGTAATAACCAGGATTAGATACGACAACTGAAACGTATAAAATAGTTTCCATAGTAGCCTGTTTTGTTTTGAATTTCAAAGAAAGAAGGAAAAAAGGCTGAGCGCATTAGCTAAGATAGAGGTGAAATAAAACCGCCTTTTCCTTAGCCCTGAACCCCTGGATTTTCCGAAGCTTCTATCAGCTCCGTGGCTTCTGCATTCTTCAGATGAAAATGAGGCGCCTTCACCAATAGAAGGGGGAGAATTCTCTGGTGAAGTAGGTTTTTTCTAATCAACTGGTATTCATCTTTTAAAATATTAATCTTTCCTCCCTCCTCCTTTACAAAACTGAAAGAATTCTGTCCAAATACATGAAAAGTGGCAGCTCATTAGCACATAGACCGGTTCCCAATGGGTATTGGCATGATAAAAAGGAGAGAGTTTCGCCTTTAAAAAAAAAAAAAACTTTCCCGAGGAGAGACAGAGATTCTAATGAAGCGTGAATGGTAATTGTGTAGTAATGAACTAACAGAAAAAGGCTGAGGACAAGCAGCTAAAGCCATATATTATTGGGACAAAAGAGATTTACACTTTCAAACTAAACACAACTGCATGCCAAGACCATTGGGAGAATACTGATGACAGGGGCTTCTCTTCTCTGAATCATTTTCATTAAATGGACATGAAAAGCTATTTATAAACCTCAAGTTGTTATTGTTAAGGTATTGAGATGGGGCAGAAAGGGAGCAGATTCCATTATCTCCAGCATGAATGAAAGTTTTGGGGGGTGTTTAATTCACCCACCCCCTTTTAAAAATTAATCGCTTGTTCTTTTTGGTCGTTTTAAGAGATCGGGAGATCCGTGTTGCGTCCTTGCCCTCCCCCTTAGCCAGCCATTTCTCACTGAAAAGCGAATCTTCTCTTTCACCTTTTACTCTGAGTCTGGACCTGTGCGCACTAGTAGCTTCTGTGCTCAAGGTGTGGCGGCGCCTCCCACTCGAGGAAGGTTTTGGCGGAGAGTTTTACCTCGAGTTTTCCATCTGCTCTCTTCTTATTCTATATCTTCCATGTTCTTTTGATACTATTTTGTTTGGGATAGGGGTGGGGATTGTAAGTAGGAAGGAATACTGGAAAAAAGCAAATGGGGGGGGGGTGAGGGGGATCTCTCTCCATATCTCCCTGACTACACCAAACACCCCACACAACGGAGCACTCCATGTGGTCTTGTGAAAATGCTGAAACACTGAATGACCCTTAATGGGAAATTAGCCCATGGCTGGTAAGTGTCTATCAGCAGCATGGTAGAGTGAGTGCCGGGTCTGTGTGTGGCTGCCCAGAGGGAGCTGACCAATTGGTCTCGGTGCTGAAACCTTTGTTGGGAATCATGGCAAAGTGCACTGACTCTGTGGGAAAACGGCGGGGACGTGAAGAGATGCCAATAGCTTCTCAGTGAGAAGGGAACCGCCTCAAATTTGGACCATGACAATTCCTGCTAATTTGTAGAGCAGGGAATTGGAGCAAAATGTCAAGCAGTCACTGCTTGTGCTAAATAGGGCATCAAATTGGCGCGACTGATTCTTGAATGTTGTACTCCCTCCAACCTCTGAACCAGAGCATAACCCCTAGGAATGGACGCAGAAATATTACTTAGGAATATGCAAAGATCGAGATGGCTGGCGTAAGAAAATCCAGTTAATTTTCATCAAGGAAAAAAAAGTCTGGGACTTACCTGGGAAATAAGATGATCTGATAAAAGGTTGGAAGGATCCTTCAAAATAGGGAAAGGAGAAACTCTTAGGAGGCACACTCTGGAGCAAGGCAGGGGAGGTCTCTGGTAGAAAAAAGGAAAGGGAGAGAAGGAAGGAAAGAAAGGAAGAAGGGTGAGGGGAAGATAGGGAGGAGATGGAGGGAAGGGGGAGGCGAGGAAAGAGAATATTTAATAATCTGGTGGATTCGTTAAGAGTAAAAAAAAAAGCATGACGCGATTAAATATGCCGTGGATCCTGCAATTACACCGCCACCACCCCCAAGACATAGACAAAGTGAATCAAACTGCTTTCTGAATTTATTGCTGGTTGTCATAGCTCCTTCCCCTCCCCTCCCCTAAGGGTTGCGTATGGCTGTTAGGAGAGAAACAGGATTGGAGTAGGGAAGGGAGGGATCACATCACGTAGTACATCAATTTTTATCATCTTGTATTTTAAAAATCATCACTTGCTCAAAAGTGTGGGAAAGAGGACCACCTCGCCAGGACCCTGAGAAAGACAATGGAAGAAAGAAGAGGACTGCGAGGCTCTCGCAACATTCTTTTTGCTCAAGATCTTGTAAGGTATAAGGAGAGACCCCGGTTTGTATAGGGTGATGCTCCGCTCAAGTTTGGTAAGGTTTCTGAGTACCTCCCAGCCTTTGAAACAGTACAATAGAGAAAACTGGTAGCGAAACTGATGGTCGAGGAAGCAAAGCTTGTTTTCGAATGAGGACGCAAGCGCTAAACCAAGCGGAAGGCTCATTCAAGACAGCCCACATCCTCCACCTTTCTACCGAGTTGGGACCTCAAATGTGTCCTTAATATTCTTAAACTTGTTGGTCACTTACCTGCTCTGGGAGACGAGGACAGGATGGCGTTCACCCCGAACTTGAGAAAAGTGGCTTCGTTGGTCTGAGAGGCAGAAGTCTGAGGGGAGCACCCTCGCCGGCTGCTGGAGGCAGAGGAGCTGACTAGATCTGTGGTCACTGTGTCAGTCATGGCGGAGGTGGTTCCTGAAGTTGGAGGGGACAGGCTGGGCTGGGGGCCACTCCGGGGCAGGTAACTCCCCGGCCTACTGATTCTGATCAGATCTTCCACCAGGAAGCTGGAGTGACTAGAGAAGGCTGACTGCAAAGACTGAGGCAGCGTTAACGTAGGAGTGGGTCTCAGGAGATTGGGGTACACTGCTGGAGGAGCAATAAGGCTAGGGAACATCATCTCAGTAGCTTTTTCTTTCTTTTCTTTTTTTCAAAAATAAATAATCTTATTTAACGTAACCAACAGCGGAAGATTTCTTCCCTCCCCCTCCCACCCTTAGTTCTCCTCTCCTCCTTTGCAAACTTCTTGAGGGAAGATCCAGCTAGCGAGGGTGACAAGAGGTCTACGCGGCCCTTCCTGCTAGATGTTGGGTTTTATAGTGGTCAGTCCGCTAAAGCTCTTTCAAAAGTGACAGCTCGAACAATGAGGTTCAACAAAGTTCTCCACTTGAGCTTCATTCATCGAGGGCTTTGGGCGCTCTGATTGGTGCAGGGGTGCAATTTATGATTGGATTAGACTTCATAAGCAAGCAATGCACAATGGCCTGGTAACAAAGAACGTGTAGTCATCAATTTTGCATATTGACCGCCTCTTTGGAATACAGTGTTCCAAAGGATCCCAGCAGGGTTTTTGTTCAGAAGCAACACAGGCTAATTAAATGCCTATTTAAAAGTTTCCAATGACATTATTTTTGCCTCATAGAAAAGGAATTATTTAAAGAAAGCACTAAATTTATTTGCTGCTCCCTCCTGCTGAGTTTAGAATATAAATAAATATTCATATAGACTCATCTGCCAGATGAGGAGGGGGGAGCTACAAAAATTCAAATTAAGAAATGCTAAAATAAACTTTTTCACATTCCCTCCTCTCATCCCAGCAGAAGCAGAAACCAGAAATGGAGAAGGGAGTGCAATCGATGTGTGTAGGATATTATAGGTCTAAAATGCTACAGAAAATTTTTAAATGCATATTTTCAGGATAGGGGATAGGCTACTTTGGATGCTGGACAGAGAAGAATGAGCTTTGATAAACCTAGCTTATTTACTCGTAATCATGCTGTATTAAACCCGCAATATTCTCAAACTTACTAGCAAATTTGCACAGCATTCCAAACTTAGCTGGAGGTTCTTGGGATGAAGGGCAGTGCAGCCTAAACTTCTGAAAAGCAGAATAGCCCACTTTGAAGATTCTGAAACAGTGGGACTTAATTCCTTTCCAGAAAAGTGCGTCTTTCCAAAATGAATTGTGGAATCTGTAAGGATTCGTTCTTTTTCCTGATATAAAAGTGGACCTGTCTGTTTTGCGTTCAAATACATCTCTTCCTTCCTCCCTCCCTTCCTTTCTCTCTTTTTCTTTCCTTCTTCTTTCCTTCTTTCTTTCTTTCCTTCTTTCTTTCTTTCTTTTTTTTGGTGGACAGCCCCTTTCCTGCTGTTTTCAAGGGTCTTTAATATGCTTCTTTCCTACACAATCCATATATGTATATTTGTTCTCTGAGTTTCAATAATGCATGTAATAGGCTCCAACTTCACAAAAAGGCGCAAGGGGGAGTGAGAGCGAGAGCAAGAATACCGCAGCTTTTCCTAACTTAGTCTAAGGAAGTCGGGCCATTCTCGTTGTGTTTTTGTCGGAAAGTGGAATTCTCCCCAGCACCAAAGCTTTTGCTCTCCAGTAGCTTAGTGATGGGAGCTGTGGAAGTTTATTTCACCTGATTTCCCTGTTAGAGGACAGAACAGATGTGTTAAATGTCCCATTCAGTTCTTCAGTGAGGCTGAACCTAAACGGAGAGAAGTGTGCAGCCTCCGCCGTAGGGCCCTTATCCTATTAACCATGAACTAACTGTCACCTTCAGCTGTTTTCCCTTTTTACTTTTTAACACAAAGCTTTCTCAAAAATCTTATTAACCAGCTTTATTTCTCTCGATGGTTTTGTTCGGGGCGTTTTGTGTTGATTATCTCCATGTCGCTGCTTTAACCATTCAGTAAAAGTGCATCTGCGATTTATATCACATTAGGCAAGGAAGAGAGCCTGCTTAAGCTCTCTCTGGAATCAAATTAAAAAGTTATTAATGCAGGATTCTGAGGACCAGAATTAATGATGAAAAGTGATATTGTGCACAGTTTGGTAACTGGACTCAGCGCGGTGCTGGGGGAGGGAGGGCGAAGAAGAGACGAAGAGAAGAGAGCAATTTTTTTTTTTTTTGAGATTTATATTTTATTGGTTGTTTGTCTATAAGGACTGGCTGCACGAATAAATGCAATCCAAGGCACACTTAGGGGTTGGATTCAGTGGAGTGGAGAGCAATATCTGTTTAAGAACTTCGAGAGTTTCCTACTTGTGGCGCTTTGCAGTAAAACCATGAACAATATTCTAAGAAACTTTTGGAGGACCCGCAGCAGGAGAAATAAAGAGAAATCACTTTGAAACACCTGCGCTTGAAATGGGGCTCCGGATCCGGCTTTCCCAACTAAATCGCACAGGAACTCAGTGAGCAATCAGGTCTCTTCTGGAAGATCTTCTACTCTCGTTTTCGCAGGAGGCCATCTAATTCTCGTTTTCTATTTGATAACTTAGAGCGAGAGATTCCCTGGGGCCGTCTTGAAAGCTTTTGCTCGGAGGTGTTACTTTTCAGAACTCCAAACTCCAGCCTCCAAACAAGGGCAGAGACCACGGAAACTATACAGAGAGTGAAATCTGAGAGGACTCTGGAAGGGACTCAGAGTTCCCTCCAAACGTGTTCCCTCTGGGGATGAGGGGTGGAGGGGCAATAAAGTGGGGCGTGTAATATATAGGCTTCTCTTTGGGCAGTTTCTGGAGTTTTGGGGTTCCTCAACACCCTCTTCCCCTTAACGTCATCATCCTTCCCATTTAGATGATTTTACTCCTTTCTTTCCAATACACCGGGAGCATTTTGCCTCACTATAGACCAACTGCTGGTAATTTCTCTGCTTTTAAAAGGGGGAACTGACATTTTTTGGAAGGTTGGGTCAAACCCATGCTGCGATCCACGTGGACCTGGTTACTTAGCGTCATGAAGAATTCTTTAGGCAGCAAAAGAAAAAAAAGATTGGGGGCTGGGAGAGGGCTTGATGCCTCTGAAAGAGGGAGAGATCATAAGGAACCAAGAAATCGGACGAAAGGATCTCACTTGAAGTGATCCCCTTGCACTTTTCTTTTCAAAGTAAGCGATCGTTTCTAGTGCCGCGAGTCCCGGCGTCTGCAGCTAAGACCTGTGACTAATGCCATTTGACCTGTGCCCGTGGGGTTTTGTGATTTCTGCCACTCTTTTTAATGTCGTTATCTTCACATTTATTTCGAAGTCGCTCGAGTTCTTTGTCCTAGGGCTGTTGTTTCTTTCTTTCTACTTTTTTTTTAGGAGTAGGGGGAGGTGGTAGGGACAAAAACGTGGGAGTGCAGAATCTGCATAGACGCCTGCTTGCGTAGGTGAACCGGTGAGTTGTAGGCTTCTGCTCTACTCGGGAATAAACTTTCCAGACCGATGCGGAAAGAGCTGAATGAGAAATTAGGGCTACTTGCGCTCTTCCCCCTCAGCCCCACCCTTAGCCCAGTAGAGAGGCCTGCAATCGAGTCCGGAGGGTTACCTTGGGCTACCTCTAGCTCTTCCACTAGGCGCCCCTCCTCCTCCTCCCCGGAGGTCCCAGCGGGCCCCACACGTCCAGGCTCCTCGAGGAGTACGGGTAGCCTTCTCCTGGGCGGCAGAAATCGCCCCTGTCCTGCCCTCTGTCCTCCTCTTCAGGCCGAGCTGGGCGCGGGTGGTGGCAGGGCCTCGCTCCAGCAGCCCGAAGGCCAGCTTCTAGGGCATTCCTGGGCCCCCGGGGGCGCCGCTTTCTAGGGGATGAAAGCTGGCATTTAAGCAGAGCCAGTAGGAAGCAGAACCAGACCCACCCCGGTCCTTGCCAGGGCGCAAGAGCCCGCCTCACCAGCAGTTTGGGAGAGAAAGCGTGCGCTTAGAACTTTGGCGGGAAGCATGGCCTCCTGGCCCTGTCCCAGCCCAAGTCAGCCCCTCTCTGGTCCCGCCAGGACAGGGCCTGACCAAGATCGTGGCTGCCTCGCTGGCATGCGCGAGCGTGTGCGTGCCGCGGTGGCATGTGCCAGGGCAGCGAGGGAGGCGGGCGAGCGCACGCCCGGGGGCGATCGCCGAGTTGCTGCGGCCTCTCTCCGGCCTCCGCGAACTTTCTCCCGGGTGGCTGCTGCTCCAGGACTTGACGGCAAGCCCGGGCTGCGCAGAGAGCCGCTATATTAAGGCACCTAGGGCGTTCACCTTCGGAATAGGCCGCGAGTAAGTACCCATTGGCCGGCCGAGGCTCCTTCTGCATCCTTCCCCCACCCCTAGTCCTGGACCCTTCTTGCCTCCCCCCCACTTTTTTTTTTTCTCTTGAAAATCCTTCTATTGTGCCAATCAAGCAGATGGTTTGCAGGAAATATAGCTTGGCCTCGCTGACCGAAACTAATTTTAACTAGCTTTCCAAGCCTGAAACGTTTGTTTTGCTCTTACAAAATAGCTCCCAAAACAGCTGGCAAGGGTGAATTAAACCCATTAAAGACACATTTATAAGAAATTATATTCACATAGGTTGCTCGAACCCCCTTGTGCAGCCTAAGAGGGGAGATGGGCACATTTAAATGAGAATGTCCCCGAACGCTACCCTCCTTAACATAGCTTGAAAGTCTCAAAACATTTTACTAAATAGATTAACTTGAGCATTGTTTTGCATCACATCTATCAGCTTCATTAAGTGAATGGCTGGACAAATATATTACGCATGCATGAAAAGCTCTTTTGGGGACAGCCTTATTGTATCCTCAGCCCTGACAGGTGGTTAACTGTGTGTTGTGTTTTTGTGTGTGTGTGCGTGCGTGTGTGGGTTTTTATTTAGACGCGAAGAAAGAGGATCTCGGTGAGAGTGCGCAGGGTACGCAGAGTTTACGTTTGCTCCAGCTTTCAGCCTCGCTGCCCCGACGGCGCCCCCCTGGGGAACTGGGGTGGGGGAAATAAGGGGGGGAGATGGGGAAGGCACAAGGGAAACTGAGAACAGATGATGTCATCACGTCCTATGTCATTAAAATTAATTGGGGGATGGGAACGGGGGAGTCGGTGCGTTCTTTGGCTCCGAAGGGTAGGTGAGGCAGTTACCAAAGGTGAATCTTGTCTTTGTTTTAGAATTTGTTTCTTTTAAAACTCTTGGAGTCCCTTTCCGATTCTCTCCCTCCCCTCTTTTCTTTTCCTTCTTGGTTCTTCCTTCTTGTTCCCATGGGGGAGAAGCTTCCATCCGATTCCTTTCGGATTAGTTTTCTGGTGAAAGATTCCTTTTAAACTCGTATTTGGGCCCTGTTTACTAAAACCATGAAAATTGGCATGCTTTCTTGATCCACTTAGTACCCCTGCAGTTTCTTTCGACCTTTTGAGCTGCTATCTTTTAGAAGGAATTTCAGGCTGGTGTTACCTAGAGTGATCAGCCAGAGGGCCCCCAGAGGGGAGCAGCAGGTTTTCCAGGAGTAAACTGAGTGCCTGCATGAGGGCCTCAGGATAGGGGACAAGAAAGGGCTCAAATTGTACTGTCTCAAGTCATCTCCCTTCCCTACCCATGACCAGTTTTTCAGCCAAGAACAAAGTTGAGTAAATTTAGATTAGCTATGTCTGAGGGCCAGGGGAGACACCCTTGAACGTGCTGTCCAGCATACACTCATTCCCCCACCCCAACTAGGCCAGGGAGAGAGGCCTCAACTGAGAAACGTCATGTTCTCTCCCTTCATTCACCCCAAGCCTTTCAGATTGCCAGCTTTGGTCCTACTCAGAAAGGCATCTTTTTTTGGTTTGTTTGTTTTTTGGTTCTTTCCTCTAGCTGGAATTATTGATTTTCTGTCTTAGACTTTTCGGTACTCAAAAGGTGGGTATGGAAGAAGGTAAGGTGGATTGACAGCCGAGGTGGAAAGAAGGAACCTTTCTTTATACTAAATGGCCTACTTTTGTGTGGGGGAAGGCAAGAGATGAGCTGATAGGCTGGAGGCTTTACTGTTTTCTTTTCCTCAGTCCCTAATGATTCATTGATTGGGACCAGATGCCTCTTTGCAGAGTTCTTTTTGAATCTTGAGGGGTTGGGGCTCCTGAGAGGGGAAACTGATGTCTGGTGAAGTGTACTTCACAAACCAGTGATGGCGGAAAAAGAGAGGAATCTCATTTCCCCTACTTGGAAGGCTTTTGAACGCACATAGAGCCATTGGTGACAACAATTTTGTTTATAATTCACCAGAGTTCAGTATTAACATTTTAGCATATCAACTACTTAGACTATTTCATTTCCCAAACTTGAATGTTCACGTTCTCTATCCTTGTGTTGGACTTAATCTTAACCCTGATCCAAAATGGATGACCAAAAAGGAAAATAATAAAATGGCTGGTTAGTAGTTTTCTAGTGACCAATTCTCTTTGTAGAATTATAAAAGGATATCAAAGACTATTTAGTTAGTCTCAGTATTCAAATGAGAGAACAGGCCCAAGGAGTTGAAATAATTTACCTGAAGTTACCCAGGCCAAATAAATGGTAGAACCAGCATCTGAAGTCACCTCTTCTGACCCCAAATTTACTTTTTATTGTATTGTGCTACACACACACACACACACACACACACATCCTCTTTGAAAGAAAGAAGAACCAATGGATATCATCCCAATTAGAGATTCGCTTGGATTAATTAGCAATACCCTTTTGAAAGGCTCATGTACTTCCCCTTCCCTTTCTAAGGAGGTATCAACCATTTATATCTAGTCACAATTGGTTCACACATTTCCTTTCTCCTAACATCTAGTTGATAATGGGCATAGGTGTGAGTGGAACTAGAGGAGAATTTGGAAACTAGTATTGCCAGAGAGGATAGACCTGATTGGAACATACCATTTTGAGGATTTGGGTTGGGAGACTGTATTCAAAGAAAGAAAAGAAAAGGAAGGATATTTGAAGGTTGTTAAAAATTTAGACATCCCTCACCCTCTTTCCCTCCCCACTACTGTCACTTTTGTAGCACTGAAATGGCAATAGGGGAGTGGAGATTTTAAGGGAATTCAGTATCTGATTAAACTATAGTTATATTGGTACAACTGGTAATTTTATGGCAAAGTAGGGAAAACTGTAACCACAGAACATACATGCCTGAAGAATATACCATCTCAACCTACAGAATGCAAGAGCAAAGAACAACTTAATGCATTACCTCTGTTTTTCAGTTCAAATAAATGTAAGGATTTCCTGCCTCATTTCTACCTTTCCAAGGTTTTATGCATCCTTTATAGACCAGCTCAAGTCTTACCCATTCTGTCAAGCCTTTTCTGACTTGCCTGGAAAATGAATTAGTTAAAAACAGTTCATTTCGGAGGTCCTGCTCAGCCATAACATTCTGTGAATTTTTATATGAATCATATGAATTTTTAGACTCTAGTCAACTTTGAGTTCTCTTTAGAGGCAGCTGGCGGCAGAGTGGGTAGAGCACTGGCCTTAGTGTCGGGAATACTTGAATTCAAATGCACGCTCAGACACTCACTGTCTGTTTAACCTTGGGTAAGTCCCTTAAATTCTGTTTGCCTCAGTTTCCTCAATGGTAAAATGAGGATAATAGTAATTGCACCCACCTTGAAGGGTTGTTGTAAGGATCAAATGAGGTAATAGTTGTTAAAAAGCATTTAGCACAGTACTTAACGCATAGTAGGCATTCTATAAATGCTTATATTCTACTCATAACTTCTCTGTTTGGATCTGGTGTATGCACTGTTTCCTTTCCCATTCAATTGTTTGTATGCTTTCTTGTTTTCTGATTAGTTCATGTGTATATATGTCTTACCTGCTTGGCTGTGCTGTGGACTCCTGAAAGAGCTTAAATCTTCCATAGCAAATTTCATAGCACTTCATGCTATGTGGTTTGTATGTATTTGATTGATTAATAAGCTTATTAGCTCAGGCTTTGATTATTGGCCATTAGCAAACAGGAGGCAGTGAAAGTATTCAGGTTTCATGAACATTTGAATTGCACATTTAGCTTTTCCCAGGAGAGTATATATTAAAACTCATGTGTTAACCCCTGTGATCAATGCTTAATTGAGACTTAAATAAGTTAACATTAATTTTGGAATGAGAGTGGGAACTAGGATAATTCATGTTCTTCATAATTCTCATTGTTCATCCTTTGTTTAGGTCCTTAGTAGTAAGAAATGTGTAGAGATGCAAATTTTAATGAGATGACCACTACCTAATTTTGGTTGAAAGGTCACTGGAAAGGGTGATCCGCCCCCAAAGGCAGGCTGGACAGTGCATACTCTCTAGAGAGCTGCTATTCTAGAAACTGTTTTGTAGAATGTGGACTTATCAGGGAGATGCTGTGTAGAAGGCACTTGCGAGATGCTAGGGTTAAATGTATATATGTGTGTGTGTGTGCATATATATAATATATGTATATATGCACACACATATATGTATATGCACACATATGTGTGCATGTTTATATACACATATATGTAATCCCTGCCTTCAAGAAGGATACAGCACATAAATACTGCAATCCAACAATGAGCATTTATTAGGTAGTGGGAACAGCCAAAACTGAAATATTCCCTGCCCTCAAGGAGATTTTATTCTGTCTGAGGAAATAGCATGCATGATAGATGGTAATTTGAGAAGAGGAAGAGACCAGTAATGACTTCCTGTAGGACGGCTTTAAGTCAAGCTTTAGTTCATGTTCTCCTGGTCTCTGGTCCTTAGCTATGGTATCAGTGTCATAAGTTTCAAAAGTATTTCTAAAGAGAGTAGTCAACAGATATATGGTCAGGCAGCTGGTAGGTCCTTGGGGAAAGGGCAAAGCAGGGGAAGGTGGGAAGGCCAAGAACAAATGCTGAGATGCTTGCCCCACTGAAAGCTCGACAAGCATTTATTAAACATTTCCAGATACTGTGCTAGACACTCCAGATATAAATTCAACTAATGACCCACTTCTTGTTCTCAAGGATCTTACCATCGATCAGTAGAGACAAATTGTACACATATAAGTGTAGTCCAGAGCAGAGGTGTCAAACTCAAAAAGAAATGGGAGCCATTAAATTGTATATAAGAAGCCCTGTAGGTCACATATCAACTTAGAAAACCACTTATTAACATTGCATTCTGTTGTATTTTCATTGATTTTGTTAAACATTTCCCACTTACTTTAATCTGGTTTGGGCTGCTCTAGGGAGTGTAGCAGGCTGTATGTTTGACAGTTCTGCTCTAGGGGTCTTTATTCCCGCTTCCAATCTCACAGATGAGTTGGGTCCCTGGATGGCAAAGCTGGCTGTATCTACCCCTCAGGGTTGGGAGGAAAGCCTAAGAGTTGGGGATCATTTTTTAATGTCAGTAGCTTGAGCTCACATCCCAGTTTCTGTCCAATATTAGTCACCAGTTGTGGTATTTATTAGTGTTAGTAATATGATACCTCAATAGCACTTTGCTAATTAACATTAACTTTTACAATGAGATATTTCCTAGGAAGAAATAAAAAGAACAAAACAGACACACACACACACACACACACACGTCTCCCCCCACTCCTGATTCAAACCAGGGCATTGTCTCTCCCCTAAAGTATTTCCCTACTAAAGTTACTTCCAGATGCGGTATAGCTGATGTAGTCTTGCCACAGAGCTCTTGTAGAATGTTCCACAGGATGATACTGGCATGCTGGGCTTGACTGACAACAAACTGGTCCAGATTCCTGCCTCTTACCATTTGGGTTCTCTGATCTTTCAAATCTCCCAGCGTTGTTTTTTTCTCCAATACTCCTTCATTCAAGTACAGAAAATTAACAGGCACAAAAAGGTCACAATCAATTTAGGAAGCCAGATGGAGACCCAAGTTGGAGATGGGTTCCCTCACCTAGTGACACATAGCATTTTGTCCTGCTCACTTGAACATAGCCCAGAAATAGAGACCAGTTTGACAGTTAATCTGTATGACAGGCACACTCAATTCCCGGTCAGCCGTTTAGATCTGGCCTCACTAGCTGTGTGACCCTGGGCAAGTCACTTAACCATTTGCTTGTTTCCTCATCTGTAAAATGGGCTGGAGAAGGAAATGGCAAACCACTTCACTGTATCTGCCAAGAAAAACCCCAAATAGGGTCCCAAAGAGTTGGACACAATTGAACAACGAACACAAAAGCAAATGAAATGCTCTTCTTTGGCACATAGTAGACAGAAAACAGATAGGAAATATCTGTCCATGCTGTGATGTCCACATTAGGGATTTCATGAGATAGAAAATGCCGTGTTTGTTCAGAGACACTGGACTCTTCTTGACTAGCACTCATTACAAAAGTTTGTGTAGAATAAATATATAAATGCAAGGTAGTGAGGGAGTTGGAAGGGGATCAACACGGACTTTTCATAAAAGGTGATGCTTGAGCTGAGTTTTGAAGAAAGTGAGGAATTCTATGACAAAGAGAAGCAGAAGAGAGAGAATCTGAGGTGCCTAGCAAGGAGTGGGAAGGGAGGGGGAAAGTGGGTATCTAAGTTCTCTGCTATTTCAGATGGTTATACATGAGTAAAATGATGTTTGAATGAATATTAACAACCGAACTCATAACCATGTTGACGGCCCCAGCTATGTTTTCGTAGAACTTCTGACCAACCCCTCTGAAGAGGACTAAAGACTATAATATTTATTATTCGAGGTTCCCCCCTAATAAAGGTAGCTTTGTTTCCTTTCTCTTTCATTTACATCTCCAGCACGCAAAAGACTCCCAAATGCAGATCGTTTTTAGTCATCATTCAAGACATTTTGTTGTCAATTTAGCACAATAAATTATATGGGGCTGGCTTTGGTTGGTTGCATTGGCTTTTTTTCCTGCTAATCTAATTACCAAGGTAAGGAACTCCTGAAACAGAGAGCCGCCTGCTTAGAAAGGCCTTCCTCCACCTGGTGGATTGTTCAGCCAATCTTTTTAAATGTCCATGGTTTTAAAGGGGAGGGTGGGACCTTTAAAAAAAAAAAGTTTGTTTGCAGCGCAATGGGAAAGAATTTAGTGGTTGTCAACATGTGTTTAGTATAAGGACTCGGTCTAAAATGTAGGTTCAGTTTGTCTGAATTTCAGGTCAGACTAGCCCCCAAAACCTGTGCAGCTTTGGCTGTGGGGTTTTGTGTGTGTATGCGTTGGGTTTTTTTTAAGAGTTCATAAGAGTGGGGTGGGGGGCGGTGTGGTGGAGTCTTGAGGGGATAATGTCCTTTAAAGAGGAGACACTTTGAGGGCGTTGTTTCTAGGGACTCTCCCTGACTCATGCTGAAAGGCCAGCTTTGAATGAGCTGCTTGGGCTAGGCCATATTTTGAACTGTGTTTTTAGTCCTGGATTCTGACAAACAAAATAAAATACCTTGTCGAATAGGGCCCATTGAGCAGGGATGATGGGTTAAGAGTGGGGGTATGAGGTGGCAGCGTGGGTGTTTGTTTATCAAGGAGAAGTTGTCAGTGGTTTCTGAAAGGAACAACGCCAGAGCCTGATGGCTGGGGTAGCATTGATGTGAGGTAACGGGGTAATCGGATTGAAAGGGAGCCATGGTATTTATGTCAGTTCTCATTTCGTCAAATGAATAATATGAGGTTGCTACCTAGCTGAAGCGTTGGCCAGGGGCTTCACTTAGAAAGCATCCGGGCCTCATTGGATTCAAATATAAATTAATTCTCACTGGAGCATTGGCTGATTAATCTATTTGCATAATAGTAGAAAAACTGCAGAGTGGTTACTTTTTTTCCCCCTTCCAGGGATTTGGACAAAAAAAGCTTTAAATTCATTTGAAAAAAGAGTGTGTGAGAAGTCAGAGGAGCAAAAGCATCCCTTGGCACTCCGGAAACTTTTCTGGGCAGAGATGGTGCTAGCTAGCATCAGGGACAGAGTCCGTTCACATAAATAGTTTAAACTCTGCATAGGAGAAAAAAAGAGCTACTTTTTTGCTGCTTTTTGACCTTTGGCTCCTTTCGCTTCAGGTGATTGGCTGTGTCTGGTTCAGTGAGATGCTGAGCACTGAAAGTGAATGAAATATCAACCTGATGCCAGTTCAATGGAAGGACCTTCCAGCAATCTTAGAAAATACATGGACTTCTTTGAGGTATCAACTGATTTACAGGGTTTATTTTGAAGAAGACTTTACCATTTACACAAAATTTAGGCTCAATTTCAGGTTCAGAAAATTATTGCAGCTCATTCCATTTGTAAAGTTATTTTAGGATTTGACTACGGTTTATTAAGCCCCGTTCCTGACCATACTATAGTGGACACTAAGCTGTATCTTTAGAAAAGTAGAATAAACTTGCATCTGTCTAGAGATAATTTGCCGGGCTAAAGGGATAGGATGAATCTAGTAAAGTAAAATTTAGTTGAAAGAAACGGAACCCAGAGGTACACTTGAGTTCAGTAATATCAGCTACATTTGATAATGGTTAAGATCTGTTTACATTAGACATTAAAGATACATGCAGAAGAAATGTGTGATATAGTTGTGACTGTCCAGAAAGAATTTGCTAGACTAAATGCAGGGCTGAATCTTCCTGGATTCACTTGTGTCCAAATCTCAGTTGAAATCCTACCTTCCCCAAGTAGCCTTTTCTAGGCTGCCTTAATGCTATGGCTTTTCTCCCAATTTATTCTGTACATACTTCTGTACATAGTTGTTTGCATGTCTCCTCCCAGTAGATTGTGAGTTCCTTGAGGGCATTCATCCCGCAGCAAAGGTCCTATTTCCTCTCTGAGCCTCATTTTTCTCCCACTGTATTTTTTAAAAACTCCCCTTTGTTGCCATTAGCTTCCCTTATCGGGTCATTGTGAGCTTTAGCCCTTTTGACAACTGTGCTTAGAAGATCATGCCATGTCCTTATACTCATGCTCTGTTAGCTGTTCTTGCTTCCATCATTCATACATTCCTTTTAAAAATCCAGTTTGATTAGTGAATTCCTTGTGTTTTCACCTTGGTTTCTTAACCAAAATTCTATTTTCCCTTCTCGTTGGACTATTTTTCCTTTATGTCTTTAAAATTTAATTCTTAAGCATTTCTTATTCTTTCTCTGTTCACTTTCCCAGAGAATTCTAGTCTCTTCTGGTGGAGGGAGTACCTTGAATTCCACAAGCCAAAGAAATAAGAGATCCTTTTGTTATTCACAGAGGTCTCTCCCAAGGTGAAAAGACTTGCCTGAAGTCAGTCAGTTACTCAGCAACCACACCTACTGGGTGCCAAGCTCTGTGCTAAGCATTTGGGATACGCACATTCCAGGGTACAAAGCGAAGTTAGTCATAAGATCATGGACTAGAACCCAGGTACTTGTCCCCACCGAACAGGTAAATATTTTAGATGGTTTCTTCTTTATCTCACTCCGTTACCATTTTTTTTCCATTATGTGAAACCACTGGACCAGGGATGGGGCACCTGTGGCCTCAAGGTCACATGTGGTCTTCTAGGTCCTCAGGTGTGGCCTTTTGACAGAGTCCAAGTTTTACAAAACAGATCCTTTTATTATTTATTTTCAGAAATTTATTTCATGTATATATGTATATATATATAAAAATTCAGAAATTTATTCTGTGAAGTTTGGATTCGGTCAAAGGGCTGGCACTTGAGGACTTAGAGGGCTACATATGGCCTCAAGGCTGCAGGTTTCCCAACCAGTTGGCGTGGTTTGAGGCAAAAGATGAAGAAAAATAAATGGGTTGACTCCAAATTCAATTCATTATACATTTGTTAACCATTGGTGATGTCCTAGGAAGAGGCAGCATGGGTAGAGGGTGGGGATGAGATAAAGAGCTGGCTTCCAAGTAGCCAAGTCCTGAACTTTTTTTGTCCCTTAAACATACTGCCTCTGTGATCTTGGATAAGTCATTTAACTTCTCAGTGTCCCAGTCACCTCTCTGGGACTACAATTTACAGATTATGTGCCCATGATCTTCATTAATAGAAGAATTTCTTTACCAGGAACTGCCCACATTAAGGATGAAATCCCTGGCCCAAGCCTATATCCCTGTCTACTAAGCCCTAGTGATGTAATGGCATAAATCAAACATTCTCTGTCCCCCAGAAGTTAATATTCCCATGGTGGCATCAGCTTCCATTGACTCTTAACTAGAGAAAATAACGTGATCATCTAGCTTTTCAAGTAGAATGAAAGCTTCTCCAGAGCAATCCCTGTTCTGGTTTTTGCATTTGATTTTGCTGTTTTCCCCCTTGAACCTAGTACAGAGTTCTTGAAAGATTAGCAGGCCTCTTTTCTAATAGACAATGAATGTTTGTTGAGATTATCTGGATTAAATTGAATTTTTCAAGCCCCGCAAGAAGCCTGACTTCTGCAACCTAAAAAACTGAAAGAGAATCTTCTTGGGGATAAACCCTTCCAGATGGGTATAGCTGCTATCAGTAAGGACACCCACCTGCTTCCTAAGCTTAGCTAGAACACTTCCTTTCATATAAGCCATAATGGGGCTTGATGGGAGATAATAGTGATTGGTGCCTGCTGTGATTTTTAAGGTGTTGAAGGTTTTCTGTTCTACAATTTTCGTACCCTAAAAAGTCTGGGAGCAGCCTCTGTTCTTCCGTGGGGTGCACCTGGTTCCCATCAGGGTTTTAATATTCCAGATTAAAAACTTACTTGAAATCATTTCCTTTGGGTTCATTTCATTCTGTACTCAACTAGAGGACTCTGAGTCCTGGCTGCTCTATGATTCTAAAGGAAATGGTCTTCTGCACCGAGCTATAGAAAACCGAGCAGCAGAAGTAAAGAACCCCTGTGTCCACAATGGGATATGCTCAGAATTGCCAACAATATTTATGTTAGCATTGTGCCCTCAGATACACTTGGGTGGCAGTGAATCGTCAGTTACTATGACAAAGTTCCTGGAGAAATCAATCTGCCAAGAATGAATAGCTCTCAATGGGCTTGAACATTCTCCCGCTAAGGAATCAACAAAGCTGATAGAAGTTGTGCGTGATATCGATATGACCTTCATCAGAGAGTATATAAATTAGCTGAAACCAGTAGGCAATGCGGTCTGATCCCAAGGTTGGGGCATTTCCCAATATTTCAATGGAAATGACCTGGAAAGACAGGAAAGCCCTATGTATGCTAATTGTAATGCTCTTATATTCAAATTAGGCCTTCCACCCAGAGAGACATTATTTTCCAAAATGCATATCTGTGTAGTAAGATTCTGAAAGGAGAGAAGCATATTATTCCCAATCAACAAGTCTTTAGTAAGTGCCTACCTAGTATATGCCAGGCACTGTGCCAGGTGATGGAGACATGATACAAAGCAGAAAGTAACCTCTATTTCTATGGAGCTTATAATAGGAAGACAAGAAGTACACATAAAACATATACAGAATTAAGACAAGGTGAGAAAACAAGTCCATACAAGGTAGTTTGTCAGGAAAAGCACTAGCAGAGGCTGAGGGATAAGGAAAGGCTTCATGTAGAAGACTGCGTTTGATCTGAATCTCAGATCTCAAAAGTGAAGAGGGAGGGAATTTTTGAGGTGGAGAGTAGGAGGGAGTGCATTCCAGTCATGTGGTATGACCAGTGCAAAATGATGTGCAGAGTGATGGAGATGGGAGATGGAGTGTTTTAACTATGTGAGGAATAAAGAAAAGTTTATTTGGGCTAGCTAAAATGCTAGTAGGAGCAGGAGTAATGTTCACTGAGACTGGAAAAATAGATTGGAGCCAAGTTGTTCAGGGCTTCAGTTTATATTTTATCCTGGAGTCAAGAGGAAGTCAATGGAGTGGGTTGAATCACTTAGTCAGAACTGCACTTAAAGAAAGTGTCCACAGGCTACTGAGTTCACCTGGTTGTCAGTCTTTTCCTCAACTAAGCAGTATTGGTTTGATGCCAGGGAGAACATGAAAAACAAGACAAAAATGAAGAAGGCTGGTATGTTTTATTTTTAAAGTGTGCAGTTAGTGTTGCATAATGAATAGAAAGCTGTCTTGGAAATCTAAAAGACCAGGGTTCAAATTTAGCCTCTGACACACACTGGCTCTATAATCCTAGACATGTCACTGAAAGTTTCCATGCCCAGGAAACTTTCTAAGGGTAGATATTGCCAGACATTGCTTCTATGCATTAATAAATAGATTTCCCTTTCTGGAGTTCTCTGCCAATGAAATCACAAGTCAGTGACTCCTCTTCCATTCCTCCCCCAAGAAAAAATGACAAAAGCACTCTAGATGATTTAGTTTTCTTACAGTCATCTTTAATCCAAAGAAACTCTTCAAAAAATGGCATCCTTTTGGAAATTTGGTTTGCTGAACATATTAATAATTAGTATTGCCCCACAGTGGAATAGTATGCTCCTAGAAGTAATAATAAACTGCTTCACCGTATATATTTTATATACCATAAGTTAGTTCATTGGAGCCTCATAATCCTATGGAAGTAGGTGTGATATCCATTTTTCAGATGAGGAAACCAAGGCTCAAAGACATTAAGCTACTTTTCATTGATGACACCACTTCTAAGTGTCAGAGTCAGGATAGAAACTCACTGGTTTAAACAGCAATATCAACTGTAAGAAACTTAGCTACTCTAATCAAGACAGTTCCAAAAGATCCATGATAAAAACATAGTCAGTCCACCTCTAGAGAGAATTGATGAACCCTGAATGCAGATTGAAGCATGTTTTTTACTCTTTCTTTTTTTCTGTTTTCTCTTGTAACATGGCTAATATGGAAATGTTTTTTCATGACATCACATGTATAATTGATATCAAATTGCTTGCCTTCTCCAGGAGGGAAGGGAATGTGGAACTCAAAATGTTTTTAAAATGAATGTTAAAATTTTTTTTTACATGTAATTGGGAAATATAAATACTATGAGCAAAAATATATTTTAAAAAACAAATGAAAAAAACTCATAGAATTAGATGCCAGAACTTATTGACTCCAAGTCTCGCTCACTCTGTCCACTACTTCCTACTATCTCAGGTTGTAAATTGTCCATTCCCGGAAGTCATCCAGTGGAGATGTTGGATGTCTCTTTGTCATAGACATGATAGGGGACTTCCTGCTTCTGGTGGGAGTTAGCTTATGTGATGGTCACAGAGGTTCCTTCCAATTCTCAGATTTTGTGATTTTGACAAATAGACCAAATATTACATCAGTTATAAATTGCATATTATTTAGACCAAGTGAGCCATCTTTTGAGGTTACCCTGTAGAGGGTTTTGTCTCAGAGAGGAAGCTCAGGAGAGTCAAACAGAAGCTGCCTTTGACAAAGGTATTTGGTTTCATTTCTCCTTATATCATTACATTGCAAGGGGATTTAGACTGAAATATTTAAGTGTTTTGCACATAAATAATCCATAAAATCCAGGCTTCAGGATAATCCTATATCTCCCCTCCCCCAGCTTTAGTATTTTGGCTCGATACTAAGGGTCTCGAGAACACAATAAAAGAGGGAGAGGGAATGAATACCTATAGGGATATTAAGGTGAGGATAATTTACTTAATCCTCTGCAGCTGTTTAGAAGACTGCTTCCTTTTTCACTCTCTTTACTTTCTCCTTTCTACTTCCCTGTAGGAATGCCGGGATGTAAAATTAAATGGGCTTAAAGATCTCCATTGCTGGGGAAAACTAGAAATAGAAGTGTCCCAGGCCAGAAGGTAACTGTGAGGAGGGAAAAGGGAACTTGTGTTAAAAGAGGGAGTTCAGGGCTGGGTGTGCATAATCCTGAAGGCTTCCTGGGTAACTTGTCCCAGACTTTGGGAATAACCCAGTGGGAATCCCGGAACAGTTTTAGCTCCTTAATCTCTGTGTGAATTTTTCTTTGTGTATAGTTAGGATTTTTAGGAGCTGAATTCACTATGCAAAGAAATTATTTTATAGATTCAAATGTCTAGCTTAAACTTAAAATGCTACAAAGTGTACATTTGAATTTCATATTTTTTCATAATACATGCTTCTGTTTTCAAGATGAAATTTTTCACTTTGTGGATGTGATTTTTTACCTACAATTTGTAATATTGCCAAAGTCAAGTCAATGAAGTTAGAGGAAGGGAGGGAGGAAGGAAGGAAGGAAGGAAGGAAGGAAGGAAGGAAGGAAGGAAGGAAGGAAGGAAGGAAGGAAGGAAGGACTGTTTACTATGTACCAGGATGGGTATCTTAGCTAGGTGGCACACCAAGACTGCCAGGCCTGGAGCCAGGAAGACTAATCTTTCTGAGCTCAAATCTGGCCTCAGACGCTTACTACCTGTGTGACTTTGGGCAAGCTGTTACCCCAGTTTGCTTCAGTTTCCTCATCTGTAAAATGAGTTGGAGCAGGAAATGACAAACCATCCTTGTATCTTTGCCAAAAACCTAAAAGGGGTCATGAAGAGTCAGACATGACCGAAATGACTAAACAATAATAACCTGTACCAGGATACTCTTTTGTAAGTACTTTCCAAATATGATCTCATTTGAACCTTACAACAATCCTGGTAGGTAGGAGCTGTTATTACCCCCGTTTTACAGTTGAAGAATTGAGGCAAAGAGAGGTTGATTAGACTTGCCCAGGGTCCCATGGCTAGGAAGTATCTGAGATGTCATTTGCCTTTGTTCTTCCTGACCAAGTACAGTAGTCTACTCACTGCACCACCTAGCTGCTTCTAAGCAGGCTTCAGTCATCATACAGACACATAGTTTCCTTAACTTTAGCACTGGTACCATGGCCAAGTTACAGATAGGTAGATAGAGTCAGCCTTGAAGCCATATTATATACTGTGTGGAGACACTGTTGGTATTTACAAATATTACTAACCAGTTACAGAAAGTGACCCAGCGTTGAGGAAGGGACATGATCAAAACTTTCGTGATTAAATTAATTCTGCTTCTCTATCGACTTTTTCAGGTTCCCTCCATTTTTTTTTTTTTGCTCTATGAGTTTATGTGTGTGTGTATACACATAAACACACATATATATCTATACACACACACACACACACATATATATATACACAAATATACGTGTTAGGCTGGTCTAATGAATAAAGTGCTGGACTTGGAACTAGGAAGACCCAGCTAGCTGTTCAAAGGTTCTGACACTTTCATTAGCTTTGTGACTCTGAAGAGTTCCATAGGATTTATTCATTAAATCACAGATTATTTAAGTGTGGCCACAGCTTGAAGGAGTTCCCATGCCTGGAGTTCTGTACGATAAAGAAATCATGAATCCTTCCCAGTATCAAGTATTAAGGCTTACAAAGAGAGACCATGGGGAAGTCACTTAACCTCTCAGTTCTCTAGATAAGACTCTTAAGTTAGAGAGAAGGCATCAAGCTGTATTTGTCAAGGGAACTTCCTTGCCCATGAGGTACTTAAACAAATGCAATCACCATTCTATGATCATACAACCAGCATATGTCAGAAGGACTCGAACCCACATCATCTTATCTGTATTCACTGTGATACATTGTCTCTTAATATTTGAAAGTGGAAAGTCACAAAGCTATTAAGTGTCATAGGCACCTTTGAACAGCAGGGTCTTCCTGATTCCATGTCCAGTACTCTATCTGTAAGACAAATTGGCTACATACATACGTACATACATATATACACACATGCATATATATGTATATAAATGAGTTATTATAAAATTTTCTTATGAGTCCATGGACAAATTAATTCATCTCTTGGAGTTCCCTCTTAATGAAGTTTAGGCATAAGATCTTAGATACAGAGCTAGGAGCTTGTCCCAGGCTATCACCTAATTTGCATGAAAAATGAGGTTCACAGGTTAATGACTTACCTGAGGTTGAGGCAGGATGTGAACACAGGTCTTCCACCAAAGTCAGTTATAAATAATTTCACTGTACCAACTAGGGTAGCTGGGGATGGGGAGGCAGTGGATAGAGCACTGGAGTTAGGAAGACTCATTTTCCTCAATTTAAATCTGACCTCAGACACTTACTACCTGTGTGACCCTGGGGAAGTCACTTAACCCTATTTGCCTCAGTTTCCTCATCTGTCAAATGAGTTGGAGAAGGAAATGACAAGCCACCCCAGTATCTTGGCAAAAAACAAAAACAAAATACTTAAATGAGGTCCCAAAGAGCCAAATGCAACTGAACACCAGCTCGAGGGTGCAGTGCTAGACCTGGAGCCAGGATTTGAGTTCGTCTTGCCTCTAATACTAGCTGTGTGACCCTGGGCAAATCTTTTAATCTCTGTCACAGTTTCTTCATCTGTAAAATGGGGTTATAATATTACCTACCTCTCAGGATTGTTATGAAGATAAAATGAACTAAGTGTCATAGAAATACTATTATTTTTATTACCACGTTATGGGTTATATATCCACCTACTACAAGCAGAGATGAATTGAATCTGATTGTACTAGCAAATTCATTTCCAGGCATAAACAGGAGAGGATTCAGGGCTACATATTTCTCCTTGCCCCTTTTTTCCACTATGTTTTTTTCCTTATACTTGTTCCTCTAAGGGGCTTGAACTCTCGCCCTGCAGGTTAGCTTCAGCTTTTTCATCGGACACTTTTTTCTGCCTTGTCTGTCCCTTAACTTCTCAAAGCATTAGCTTTGGTGAAATAAAATAATTATGCCTTTTTTTCGGTTGATTCATACAACTTTTCCCAGTGTCTCAGTGACATTTGATCTTTTCTCATTTCTTCTTCACCAAGGGGTGACGTAGAAATAAACCCTCTTTCATTGTGCTCAACATGGATTGATATGAATGGGTTCAAAATGAAACTCCTGAGGCCATGGGCACACTGAAAAGGACCCCACTGTATCCTGTGGTGATGTTTATAATTGTCCAGGATAGCAGAGACCCTGCACGAGGGGTCTTAGAAGAAAGTCAGATATTTAGGGGTGAAATAAAGTGAGAAAGGGGCAGTCTACAGGGGCTGAGTCCTGAAACTCTGCTAAGAAAGGAGCCATGGTAAAGATATAGTAGAGAAAAGGATCTGACTCCTTTCTGAACCTTTATACCACCCCCTAATCCTTATAACAGGTTTGCTTTCTTGTTCAAATTCACTAAAGATCCTAAACAGCTGGGTAAAATCTGGAATAATATAGGGTTACTGTTAACATGTTTAAATGGAGATCAAAATCTTAATCTTCTTTTAGCTTTTTCTGTTTGTTTACTTCAAAGGGTTTCAGGGAGCAGGGGTGTGAATTATTCTGCCGAGTGCTTGGTAGATTTTAGGTATTATATCAACCAGGATGCCTGCTGACTTTTGTTGAGGGTGAAAAGCCTCTGAAGTCCCTTGATTTCCAGATTAGGTTAGTCCAAAAGTAGGGAAAAACATTAAGCATTGGTTTTGTGAAGGCCTAATTAGAGTAGGTAGGTGATTAGCACAAGATGTGATTGGTGCAAGGTGTAGTTCTGTATGAGTGTATTTTTAAGTGAGGGATGAGAAAAATAGTGTTATCTAGGCTAAAAAAAAAACACCCTTAAGTCTCCCCTTCCTTCCCAAATTGATTATCAGGTTGCCAAGAATTTCCTAGGAGAAACTACATGAAGAGACATTAAAAATAAAAATGTGAATTCAGTCACATAAGTAGTGTGTAGTAAACATAGTATTTATTTTCACATTTGCCTTCACTGATGTTTACAAAGTAAGTTAAAAGACTTGTTTTTCATTTTGTTTGTTTTCATTTTATTTCTTTGCAGAAATCCTTATCTTGACAACTTTTTTTTCAGAACTAATGATGCTAAATTAAATAATACTATGTGTGTACACACACACACACACACACACACATGTATCTTGAGATCACAGATTTTTGGAGTATGGATCTACCTTACCCTGTCCTTCTTTCTTTAAATGTGGTACATTTGAGTAGGCACAATTTATTTCTTCTCAGCTAACATGTATGGATTGGGAACCACAAAAAACCCCCAAGTACTTTTATTTTTTCTGAGTATGGCATTATATTTTTTATAGCAAAAGTTGCCTCTATGTGTAATGCACTTTTTGTACTATTTGTAATGTACGTTACCCTTGTAATGTTCTTAAGATTTTCCTTCTGTTGAAGCAACATAGTTCAGTGGAAGTGTGATTTTAACTTCTTTTCCCGGTAAATTCCTGAGATAGGTGTGTTGCTGAAGTAGCTTTCCTTTTTTAAAAAAAAAAAAAGATTTGAATTATCTCCCCTTGAGCTGATATACGTATAGGAGAATCCATGAAGCTCTGAAAGTTAAAAAAAAAAAAAAAAGAAAGAAAGAAAGAAAGGGGTATTTTAGTTATATTTCTTCCCATTAAAAGACTTCTAACCAAAAGATGCATATCAGTGTTCTTTAAGTGGGAGCTCTCTTGATTCATTTGGAATTTGATTCTAATTACAGGAAAATAATTGGTAAATCACTTTTCTGAAACGTTTTCTGTACAAAGTGAGGAAATTGTGTTTTGTATCTTAGCCAGTTGATGTGAGAGATTTGGGCAGATAATTAAATCAAATTCATTACCTTGCAATAGCCTGAAAATTGAGAAATGTTCATTTGGGGGGTTAGTTTTGAATTATCTTCCTTAATTATCCTCTTTCTTTTATGTACATTGATTCAACCTGTATATTTAGAATGCACTTAGGCTGTGGCTATAGACTGAAAAATTTAGCTCCATTTTTATTATTTTTAATAGCATATTTTTTACCCACAACTGGAAGGAAGTCAATGTAAAAGTTGGCAACTTAACAACTTCTAATTTTCCAGTATTTAAAAAAATCGAACAAATATATTTCTTTGGTCAGTTCCCAGTACAGAGGAAAGAATGTTGCAATCTTAGTTGCTGAAAACACAAACAATAACGTTAGCCACTTGCTTAAAATAATGGTGAAGGGCCAGCTGTACTTTGTGGATCTTTGTTACTAGAAAAACAGGCAATGGATTTTTTTTTCTGTTCAGTGGTACCGTCAGGGTCTGTAAGGAACCAGACGGTCTTTAAATTTACAGATCTGACTGTTTTTCTCCTAATGTGATTATCTGCAATTTATTGTTGATAAAAGACACAGAATGCGCACTAATTTCAAACAAGTGCATTTTACAAAAATTGGTGTGTGGGGAGGATGGGACCTGCTCCTGGCGCTGGTGAATCTAGAGACTTTTTTTTTCTTAATGGTGAAAAGACTAACGAATGAGATTGAGTAAAACAAAGAAGGGACAGAAAAAAATGGATGAAAGCAAATGAGTTCATCTTTTTATAGACTTAAGAAGTGACGAAGCAATAGCTCCTTTAGAATCGGCCAGTAGTCACCACTGCACAAATCTTGAGGCAGAAAGACCCTTCACATTCCGTTAGGACCTTTTGAACTCTGTCTGCTCTCCAAAAAAAAAAATCCTTTTGAAAAGATGGTATTCACTGGTCTGTCAGAATTAAGCAAGAGTAAATTAGAAGGGCTCATAAAATTGTGTTATGCTAAGAATTTCTCCTCTGGTTTTAATCTTGATGCTTTGGATTAAGAATAGGTGTTAATTTCAAACACTCCGGCAGCCTACCCAGAGGAAAAAGACAAAAAGGAACTTGCATTCTCATTAAATAAACATTGTTACATTTTTCTCCAGGAGGTTGAAAGGGGGAGGAAACCATAACTGGGGGAGAACTTGGCAGTATGATTTAATTACCAACATAAAAATGGACAAGTCGTGAAGGCAGACAAAACATCGAGCTGTTTTCCTGGCTTTTTCTCTATGATTCTCTCATTAATTGCTTGGGTCTGTAAAGGGAAGGGTTGCGAGGCCCAGCTTTGGACAAAACTCACCCAAGAGTGAAGAGAGCCCACTGATCACTTAGCCTCTCCAGCTGCTGGGGATGTGAAAGGCTTTCTGCAGACTATGAATGGTCTGTCTCAGCGCGTACAATGTAGGTGTTACTGCTCCAGGAAGAAAAACAAAACAAAACACAGCAATTATCACTTGAAGAGCCACAGCCTATTCCTTTAGACTTCACTGAGGGGCTCTTCTTACTCATAAAATTATGACTCGTTTGTATCAGTCAAAAAGAGTTTGGCACAAAAAGTGCTTTAGAATAGTCCTTTCATCTTGATGGGTTCCCCCAGCCCCACTTTTATTTTTACAGCATTTTGCAAACCATGGATCCTAAATCTGATTGTGTGTGTGTGTGTGTGTGTGTGTGTGTGTATGTTTCATGGGTGTGCACTTTGAGTAGGATCCAAAGAAGCAACCCCAGTAACCCTAGTCCTGCTCCCATCTAAAAGTGAAAGAAGAGGGGGAGGGCTCTTTGGAGAATTGAGGCACACTTAGGGAAAGCTGAGCCCCTGAACAGTGTCCTCTACTCCAGGGTGTGTTCAGCAGCAGAGGAAGAAGGAGTGAGGCAAAGTGTGTTCCCTGGGAGATATTGTTCACTTTCTTTTTCTCTCCCCGGTGGCTGCCTGTGGGCCGAGCAGACCTTCACTCTTATTTTGCACAAAGGGTTTTTAGGTGCTCGGCTTTCTTTGCTATAAAGCCCTAGCTGGGTCAGAGGGAAATCTCTGCTTTTTTTTTCTTCCAGGAGCATAACCACACAAAAGGTTTAAGGGGGAAAATTGTTAAAAGGAAGCCCTTTTCTCTCTAAGCTGAATGCAGTGGGGAGATTAAAACTTTCATTTGAGATTTTGCTGTGTTCATAGTAGTGAGGCTCTGAATGGGACTGAGTCAAAGCCCACAGTGGTGGTGTGTGCCCTTTTATTCTCAGACCCATCTTCCGACACAGGTTGTTTTGCACTTGAAAGAGGTGAAAGGGGGGAATGTGGGATTTTGACAGCTGATATTGGCCTCTGAGCTCTTGATGGGGATTTTCTAATTAACCCCACGGTCCCATCAGGTGGCCAAAATGCAATGATTTCTGTCAGAGAGGGCAAAAAGTTGGATATTTATTCCTTTCCCAATCAAATGAATGGAGAGAATTTTTATCATCTGCTATAAGGAAATTGAGGAGAGAAATGTTTAGGTTTCTGAATGAGGAATGACTCTGACTGTCCTAGAGAGGACTCTGCCATGGAAGTGTGGCCGGAGTGGTAGGAGAGTTGATTGCATGGCTAGGGTAAATCAGCAGTAGGAATCAACAACATCTGAATATTTTGCAAAAGTAATTCTTTGTAGTCCCTTGACTACCTAGGTCAAGGATACTGTTATCTTTTAAAAGCAATATTGGTTTTAAAAAAATAGCTTGACAGAGGCAGCGTGGATAAGGAATGGATTAGAAAATAGGCCTCTAAGTCATTCCGTCCTAGGTTCAAATCCTGTTTCTGACAACTTATTGAATGTTTGACCCTGGATAAGTCACTTATCCTCTCTCAGCCTCAGTTTTCTCATCTGTAGAATGGGGTAATAATAGCACCTATCACACACAGTTGTTGGGAGGATCAAAGAAACAATGTAAGAATGACCTCTAAGATGCCCACCAGTTTTAGAACTCTGATCTAATAATCTCTGTCAGCATTCTATCCTTTATATTCTTTCTTCATATGTCCATTATGCTTCTCTTTGGCATAACTATTTGTCACACCAGCTTTGTTTTAGACATTTCTTTGGTTCCAGACTGGATGGATTTACCCCCACTTTAAGAGCAGTGGATAGAGAGAGAGGTAGCCACTGAGTCCAGAAGACTTGAATTCAAGCCCTATCACAAACTGGTTCTGTTAATCTGGGCAAGATATTTAGCCCCTCAGTGTTCTAGGCAATTCTCTAAAAATTGTTGAGAAGGTGCTGTCTTGTATTAGTGTAGAGATTTTACCCCATCTGGAAGTTTTATATACCAATGAAATTCAGATGCAATTAGTTCCTAATCCCATTTTCATGCATTCCAATGATCTCTGTGTGGATCAAGGATCAGGGGTTCTACAGACTGTCAGGCAAAGATGAGTTTGAGTTATTTTAGTAGGGACCCAAAGATCAAAGGGCAAATTTATTTGTTTGAATTTCCAATTTCTCTAGTTGACTGAGCCACGAAAGATGATATTGAAAAGGGATCAGCATCTGATTCTACATTAATTCCCAATTTTCAACAAAATCAGTTGCATCAACAGAGATATGTATGGGGAGATGTCGTTCATGCGGAAAATATTTAAGAGTTTTCATTCATCACGAGCTCCATGCAGAATGAATATAATCTTAGACTACATTTGTAGAAGTAGAGTGTATATATCTATGATCACAATAAGCGCGCAGTCTCTATTAGCCTATCATATTCACTGAATCAGAGTCTCAGTTTCAGAGTTGGAAGAATCCTCAGAGGCCATACAGCATACCCAATAAGTTGTCCATCCAGCCTTTACTTGAATAATTCCAGTAAGGGGGAAGCCTTCACCTCCTGGAGCTGTCCATTCTCCTAAGTGGAAGTTCTAATTGTTAGAAAATTTTGCCTTGTATCACACCTAAATTGCCCTCTTTGCGGTTTCTCCCTATTTCTTTTTATTCTACCCTCCAAGATCAAGTAGAATAAATCCAATCCCAGCTTTACATGTCAATCCTTCACATATTTGAAAACAGTTACTCTTCTAACCCCAAACAAGTTTTCTCCTCTTCCTCTCCTTCACCTGATTTCTCTGTAGCCATGTACTTTAAGACTCGTCACCTGCCTGTCTGCTCTCTGGACACTTATTACAGTCCTCCCTAAAATGTTCCCAATACTGAAATCCAGATGTGGACGACGGTGGGATTATTACCTCCCAACTCCTAGACACAATACCTTTTGTAATGTAGCCTGATTGCATTAGCTTTCTTGCCTGTTCTGGCCTGCGGTTGATTCATTTAAAGCTTGCAGTTCTCTGATATCCTTAGATCTCCCAGAAGACCTGTGCTGGCCTCCTCCCTCCCATCTTGTCCTCGTGAAGTTGATTTGAACCCAAGTGTAAGACTTTGTATTTATTTCTGTTAGGTTTTGTATTGTTTAATCCATCTTAATCTTCTAACCCATCAAGATCTTTTAAAATTGACTCTATAATCCAGTATATTAGTCATCCCTCCTGGCTTTGTTCTGTTGATATGTAGCCAGGTTATGGATACAAGGTCTTAGACAATGTATTGCTAAGCACAGAGTCCTAGAGACTGCTTTCCAAGTTCAATCATTAATGATTATACTTTGGCTTGTACCTTTCAACCAGTACTGAAAACACACAATTTAGAAAGGAAACATAAACCAGAGTTTATGTAGGAGTAAACTCTTCTGAAATATGTTGAGAAGATGAGGAGGAGCACAGATATATAAATTTTTAATAACCAGCTGTCCGGGACACAATTTTAAGTTTAATTTGTGTTTGTAACATTTTTTTCCATCAATTTCTTAAGTGTAGACAATCAAAGCAACTTGATTTGTAGTGTCTGCTGATTTTTGAGGTGAAAATGCTCATAATCTCATTGGTGTGAATTGACTCCATTGCTGGAGAAATCATTAAATAGCCATGGAAAAACTAGATATATTTCATTTGGAAAAATGATGACTTGGAGAATTGGGGAGTAAGGCATGATATGTATATGTATATATACACACATATATGTATATAAGTATTTAAATGGGTATATGATTTCATCAATCTAAATACTACTTCTCCAGTTGTATAGATTAGAGGTGTTATATCCAGGCCATGAGGAAGCAAAACTTCTGAATGTGACAAATCAGCTCAAAATGTATTAGGAAATTTTAATAATATACATAAAACTACATTGCAATATAATGTTGATTTCTGGTTTTCTAAGTCCGTATGCTATATCAGGGATCTGAGTTTGACATCACTGTTGTAGATTATAACTACTCTATCTATACTTTCTCATTCTGTGTGATTTTTTTCCCATGTCCTTCTATTAATCCTCCACAGAGGGTCTACCTAATATGGTGGTGGTTTACATTTAGGTGTTTTAACCTTTCATAGCTAACAAACTAAACAATTTGTGCTGCATGAATTAATGATATATGTGTGCTGTAAGGACCAACAAACAGAAATCCAGAGGTGTTTGGACAGATTTATTTGAACTGATGCAAAATGAAGTAAGCAGAGTCAGGAAAACAAAGAACATAATAATACAAATGACACTAGTGGAAAGAGAGCTATAAAACAATTGAAACTGAATATTGTAAAATTATAAAGAAGTAACTTTGCCTCAAAAAGGGATATTAGAAGATTTCTCCGCCTTGTTCCTTTGCAGATTTCAAGATCTACAGATCTTCAGATTTTTTTCCGGTGTGTTCAGTTTTGCTCATTTTTTAAATCATTTTTTCTCTTAAAAAAAGGAATAGCTGTCTGGGTAGGGGAGAAGGAAGGATTCAGAGGGAAGTTTAGGTAATATAAAAACGAAAGGTGTCAATAAAAGTATTTTAGGAGACATGTTTTATGAGCACCATTGCAGTATCTGGGATATTCTTTTATTATTCTTTCCTCTGATGAGTATATCTTCTTTTCAGATCTTACATTTCCTGGATGATGTCTTCTATGTTATTTCTTGCTTACCAAGTGTTGTTGGTAATAAATTGTGACCTACTTAAACTGACTTTGTGCCTCCCTCTTGCCTTACTTGTCACCTGTAATTTTTACTCTTTAGGTTGTTGCTGCTCCATGATTTTCAGCTGTTGAGTATCTTTTCTTCAAAAAAAAAATAGTTTTGTGTTCAGGAAGCCTCTCGGTATTGTTGAGAGCACTATGTAATTCCTCCATCATTATCCAGGGCACTGTGTTTCTCCTAGCTTATTTTGGACTTTCCTCATTTTCCATCTGCATCTCCTGTCTAAAACTGATGTACTAATGGACTAATTTAATGAACTTTCATTCTAACTACTTATAATAATCTGCATAATAGATCTGATTTATCCACTTGAGTTGTGTGTGTGGATAGTTAGGTCAACACTTTGGAGTGATTGTGGCTCTCACTTAGGGTACTTGGTAACGTGCCAGGATTTAATGCAATCAGCACGAAGTCACCCATCTACAAACAAGAACGTCTCTGGGACTTTGTCATCTATAGGGAATTGCACTTCCTTTTCTTTACTGCTTTATCTTCAGTAGACTAAAGATAGTTTGTAAACTACCATTATTTTCATGGTGACAAGGACAACAAAATACTGCAGTATGGAATGAGCAAAACACCTATAAAATAATGTTTATCTGAGAAGAGAATTGATAGATTTTGGAAATGTTGAGCACCAAATAACACCGTAAAGAACAAAATAGATGGGGAGGAGGCAAAATGGCAGAGTAGGACAGATCTACTCTAGCTTTCTCCCCCCCAAAACCCATAAAATACCTGTAAAAAATGACTCTAAAGCAAATTCTGGAGCAGAAGAAGCTACAAAATGACAGAATGAAACAGATTTCCAGCCCAAGACAGCCTGGAAGGCTGTCAGGAAGGGTCTATTGCACTAGGCTTAGAGCAGAGCACAGCCTAGGGCCATATCATGTGAAAAGGACTGGAGCAGGCTTCAGGGCACTGAATCATTGGTAGCAGCTGAAGTTCTCAGATTTCTCAATCTAAATGCCAAAGACAGCTTCAAAGGTCAGTAAGAAAGCTCTTTCACCTGAGTGAGAGGAAAGTGAGATCTGGCTCCAGCCCCGGCCACATGGCAGCAGCATCCACTTTTGGAGCACTCAGCATAAACACCCTGGGAGAATCGAGTGACTAATGTGGGTCTCAGTCCTGAGTGGCAGTCCTGGGGTGAGGAGGAGCACAGGTACTGGTGTGGTGGAGCTGGTGGCAGCTGTGGAGAGGGAATCCTACTCACAGTTCCAGGGCAGAAAACAGTGCTTGTAGTTGTTCACAGACCAGAGCACAGGCCAGGAAAGGAGTAAACACCTCTCCCTTGATTGTGCTACCTTGGAAGAACTGAGAACTTACAGGTCCCTAGAGATATATCAGAGAATAGCTGCACAAAACCTCTGAAGCCTAAGGTACTTACTATACCCTCCACTTGACAAAGGATTCAAAAGTCAAGTATCTGCCTGGGAAAATGCCCAAAAAGGAGGGGGCGTGGAATAAGACTATAGAACATTACTTTTTCAGTGAAAAGGTATTTTCTTCCATCCTTTCAGATAAGGAAGAACAAAACATACCACCAGAGGAAGACATCAAAGTCAAAGCTTCTACATCCAACCCCCCCCCCCCCACCAAAATATGCAATGATTTCAGGCCATGGAAAAACTCACAAAGGACTTTGAAAATCAAGTAAGAGAGGTGGAGGAAACATTGTGAAGAGAAATGAGAGTGAGACAAGAAAATCCTGGGGGGGGGGGGAGGAGCCAAGATGGTGGAGTAGAAAGACACACATGTGCAGGCTCTCCCCATACAGTCCATAAAATACCTGTATTGTTGAGAGGGACTCTCAACAAATTTTGGAGCAGCATAAGTGGAGAGCAACAGAGTGGAGGAGATTTCCAGCTCAGGGTGACCTGAAAGGCCCACGGGAAACATCAGTTGCACCGGATGTGGAGCAGAGCCTAGCCCAGCCTTGGCCATGCCGTGTGGTGCAGCTCTGGGGGAGGACACCTCAGGGGTGGAATCTCCAGTTACAGCAGCAGCAGGGGGTTCAAAGATCCCTCAACCCACAGGTGCCAAAGGTTGGTGGCAAGGTTTTTTCAGCTGGCCGGGAAGGGAGAAGGGTCTTCCCATGGCTCCAGCCTTAGGCAGCAGCCACAGAGGCTGTATTGTGTGGGCAGCAGCAGTTCCCATGGCAGCCCCTACAGCAGCCCACATCTATTGTTGGATCGTAAAAACCCTGGGGACACTGAGCAGCCCATTCTTACCTCAGCCTTGTGTAGAGGCCCTGAGGGAGCTGATCTTTATCTCACACTGAATGGTGGCAGAACTGGAGGCCAGGTGACTGTGGAGAGGAAACTGCTAAGATTCTGGGCACAAAAATCTCTCTCCACTCCTAGACCATTGTACACACTTGATTGTGCCACCTTGGAGGAACTGAGATTCCCAGAGTTTACTCTATTCTTGACAAAGGACCCAAAAGTCAAGTAACTGGGTGGGGAAATGCCCAAAAAAGGGAAAAAAATAAGACTATAGAAGGTTACTTTCTTGGTGAACAGATATCTTCTCCCATCCTTTCAGATGAGGAAGAATAAGGCTACCATCAGAGAAAGACATAAAGGTCAAGGTTTCTGTATTTCAAACATCCACAACAAATATTCAATAGTCTCAGGCCATGGAAGATTTTGAAAATCAAGTAAGAGAGGTGGAGGAAAAACTGGGAAGGGAAATGAGAGAGATGCAAGAAAAGCATGAAACACAGGTCAACACCTTGCTAAAGGACACTCAAAAAAAATGCTAAGGAAAATAACCCCTTGAAAAATAGGCTAACTCAATTGGCAAAAGAGGTTCAAAAAGCCAATGAGGAGATTGCTTTAAAAAGCAGAATTAGCCAAATGGAAAAGGAGGTTCAAAAGCTCACTGAAGAAAATAGTTCTTTCAAAATTAGAATGGAACAGGTGGAGGCTAATGACTTTATGAGAAACCAAGAAATCACAAAACAAAATCAAAAGAATGAAAAAATGGAAGATAATGTGAAATATCTCATTGGAAAAACAATTGACCTGGAAAATAGATCCAGGAGAGACAACTTAAAAATTATGGGCCTACCTGAAAGCCATAATCCAAAAAAGAGCTTAGACATCATCTTTCATGAAATTATCCAGGAAAACTGCCCTGATATTCTAGAACCAGGGGGCAAAATAAACGTTGAAAGAATCCACCAATCACCTCCTAAAAGAGATCCAAAAAAAGAAACTCCTAGGAATATTGTGGCCAAATTCCAGAATTCCCAGGTCAAGGAGAAAATATTGCAAGCAGCTAGAAAGAAACAATTCAAGTATTGTGGAAATGCAATCAGGATAACACAGGATCTAGCAGCTTCTACATTAAGGGATCAAAGGGCATGGAATAGGATATTCCAGAAGTCAAAGGAACTAGGACTAAAACCAAGAATCACCTACCCAGCAAAACTGAGTATAATACTTCAGGGGAAAAAATGGTCTTTCAATGAAATTGAGGACTTTCAAGCATTCTTGATGAAAAGACCAGAGCTGAAAAGAAAATTTGACTTTCAAACACAAGAATGAAGCGAAGCATGAAAAGGTAAAAAGCAAAGAGAAATCAGAAGGGACTTACTAAAGTTGAACTGTTTACATTCCTACATGGAAAGACAATATTTGTAACTCTTGCAACTTTTTTCAGTATCTGGGTAATTGGTGGGATTACACACACACACATGCACAGGCACACACACACAGACACAGACACATACACATACACAGAGAAAGACAGAGAGCACAGGGTGAATTGAATAGGATGGGATCATATCTTAAAAAATGAAATTAAGGGGTGAGAGAGAAATATATTGGGAGGAGAAAGGGAGAAATGGAATGGGGCAAATTATCTCTCATAAAAGAGACAAGTAAAAGACTTCTCAGTGGAGGGAAAAAGGGGGGAGGTGAGAGAAAAAAACATGAAGCTTACTCTCATTGGATTTGACTAAAGGAAGGAATAAAATGCACACTCATTTTGGTATGAAAACCTGTCTTACAATACAGGAAAGTGGAGGAGAAGGGGATAAGTAGGGTGGGGGGGATGATGGAAGGGAGGGCAGTGGGAGGAGGGAGCAATTAGAAGTCAACATTCTTGGGGAGGAACGGGATCAAAAGAGAGAATAGAAGACATGGGGGGTGGGATAGGATGGAAGGAAATTTAGTTAGTCTTACACAACACAACTATTATGGAGGTCATTTGCAAAACTACACAGATATAGCCTATATTTAATTGCTTGCCTTCCCAATGGGGATGGGTGGGGAGGAAGGGAGGAAGAGAAGTTGGAACTCAAAATTTTAGGAACAACTGTTGAGTATTGTTCTTGCATACAACTAGGAAATAAGAAATACAGGTAATTGGGGTATAGAAAGTTATCTTGCCCTACAGGACAAAGAAGAGAAGATGGGGGTAAGGGAAGGGAGGGATGTTAGAAGTGAGGGCAGATTGGTGATGGGGTAATTAGAATACTTGGCGTTTTGGGGTGGAGGGAGGGGAGAAATGGGGAGAAAATTTGGAACTCAAAAATTTTGTGGAAATGAATGTTGAAAACTTAAATAAATAAATTTAAATACAAAAAAATAAATAAATGACAAAAAAAATTTAAAAAAAGAAAATCATGAAAAGCAAGTCAACAACTTGCTAAAGGAGACCCAAAGAAATGCTGAAAAAAATAACACCTTTAAAAATAGACTAACCCAAATGGCAAAAGAGGTCCAAAAAACCAACAAGGAGAAGAATGCTTTAAAAAGCAGAATTGGGAAATGGAAAAGGAGATTCAAAAGCTCACTGTGGAAAATAATTTTTTAAAAATTAGAATGAAGCAGATGGAAGGTAATGACTTTATAAGAAACCAAGAAATTATAAAACAAAACCAAAAGAATGAAAAAATAGAAGACAATGTGAACTATCTCATTGAGAAAACAAGTGACCTGGAAAATAGATCCAGGAGAGACAATTTAAAAAATTTTCATCTACCTGAAAGCCATGATTAAGAAAAGAGCTTAGACATGATTTTCCAAGAAATTATCAAGGAAAACTGCCCTGATAGTCTAGAACTAGAGGATTAAGTAGAAATGGAAAGAATTCACTGCTTACCTCCCAAAAGAGATCCTCAAAGGAAAACTCCTAGGAATATTGTAGCCAAATTCCAAAGTTCCTAGATCAAGGAGAAAATATTACAAGCAACCAGAAAGAAACAATACAAGTATTGTGAAAATACAATCAGGATAACACAGAATTTAGCAGCGGGATAGAAGGGCTTGGAATATAATATTCCAAAGGTCAAAGGAGACAGGATTAAAACCAAGGATCTCCTACCCAGTAAAACTGAGTATAATACTTCAGGGGGAAAATAGAGGGAAAGGGGGATAGAAATAGAAGATGGAATTTCAATAAAATAGAGGACTTCCAAGCATTCTTGTTGAAAAGACCAGAGATGAATAGAAAATTTGACTTTCAAATTCAAGAATCAAGGGAAACACAAAAAGATAAACATGAAAGAGAAGCCTTAAGGAACTCATTTTAATTGAACTGTTTACATTCCTACATGGAAATATGTTATTTGTAACTCATGAGACTTTTTTCAGTATTAGAGTAGTTAGAGGTATGTATATATACATGGATGTACATGTGTATGTGTGTGTATGCATGTATATATATATACATGCATACACACACATATACACATCTACACATATACATAGAGGCAGAGGGCATAAGGGGTGGATGGGGTACATGCTATCCTGGGGTGGGGGGTGAGGAGAGTTGGGGAGAAAATTTTGAATTCAAATTCCTGTGGAAATAAATGTTGAGAACTGAAAAATTAATTTTTAAAAAGAATGAAATAGATTGTATATGAACAGAGATAAAGGATTTATTATTTATGTGGAAATTATCCTTAATTCATCTGTCTGTGAACAGTCAGACTTTTGACTTGTCAGAGCTAATATTAAAATAAGTAAATATCTATCTACCTATACATGTATCAATAAAAAGAATAATGAGAAAAATAGTGTTCCAAAAGTCACAATGCAATTGAAAACTCTTTAAAACATTTAAGAGGTAATTGAAAATAAAAATTGGAAATGGATATCAATAATGTACAATAATGTAGTTATGCAATTGCAATGTACTTTCTCCATACAGATATAGGGAGCTGGACTTTGTGTTGTTGGGATTGTGTAGACCCAACTAGAGCTTAAGGATACTGATAATAGGAAAGAGCAGGCACAGGGTGGCCATGTCAGAAGGACATAGTGTCAGGGACTGTCTCAAATGGACTGAGGGGAAGCAGGCATCTGTCATCACTGCTGAGAAGCTGTGGGCCACTTGTGTCCCGCCAACATGAGCTGTAAGTGGTAATCATGTTTTCAGTTCTGATCAGCAGGGCATCCTGTAATATTAAGTCAAATCAATCTTACTGACACATCTTGTTTCAGCTGCTGCTGTGACAAATTGTTTTTCTGTTGAAGTTCAGGTCAAAAATCAGTGGATTGGTGATGGTGGAGTTGGGGAGAAGGAAGGGCTACTATTGTCCTTTTTTTCCCTAGATAGTTGTGAGTTGGAGAAGGCACAATAGCAGATTTGAAGGCTCATGAAAGATGTTGGTTTCTATCTTATTGGTAATAAGTATTGTGGACATCATTTTTATAAGGACCAGAGTAGCATTTATTTATTTAGAAATGATTTACACTGGGTGAATATAGGAAAGCAAATCCCTTCTTTGCCCCCTGATGTCTCTGAAACGTTTCCATTAGTCTTTGGAAAATGATTCTGTATCTTTCCCTCCACCCAAAAAGAGCCTCAACAACATAGAAAGTATTGAACCAATTCTCTTTACTCAGGTTTAACAATGAAATGCTGGGCACAGATGGTCTTATGCACGTGTGTACCATGGACTTTCTGATAACTAATGTTTAGTTTCTGGTATACAGTTTCATCTGTGTAGAGGCTGAGAGGTTGTCAGTTAAGAGGACATGGTGATAATAAATTGTCTTGCTGGGATCAGGTATCTAACTGGTTCTTTTTTATTCTTAATCATTTGTGTTCTAGTTTACGACATAGTGATGATGGTCAACTGACCTCAGCAATTGGAATCAAGCTATTAGAGATGGGAGAATCTAACTGGATTTCACAATGAATAAATATATCAGGGTTGGGGTTTTTTTTTTTTGAGATATTAAATGCCTTGTCCGTGGTCACACAACTAACTGCTGTCTGTGGTAGGATCCACACCCAGTTCTTTCTGAGTTATATTACCCTATGACACTTCTCTGTCTTTTGATGTCCCATGTGTATAGTTATATGACATCTTCCTTTACGTCTGTCATGAGCCTGCTTTTTACCACTGGTGTAGCAGAAAGAGCATCTCACTTGAAGTGAGAGAAACTATGTTCAAGTCTTTCCTGTGTGACGTTGGCCAAGTCACTTAACTCTTTGGAGTGTCATGTTCCTCCTCTGTAAAATGAATGGTTGTGCTAGATGAACTCTAAAGTCTCAGCTCTACATCACTGATCTTATCCTTCATTCTAGACAACAGGCAAACTGTCCTGTGGAGATCTCAGGTAGAGAAGTGAATCATTCCTCACTATCTCCTTTCCTTCCTCTTGAGGAAAGGCGCATGCCATGCTCCTCGCATTGTCCTCCTTTCATTCATTACAGGTCAGTTTCTTCCACCTTCACCAGTTTCTTTCTCCTATATACATTCTTTCATTCTACTCCTTTATCTGTCATCTAATTATTGCTTTGTGGTTCAGTTGTTTCAGTTGTGTCCATATCTTCCTACCCTATTTGGGGTTTTCTTGGCAAAGATATTGGAGTGGTTTGCCATTTCCTTCTGCAGCTTCTTTTATACGTTTTTTCATTTTTGCAGATGAGGAAACAGGATTACATGACTTGCCCAGGGTCATATAACTAGTAAGCGTCTAAGACTGGATTTGAGCTTAGGTATTTCTGACATCAAGCTCAGTGCTCTATCTACTTTACCATCTAGCTGCCCTGCTATTTAGTTGCTTCTTATTTTGATAAATTATTTAACTGGGTCATTGGGTCTCAAATTTGTTTTGCTTATGGTACAGAAGTCTTTACCTTTAGGAGCTGCAGCACATTGTACATTTTGGGAGATTCTAGTACGCACATGTGATTGCAACTGTAAGTTCCAAATGGTTTGTGGAAAAATTATGCTTACGTGTAATTTGTGTATCACCTTTGAGAACTGTTGAACTTGGAACTGGGACTGTTTTTAGGCTGTTGAAGGATTATAAATGCTATCAGTGCTCTAATCCCCCTACCCTGGTTATGACTCTGGCAATGTGTGGTCTCCCTTGAATTACTGAACACGTACAAACCTATTATTTTATGGAATTTTTGATGTCATGCTAGGAACATCTCAAAATTCAACATCATGGTAACATAATCACATTGTATAATTTTCAATGAGGTCACATTGTCTAGAACAGGAAATTCCTGAGATGACACTTAGAAAGTACTAACTAATTTAAATGCCTTAAAAATATCTCAATTATTTATTTCCTTTGACCTTTTTTCATACTCTCTTAGTTGGTGTATTCACACAACGGGATGTTTTGCAGGGAAACGGAGAAAATGTTCACCTGTTTAAAAAGCTGCCACCAGGATCCGGACACAAGTAGAGATTCTTTCTCTCATCACCATGTTATTTCTCTGAACAGACTGTAATTTCATCAATTTTCCATGCTTATGGTTGTGAATGCTTGACATTACCATGTCTTAACATTAACAAAGAAGAAATTTCATGGCTCAGGTTTTCACTTGAAGGCAAGGAAGGCGTGAAGAACTAGTCAGAAATGCGGTGTATTTCACAGGGGCCCAAGGCTGGCAGCCCTGCCTCCTGGTGCAGAAAGATGCTTCTCCATACTGTCTTTCTTTTCAGTTGCTTTTAAAGACATTGTTGCTGGTGGTACTTGCTGCACTTCCTGGGTACTTTTTCTTGGATTTTCAGAAATTAAAGGGTCATAGCCTTTCTAGAGGGGAATGTGACTTGTCAGACACTTAAATGTGGATATTTGAAGATGTTTGATCTAAACTCATCTCTGTGTGTGTGTGTGTGAGTGTGTGTGTGTGTGTGTGTGTGTGTGTGTGTTGGGGGGCTTTTGTGTGCATGTGGGTGAGATGGGTCATGTGTTTCTTTTTTTGTTATTGCTTTATTACCTTTGCTTTTTTAGACCTGGATTGTTTCCCCTTAAAACCACTTTCCAACTCTCTCAAAACAAAAAAATTAAGCAGAACTGCCAAAAACAATGGCGGAATCTGATATTGTCATCCATGTATAGTCTTTGTCTCTCAAATGAGACAAATAAAAGTTGTTTCCTTGCCAGTTTCTCCAGGACTGTTTCATTACAATTCATCACAGTGCCATTGTTAACTTCAGTGCTATTACTTACAGTCTTTGTGTAATTTTTTCTCTTATTTTGCTTTCTGTATGTACTCTATATTACTTCATTCAAGTCTTCTCATGTTCTCCTGAATTTCTCATATCCATCAATTCTTATGACAACATTATCTTCCATTACATCCATATCCTGTGGTTTGTTCAGCCATTTCCCCAGTTAGTAGACACCCATTTTATTGCCATATTTCTGCTAGCACAGAGTACTGTATAAATATTTTATTAAATATTAGTACTGTTTTAGACACACATATACATGCACATGACTGTTCTTACACATGTACAACAACTTTTTTTTCTTTCATTAACCTCTATGGAATTTATGCTTAATAGTGGTGTCAAAGTATCAAAAGAGTATGAAGAATTGTTACTTTTCTTGCATAATTACAAAAAAAATTTCCAGAGACCACTTTGCAGCTTTACTAACAATGCATTGCTGTTCCTGCCTTCTCATAGCCTCTCCAGAATTGTTTCTTTTTTAATCATATTTTAAAATTTGCATGAGGTATGCCCTAAGAATTATAATTTTCATTTTTCATTTGGTTTTTGAAAATTTGCATATCTTCTTCTGAAAACTATTCATACCCGTGACCATTTATTTTTGGGGGAATGGACCTGGTCTTATGTTATTTGTGTCAGTTCCCTGTATATCTTGGCTGTTAGACTTTTATAAGAAATCTTTAAGGTATATATTTTTCCCACCTGATATTTTTTTTTCTTAACCATTGATTTTCTTTTTTGTAAAAACCTTTTAATTTTAGGTAATACGAATGTGCCTTCTATCCATTGTTCAGTTAAGACTTCTACTAGCCATAGTAGTAAATGCAAATCCTTCCATTTTTCACAACTTTTAAATGTTGTTATCTTTAATATTTAATTTGGTTATCCATTTGGAGCTTATTGTAGAAGAGCTTGGTCAAAACCTAATTTCCACCATGTCAACTTTCTGTTTTCTTAACTGTTCTTGTCAAATTGAGTGTATCCTTCCCTAAGTTCTAGTCTTCATTTGATCAAAACTATATTCTTACTGTTTTTGCTTACTTCAGATTCTCACTTATCTAGATTACTCCAGTGATCTACTTTTCTATATTTTAAACCTGTACGAAATAGTTCTTAGGATTACAATTTTTAAAAAATAGTCTGTGATCTGGTAATACTGTAACTCTTTATTCATGGTTTTTTAAAAAACTATTTTCTATGAGATTTAAGCACCTGTACTTTTCTAAATGAATTATTTTGATTAATGAAATAAATGAATTAAATGAATCTTATTTTGTCTAGTTCTATTAGATAACATTTCAAGAGATTTATTGGCGTGGCACTAAATCCAGATATTAATTTGAATAGTATTGTAGTTTTATTTAGGTTGACCAATTGAACTACAAATCATGAAAACCTCTCCCAATTAACTGAGTCTTTCCCCACTTCTTTGCTTTTGCCCAGTTCTATAGGATTGTTTTATAGCTGTGTGTATAAGTCATCGGTTTACATTGCTTGGTATTTTATGTACTTTGTGTTTTTAATGGAATTTTTCTTTCTGTTGTTTTCTTATGTCTTTTGTTAGTAACGTATAGAACTGCAAATATTTTTGTGACTCTTTTGGTGTCTTTCAACTTTCATGAAGCTATTTTTATCTCATTTAGCATTTTTTTTGATTCTTTAAGGTTTTTTTACTATGTAGATGGACACTTTGGTATATATCTTTTTTGTAAACCTCTGCATCCTCCACTCAAGGCAACAGCTAAATTATTCAGTGTCTTTTCCTTTCTAAACTCTAGATTATTGTGGTAGTTGTAAAATTGTGTGTAATGCTTAAAAAGAAGTCCAAGGATCTTAACGTGTGAGACGAGATCTTGGAGGTCATAAAATTCAGTGACTCTGACGTAATGACACCCACTCCAACATCCCTGAAGGATTCTCCTACTATATATTTAATATAAATATTAATGTATGTTATATAAATATTTAATGTGTATTAATATAGAAATAGTTACTGTATAGTAAATTTAAATATTAATGTATATTAATTATAAATTGCACACTTCTACTGCTAGGAACTAGGCCAGGGACTGTGTGTTAACTGAATGTTGAATCTCCTCCAGGCCTAGAAAAAAATAAAAATACAAGCATTTATTTAGCACCTTCTATACTCCAGGCACTGTGTTAAGTACTTTACATATATCTCATTTGATACAACAATCCTTAGAGGTAGGTGCTATTATTTTTCGCATTTTACAATTGAGGAAACTAAGTTAGACAGAAGTTAAGTGACTTGCTCAGTCACACAAAGAATAGCTCTGTGAAGCTGGATTTGAACTCAGGTCTCCCTGACTCCAGCTCCAAAACAACCGCCTGGCTGTTTAGCATACATGAGGCACTTAGTAAATATTAGCAAATTAACTGATTGGAAACTGCCTGCCTGCCAGGGCAGCCCATTCCCAATGGAAATTCCTGGGTCAAAAATCTGTTAACTTTCCATATTACTTTATTAAAGTCCAACAGACAGTTATTGAGTGTTTACCATACAAATGGTGCCATTTTGTAAATAGTTTGTCTCATAAATTTTTCATTAAACTCATTACAGAATGGAACCCTCAAACATTGTCTAGTCCAAACAATGACCTCATGAGATCAGATGCCTTCATTGATCTCCATACCTCTGTCCCTTGGAAACAAGGTCTGTTGGATTTTTTCCAGTGAGAAATAGCACTGCCTGGCCATCAGAGACTCTCAAAAGAAAAATGGCTGGATGGGGTAGGAAGTGGACTGGCTCCTACTCTCATTCCAATGCTCTCCCCTCTCCCTTGAGAATTCTCTTTCAGATCTTCTGGTCCTTTGTCAGTCATCAGCTGCACAAACACAATCGCACCTGGACATGCTCACCATCCGTGCTGTGTAGCCATATGCTTAGATGTATGACATTTTAGTTTTACAGCATTATGGTTCCTTACATTGGAACTATGATTCACTCCGTTTCTATAGGTGGGAAAAATTAGGAACTAGTACAGGTGAAGAGTGTGTATCTGTATTCTTTTACCACATGAAAAAGGACTTAATAAATTCCTTGCTAAGAAAGCATTAGAGAAAGAAGAAAGCCTTGGAAAGGGTTTCTTCTGGGTAGTAATTGATTGATAAGTCAGAATGATCAATTCAGCCAACTAACTTCTGGTTCATCCTCATTTTTTTCCAAGATCAGTGATTGACTCATAAAGCAGCAGATCTCAGCTAGATCACTTTTGGTTCATTGTCATCTCATCTAAATGTTAAAAAGCAGGTGGGGTAGAGATTGATTTTCAGCCTCTCTGTACCCAGAGGCTCCTTGTCCTGTTATAGATACCATACACATCTGCTTCTCCACAAAAGTACTTCTTTGAAGTCTTATCCCGATGTTGATGAATCTCTTTGTTTCAAAAGCTAGGCCAGATTCTTGGTTCTTTTGAGATACAGAGGTTTTAAGTATGGTTCCAGCCAAACATTATCAGCTCTCCAAGGTCCATTTTAGGGAAAAGTAAAATACCTTATCACTTATTAACTGGTCATTAAGTGATGAATTTTTTGGCCATAGCAACCTACAAATAAAGAAAAATTCAAAGTGGCTTCCAATCCGAGGAGTCCCTCTTCAGCTAAGATATAGCTGTGTTCTCATAACCAGTGGCAGAAAAACAAGATGATGCAAAAAATCACATGACCAGCTTGGTGTTACAGTGGATAGAGTGCAGGGCCTGGAGTGAGGAAAACTCATCTTCCCGAGTTCAAATCTGGCTTTGGACACTTTGCTAGTCATGTGATCCTGTGCAAGTCACTTAACCCTGTTTGCCTCAGGTTCTCATCTGCTGCAGAAGGAAATGGCAAACCACCCCAGTATCCTTGCCACGAAAACCCCAAATGAGGTCAAGAGGAATCAGACATGACTGGAAAACAAGTAAACAACAAGAATCACAGAATTTTTGTGGTAGCTATAAATATTCAACTAACTTTTGTTTCTCCATAGGCAAAGTATTGAAGGAGCTGAATGGTATCAGTGTTGATGTTCTTACTGTAAATAAATCCAGAAGAAAGGCAGAAGTTATAGCTAACTGTAAAGATGGTGCACTGATTCTCCCCAGAGGGGCAAATGATTCACTTGGCAGAGTTGGTTTTTATTGTCATCCAGAAGCAACAGGAAAAGTTATTTTCTGGATTACTTGGTATCTTGCATAGCAGTGCTCATGATGAGCACATACAAAAACTGGTCTCTATCACAAAGAGGATCATATGTTAGGTACCAACATCTGTTGTGGAGGGTAAAGAGATACAGAAAAGCTATAAATAACTCTTCCAAATTAATTCAGCATGCATTTCAATGAAAATGTGACTTTGAATCAAGAAGCAAAAGAGGGCAGAGCCATATACATAGAAACCTTGTGTACAGGAGCATACACACGCACACACACACACACACACACACACACACACATACTTTTCTTAAGGAAGTATAAACTCTTTGAAGGTAGGCATTGTTTATTTTTGCCTTTATCTCTAGTACTTGGCACACTGCCTTTTACACAATTTTACATAAGAAGTACATATTCATGTTCAGTGCATGAATATTATAGCTCCTTTCTTTAAAAAGATAGTAGGGAGTTTTTGAACTTGACCAGTACTTTAAAAAATGAAACACTAGAACTTATAAACATGAGCCTGACTAATGATGTGAGAGTCATAGCCAAATCAGTGTCCTTCTGAGCTTGAACGTTAATTTATTACAACAAAGATAAAAATCAGCACCAAATTAGAAAAAAGGAATAAATTTTAAAAAGTTCCAGCCTATCTGAATTATACAAGCTCTTGACGTTGAAAAAAGGGTAATGGGGATAATGGGCCAGACAATGAACCCAGGCTATACATCATTTTCTATAAAAGTTCAGCAAATATAATATTTACCTCAACAACTGGAAAAAGAACCATAAAGTAATGAGAAAAGGAAATGACATGAAAAGACTCAATAAAAATGCTATTTTTTCATCACCAAATCATAGAATTTTAGAGTTGGAAGTGACTTCACTAACCAGCTGGTCCAACTCGTGTTCCAGAAAGCCTGTACTTGAAGAAGGGAGCCCACAGACTCCTATGGCAGCTGTTTCACTTTTTATTAATGCTAATTATTGGGAAATTTTTCTTAACATCAAGCCTAGTTCATCTTTTTTTCCTTCCTCCCTCCCTCCCTCCTTCCCTCCCTTGCTTCCTTCCTTTTTTTTCTTACCAATTGATCCTGCTTCTTTCTTTTCAAGCTGAACAGAACAAGGCTAATACCTCTTTCACATTATAGTCTTCCACTTGAGGACTGTTATGGCCAATGATGGTAAGAATGGTGACCACCTAGAATTTACAGAGGAACTCAGTGCTAGAGGCAAAGCATTTTTGTAAAACTTCTAAATCTTTGTAAAGATTCTAAAGATATATGAAAGAGGGGAATCATGTGATTGACCAGAGACTGATGTTCTATGACTTGCAAGCATATAGAATCACCAAAAGAATATTAATGCCCCCAAAATGTGCTTTTGTTTCATAGAGAGGCTTGGAAAGATCATTAAAAGTTCTGTACAGTCTCCTAGGTGCAATACAGCCTATTATCCTCAGCTGATTGCCCATCTGTAGTGTCTGTCCAAGATGAACCAGTTCTTGGTTTATCCATCCAACTGCATATCATAGTTTGGAAAATACACTGTCTTCATACATCTGTTTTTTCTCATGTGGATAGTTAGGTCAAATTGGTTAACATCAGCAAGAAGGAAAGCCACTTTGTTTTCTGAGATTGAAGCAGTGGCAGGGAGAATAGATAAGAATGGAAAGAGATTTTTTGGGTGAGGAAGATGGAACTAGAGGAGGGGTGGGGATAGCCTCAGCCTCCTGAATTAATTAGGAGGCAAGGGCATCTGCTGACAAAGTAAGTGAAAAGAAGAATAAAGGACTTGAGAAAGAAAGAGAAAGTTTGGAATGGCTTTAGCTGAGGTAAACTAGAAAGTAAAAAAAATCTTAATTTTCTTTAACACTTTCAAATAATTGATCTCAATTGATTTTTCACAACAATGTGAGTAGGGCTGTGATAGGTAGGGGAGATACTCCCATTCCTGTTTTGCATCTTATTAAATGACTCCTCTAACTAATGCATTTTACCTGGTAAGGGCCTGTTAAAAGCCACTATGACTTATTTGGAGTGGTGCCCTTGGGGACATTAAAGATGGGGAGGAGATTAAGCTCTGCAAGAAGAGTGGTCTCTTGCTTCTGGTACTTCAATGACAGAGAATCATATTTTCGGGGGAATACTGAGCAGCAGAGAGTTTAATTATTGATGATTTTTAGCATTTAGAAGAATCTACCTACCTTAACACTCATTTGCCATTGAAAACATTTCTTATTACCATAATATAGATGGTACCAAAAACATTTCTGGAGTCAATATATCTATGCAAATTGGATTTGGAGATTTGGGAACAAAGGTTTTGAATATCCTCAATGGAAAACCATAAATGAAAGGATGCAAGAAGTATTATGAGATAGAGTGTTTCCTAATCTGTAAATTAAATATGGCATTTGATAGGGCTCAATTAGATAATCTCTAATGTACCCCTCCAGTCGTAACATTCTTTAATAATAGGTTTTCTTCAGTTACCCCCAAAGCCTGACCATTCAGTAATTTTAATACTAACCCCCCCACAAAGCTTGCTACCTTAATTTCTTCCTTTGCAGACCACCAGAGGGCTCCATACAAAGATGAGCTTTCTCCTTATTTTTCTCATTTTTATTTGTATTGATACCTGGAAAACTGACCTCATATACCCCAACGAGGTCAGGCACAGAGAGAAAGGTTCCATTTGTATGAAAATATTTATGGTAGCTCCTTCTATTGTAAGAAAGAACTGTATACAAAGTATGTGCCCATTGGACGGGGAATGACTGAATGAAATGTGGTATGTGAATGAACTGGAGTATTATTGTGCTTTAAAAATAATGAATATGAAGAATTCAGAGAAGCTCAGTAAGACTTAAGTAGAACAAGGAGAGTAATTTACACGAAGGCAACAATAACATATAATAAAGCAAGTGTAAGAACTCTGATCAATACAGTATCCAGTCAAGACTTAAGAGGATTGATGGTGAAGCACGCCTCCTTCTTCCTTTCAGCAGAGATGATCTACCTGAGGTGCAGAATAATGTGTAAAATTTCAGACATGATCAATGTGCTAAATTGTTTGACTTTACTTATATGTTACAGGGGAGAATTCTATTAAGAAAAGGGGAAGGAGGTGTGGAGAGGGGAGGGAGATGAAGAGAGGTGGGAAAGTTGGTTGGAAATGACAATGAGATAAAAAAGAGTCAATGAAACAGACAAATAAGGATTTAAAAAATTAATACATTGACCTTATAGTGGATGCTGAAAACTCAATGAAATAACCTTATTAAAATTCTAATTTTTCTCACATTTATAAACATAATACCTTCTATATAGATGACATTTTATAAATAAGTAGAGCACAATGTAGGATGCTGGATAGGAATCAGGAGACCTGGATTCTAGGCCTCATTGTTTTACTGCGTCTGAGTATCACAACATATAGTATGGCCACATATAATAAAATAAGGAGTGGTGTCATCAGGTATGGTACCTATCAGTCACTGGCCCTGCAACCCAGAGGCATCAACACCAAATCCTTCAGTTTTTTGTGTGCCCAAGACTCAGGCAGATCACAGCAGAGCCCAGAATAGATGAAGGCCATGGCAATACATACAGCAACGAGGTAACACAAACGCAGACATGCAGGGACATCCAGCTAGGAGCACTAGACCCTCTAGAACCTCATTACCTCACTTGAGGTCTGAACTAGCCTCTTTATCTACCTTCATCAAGAACCAGTCAGTACTAAAAGAGGAAAGCTTTTTGCTAGGCCAGTTTTTAATCACCAGCAAAGAAACTGTTTCTCCAACTTTTATGTGCTGACTGCAGGTATCTCTACTCTGAAAGAGAAAGGTTCTTATGCTTGTCAAGCCTAGGGCAAGCAGCTGCTGACGTCCTGCTCTCTATTCAGTTTGATTTGCCAAATATGTATTAAGCAACTGTTAGGTACAAGGTGATAGGCAGTGTGGCATAGCAGATAGCGGGTTGGTCTTAAGAGTCAGGAGGACCTCAGCTCAAGCCCTATTTCTGACATGTACCAGCTCTGTGACCATAGGCAAGGTACGTCGCTTCTCAGCTATCTCTATACTCTAAGACGCAGATGAGTTTCTCAGATGTTCCAGTGGATAGAGTTGCTACAGTGAGAGTTTCCACACCAATGAATTCACAATCTAGACCAAAAAAAAAATTACAAGTCACCATACTAGGCACTGGGGATAAAGAAATAAAATTCAATTCCTGATCTCAGGGAGTCTTCCATTTAATAGGAAGATAAGACTAATAAATTCTCATCAAAATTTAATTAGAATGAAAGATTCTAATTGGAGATTTGGGGAGGGAGAAATCATTTTGTTGAAGACCATGTAATTATTTAGAAACTCCTTGTTAGATAGCAACTATCTTTGAGGTTTAAATATATTTTGACTTGTAGGTACAGAAGACAGTAAAGTGAGGCACTTAAGTAATAATAGCCACAGGAATATTGCTAATAGCAGCTAACATTTACATTGTGCATACTATATGCTAGGCACTGTGTTCAGTGCTTTAAAATGATCGTCTCATTTGATATTCACAACAGCCCTGGGAGGTAGGTGCAATTAATGTCCCTATTTTATAGATGAAAAAATTGAGGCAAGCAGGGATTTGGTCACTTGCCCAAGAAAGAAGAATTTTGCTATGAGCCAATTCATATTGCTACAGTTTGGCAGACATGCCAGGGATGATAGCAGTGTTACTGTTGAACATGGAAGAATTACTCTTCATTATCTTAGCACCTGGACTTGGAATAGACAGTACATAACACAGTGCCTGGCACATAGCAGACATTTAATAAATGTTTATCGATCAACTATTGCAAGATACTTATAGGAGAGTGGGATTTTGTGGGAAGGGACTATATGAATATGAATGCCATATGAATGTGAAATCATCCGGAACAACCCCTTGTTTTTATAAAGAAGGAAACTGAGACCTAGACAGGCTAAGTGACTTACCAAAGGTTACACAGGAAGTGAATACAACCTTTTTTGCCTCAATTTCCTCATCAGTAAAACAGGCATAATAATGAATAAATGGATAAAAAAGCATTTATTGAAAGCTGACTATATATCACTACTTTAGAATATATGTTATGCTAGTACCTACTTGTCCTTCCAATGGGGTTATTGTAAGAACAAAATATGAGAAAGTATATAAAAGAGATTTGAAAATTATAAAGTTACTCAAGCATGTGGGTTGTTGATGATGATGATGTGGACTTTGGATTCCCTGCTAAAGCAAATCATTCCCTACCCTGTGACTTGTAGTCCCAAAGAGTTGCCTGGATTACTGAATGTCAGAAATGGAACTTGGAACTTGATTTTCCTGGTCCTTGAGGCTGGCTCTTTATCCCCCATGTAACCTTACATTTCAAGGTATTAGTGTAATAATTATTCATTATGATTTCATTTTGGTTTTTCTGTGAGATTCAGGAAAAAATGCTCCTGGAACAAGTCTTGTATTATTCATTTATATTAATGTTTTAGAAAGGGAGCTGGATTTAATAGAGAGATACCTTCAAAACCAGGAAGACCTAGCAGGGTTCAAGCCCTTCCTGTGACACATATAGGTCATGTGACCTGAGCAGGTAACTTATCAATGTTATAAGACACTCTTTAAAACTAAGTTGCCAATATGTATTGGCAGAAGGAGTTTCCTCACCTTGAGGTTCCATATAGCATTTAAATCCCAAGCTTCGTATTAATTCCTCTTAAGTATCTTACATGCTATTACAAAAGTAGATGAAATGATTGATTTTTGTGGATGAATCGAAGTATTAGAATCTAAGTTCATCTTCTGTAGTTCCAATGAAGGTCTCTTCAATTTAACTCCAGTAACAGACAAAACAGCAAGGATTTTTGTTCCCATGTGATTTTGATCACATTGGGTAGGTCTCTATACTTTGGAAGCTTTTTTTTCCCCATGTAACTTGGAGATCATGAGTATTTAGGTGGGTGATTACTATTAAAAACACTGTTCTTATGAATCAGTATTATACTTGGGCGGTTGTGGGCAACAGTTCTGCTTGTGATAATGGTCCAGTTCTTTAAAAGAGTTCTCAAGAATATTTTGAAGTATATATTTGTAGTATGAGTATTTGTCATGTGTTGGTCTATAAAGATAGTGAGTTCTACCCTATGATTCTAGATCAGGTAACATCTCTCTAGGGAACCCATAGGTGCAATTTTTTTTACAATCTGAAATTATGTACTTTCTGATGTTTCCTTGAATAGTCTATATTGATTCCTAAGACAGAGTTCCTTAAGAGTAACCATTCTCCAAAAAAATCTTTGTAGTTTCTCTGATAAAGATCTCATATTTAAGATATATGAGGAAATGGTTCAGATTTATTAGAATAAGTCATTCCTGAAGAGATAAATGATTAGGCAACTTTCAGATAATGAAATCTAAGCTATCAGTAACTATATGAAAAGATTATCTGAATCACTAAAAATTTTAGAAGTGCAAATTAAACCAACTCTGAAATTCCATCTCACATCCTTTTCAGATTGACAAATAAGGCAAAAAAGGGAAACTGACAATTTTTGTAAGGGCTGGAGGAAAACAGATATGTGAATGGTGCTTTGAATTGATCTTGCTGATCTGGAAATGAATTTGGAATCACGTCCCCCGAATCACTAATCTGTTCAGTCTTTTTGACCTAGTGATACCACTGCTAAGTCTATATTCCAAAGAGATAAAATAAAAAGGACCCATTTGTACAAAAATATTTATAGCAGTGCTCTTTTTTAAAAATAAAGAACCAGAAACTAATGGGTGGGTGCCCATTAATTAGGGAATGGCTAAACTAATTTTGCTCTAAAAATGTAATGGATTATTATTGTGTTGTAAGAAACAACGAACAGGGACAATTTCAAAGATAACTTGGAATATCTGTTCCCAGAATTGGTGCAAGGAAAGTGAGCAGAACCAGGAGAAAAATTTATGCAGTAGTAACACAATAAAAACAACTTTGAAAGACAAAAATTCTTATCAGTGTAATCGAAGAACATGATTCTAGAGGATTGATGTTGCTACCCGCCCACTACTGAGGGAGAGGTCATGGTCTTAAGGAATAAAATGAGACAAGCATTTTTGGATACTACCAACGGAGGAAATTGTTTTATTTGACTATACATATTTGTTACAAAGGTTTCTTTTTTTCTTTTCTCAAAGTAGGAATGAGAAAGTGAAAGGGATATTGGGGTTGGGTGGCAAAAAAAAAGAAAAGAAAGAAAAGAAGGTTGTTGAAGAATCCTTAAAAAAACACACAGAAGAGAACAGAAAAAACTCAGACAGGTAGGACAACATTGAAAGTTATATGTTGAATTTATTATATATTTTTTAAAAAACAAGATATACAAAATGCAAAGCTACTATTTATTTGGTTTTTAATTCTATTGATATGGAAATGCCCATTTTATTTGATGTTAAATTCAGAATAAAAATATATTTTAAAAAGAGTCATCTTTTTGTAATTTTTGTAGTTTGTAGTTTCTGGGGGCAATACTCAGGTCCTAAATTACCATCCTGAAATCCACATTATCTAGCAATTTGTTTGATGAATATATAATTGGTGGAGTCTATAAGCATGTTTGCCTACATGACAAATACTCATACTACAAACATATACTTCAAAATATTCTTGGGAACTCTACAAATAATTGCCTATGTCTTTTGATAATACTCTTGTATCTTAATCATTTCATAGTCTCCATTCAGAGGTAAATAACTATACTTTACAACAACAGTGGCACGTATCAGTCTTCACTATTGCATGATAGTATAATGTCTGCTTATTTGAAAAATATTTCTGTAACTGTTTGCTGTATGCTTTAAGGGCAGGTAGGTGGAGCAGTGGATAGAGCACTTAGCCTGGAATCAGGAAGACTCCTCTTCTGAGTTCAAATCTGAGCTCAGACACTTATTAACTATGTGATTTGACCCTACTTGCCTCAGTTTCCTCATCTGTAAAACAAACTGGAGAAGGAAATGTCAAACCGCTCTAGAATCTTTACCAAGAAAACTTCCAATGAGGTCATGAAGAGTTGGACAAGACTGAAAATGACTGAACAACATGTGTTTTAAGAATATCAATCAATTTTCCTTTTTGTCGTGAAAATGTTAAACATTTTAATGCAGCCCATGTTTTGTTATTATGTATGGATTTTTTCTTAGGGCCCTTTTTGCATCTGTTATGACTCATTTTGCAAATCTTACGATTCAGTTTGCACATTAAGACTGATACTACGTGAATGTTAATTGCTCTAATTGTGTTTTCCCCGTTCAGCATCAATTTGATAATTCCAAAAAAGTCTCAATATTTTCAGCCACAGTCTTCTCCTTGATATCCTTAAATTTAATGTGTTTTGCCTAGAGGAGACCAATATATTTTTAAATACTGTCATTTTCAGGGGTTCAGTGGGACCTTTGGACTCAAGGTCAAACCTTCTGTCTCCATCTTGCGTGGGCATACATTAAGAATTTTATACATATTGGATAATATTTTGATATTATTGGAGAAATAATCTATGGAATGGAGGAGGTATTTAATACGTTTTCTGTGGAGCCAGATGACTTTATGTCATCCATATGCATCAATTGGTTAAGAAGATGTTTTGATTCCACTCCTTTAATTGGGAAGCCATATAATTCTATTGAGAAGAGATAATAGTGGATTTAAAGCTAAGCAGAATCATAATGTGCCTAAAATCTGTCCTGAAAGATTTCCACATTTAATAAGAATTGTTCTTGATGTTATTATGTAGGTGAAATATTTTACCAGAGAACGGTCTTATTTGTGTCATCAAATCCTGACATTCTTACCAAACTTAGGCCTATTTTCCATTTTTGTTATCTGTGAATAAACTGTGAGTGTGGAACTGAGTCAAAGGCTTTGCAGTTATTACATGTGTCCTGGCATTTGGGGTCAGCTTGCTCAACCATTCCTGAATCAATAATAACTTCTTTCTGTTCTTGGGGTTCTTGGTGCATCCTTTTTGATATTCATCCAATATATTGTTTTCTCATGTTTGTATATGTGTAGATTTTTGTCATGATTCTAGTTGTCAGTGACATCTGCAAGGTCCATAAAAACATAAGTCGCCTGTACTTGAAGAAGTCATTGGCTTTCTCATTTAGTAATACATATGCGATGCCTTCTGCTAAGAAATGAGAGGTCAAGTTTATGACCAAGAGGAAGCTGGTGAAATACTTTGCTAGCAATTCATATACCATTGTACAGCATCTAAGCCAATACTTATGGATCTTCTCTGGGTGTACCAGTGTTCAGTTTTGTAGAGGCATAATAATTCACACTTTTATAGCACTGCTTTCCTCACAAGGACACTGTGAGGTTACAAGTGTATTCATTGTTAGCCTCATTTTTTAAAAGAAGAAATAAACTCCTAGAATTGAAATGCTTTGTCCAGTGTCACAGAGCCAGTAAGTGGCAAAGCCAGAATTCAAAATCATGTCTCTTTGTCTCATCTGAGTTGATGTTTAATCCATCAAAATTTCCAGTGCTTTGTAGCCATTATTATATGTTAGTGGAATGATGTGCGGATCTAGTGGGACCCTATCGCCCAATGGATCTCAGGAATAGAAATCTCCCCATACTATCTCTCATTGTATTTCCAGTTTACAAAGGGCAGCAGAGCCAGAATTTTGCGTGATCAAAGTGCTGACACTGACTCCACAAATTGTCCAGTACATAGGCTTCTAAGATTTTGTCTTCCTGGGGAAAAAATTAGTCAGTTTTGTTCTTATTTTGCTTTATAGGTTTTCCAAGTAGCTACTTGTAAAAACTGAATAAAATATCTCATACAGAATAAATATATATGTGTATATATAATTATGTATACACATGTATGTGTGTGTGTGTGTATATATATATATGCAGATATGTATTGTCACAAATACGGGGGGGAAAGGAGTTCTCATTGATTAGAGAATAGTAGAGCATGTTATAGTTGATTATAATACCATATTTTTGCACAGCAAGAAATAAGAAATATGAGAAATCCAGAGAAATAGGGGATTACTTGTTTTAGGGAGGAAAATTGGTAAAGTGGTTAGATGGCAAGATTTGTGGTCAGGAGAACCTGCATTCAAATCCCACCTCAAAATCTTAGTACGTAAATATTGTATAAGACTCTTAAGCTTTCTGAACCTTATTTTATCTGTACAATGGGTTCAAAAATAGCACCCACCTCCCAGGGTTGCTGTGAGGATCAAATGAGATAATATATGTGAGGTGCTTTACCAACCTTAAAGTGCTATGCAAATGTTGATTATTGTATTGATATGGAGGAGAAGAGGTAGAAATATAGTGTGATAGATATATGTAGTGAATACAATAATGTAAATTAAAACATGCTAGATTAACTAAGATTAATTAGAGTCATCCATTTTTATTTCAGAGAACAGATGATGAAATACATTTGTTTCTTTTCAGTAGAAAGTTGGGGATATGGATTCAGGATGTTCCATACATACACTCTTTCTTTCTGTCACTTGGCTTTGGTTTTTGTTGTTCTTGTAAGAGATGATTTTGTCCAGATGGGGGAATAGTCAAGACACAGAAGTGCCTGTGTGTGTGTGAAAAAGAAAGGACCAATTAACACATTCAAAAAGAATAATTTTTAATAAATGGAAGTTGCCATTTGAAGACTATTTCTATTATCTAGAATGGAATTGCATGCCCCAACTTCTTGTTATTATTCTACTTTTATAAACTTTTAACCTTTTTATGGAGCATAATTTATTGTCTCTACTAAGCTGATGGTTTCACTTGCCTTAAAAAACAAACAAACGAACAAAAAACCAAAACCTCTTTCCACTCTCTCATGCCACTTTACTGTTTACTAAATCACATTGGCTGTCTTTGAAATGCTTAAATGCCATTTTTAATCTTTTACAAGACCAGGCTGCCCCATTCCCATTAGCTACTGACTTTTGATCTACTTACAAACCCCTTGTTTCACTCTTGATTGTATTTCTTCATGTCTTCCCCCAAAAGAAAGGAATCCCAAAAGGTGTTTGGTCTAACCAGGTTTTGAGCCAGACTGACCCCTCCACAAACAGAGAGGGAAAATGTCTAAAATCTAGCTGAACTATCTATAAAGTGGATCTCTCTGTGAGAATTCATTGCCTTGCGATCATTTTACAAAACGGCTTCTTCTGGAGAAAACTAGATGCAGATCTCTTTTATACTTTTGGAAAACAATGCAACCCCCCCCCCCAAACCCCAGGATCTTTCAGAATTATAAGGTTGCGATTATATACACAAAGAGTGTGTACAATTTGTTGGTGAAGTTGAGTTTTCCACACAGATAAAAAGGAAAAATAGTTTGTTCTTGCTATTTTAAAAATACGCATATTTCTATGTGTATAGATATATACACATACATGCATGTGTGTACATATATACATGGGTGTATATATACATATGTATTTTGGAGCTAAACTTTAACTATTTGTTACTCCTGGAGGATAAATTGTTCAGAGTGAATAACAGATTCCTTAAAATGAACACATTAAATAGGTTTCTTCAAACCATTCTGCCACTAAATAGATGACTGATAATTTAGCTTTTATGGTTTTCTAAAATATTTCAACCTGAAAGAAAGGTCTTAAGCTATTTTTGAGCTTAGCTTCTTAGTAGGACAGATAATAAATCTGGACTGTAGGAAAAAGTTTAATTGATCATCAAAAGTAGTTAAAACAGGAACATTCTCCTGTAAGGACATTTTGAAATGTTGAGATTTCAGCATACAAAGAGATTTTAAATTATTTTCTGGGGATGTTTGCTTTCCTAGCAGACAGAATTGGAAATAAAATGGGCATGAATAAGTAATCAGTGTTCAGATCTGCAAAGAGAGAGGTCCATTTCCAGTAATTGGTTATAGATAAGACAAGACTCTGGTCATGAAATTAATTCAGGCTCCAAGGGAGAAACTGATAGTGTTAAAATGGATGTTTAATGTGTTATTAGTTAATGATATTTCATCTGAGGACCTTATCAAGCCTCCACACAGGCTGGAGCTCTTGTCATTATATTTTAGCCCGCCAAAGGGACACTTTAATGAAATGTGGCAGCGGACCAGTGTGAGGATACATTTCATTAATGCAAAGCACTTTTGTTCCATGCTTTACATTTGGAAACAGATTTAAGTATTAAGTGGCTCTAATGTCTGCAGCCAGGGAATCCTTTCCGAATTTGTAACAGTGACCAGAACAGACCGCATTACACTCTCCAAATGGTGTGGTTTTGCATTTGAATGTCTGAATTATCCCGGTTTCTTAGAGACGACCACAACACCAACATCTTAAATCCTCAAAATACTGTCCGCTTCATTGAATGCTCGTGATCTAAGCATATGTGTAATTATTCTGTAATTCTCCCCAAAATGTGATTCCTTGGAAATGCATACGAGCTTTCCCCTATTGTGGTGCCCCGATGACTATTTCTTTGTGGCCACTTCTTTAAATACGGTAACAAGCAAGTCTGTGTGTCCTGGTTTACAGCATGATAATGTCAATTTCTTCCCAAGCTCCTCTTAGGACCCCCATGGGGGGAAAATGCCTTCCATTCGTTTAAGAGGACAGAGTAGGATCACAAAAAGGCCATTTAAAATAGTATATACAGACAGCCAGGGCCTGTTTTGCTAGAAATGAACCTAAAGCGATTTTTACAATGGACTTAGAGATTGTCTTCCCCAACCAGTTAGAATTTACAAAACCTTGCTCCCAGAGTCAGCTGCAGTGATCCAGGGCTGCATTTAGATTTTAGGGAATAATAGATTCTTGTGCCCCTAAGACAGATTTGGATGTGGTCAGCCATGGAAAATTAAAACATACACTTTAAAGACTGACAGCTGGATAAATATGAGACCCAGAGAATGGTAAAGGGAGGAGTATGTTAGGGTTGTCTTTAAAACTCAGTATGACTTCTCTTTATAGCATCAGGCATTTTTTAGGGGGAGCCAACTAGCTATCTTTAAAAAGCTACAGTTCTATGTCTCTCAGCATTTCTAGTCTTATGTATTTCCCCTGAGCTTCGGATTGAGCAGAAGGCAATAGGTTCCTGAGTCTGGGGCTGACAAATAATTATTGGAGGGAGAGAAGAAAAATTGGAAAAAACAACTTTCTAAGAAAGAGTTCCACAGTGGACAATCTGACAAGTGTCTCTATAACAAACAAAATTCCTGAGTTTTGCATGATTTTTCAACTTGTTACACATTGAGGAACATGCTGTTTCCTCTACCTCTGTTTCTTCTGGCAGTTTTTGAAGTGAATTAGATATAGACTGGGTACCAGTGTTAGCCATCTTCTGGTAGTTTTCACTTGTCTTTTTTTTCTTGACTTTTTTTTAAATACATGATCAGAAGGAAAGCAAATGATTGTAAGGATGGATGGGACAACTGATTATTTTGATTTTCCATTTTTAAAGATAAATGATTGCCGTATAAACTTTTGATCATGTAGAATCTACAACTAAGATCAGTTGGTACAAAAAATGAATTGCACAAAGTGGTCACAATATTAGAATTAATATTTCATATTTCCATTAGACTAGAATCAGTTACTATATTTATAGAATTATAACTTCATATAGTGCTAATACAAATACATGTGCCCACTTAACTATATTTTTACCTTTCAAATATATATGTAATGTACATATATAGACATATATGTATATATGTATGTATATATATATATGAGAGAGAGAGAGAGAATGACGTGCTAGGCAGTGTAGGTTGCCTTTGTGCTCCTGGGGAGACAGCTGAGAGTATTAGAGATTGAGGAATGAATCTTCCTAGGGGAGATGCCTCCTGTCTTCTCAGTTCTTTTTCAGTCTAGCAAATGACTGTGTTTCTGTTTGCTCCATGACATCTTGGGAGAAGACCAACTTTAAATTGACAATGACTGGAAATAAAAGGGAAATAAAGTTGAAGACCAAAGAACTTTGGCTTTGTACTTTATAGAATTTGCGACCTATTCTGTTTTAGTACAAATACGCAGTCAGTATTTATTAAGTGCTATGTGCCAGGCCCTCTGCTAGCCATTGATCAAACTACAATAAATGAAACACCCCTACTCTCAGACATTCAAAACAAAATGAATCTGAAGTCTCTTTGTACCTCCAGTACTGCTTCACTTTTCAGGAAGTCATTCATCTAGATACTTCAGCTATCTGGAACAGGGAGTGGGGAAGGAGGATATTTTCGAATGCTAAAATTCTAAAAGTTCATACACAAGACCTTAGGTGCTTTGTTCATGAAAAAAAATCTTCAGGTCCTCATTGTGTCATTTTAAATATAGTTATAACAATTTTAGTTAATGGATTTCTATTACCTATATCAAAGCAAAAGGGAAAAGCCAGATACATAAGATGTCAGCAAGAAGTGAAAGCTAACAAGCTTGACTAATTGATAGGAGGGGAAAAAAAGCAGAAATCTCTCCTCACCCCCAATGTCCTCATTGAGAAAGCAAGAAAAAATTCTGTTACAAATATGTACAGTCAAGCAAAATTCCTAAATAAAATTTCCTAATCTGCACTCTGAGACCATCAGCCTTCTATCAGGAAATAAATAGCCATGTTTCATCATGAATTCTCTGGAATTATATTTGGTCATTGTATTGTGCTTATCAGAGTTCCTAGGTATTTCAAAATTGTTTTTCTTTATGGTACTTTTTTATGGTACAAATTGTTGTGGTTCTGATCACTTCAATTTGTATCAGTTATTATAAATCTTCCTAGGTTTCTCTGAAAACACTGCTTTTGTCATTAATATTCATATGCCATAACTTGTTCAGACATTTACCAATTAGTTTCCAGTTATTTGTCACCCCAAAAAAAGGACTGCTGTAAATTTTTTTGTACCTCTGGGTCCACTTCCTCCTTCTTTGATCTTTTGTGATGTACAGTACTGGTAGTATTGGGGTGGGGGGCAGGGGAAATTACAGGATTATAATAGCTTTGGGGGCATAGTTCCAGATTGCTTTCTGAAAAGGCAGGACCATTTCCCAACTTTGCCAACAGAGCACTAAAATGGCTATTTTCCCATAGTCTGGGTCCATTTAATGAAGGAACAAATTGCCTTATATATCTGAATAGACCCTAAAATCATCATAATGAAGTAATTAATTTCTTAATATTGGCCTTAGGTTTTAAGCTCCTTGAGGTGAAAGACAATTTCTTTTATCTCTAATTTCACTGCCTGATGTTATGCTTGATGCTTTGTGCTTGGTTGGCATTTGATATATGCTTATAATATTAAATAACACTTAAAGGACTAATATGTTAAATAATGTTACAATTTAATATTTTATATCTATAATATACAATATAATATTATGTAGTATAACAAATATACATTAATAATAATGATAGAGGGATAATTATATTAAATATCCCCTGTTTAAGAAACCCGGGAAGTATGTAATAAATTGAAGAAAGACTTCTGTACAAAAAGATTAAAATAAGTTTTATGCATAACCTCTGAGACTCAGTTGCCACTTTTACAAAATGAAGTTAATACCTGTAGCACTTGCCTCACTTTGTTGAAAAGCGTTAAATGAAATGATGTCTAGAAGGAGCCTTTGCAAACCTTAAATTATTTTAAAAGCCAGAATTAGGGTTTGAATTGACGCTGTTATGATTAATGCTGTCTTTAAACGGTTGTGGTCCAGTTAGCTGGAAAATTCATTTTCTGGCTCAGCTCATTCCTCCATAATGCCAGATAATTGCTTTACTTTAGTGTGATCACAAGCAGTTGTTTTCAGTCATATTTAATTTTTCCCCTATAACTCAAGGAAAGTAATATTGAACGGTAATAAAATGGGGTCTTGAAAGTTAGAACACACTGTTTTTAGTAAGAAGATTTTAGACAGGTCCATGATTTTTAAAATTCGCCCCTGCCAAAGCACTACCTCTGGAGAGTACTTAATACAAGGAAATTTCTGCAAATTTAGAGGTGATAGGTAATAGTTTTGAACCTGGATTAAAATTGGGGTTTTTACCTTGGACCCCTTTAGCAGTCCGGTAAAGTCTGTGGATCTCTTCTCAGAATAATATTGTTAAATGCAAAGGACAAATTGCATTGGATTGTAAAGGGAATCCAGTATATGGAAGTAGTCGTAAAAACCAGTAAAATGAACCAAAACTCAGTTCTATTCACCTTTAGACAGACACAATAAGCTTTATACCCTACTGACATCTCTTTTTGTTATTTACCCTCAAACCAGGAAAATAATTTTTTGAGTTTTAAGTTTTTCTATTTCTGAAATGACGGGGAGAGACTTTTGTCCCAGAGACACTATGTTTTAAAAATATTAACCAAATAAATGTGTATATCTTTGTAAAGAAGTTTACATCATAGAAGGGAAATTACACATACACTTTTCTGTGTCTTATCTCTTTCCAGTTTGGAAAATGTCTAACTAATCTGATAATGGTTCGTAGCCTGTAGGAAATGAGAGGAGAGAAGCCTGCAGATCTCAGGGAGAGTAGTTTTTAACTTGGGGGGGGGGGGCGGGAAATGTCTGAGGTTAAATTATTAAGAAAAACAAAGGTCTGTAATCCTAAATTTAATCTCTTTTCTGGATTAGTTTCCTAGAAAGTTTTCTCTGAAGGGCTTGCCAACTTTGAACTACCCTGTGCCACCACAGCCTCTGATGTTTGGTCAGAAGTTTCCTGGTCTGGAAGGGGCTTTTTGGCAGGCTCAGAATCTCTGGATGAATTACTCCTCCTACACCTGCCTTGGACATTATTTCCCTTTAAAGTCATTGGACATCTATATGCTTCTTAGGATACTCTCTAGAGTAACTGAAAACGCTCGGAGCACTCTGTGAGTCTGAGAAAACTCTTGAATAGAGGGGAAACACCGGTTCTCTGGATACCACTGGCAATTTGAGAAAAAACAAAGTTGATTGTGAATCAGCAGTAGAGAATTAGCTCTGTAAGCTGGCTTGGCAGCAGCTTGGTCAAGCTAAATCCTCTCCTGGAAGGTTTTGCTAATCTGAATAAATTCAATTTCAAAATCTGTCCTTGATCTAAGCTTGCTTAAGCTTTTACAGAGGCCTAAAGACCTTCCAGGGTCAAAGCCAACAGCATAAGATAAGAAAGGCCCATCGTTTTTCATCATTCTTTGCAGTGCAGAATACAGAGTTACTTCATTGCAAAAAATCAAATTAAATTAAGATCAAATAAGAATAGGACCATAGGATTTAGAGCTGGATGCAAACTTTGTGATGATCTAGGCAGATCTTTTTTATTTTTTTATATATTTTTCAAAATTTTATTTTTTTCAGTGTTCTACAATCACTACCATATAACTTAGATTTTTTTTCCTCCCTCCCCCTCCTTCCCTGTTACTTCACCCCTCTCTCTCCAAGACAGCATACAATTTTATGTAAGTTCTACATATACATTCCTATTAAATACATTTTCACCATAGTCAGGTTGTATAGAAGAATTAAAATGAATGGGAGAAATCATATAACAAACTAAAACATAATACAAAAGAAAATGATCTGCTACATTCTGTGATTGAGTTCCATAGTTCTTTCTCTGGATGTGGAAGGTATTTTGCCTTAAAACACCACTGGGAATTTTTTAAATCCTTGCATTGCAATGAAGTTCTAAGTCTACCAGAAAAAATTCTCCCACACTGTGGTGGTTGTTGTGCACAAAAATTTCCTGGTTCTGCTCCTTTCTCTCAGCATCAGATCATATAAGTCTTTCCAGGCCGCTCTGAAATCTTCCTGTTGATCATTTCTTACAGCATAATAGTATTCCATTACATTCATATACCATAATTTATTCAGCTACTCCACAATTGATGGGCATCCCCTTGATTTCAAGTTTTAGCCACCACAAAGAGTGCTGTTATAAATATTTTTGTACATGTGGGACCCTTTCCCATTTTTATGATCTCTTGGGGATACAGCTCTAGAAGCAATATTACTAGGTCAAAAAGTATGCACATTTTTGTAGCCTTTTGGACGTGGTTCTAAATTGCTCTCCAGAATGGTTGGGTCAGCTCACAACTCCACCAACAATGAACCAGTGTTCCAACTCTCCTACATCTTCTCCAGCATTTGTCATCTTCCTATTTTGTCATGTTAGCCAATCTGATAGGTGTGATGTGATATCTCAGAGTTGTTTTGATTTGGATCTCTCTAATCAATAGTGATTTAGAGCATTTTTTCATATGACTATAGATATCTTTAATTTCTTCCTCTGAAAACTGCCTGTTCATATCCTTTGAGCATTTATCAATTGGGGAATGACTTGTATTCTTGTACCTTTGACTCTGTTCTCTATGTATTTTAGAAATGAGGCCTTTATCACAGACACTAATGGCAAAAATTCTTTCCCAGTTTTCTGCTTCCCTCTTGCTCTTGGTTCCATTGGGTTTGGTTGTGCAAAAACTTTTCAGTTTAATATAATCAAAATTATCCATTTTGCACTTCATAATGCTTTCTATCTCTTCTTTAGTCAAAAATTCTTCCCTTCTCCATAAATCTGATAAATACACTATTCCTTCCTCCAAAAATTTGTTTATAGTATCAGTCTTTATACATAGATCATGTACCAATTTGGACTTTATTCTTGTGTACAGTGTCAGGCATTGGTCTATGCCTAGTTTCCACTACACTGTTATCCAGTTTTCCCAACAATTTTTGTCGAACAGTGAGTTCTTATCCCAGAAGCTGGGGTCCTTGGGTTTATCAAACAGTAGACTCCTATATTCATTGCCTACTGTGTCTTGAGTACCTAACATATTCTACTTGTCCATCTTTCTATTTCTTAGCCAGTATCAAGTAGTTTTGATAGTTGCTGCTTTAGAATACAATTTGAGATCTGGTAGAGCTAGGTCACCTTCCCTAGCATTACTTTCCCTTAGTGCCCTTGCTATTCTAGACCTTTTGTTCTTCCAGATGAATTTTGATATTATTCTTTCCAGCTCTAGGGAATAATTATCTTATAGTTTGATTGGTATGGTACTAAATAAGTAAATTAATTTAGGTAGAATTGTCATTTTTATTATATTGGTAGGCTCAGCCTACCCATGAGCAACTGATGTTTTTCCAGTTATTTAGATCTGTCTTTATTTGTGTGAAAAGTGTCTTGTAATTGTGTTCATATAGTCTCTGGATTTCTTTTGGCAGGTAGACTCCCAAATATTTTATAGTGTCTACCCTAGCTTTAAATGGGATTTCTCTTTCTGTCTCTTGCTGTTGGGCTTTGTTCATAATATATAGAAATATAGAAGATTTGTGTGGGTTTATTTTGTAACCTGCAGCTTTGCCAAAGTTTTTTATTATTTCAAGAAGTTTTTTACTTGAATCTCTGGGATTCTCTAAGTATATCATAATATCATCTGCAAAGAGTGATTACTTAGTTTCTTCTTTGCCTGTTCTAATTTCTTCAGTTTCTTTATCTTCTCTAATTGCTACAGCTAACATTTCTAGTACCATATTGAATAATAGTGTTGATAATGGACATCCTTGTTTCACCTCTGATCTTATTGGAAATGCATCTAGTTTATCTCCATTGCATATAATGTTTGCTGAAGGTTTTAGGTAAATACTACTTATTATTTTATGGAAAGATTCATTTATTCCTTTGTTCCCCATTTTTTTATTTGTTTGTTTTTTGTTTTTTTTTTTAAGTTAAAAATGACTTTCATTTTTTATTTTATTTTATTTTTTTATTTATTTAACTTTTAACATTCATTTTCACAAAATTTTGGGTTCCAAATTTTCTCCCCATTTGTCCCCTACCCCTACCCCAAAACACTGAGCATTCTAATTGCCCCTATCACCAATCTGCCCTCTCTTCTATCATCCCTCCCTTCCCTTGTCCCCATCTTCTCTTTTGTCCTATAGGGCCAGATACCTTTCTATACCCCATTACTTGTATTTCTTATTTCCTAGTAGCAAGAACAGTATTTGACAACTATTCCTAAAACTTTGAGTTCCAACTTCTCTTCATCCCTCCCTCCCCACCCATTCCCTTTGGGAAGTCAAGCAATTCAATATAGGCCATATCTGTGTAGTTTTGCAAATGACTTCCATAATAGTCCTGTTGTGTAAGACTAACTATATTTCCCTCCATCCTATCCTGCCCCCCATTGCTTCTATTCTCTCTTTTGATCCTGTCCCTCCCCAAGAGTGTTGACTTCAAATTGCTCCCTCCTCCCATTGCCCTCCCTTCCATCATCCCCCCCACACTACTTATCCCCTTATCCCCCACTTTTCTGTATTGTAAGATAGGTTTTCATACCTAAATGAGTGTGCATTTTATTCCTTCCTTTAGTCGAATGTGATGAGAGTAAACTTCATGTTTTTCTCTCACATCCCCTCTTTTTCCCTCCACTAAAAAGTCTTTTGCTTGCCTCTTTTATGAGAGATAATTTGCCCCATTCCATTTCTCCCTTTCTCCTCCCAATATATTTCTCTCTCACCCCTTAATTTCATTTTTTAAAGATATGATCCCATCCTATTCAATTCACTCTGTGCTCTCTGTCTCTATGTGTATGTGTATGTGTGTGTGTCTGTGCGTGTGTGCATGTGTGTGTCTGTGTGTGTGTCTGTATGTAATCCCTCCAACTACCCAGATACTGAAAAGTTTCAAGAGTTACAAATATTGTCTTTCCCTGTAGGATTGTAAACAGTTCAACTTTAGTAAGTCCCTTATGACTTCTCTTTGCTATTTACCTTTTCATGCTTTTCTTCATTCTTGTGTTTGAAAGTCAAATTTTCTTTTCAGCTCTGGTCTTTTCATCAAGAATGCTTGAAAGTCCTCTATTTCATTGAAAGACCATTTTTTTCCCTGAAGCATTATACTCAGTTTTGCTGGGTAGGTGATTCTTGGTTTTAGTCCTAGTTCCTTTGACTTCTGGAATATCCTGTTCCATACCCTTTGATCCCTTAATGTAGAAGCTGCTAGATCTTGTGTTATCCTGATTGTATTTCCACAATACTTGAATTGTTTCTTTCTAGCTGCTTGCAAAATTTTCTCCTTGACCAGGGAACTCTGGAATTTGGCCCCAATGTTCCTAGGAGTTTCTCTTTTTGGATCTCTTTCAGGAGGGAATTGGTGGATTCCTTGAATACTTATTTTGCCCTCTGGTTCTAGAATCTCGGGGCAGTTTTCCTTGATAATTTCATGAAAGATGATGTCTAGGCTCTTTTTTTGATCATGGCTTTCAGGTAGTCCCATAATTTTTAAATTGTCTCTCCTGGATCTATTTTCCAGGTCAGTTGTTTTTCCGATGAGATATTTCACATCATCTTCCATTTTTTCATTCTTTTGGTTTTGTTTTGTGATTTCTTGGTTTCTCATAAAGTCATTAGCCTCCATCTGTTCCATTCTAATTTTGAAAGAACTATTTTCTTCAGTGAGCTTTTGAACCTCCTTTTCCATTTGGCTAATTCTGCTTTTGAAAGCATTCTTCTCCTCACTGGCTTTTTGAATCTCTTTTGCCAATTGAGTTAGCCTGTTTTTCAAGGTGTTATTTTCTTCAGCATTTTTTTGGGTCTCCTTTAGCAGGGTGCTGACCTGCTGTTCATGCTTTGACTGCATATCTCTCATTTCTCTTCCCAGTTTTTCCTCCACCTCTCTAACTTGATTTTCAAAATCCTTTTTGAGCTCTTCCATGGCCTGAGGCCATTGAGTGGGCTGGGATACAGAAGCCTTGACTGCTGTGTCTTTCCCTGATGGTAAGCATTGTTCTTCCTCATCAGAAAGGAAGGGAGGAAATGCCTGTTCACCAAGAAAGTAACCTTCTATAGTCTTATTTTTTTCCCCTTTTCTGGGCATTTTCCCAGCCAGTGACTTGATTTCTGAATATTCTCTTCACACCCACTTTGCCTCCAGATCTGCCCAGCCAGCACTTGGGGGCTGAGATTCAAATGCTGCTTCCCAGCCTCAGGGCTTTTGGCATGGGCAGGGCTGCTATTCAGTGTGAGATTAAGTTCAGCTGCTCAGGTGGGGGCAGGGCTGCCACAAGTGGTTCACTTCCCTCAGGGGATTTATGCTGAGACCTTCAACAATGGATCCGAGCTCCTGCCTGCTTGGAGAGCACCTGTCCACTGCTGCCCCCACTGCTGCCTCCTGAGAGGGCCTGAGTTATGGGGACACCCCACTCCCCTCTCCATCAGCCAAAAAGACCCTCTCACTGACCTTTGGTGCCTGTGGATGGAGGGACCTGCGTGGCCACTGGAGATTCTGCCCCTGAAGCCTGCTCAGATTGGCTCCTCTCAGTGCCGTGTGGCCAAGGCAGGCTGGGCTTTGCTCCGGGTCCAGTGTGCAACAGACCTTTGGTGTCAGTTTTTCAGGTCTCTCTGGAACAGAAATCTCCTCCACTCCATTGTTCTGTGGCTTCCACTGCTCCAAAATTTGTTGGGAGCTCTTCTTTACAATTATTTTATGGGCTGTGGGTTAGGAGCTAGCATATGTGTATCTTTCTACTCCGCCATCTTGGCTCCTCCCCCCTCCATTGTTTTTAATAGGAATGGGTGTTTTATTTTGTCAGAAGCTTTTTCTGCATCTATTGAGATAATCATGTAGTTTCTGTTAGGTTTGTTGTTGGTATGATCAATAATGCTAATAGTTTTCCTAATATTGAACCAGTCCTGCATTCCTGGTATGAATTCTATCTGATCATAATGTATTGTTCTCGTGAAGAGTTTCTGCATTCTTTTTGCTAAAATCTTATTTAAAATTTTTGCATCTATATTCGTTAGAGAAATTGGTTTGTAATTTTCTTTCTTTGTTTTGTCTCTTCCTGGTTTAGGTATCAAAACCCTTTTTGTATCATAAAAAGAATTTGAGAGGACACTCTCTTCCTCAGTTTTTCCAAACAGTCTATATAGTATTGGAATTAACTATTCTTTAAATGTTTGATAGAATTCACTTGTAAATCCATCCAGCCCTGGAGAATCTTTCTTAAGGAGTTCATTGATGGCTTGTTCAATTTCTTTTTCTGAGATGGGATTGTTTAAGTATTCAACTTCCTCTTCTTTTAATCTGGGCAATTTATATTTTTGAAAATAGTCATCCATCTCATCTAGATTGTTGAATTTATGGATATAAAGTTGGGCAAAGTAACTTCTAATTATTGTTTTAATTTCCTCTTCATTGAAGGTGAGTTCACATCTTTCATTTTTGATATTAGTAATTTGGTTTTCTTCTTTCTTTTTTTAAATCAAATTGACCAAAGGTTTATTAATTTTATTGGTTTTTTCATAAAACCAACTCTTAGTTCTATTTATTTGTTCAATAGTTTTCTTAATTTCAAGTTTATTAATCTCTCCTTTGGTTTTCAGTATTTCTAATTTGGTATTTGGTTGGGGATTTTCAATTTGTTCTTTTTGAATCTTTTTCAGCTGCATGCCCAATTTATTGATCTCCACTTTTTCTATTTTATTCATGTCGGCATTCAAAGATATAAAGCTTCCCCCAAGAACTGCTTTTGTAGTATCCCATAAGATTTGATAGGTTGTCTCATTATTGTAATTCTCTTGAATGAAGTTGTTGATTGTTTCTATGATTTGTTGTTTAACTCACTCCTTCTTTATGATTAGATTATTTAGTTTCCAATTAATTTTTGGTCTGTCTTTCCATGCGCTATTATTACATATAATTTTTATTGCATTATGATTTGAGAAGAATACATTTGACTCTCTCTGCCTTTCTGCACTGGACTGTGAGGTTTTATGTCCTAATATATGCTCAATTTTTGTATATGTGCCATGTAACACTGTGAAAAAGGTATATTCCTTTCTATCCCCATTCAATTTTCTCCAGAGATCTATCATATCTACTTTATTGAGAGTTTTAGTCATCTCCTTAACTTCTTTCTTGTTTATTTTGAGGTTAGATTTATCAAGTTCAGAAAGGGGGAGGTTGAGGTCCCCCACTAGTGTAGTTTTGCTGTCTATTTCTTCCTGTAACTCCCTTAACTTATCCTCTAAGAATTTGGATCCTATATCACTTGGAGCATATATGTTTAGTAATGATATTGCTTCATTGTCTATGGTACCTTTTAGAAGGGTATAGTTTTCTTCCTTATCTCTTTTGATTAGATCTATTTCTGCTTTTGCTTTGTCTGAGATTAGGATTGCTATCCCTGCTTTCTTATATCAGCTGATGCACAATATATTCCACTCCAGCTTTTTACTTTTACCCTGTGTGTATCCCCCCATTTCAAATGTGTTTCTTGTAAACAGCATATTGTTGGATTATTGCTTTTAATCCATTCTGCTATCTATCTCCATTTTATGGGAAAGTTCATCCCATTCACATTCACAGTTAAGATTCCAATCTGTGTCTTTCCCTCCATCCTTTTTCCCACCATTTGTGCTTTTAGTTCTCCCTTCTCCCTTCCCCTCCACAATACAGTTTTAATTTTTGACTGCCAACTCCTGCAGTCTTCGCTTCTTTCTTTCAGCCCCCCCCCTGCCTTTTACTCCCCTTTACCCTTACTACTTCTTCCCTCCCTTTTAGCCTCCCCTCCCCTTTCTTTCCCCCTTCCCCTCCTACTGCCTATAGACCTAGTTAGATGTACATACTTACTTAAGTTTGATGTTCCCTCCTTGAACCAAATCAGATGAGAGTACCTCTCAAACAATGTTCATCTCCTCCCCTCTTTCCCTCCACTGTAATATAATTTTTCATCCTGTGATGTCATTTACCATTTTCTGCTTTCTCCTTTTCACTTCTCCTGTTACTGTCCCTTCACATGCTTAAATCACATTTTTATCATCACATCATTTACTTTATACCTGTTTCCCCTATCCATGTATACCTCTTTTTTGTTTCCATAGTAGATATACAATTCTCAAGATTAACAAATATCACCTTTCCTTATAGGGAGGTAAACAGTTTGCCCAAATTGAGTAACAAGTTTTTCTTTTCCTCTATTTACCTTTTTATACCTCTCTTGAAACCTGCGTTGGAAGATCAAATTTTCTATTGAATTATGGCCTTTTTATCAGGAAGTTCTGGAAATCCCTTATTTCATTGAATGTCCACCTCCTTGCCTGAAATGTTATGCTGAGCTTTGCTAGGTAATTGATCCTTGGTTGTAATCCCAGCTCCTTTGCCTTATAGAATATCATATTCCAATTCCTTCGATCTTTTCATGTGGAAGCTGCAAGGTCCTGTGTGATGCTAATATTTGAATGATTTCTTTCTGGCTGTAGTATTTTCTCCTTCACTTGATAGTTCTGGAATTTGGCAGTGATATTCCTTGGTGTTTTTAGTTTGGAATCCCTTTTAGGAGGTGAATGCTGGATTCTTTTGATGACTATTTTGCCCTCTGGATCTAGCACTTCTGGGCAGTTTTTCTTGATGATTTTTTGGAAGATATTGTCCAGGCTCTTTTTTTCATCATGGCTTTCTGGTAGGCCAATAATTCTTAAATTTTCTCTACTGTATCTACTTTCCAGGTCAGTTGTTTTTCCAGTTAGGTATTTTACATTTTCTTCTATCTTTTCGTTCTTTAGATTTTGTTTGACTGATTCTAGATGTCTCATAGAGTCATTAGCTTCTGCTTGCTCAATTCTAATTTTTATCAAGTTGTTTTCTTCAGTTAACTTTTGAATCTCCTTTTCCAGCTGTCCAATTATTCCTTTTAGGGAACTATTTTCTCCAGTTAGTTTTTGTACTTCCTTTTCCATTTGTTCAATTTTCCTTTTTAGAGAGCTGTTCTCTTCAGTGAATTCTTTTTTCATACTTTTAAAATCATTAGTCAGCTTTTTCTTCTATTTCCTTCTTCATTTCTTCCAAGAGTACTCTTTGTGCATGCGACCAATTCATAGTCCCGTCTGAAGTTTCAGATGGGAGTATAGTCTCAATGCTGACCTCTTTGATATTCGTATTTTGGTCCTTGTCCTCATACAAAGATTCTATGGTCTTTTTCTTCTTGCTTTGCTTCTTCCTGTTCATGATGATGACACTGTATATTGTGACCTCTGATTCTTTCAGCTAGAAGCTAAAGAACCTGGTGCTGAGCTGGCTGGTGTGAGAAAGCCCAGGCCAGGTGAATTTTTTTTGTGTGTGTTTCCCCAAATTAGCCCTAGATCTAGCTTGTTAAGTGTGGGGGAGGGGTGGTCTGGTCATGGGAGATCTTCTTAGCTAAGCTAAAGCAAAGGCAATCTCAGCAGTTGGTGATCCCGGCTGCCCTATTGTCTTCTTGTTTCCCCTGGAGTGCTGAGGCATGCCTGGGCTCCAGGTTTTGATGGTTATGAGGCTCCACCCCCCTGGAGCTCCAGATTTCCCCTTTGCTGAAGAGGGGCTGTCTGGGACAACTCCAGTCCTCCACCAGAGTAAGAAGAATACTCCTTGGCAATTTTCCTAGCTTCACATGCTATGAGACTATTTGCCCCTTCTGCTGGTCCCATTTCTGGAGAAATATTTTATAGTTCTTTCAAGGTCAACGTCGGGAAGGGGATAGAGCATTTACTGATAACTCCGCCATTTAGGCTCCTGGAAGTTCAAGTAGGTGACTTACAGACATTTAATGTGCGGACTGATAGTCTCAGGAGCAGCTACTGTTGATAACTGAGGCTCCCTGGCTCTCACTTGCTTGGCTCCTCTGGTGTCCATGTGCTCCTCCACCCCCACGGAACAGATCTTTCCCATCAACCTTTCAGTCTGCCCTGGTCTGTTAATCTGCCACAGTCTGTCTCCTATTGAATTCTACACCTCCAAAATTTGGTCAGATTCTCCTTTTAGAGATATCTGAAGGAATTTGTCTAAGAGCTTAGGTATGTAGTTACTCTCATTCTGCTATCTTGACTCCGTGCCTCCCCTCCCCATCTAGGCATATCTTGTCCTTTTATCGATTAGGAAATCAGAGACCAGAGGTTCATGGATAAGTGGCCAAGTGGCAGAACCCAAACCTAAATCCAGGTTTTCTGAATCCATATTATTTATCATATCATAAAATGTTTTTTTAATGAAATTCGTCTTTTGATATTTTTTTCTCTTAACAATGAATATTTGCCATGTAAGATAAAACTGGAAAAAAAAATCTGGACTGTGATAGATAAGACCTGAATCAAATTCCAGTTCTGCCACTGACTCTCCTTGTGAGTTTGTGCAAGTCATTTCTTACTTGGCCTCAGTTTCCCACTCTGTAAAACAAAGAAATTCTACTAGATAATCTTCAAATTTTCTTCCAGCTCTTTATTTTATGATGTGATATACTCACCTGAATAATCTTTAGTGGCTTCCTAATACTCTAAAAGGGGAGTGAAGTAGCCTACTAGATAAAGCTCCAGGCCGGGAGTCAGAAAGACTCATCTTCCTGAGGTCAGATCTGGCCTTAGACACTTAGTAGCTGTGTGACCCTGGGCAAGTCACTTAACCCTGTTTGCCTCAGTTTCCTCATCTGTAAAATGAGGAACAAGGTAGGACTCTGTTTCCAGTGGGGTTGGGGGTGGAAGTGGGGGTAAGGGGTGGTAGTACTGTCCCAGGCTTCAGGGAGTTTGTATTAGCAACTTGATCCCCCACTGTCTGTGGGCCCAGACCACTGAAAGCAGCCCCTGCTGCCACTGCTGCCATTGCTATTGCTACTGCCCTTGGCACCACTTCCTCTTCCTCAGCCCCTAGGGCCAGACCCCAGCCAGACCAGGTCTCACAGAGTTTTCTCACTGACCTTCTATGCTGTCTTTGGCATTTGTTGGTTGAGAAGTCTGGAAACTGCCACAGCTGCCAGTGGCTCATACCCTTGAGGCCTGCTCCAACCCTGTTTGTGCTGGTGTGGCCCCCACAGGACTGTACTCCACTCTGATCCCAGCCAGATGTGATAGATGCTTCCCGTTGACCTTCCAGGATGTCTTGGGCTGGAGATTTGTTTCACTCCATCATTTTATGGATTCTGTAGCTCTAGAATTTGTTTAGAGTTATTTTTACAAGTATTTGGGGGGATTTGTGAGGGAGAACTCAAGCAAATCCCTGCTTTTACTCTACCATCTTGGCTCTGCCCTTCTCCACACCCAAATCAGCAGTTTTTAACAAGAATCCAAGGTAGATTTCTTGTGATATGTGAACTCAGATGGGGAGAAATAAATTACATTTATGGCTTATGTAAAAATTATGTCTGTATCTGTATTGACCTTTGGTTTTCTCTGTAGTTCTGTGTATTTTTTTTATGCATTTAAAATCATTCTTGGAATGATTTTAGAAAAGGTCCATGGACTTCCTCAGACTGCCAAAGGGGTTGATGATACAAAAATGGTTAAGTACCTTCACCATAAATACTATGGGTTAAAATTGCTTTGAAATTACAGAAGTGAGGAGTGAATCTAAGGGGAGTTGGATGGTGGGTCATTGTAGAAGGTAAAAGCTGTTGGACATATAAGACCTTGTGTAGCCACAGCTTATGGGGTCAAGTTATGTTAATGATCTCAGTGACGATGTAGGACAAGAAGCCTGCCTACTAAATCAAAGATTCCTTTAGTTTTGATCCATATCCATGACTCTGTAATCCTTCTCCCCTATGGGGAGTGGTGGAAGAATGGAATATGCCTTTGAGAGGCTGTGACTTATTTCAGTTTTTGCTGCCTTCCATTCTCTTGTATATCTTTATATTGAAAGAAATTAATCTTTCAATGCTGTCAAAATTGTGTCTGCTTCCACACAGATCTCTTCTGTGTTTACTTACTCTGGTCCATGTGCTCTTTCTGCCTTCATCTTCTTCTTCTTGAATGCCATTTCAGCTACCTTGACTAGCACATCCATGACACCATGTATCCATCTCATCCTCTGCTGTCCCCTTTTCCTTTTGCCTTCAATTTTTGCCAAAATCAAGGTCTTCTCCAATGAGTACCATCTTCTTATTATGTGGCCAAAGTATCTAAACTTCAGCTTCAGTATTTGACCTTACAGTGAAAGTAAGGGATGGCAAGATAAGAAGATGTCCATTCAGACATGGAGTGCAGCCAGTCCAAAGAGATAGAAAGAGGAGATGGTATGTTATGTGTAAGGTATATCAAGTAAATTGTAGAGTGTACAGATGGAGAATATAGTGGGAGAAGAGTGGAAATATAATACAAGTCCAGGTTTTGAAGAGCCTTAAATGCCAGGGGACTGTATATCTACTTTCAGTAGATAAAATGGAATGATTGGTGTTTAATAAGCAGGGATATGGATTTGGTTTGATTTGGAAAAATCCCTCTGGCAGCAGCATGTGTAGAGCATTATTTGAGGTTGGGAGACCAATTAAAAAGCTCTTGGAATAATTTAGTTTTGAGGCGATGAGATCCTGGTCTAAGGTGGTGGCCATATGAGTGGAGTGAAAGAGATGATGTCAAGAGGTACCACCAAGTTAGAAATGACAAGATTTGAGAACTGGTTGGATATTTGGAACAAAGGAGATTGAGGAGTTGAGGAGGATGCCAACTTTGTAAATCTGGGCAACTGGGAAGATGATTTTGCCAAATTATAACAGTGAAACAATATACCAGTATTTCTGAGATTCAGCTACAACAGTCCTTAGGAGAAAAATAATATCACTGCAAAATATATTAACAAAATAGGGAATATCAATAAATTATGCATTTAAAAATAGAAAGCTAACAAAAAACTTGAAATAAGCACAAAAAAGGTATAATTAAATATTAAAGGAGACAAACTGGAAACAAAAAAAAGCTATAGAAATGATAAGTAAAAATAAAATCTTGTTCTTCAAAAAGACTAATAAAATGGATAAATCTCTTACTTGGAAAATACTAGAGAATCTAGTACTCCTTAATCAAAGTATTCCTTAAACAAAGAACAACTTTAAAAATTGGAGTAAACTTCAGTGCTCATGGGTGGGCCTTGTTAATATAATAAAAATGGCAGTACTATTAGAGTTAATTTAAACTTTTAGTGCTATACCTGTAAAATTGTGAAAAGCCTTCTTTATTTTTAAATAGTATTTTGTTTTTCTTATTACATGTAAAGATGATTTTTAAAATTTTGAGTTCCAAATTTTTCGCCTCTTTTTCCCTTCCCCCTCTCTAAAAAGGTAAGAACTTTAAAAGGTTGTTCACATGCAATCATATAAAGAATATTTCTGTATTAGTCATGTTATGAAAGAGGAAACAGACCAAAAGGAAAAAAAACACACTCACAAAAAGATAAAGTGAAACTAATATGTATGCTTCAATTTACATCCAGACTCCATCAGTTCTTTCTCTGAATGTGGATAGCATTTTCCATCATGAGTCCTCTGGAATTGTCTTGGATCATTGTATTTCTGAATAGAGCTAAGTTATTCATAGTTAATCATTGCAATACATTGTTGTTACTGTGTACAGTGTGCCCCTGGTTTTGCTCACTTGACTTTGCATCATTTCATGTAAGTCCAGATTTTTCTGAAATTTACCTGCTTGTAATTTTTCTTAAAGTATAATGGCATTCCATCATAATTATATACCACAACTTGTTCAGCCATTCCCCAGTTGATGGACCTCCCCTCAATTTCCAATTCTTTGTTATCACAAAAAAGAGCTGCTATAAAAATAAATACATGTAGTTTCTTTCCCTTTTTTTATGGCCTCTTTGGGATGCAGACCTAATTGCTGGATCAAAGGTCATCACAGACACTTGCTATAAAAATTGTTTCTCAGCTGTGTTTAACTTCTAAACTTGGTTGCATTGGTTTTGTGAAAAAACTTTTAAATTAAATATAATCAAAATTCTTGGTTTGACATTTTTTAATGCTCCCTCCCTCTCTCCTTTCCTCCCTCTCTCCCTCCCTTCCTCCCTCTCCCCCTCCCTCTCCCTCTCCCTCTCCCTCTCCCTCTCTCTCTCTCTCTCTCTCTCTCTCTCTCTCTCTCTCTCTCTCTCTCTCTCTCTCTCTCTCTCTATCATGTACCCATTTTGACCTTATCTTGGCATATAGTATAAAATATTGTTCAATACCTAATTTCTGCCATACTGTTTTCTAGTTTTCCCAGAAGATTTTGTCAAATAGTGAATTCCTATTCTAGAAGTTGGATTCTTTGGGCTTATCAAACACTAGGGCTACTGTGGTCATTTACTACTGTGTCTTGTGTACCTAATCTGTTCTACTGATCCACTGCTGAATTACTTAGCCAGTAATAGATAGGTTTGGACCTGACTACTTTATTTGTGTGAAAAGTGTTTTGTAACATATAGTTCTTGGGTATGTCTTGGCAGATAGACTCCCAAGTATTTTATATTGTCTACCATTACTTTAAATGGGTTTTCTCTTTCTATCTCTTGCTGCTGAGTTTTGTTGGTAATGTATAGAAATACTGATAACACATAAGGATTTATTTTATTTCTTGCAACTTTGCTAAACTTGATAATTATTTCAAGTAGGTCTTTAGATGATTCTCTAAGAGTCTCCAAGTACACAATCATGTCATTTGTAGAGTGATAATTTTGTTTCCTCTTGTCTATTCTAATGCTTTCCATTTCTTTTCCTTTTTTTATTGGAATTTCCTATTTTAGAGAATATGATAAAGTAATAAAATTCATTTGGAAAAACAAAGAGTTATAATTTCTAAGGAAATAATGAAGAGATAGATGAAGGAGGATTAGAACTTTCAGGCTATGTCATGAAACTGTCTTGCATTGATTAAAGAATAAGGGGTTGTAGCAATGTAGTAGACTAGAAAAGGGAAAATCAAAACCTATGAAACTCAATAAGCTAGTTTTCAGTAGGAAAACATAAATTAACTTAGAAAAGAACTTTTGAGGAAACTGGAAAGTACTCTGGCAGAAAGTAAGCTTGGGTTCTTTCTCACTTTGGCTTCCTCTGGTCAGTGGAGTGCCTGTTAGCACAGGCTGTAGTGTAAAGATGGCTAAGTCTAAGGACCATACCACTCACAACCAATCATGAAAATGGCACAGAAATGGCATAAAGAAACCTAGGTCACAGAGATACAAGTTTCTGAAAGGGGTTGACCCCAAGTTTCTGAGAAACATGCATTTTACCAAGAAACAGAAAGAAACAGAAGGGCCTAAAGATGATTCAGGCCAACATCACCAAAGTCATCAAGGCCTGAGCAGAGACCATACAGGCCCTGATCATCAAGGCCTCCAAGGCCAGGCTTCTCAGGCCCAAGATCCCCAAGGTCAGTGCAGCATACTGGCCACAAGATGTCCACCAAGCGTCCAGGCCCTAGAGTCAGCATCAAAGGTCCACACCCCAGGATCACAAAGCCTGACTCTAAGGTTGCCAGAACCACTGACCCCAAGGTCACCAAGTCTGCTTCCAGTGTTAGTAAGGCTGATCTCAAGACTACTAAATCTGGCCCAAGGCTACCAAATCTGTTTCTAAGGTCACCAAGTCTTACTCCAAGGTCACTAAGTCTGATTCCAAGGCTTCCAAGTCTGATCCCAAGGCAGCCAAGTCTGATTCTAAGGCCACAAAGCCCAGTAATTTCAAGGCTGCTAAGCCTACTGACCCTAAACCTGCCAAGTCCAAACCCAAAGATACTGGGACTAAAGTTGCTGATTCCAAGCCTTCAGAACAGATGCTTCAGGACAGAAGGACTTGTTTAAACCCTAAAGCAACACTTTTTCCCAGCCAGGGTATGATTATTCACTGTTTTGTATAAGTAAAGGAAATGGTGAGTCATAAAAAAAAAAAAAGAAACTAAGTTTAAGTTAACATTTTAAACCACATTCCACAATATATCCTAAATAAATGTGTGTCCTAAGAATTACAGATCATACTGAAAAAAAAAATAGAGAAATCATGTCATTTACCTCTCACAACTATGAGTAGGAGATGCATTCTTAACCAAACAAAGAATATAGGTATGTAAGAATATTCCAAATGACTAAAAATAAGAGAAATGTACATCAAAATGATGCTGACATTTCATCTCACACCCAGAAAATTCTTAAAGATTAAAAAAAAGACAACAATGGTTGATGTTGGAGGGGCAAAGGAAAGATAGGTACGTTGGTACATTGTTGGAGTTGTGAATCAGTACAACCATTTTGGAAAGGATCATGCAAATGAAATGACTAAGATGTCGATACCTTTGGAGTCAGAGACTGCATTGTTGGGCTCACACACTAAGTCCCCACAGACATCAAAATATTTGTAGCAACAGTTTTTGTGACAGCAAAGAACTGAAAGCAGAATAAATATCCATAGACTGAGGGATGCCGAAACACATTGTGGTGAGTGAATGGAATGAAATGCTTCTGTGCTGTAAGAAATTGCGTCTATGATAAATACAGCAGAACATGGAAAGGTATACCCAAACTTACTCAGAGTGAAGAAGCAGAATGTAAGCAGAGTGAAGAAAAGAATATACATGACGACTACAACTATATAAAAGAGTATATATGATTGTGACAATGTAAATGAAAAGAAAAAACCTGTACAAATCACAAATGAATATTGCCAAACTACTTTTCAAAAGTAGCATTGACTCAAGAGATTTGAGAAGATACTTCTTCCGCATTCAGAGAAAGAACTATGGAATTCATTCACAGAATGTAGCAGATCATGTTTGTGTGTGCTTGTGTTTATGTATCATGTTTTGATTTGTTATATGATTTCTTCCATTTATTTTAGTTCATCTACACAGCATGACTATAGTGAAAACGTATTCAATGGGAAAGTATATGTAGAACCTATACAGAATTGTATGCCGTCTTGGGGAGGGAGGAGGGTGGGGGGAAGTAGGTGTGTGGGGGGGTTAAAATCTTAATTTTATGGTAGTGATTGTAGAACATTAAAAAAAATCAAATCAAATCAAAAAAATAAAAAATTAAAAAAGACACTTCTACCTCACCCCTTTGCAGAGGTTGGGGGTAAACAAGTGTTGTACGTTGTACGTATTTTCAGACATTCAATATATTCATCATTTATGCTGATTTTTTTCCTCTTTTTCTTTTTCTTAACAGACTATCTTGTTATAACAGATGACTCTCTGAGAGGGAGAGTAAAGGATACTGGGGCAACTATAGTAACTAAAAAACCAAGAAATCAATAGCAACATTAAAGATTTAATTTTCAGGTCCAGGATGGGGAAGACATAGCTAGGTATTTCATCCATAAAAGATATGTAGCAAATAGAATATATTTGCATGATTGTTCTATTTATGTTGTGTCTATTATTTTCTTGGTTCTGCTTACGTCATTCTGCATCAGTTCATATAGATTCTCCAGACTTTTCTACATTCTTTACATTCATCATTCTTATAGTCCATTAATATTCCATTACATTAATGTACCACAATGTTTTTAGCCATTCCCCAGTCAAAAGGCAACCTAGAAAACTAATAAGGTCTTAGTTCACATTAAGAGTCAGAGTTCACTGTAACCCTTCAGAAGGACAGAGGTGATAGTCTTGTTCTCTGCCCTTTTAATTCACATCTGATGGATTCAGTTCTGGGCATAGTATTTTATGAAGGACATGGATAATTTAGGGCTGCTAGGTGGTGCAGTGGATAGAGCACCAAGCCTAGAGTCAGGAAGACTCCATCTTCCTGAGTTCAAATCTAGCGTCAGACAATTACTAGCAGTGTGTACCTTGGAAAGTCACCTAATTCTGTTTTGCCTCAGTTTTCTCATCCATAAAATGAATTTGAGAAGGAAATGGCAAACAATGTGAGTGTCTTTGCCAAGAAAACACCAAAAGGGGTCACAAAGAGTCGGACACAACTGAAATGACTAAATAACAAAATTAAAGAATATTCATAGGAGGGCAAACAGGATGACCAAAAGCCACCACATCATGCCACACTAAAATTATTTGAAGGAACTAGATTTTGTTTTTTTGTGTAATAACAATATCTTCTCAGAAAATGTATACTTCTTAAGGATAGGGACAATTTCAGTTTTGCCTTTATGTCCCAAGCCCAGAATAGTGCTTTGTACATAACTGGGTCCTTAATAAGTGCTCGATTGTATAGTGGATAGAAAACTTGGCCTGGAGACAGGAAGACCTGAGTTTGAATCTTGGCCTAGATTCTTGTTAGTTACATGAATCTGAGGCAAGTCATTTAACTTCTCTTAAGTGCTTTGCAAGTCATAAAACAATATATAAAGGCTAGTCATTATTAAAATTTTATTGAATAACAACATCAAATTTATATAGCACTTTACCATCAGCAAAATATATTTTACATACATTATCTCACTTGTGCCTCATAATAATCCTGTTTGGTTGGTACTACACATATTATCATTCCCATTTTCTAAATGAGAAAACGGAGGCTCAGAGAACTCAAATGAATCACCCAAAGTCATAGAAATATTAAATGTCTAAGGTTATATTTGAACCTCACGCCTCCCAGACTCCAAGTCCAACATTATCCACTATATTGTTTTTTTGCATTTTTTTTTTTCAGTTTACTTGTAGCACTTTTATTTTTCCTTACACAATGACGTGTTGGGCATTACAATTCTCAACTCTTAGGATGACTTACAAATTTTGGTATTCTACTGTCATGTGAGAACATTAAGGCAACGTACAAAAATCTTACATGCACAGATTTACAGGTTGTACATGCAAACTTTTTTGCAACTCAAGGTTGAGTAACTTAGCCCCATGACATTGGGGGAAAACAGTGGGTTAAGAAAAAAAAACTGGTTCCTAAGGCTTGGATTCAATACGTATTGCTGCTAAGATGGTGGCAAGGTGCAACACACATTTAATAAACTCTTGCCAGCCTTAGGGGAGAAATTCTGCAAGTCACCTCTTTTAGATGCTGGAAATCTGACCTTTAGATACTCTGTACAGATCTGATGCTTTATAGAACTAAACTGTACAGCTGTTGAATGTCAACCAGCCAGCTATTATACTGCCATATTATCAGGTCAATTCTCTATTGAACTTAACTCTTAACCTTACCTGTCAAAATGAAGTGACCTGTATCAGGGTTTAGATCAAAGATATGTACAAGGTATGCTAAAATGAACACCAAGGGAACAACTGTTAACTTGAATACGAGGTCAAATCAATAACGGTTCAACAATCTAAAAAGTGCTGATATTTGTCTAATATCAGATACAAACTTCCCCAAGGACAAGTTTCTTTTCAAAGAAGGCTTATTCCAGTTTCATGAGGCTAACATGAGGTGTATATTTGCCAGGGCAAATTTTTACTTTGTGAATACTCATGCAGCAAATGCTACACATCTGCTAGCAGTCCATTTAGAAGCATTTGCTTGCGATGGACAATGGATGGGCCAGATTCATCATATTCCTGCTTGCTGATCCACATCTGCTGGAAGGTGGACAGAGATGCCAGAATTGAACCACCAATCCAGACAGAATACTTACTTTCAGGGGGAGCAATGATCTTAATTTTCATTGTGCTAGGTGCCAGGGCTGTGATTTCTTTCTGCATTCTGTCAGCAATACCAGGGTCCATGGTAGTACCACCAGGCAATACTGTGTTGGCATATAGATCCTATTGGATATCAACATCACAATTCATGAAAGAATTGAAAGTGGTCTCATGAATGCCACAGGATTCCATACCCAGGAAGGATGGCTGGAAGAGGGCCTCTGGACACCTGAACCTCTCATTGCCAATGGTGATCACCTGGCCATCAGGAAGCTCATAGCTCTTCTCCAGGGAAGAGGACGAAGCAGCAGTGGCCATCTCCTGCTCAAAGTCCAGGGCAACGTAGCATAGCTTCTCCTTGATGTCACGAACAATTTCCCTTTCAGCTGTGGTAGTGAAGCTGTATCCTCTTTCTGTCAGTATCTTCATGAGGTAGTCTGTCAGGTCATGGCCAGCCAAATCCAGACGAAGGATGGCATGGGGAAGGGCATAACCCTCATAGATGGGCACAGTGTGGGTAACACCATCACCAGAGTCCATAACAATGCCAGTAGTATGACCAGAGGCATACAGAGACAACACTGCCTAAATAGCAACATACATGGCTGGGGTGTTGAAGGTCTCAAACATGATCTGTGTCATCTTCTCTCTGTTGGCCTTAGGGTTTAAGGGAGCTTCTGTAAGCAGAACAGGCTGTTCCTCAGGAGCTACATGAAGCTCATTGTAGAAGGTATGATGCCAGATTTTCTCCATGTTATCCCAGTTGGTAGCAATGCCATGTTCAATGGGGTATTTCAGAGTCAGGATACCTCTCTTGCTCTGAGCCTCATCACCAGCATAACTGTCCTTCTGCCCCATTTCCACCATGACACCCTGGTGTCTTGGGTGTCCAACAGTGGAGGGGAACACAGCCCGAGGAGCATCATCCCCAGCAAAGCCAGCTTTGCACATACCAGAACCATTGTCAATGACAAGAGCAGCAATTTCTTCTTCCATTTTTGTTTAATCTGAGGCTGCGCACTGTCCTAGTTTGAGAATTTAGAGCTGAGGGAAGGGAGGGGGCAAATCCAGGGATACGTCCAAAGTAGCCTACAAGTGCTGCTAGCTACCAGTGAGTGAGCCACTATGTTGTTGTTGATCAAATATTTTTCAGTCATATCCAACTCTTTCTGACCCCATTTGGAGTTTTCTTAGCAAAGATACTATAGTGGCTTGCCATTTCTTTCTCCAGCTCATTTTTCAGATGAGGAAACTGAGGCAAACAAGGTTAAGTGACTCGTCCAGGGTCACACAGCTAGTAAGTGTCTGAGGCCAGATTTGAAGTCAGGAAGATGAGTCTTCTTTACACCAGGTCTGGTACTTTCACATTGATCTTTTGCCTGTGGGATAGCATATTTCAGTGAGCAGAGTGCTGGATTTCAATCCTGACTATGTCCCTTACTACATTTGAGATCTTGGGTAATCACATCTTTTCTAGGTTTCAGGTTGTTGTTCTGTAAAGTGAGACCACTGAATTCGATGCCCTTTAAGGTTTCATATCTTTAAATCCATTATCCTGTGAAAGCTGTTTGCAAATATTTGAAGGCCTGTCCTATTCAAGAGAGCAAGATTTACTGTGCTTGCCCACATAGGACATCGCTTGGAGAAATAGGTAGAAGTTTCAGAGGAAAGAATAAGCATAAACTTCTTAATAATTAGAACTGCAAACAAATGGAATTGGCTTCACTCAGGAAGCAGTGATTTCCAAGGAAAGGTTGACTAGTTAACTTTCAGGTGTGTTAGAGAAAAAGATTCTCTGTCAAGCAGAAATTGGACCAGATGGGTTTCTGAAGCTTCTTCTAAACCTGAGAGTTTAGTATATAGATAGATAGATAGATAGATAGATAGATAGATAGATAGATAGATAGATAGATAGATAGATAGATATAGATAGATAGATATAGATATAGATATAGATATAGATATATAGATATAGATATATAGATATGTAGATATATAGATAATATATATAGATATATGTATATATAGATATATATAGATGTATCTACATATACGTATATATATGTATGTGTATACATATATATGTTTTATTCATACATTTTATTTTTACATTTAGATTTCCCCATGTGTCCCTCCTCATCCGCCTGATTGGAGAGCCATATTTTATAGCAAAGAAACCTTTTTAGAAGAAGAAAAGGAGGAAGAAAAAAATTCAGTGAAACCAATTATCACATTGAAAGCTATCTGCCATTATATACAGTCCATATCCAAGGACTGCAGACTCTGCAAAGGAGAAGGAGAAAATGTCTTCTCACTCTTCTTTAGTAATTTGTTTCTTCTGTGTAATTTTGCAACATTCAGTTCCTTTTTTCCCTTTTTGTATAAATTGTTGCAGCCTTATATAAGTTGCTTTCCTGGTTTTGCCTGTTTCACTCAGCGCTACTTTGTGCAGGCTTTTCATTGCTTTTCTGCATTCACAGTATTCGTTGTTTCTTAGAGCACAGTAACATTTCATTGCATTCATGCAACGGTTTGTTTAGCCATTCCCCAATCATTGGGCATTTATTTTCTTTTTCTTTCTTTCCTTTTACAAAAAGTGCTACTATAAATATCTATGTATATGGAGACTTTTTTTCTTTAAAAATTCTCCATGTTGAGAAACTCATTATCTCCTAAGGAAATCAATCCCATTTTGGACAGCATTAATAATAAACAAATCCTTAATATGAGCTCCAATCCGTCTCCCCGTTACTTTTATCCATGGGTCCTTGTTATGCCCTTTGGGGCCAAGTAACACAGACCCAATCAGTTCCTCTCCCTTTTATTTAAAAGCAGAAGTGTAGCCTTTACATTGATCCCAATTAAATTTACTCTTATGAAATTCAGGCCATCACACACATCAGGCCTGTCAAGATATTTTTGGATCCTGATTCAGATACGCTATGTAGCACTTATCCATCCTTGCCTCGTCTGTACACCCCCTTTCCCCTCCTTGACCTCAAACAGTACTCCATACATAGTTGCAGTAGTTATTCAATATATTCAGTGAATGACATTTTTTGAGCTGAAAGATATTTCGTAGGTATATTTAAAATAAATCAAAATGTGGTCATGTGAATCTGAGTGAAGTTTTTGTATTTTTTCATTCTACTTTTGTAAGGCAAAGATATTTTCACATAAATACACATAACAATAATTTGTTTCCATAGCATTTAAAAGTTCACAAAGCACTTTATATACCTCATGTCATTTAAGCCTCACAATAACCCAGTGAGGCTTTACTGTAGTTATTATTCTCTCCATTTTATTGATGAGGAAACTGAAACTTCAAGAGACTCAGTGACTTGTTCACAGTCTTACAACTAATGTCAGAGATAGGTTTTGAATGCAGATTTTCCCAACTCCAAATCTAGCACAATCTACACAGATCAACCTTTCTATATCTTTAATATGTGGTCTTCTTTTCCATTTTCAAATTGCCTTTTTTTTTAGTACTTTTAGCAGTACAATTCAGTGGGATGAATTGTCATTCCATAAATGTTGGGCTGATCCATAGGTGACAAAAAACAAACAAACAAAAAAGACTCTATTGGAAAATGAATTGTCAGCTAACCCAGGAAGGTCCAGAAAAGATTCTGACTTACCATTGGACACTTGGCAATGATTGTAATGGATAACTGTTAAGCTTTCTTCTGGGTCTTTCCGAATTTACTACATCCATAGAAATCTCTTTAAAATGAGATATTGAATGGACTTGTCTGGAAATGGTGATGACAAATGCCCTGCCCACTTAAAATAAATTTGGGGACAAGCTTTGAAATGGCTGACTACTCAGTATGATCCACACATGAAATTGTCTAGAAAAATTAGTAATGGATGAAACGAATACCAGTAAGTGGATTTGTTGTTGGAATTGTTAGAGGTAGATGTTTACACAGATGTTGTAAGTGAGACTCTACCCTCAACTCCCCCCCACCCCCCCGCCCCAAAACCAAACCTTAGATTGCTGACAGCCTGACAATTTTGCATATGTGTGTTAACAGGAGAATGCGCTGTGTTTCGAATGAATGGGGAAACGGGTCTAAATGACTTTCAGATTAGCTGGAACAGATGGAAGGGTCACAGTTGAACAACTTTACACAGCAACATAAAGGCAATGTTCCAGTGGAGTTCATTGCCCCTGACAGATACTGTCAATCAACCTAGGCCCTCTCTCAGTTAACTAACAGCCTGTCCCTTTAAAGATTAAATTTTTTTTTCAAGTATTGTAAGGTGATGACTACAGTTTATCTGGTTTATGTCAGGCATGAATTCTACTCCAAACTGAGTACAGTTTAAAAACAACCACCTCCCCCTCCCCCTCCTCCTTCCATTAGATTGTGGATATTTTGGCCACAACTGTGATATAGACTTGGAAGGAGTAACTTTCTACTAAATCATTTCTGTGGATGTTTAAGTCTCATAGTGTGGCTTCTGAGGGCCTGTTGTCTCACAAATTAGAGGGTGGCAACAGCGCTCCATGCCCAAAATGAAATGAGTCTTTGAGGAATTGGAGGAAGGGAAAAAAATCTCTGAGAGCTGATTTAGGGTAGTCTCTCAGGAAGAAGTAACTGATGCCACACTGGAATATCTTCAGTTGGACTGTTTGGCAGAATTCCTGATTGAAGCCTATATTTGGCAGTTATTAAGCTCATTCAGAAGAAGGTCACAAGTACCAGGGGAAGAGAGTCTTGCAAATACTGTTGGGCTCCAGAATTACATGTGTAGCTTTTACTAAAAAATATTTTTTCTCTTGCATGGGAGAGTTTAGTATAGGGGCATGGAAAGAGAAGGATTATCTGGAAATTAATACAACATAAAAGCAAACCAAAAAAACAACAATAAAACATTTTATAAAGAAAAAAGGAAATTGTCTCATTTCCTTCAAGACTCAGATGAAATACTACCTTTCTACATAAGACCTTACCTCATTTTCCCTACTTGCTATTTCCTCCCTCCCCCCCATTAATTATCTTGCATTTATAGCACACTTATTCTGTGTGCAGTCATTCTTTCCACATCAAGGGTGTTAGGGGTACAGTACCTCCATGATCTGGAAAATCTGCATAAAATATAGTAGCTGTTGTTTGTCATCTGTTTGGCTTTTGTGTTCTTTTCTCAAACTTTGACTTTTTGCTTATTTTAACTTTAAAAAACAAATTATGAATATTTATGGTATTAAAAGATTAAAAAATGTTGATATTATACAATACTATGCATATATTTTATGCATTTCTGAGTTTCTAAACTTTTTCTGTGTTGTCTGCTGGCCTTCACATGTTCCATAAAATTAATTTAATTTCTTTTGCTGAACTGCAAAATATTGAAACCATAAAGGGGAGGTCTAGATGGAAGGGTTAACTGTATACTTATTTATGTACATGTTTCCTTGCTCAATGGAATAAAAGTTTTTGAGGGAGCAGGGATGGTTTTTTGTTCATCTTTGTATCCATGGCACCCAGTATATAAAAGTTACTTAGCAGGTTTGTTGATTGTGAATTATGTAGCATTTTCCTTAGCCTGTATTAATGGTGAGGCAGATTTTCTGCCTATCAATCAATCAATAAACATTTATTAAGTACCTACTATGTGCCAGGCACTGTGCTAAGCGTTGGGAATACAAAAAGAGTTAAAGATAGCCTCTGACTTCAAGGAGCTTACCATCTCATGGGGGATTCAATACGCAAACAAATATATACAGAGCAAGCTATCTACAGGATATAAAGGAAATAATTAACCAATAATTAAATAATTGAAAGAGAGGGACTGGAATTAAGAGGGATTGGGGAAGGCTTCTAGTAAAAGGTAAGATTTTAGTTGGGACTTAAAGGAAGTCAATAGTCAGAGTGGAGAAGGGAGACTGTTCCAGGTCTGGGGGACAGCCAGAGAAAATGCCTGGAGCTGAGAGATGGAGTGTCTTGCTCATGGGAACAGCCAGGAGGCCGGTGTCACCAACTCGGTAACACTGGATGATACAGTGGATGGAATGCTGGACCTAAATCCCAAAAGACCCAAGTTCAAATTCAACTTCCAGTGTCTACTAGCTGTATGACCCTAGGGAAGTCACATAACCTGTGTCTGCCTTAGTCACCTCATCTACAAAATGGGAATAATAATAGCATCTGCCTCCCAAGATTGTTACGAGGATCTAAGGAGATATTTGTGAAGAGCATTTTGAACTACTTATGTGCTGTCTGTTATTATTATTAACTCACTGATTCAGTTCAACAAACAGTTACTAAGTATCTCATACAGGATAAATGCCATTCTAGGCACTGAGGATAAGAAAACACAAATGAAATAGTCCTTGCCCTCAAAAAGCTTACCTCCTAAAAAAAAGAAAAGGAGAGGAGAGGGGAGGGGAGGGGAGGAGAGGAGAGTACAGGAGAGAGGAGGGGAAGGGAAGGGAGGGGAGAGGAGGGAAGGGAAAAAAAGCTTACCTCCTACAGTGAGGATGCCACGCATGCTTAGATACAAAGTACAGTACAAAGTAATATGAAGAATATGAGAGAACACTACAGGGAGTAAGAGGAGATAAGTAAAGGTTTCCTGTAGGTTGGCAGAGCTGTGTTTTGAAAAAAGGTAGGGACTTTTGAAAGCTGAGGGGAATGGTGCACTACAGACTTGGGAAATCACTTGCAAAGGCTTGGTGGTAGGAAATGGGATGCCACTTATGAATAAAATAAATACTTCATCAAAAGAAGAATCTGGATAAATCTGTGGTTTTATTGGTATAGGAAACTCCTTGTGAGAAAACTCCCTCTACCAATGTGGGTCAGATCAGTAACTTTTTTGTAATTTCTAATGTTAAAGCTTCCTTGGGATATTGATAGCTAACTTGCCCAGAATCACAAAACCAGTATGTATCAGAGGCAGGATTTGAATTCAAATCTTCACCCTTTGGCTTCTCTGTAACCATCATAATATTATTTGGAGGTGATACTTTAGGAAATAAAGATGATGATTTCTATTTGATATTCTATAAATGACTACTGATAACATGATGCGATCATGTAGCCAACACTTTCCTCAGGATACAATGTGGGTAGATGGCTCAGAGAAAGATCACTACCTTGATGTCATCAAGGTGCCAACTTGAATGGAGGATAAACTCCATGCAGAATCAATTTCAGGATTATTTCCCCAAGGCTGACCAGTGATGAAATGGCTTGCAGTATTAGGGAAGAAGTGTTTGGGGTCTTGGTGTTGCTTTACAGTGATCTTTGCAAGTGAAGGCTTGTTCACAGCAGATTGCAAAGAAGAAAAGCTTACAGTTATAGAGAGTAATGCTATAAAGAGAAAGACTCATTGATGCATGAAGAGATTCACCCAACTTTGGGGTAGAAGTTTATTCTGCAAAGGAATAGTTATAGTTTGGTTCCTGTGGAACCACAAATGATCCACCAAGAGGCCAAAACTTTGGTGAGAAGAATCAGTAGTTTAATTGGCTTGTTTATTTTTTTTTTACATAATAGTATTTTATTTTTTCAATTACACATAAAGATAGTTTTTAACATTCATTTTGTAAGATTTTGAGTTCCAATTTTTTCTCCCTCCTTCCCCTTCTCTTTCCCCTCCCCAAGACAGCAATCAGTCTGATATAGGTTATATATGTAGAATCATTTTAAACATATTAGTCTAATTGGTTGTTTGGAAAGAAATAAAAATTGTAAAAACTGATCTAGGAGCTGGGAATTTGGGGTTCTAGTCTCTGATCTACCACTCACTAAATGTATGGCTTTTGTTAAGTCATCTCCTCTCTCTAGATTTTAGTTTTCTCATGTATAAAATGAGATGATTTTATTTTAGCCAAATGATCTCTGACACCTTCCAATTCTAACATTATATGCTTATAATTATATTTCCTTCACAAGGTTAAATACACTATGCCATTATTAGCCATTAGTGCTGATCACCTAGCAATAAGCAACACCTGAAGGAATAGCGGGGGTGGAATATTAGGAGGAAGGTGGAGGTCCAGAGCATTCTGTAAGTCTACTAGAAAGTCTGTTGTGAAAAAGATGTGTAGTGCAGCCCTGAACAGGAGGGCAGTGGGTGCTTAGAAGGACTACCAAAAGGGAGAACTGATGAGAGGAACGACTAAGACAAACACACAACTTTAGTTAGGAGCTAGACCTAATAAGTTTTCATGGACCATCATTCTGCCTTCCCTCAAAGCCAAGCCTGGAAGAAGTGGAGAAATAGATTGAATCCTGGGTTGGTATTCATGGGGATACCCATGTCTTATGTGTCTGTTTTAGATCATTTTCTTCATAGATCCCTAATTCTCTCTAAAATGGTAAGCAATTGATATAGTTTCTTTTCAGTTTTTGATCTTGAAACAACAGTGTGTGACAATGTACTTTCTTTATGGTCTGTCTCACAAGTCACTCTGACTGCCCAGAAAAGACAAAAGCTCCCTTCCCTACCTACTACTCTCCAGTATATATTGTACCCTTCTACTAGAATATATTCTTCTTGAGGCCAGGAGCTATCTTTTTTGTTTATTTTTGTCATCAATGCCTAGCACAATGAATGGCACATTGTAGGCGCCAAATAAATGCTTGTTAACTGATTGATGGCTTAGCTCTGTGAACTGTCTTCCAACTTCAAAGGCCCTTTTCAACTCTAAATCTCTTATCTGGCTAACTGCACGTTATAGTCTGCACAATATTTTTAACTTGGTTTTTTACTATGTGTATATTTAAGCTGAATGCTTTTGAATGATTACAAATCTCATTTAAGAGATTCTGTGTTGTTCTACTGGATGTTGAAACATTTATAAGCATGAAGACCTCTTTAAGAAAGACAGTTTGATGTAGAGGAAAAGGAAAAAGCACTGAATTGGCAATCACAGGATGTGAGTTTAAATCTGATAATGTTTAATATAAAATTTTGGAATAATCTCTTTGTTCTCTCTGAAGTAAACTCAGAGAGTGCCTCTTCCTATGTCAGCAAAAGCCAGCCAAGGCCGATTCTACACTCCTTAAGGAGACCTTTAACCTAAGACACTATATCTTGAATAATAAGACTTTCCTTTGATGAATAATGAGACTTTCCTTTGATGAATCTTATTATCTATAGACACATACTATGTTATGAATAATGGGACTTTCCTTTGATCTATAGACATATACTATGTTATGGCGTATTAATGATAAAGAAAATATAGACATCTTAGATCATAATTTCTATTGAACATTGTTTACCCTTTCATATGTCAATTATCTGTTTAAGGGAGGAAGCCTGCCACTTACTAGTGGTGGGGTTTCTTTCCTTATCACCGAGACATATGCTTACCCAGCTTGGAATCTCAAGGCCTGACTAACATTGCTTTGTTAATTGTCCTGTCTTACTGAATTTATGATTTGCTTAATTAGGAGAGTTTCTTTCTCATGGCAAAATGTACTTAAGACAGATGATTTCTGTACTAGATAGTCAGAGTCACCTCTGACTCCATAGCGCTATGTAACTGTTTTCTTTATGGGGAATTGATCAATTAATTAATTAAATCATAAAATGTATGCATTTAGCCATGTTGCCTTTTCTCTAACCAAGTTTTCAGGTCAACAAATCCCATCTCTGTCATTTGGGGAAGTCACTGAATCTTTCTGTGCTTCAATTTCAGTACCTGTAAAACAAAGACATTGGACTAAAAGACAGCTGTTAGGATACCAAACCCTCTAACTCTCTGAATCCGTTATCTTTAGGGAACTCCTCTTCTATTTGCTCACTATCTTGGACATCATCTATGTTTGATAGATACCTTTGCTTTATTTCTTACTTGATATCAGTAATCCTTATTTTATACCTGACTTGATATTAACAATTAGTGAGTCAGAGTGATTTCTTGTTGCATTTTTCAAATCTTTTATGATGATAACATATAAATGGGACACACTTTGTTGACTCTATGAAATCAGATCCTTTTGTATTGACAACAAAAAATAAACAAAATGGGATCTCAACTTTTCAATTTTTTGATTATAATTATCAAATCTGGCATAGGCTATTCTTAGTGAAAGTTTGCCTGTTCTTTAATCAAATCTTCATTAAGGAAGCCCTCAATAAATGTGTAGATTATTCTCATAAAGATTTTTTTAAGTTAGGAAAGTGTGCACAAGTCAATAGTGTATTAAACTTTCTCAGTTGCTTTGTGGGGAGGGTAATAATAAGGTCTGTGATTTTTTCAAAACATTTTGTATCTTCTTCCTCCTTCAGATATTTTGAGAACCAGTATCTCCATACCCTCACAATTGTATAAATTTCAGCATGGACTTCCCTCATCTAGTCAAGCTGTCCTTCCTGTCTTTATAAAAGCATTCTTTATATCTCTTATGGGACACAAAGAGAATTAAGGTTGTTGCTGGAAAAAAGAATTTGTTATAGAAATCATGGCAAAGATTTTGTATTTTCAGTTTCTTCGTCATCCTCCCATTTTCATCCTTAAATGGCCTCAGGATGACCTAGTTTAGTTAGTTCTCTCACCAGAATTTCAGTAAACTTCTTTTTCCTTTCTCTGCTTCTCTCTCTGTCTCTCTCTCTCTGTGTCTCTCTCTCTCTCTCTCTCTCTCTTTCTCTGTCTCGCTCTGTCTCTCTCTCTCTCTGTCGCTGTCTTTCTCTCTCTCTCTCTTTCTCCTCTGTCTCTTTTAAAGAGGGAGTGTTTTTTATAATAGTTCACCATTCTCCTTCTTAAGATTTTTTTTTTAACATTTTTACATTCCAATTGGTGTTCCTTTTAGAATTTATTGCTTTCTTTTCACAAGATTTCTAGATTTTTTGGGTCTCCTTCTTGTCGCAATTGATTTACTTTCATTAAGCTTCTTTAGCAAATGGCTATAGTCTTTGTCCTTGTCTATTCTTTTATTGATTTTTCTGTGTCAAAAGCTTTTAGAACTAGATCAATTTGGAATTAGCTCAATTGCACACTGATATCTCATTTTTACTTTGGTACTAATTTTTTCAGGGTTTTAACTCAATTTTTAAAAAAATTCTAAACTTGACAAGCACAAACATTTCCATATAAAAAGGACAAGAAAAGAAGGTTGCATATGACACCTCAGATATCTATTATGTAAAACTTGGGGTTTTTTTAGAAGTATGTAATTAATTTAACATTAGTTCCAAAGCTGCCCCAGTTGTTTGTGTTTCCCTTTGAATTTCCCATTCTGTTCTTTTCTGTGCATTAATAAAAGGTTTCATTGATTATCATTCCTTTCTTTATTGGCATCATTACTATCCGCCTCTCATAATTAGAGTTCTTTCAAAAATTTTTTATAATATTGTCATTGTTTAGATTGTTCTCCTGTCTTCACTTGACTCTATATCATTTCATATGCATCTCCTCTGTTTTCTCTGAGTCCATCTCTTTAATCATTTCTTACCACATAATAATATTCCATCATATTTATATACCATAATTTTTCAGCCATTTCCTTATTAACACATAGTTTCCAGTTCCTTGCTGCCACAAAAAAAGTTCCTTTGGATATTTCCATGTGTGTGTATATGTGTGTGTGTGTATGTCCATTCTTTGGTCTTTGATCTCTTTGAGGTACATGCATAATAATGTTATTGCTGGATCAAAACATTTGCAGAGGGGATGGAGCCAAGATGGTGGAGTAAAGGCAGGGACTTGCCTTAATTCTCCTCAAACCCTTCCAAATACCTTTAACAATGACTCCAAACAAATTCCAGAGGAATAGAACCCACAAAAAGACACAGTGAAACAAATTTCCAGCTCAAGAAAACCTGGAAGGTTGACAGGGAAGGTATGTTGCACCAGACTGAGAGAGGAGCCCAATCCAGTGCAGGCCACCCCAGTGCAGGCTGCACCAACACATCCCTTGCCCCAGTAAACTAGGAACAGGCTTTGGGAGTGACTAAATCAGCAGCAGCAGTAGCAGTGGCTGCTTTTGCCGATCTCAGCCCACAGATGGTATGGGGATCAAATAGCTGGTCAGAAAGACATTACAGGTGTCTCTTTGCTAGCACTGAGGTAGGACTCTGTTGCTTTGCCCATATGTGGATCTGCATCACAGTCTTGGGTGGCAGACCTGGAGTGAGAAGGAGCAATAGCATAGGAGAGCTTGTGGCAGATATGTAAAGGGGACCCTCCCCATAGTTCAAGGGCAGAAAAGAGTGTTTGTGATTACTCACAGCCCAGAGAATAGGCCAGGAGAGGCATAAATACCTCTCATTACCACCTTAGAAGAATTGAAAACTTACAGGTCCCTAGAAGTATCTCTGAAAACAGCTGCACAAACCCCCTGAAATTTGGGACAGTTCACTGTCCACACCAGAAGCAGAGTCCTACCTTAACAAAGAGTTAAAAAGTCAAGTAATAAGGAAAATGAGCAAACAATGGGAAAAATAACTCTGACTATAGGAACTTACTTTGGTGACAAGGAAAATCAAAACACACACTCAAAAGTCAACAAAGTCAAGGCTCGTACATCCAAAACCTCCAAGAAAAATATTAATTGGTCTCAGGTCATGGAAGAGCTCAAAAATGATTTTGAAAATCAAGTAAGAGAAATAGAGGAAAACCCGGGAAGAGAAATGAGAGTGAAGGAGACCCCCCCTCCCAAAAAAAAAATTACTGAAGAAAATAACACCTTAAAAAAATAGACTAGACCAAATGGCAAAAGAGGTCCACAAAACTAATGAGGGGAAGAATACCTTAAAAAGCAGAATTGGCCAAATGGCAAAGGAAGTCCAAAAGCTCACTGAAGAAAGTAATTCTTTAAAAATTAGAATGGAGCAAATGGAAACTAATTACTTTATGAAACATCAAGAAATCATAAAACAAAACCAAAAGAATAAAAAAGAGAACATTGTGTGAAATATCTCATTGGGGAAACAGCTGACCTGGAAAATAGATCCAGGAGAGATAATTTAAAAATTATTGGACTATGTGAAAGTATGACCAAAAAAAGAGCCTAGACATTCTCTTTCAAGAAATTGTCAAGGAAAACTGCTCCAGTATTCTAGAACCAGAGGTTAAAATAGAAATTGAAAAAAATCCACTGATCACCTCCTGAAAGAAATACCAAAATGAAAACTGACAAGAATATTGTAGCCAAATTCCAGAGTACAAGGAGAAAATATTGCAAGCAGCCAAAAAGAAACAAGTCAAATATCATAGAACCACAATCAATGTGACACAAGATTTGGCAATTTCTACCTTAAAGCATCAGAGGGCTTGAAATATGATATTCAAGCAGGCAAAAGAGCTAGGATTATAACCAAGAATCACCTACCCAGAAAAACTGAATATAATCCATGAGGGCAAAAAAAAGTGAGATAGAGGTATTTCATGCAATCTTGAGAAAAGATGAGAGCTAAATAGAAAATTTGACTTTCAAATACAAAACTCAAGAGAAACATGAAAAGGCAAACAGGAAAGAAATATCATAAGGGACTTATTAAATTTAAAGTGTTTACATTCCTACATGGAAAGTTGATATTTGTAACTCATAAGACCTTTCTCATTATTAGGGTAGTTAGAAGGAGTATATATAGCCAGAGGGCACAGATGTGAGTTAAATATGAATGAATGATATCTAAAAACTAAAACTAAGGGATGAGAGAAGAATGTACTGGGAGGAAGAGAAAAGGAGAGGTAGGATAGGGTAAATAATCTCACATAAATGAATCAAGAAAAAACTTTTACAATGGAGGGGAAGAGGGTGAAGGTGAGACTGAATAAATGAATTTTACTCTCATCAGAATTGGCTCAAAGTGGGAATAACATACCCATTCAATTGGGTGTGGAAATCTGTCTTACCCTACAAGAAAGTTGGGGAAAGGGGATAAGAGAAGCAGGATGAGGGTGGTAGAAGGGAGGGCAGATTGAGGCAGGAGTAGTCAGAAGGAAAACACTTTTGAGGAGTGATAGGGTAAAAGGAGAGAGAATAGAATAAATAGGGAGGGGATAGGATGGATTAACATATACTTAATCTTTATAAGTAATGACTATTGTGGAAGTGTTTTACATGACTACACATGTATAATCTATATCGAATTGCTTGCCTTCTTAATGTGGGGAGGGGATGGGGAGGGAGAAAGGGAGAGAATTTGGAACTCAGAGAATTTACAACTCAGAGTTGTAAAAATGAATGTTAAAATTGTTTTAACATGTAACTGGGGAAAATAAAATAGTAAAGAACAAAACAAAACATGCACAGTTTAGTGACTTTTGTCTTTCCAGAAGGGCTAGAACAATTCAGAGCTCCATCAACATCGCATTAGTGTTCCTGTCCTCTCACAATACCTCTAGTATTTGTCATTTCCATATTTGTCATCTATGCCAATTTGAGGGACAGGAGACAATTTGAGAAGCAGAGTTGTTTAATTTGAATTTTTCTTATTAATAGTATTTGGGATCATTATTTTCAAAAAGCTATTGATAGTTTGCATTTCTTATTTTGAAAACTGTGTGTTCCTAGTCATTCACTATTTATCTGTTGGAGGACGGCTCTTGTTTTTTTATATTTGAATTTGGTATCTTACATATTAGACCCTTATCAGAAAAATGTAATGGAAAGTTTTTCCCCCAGTTAATTATTACTTTTCTAATTTTAGCTGTATTTGTTATTTTTGCAAAATTTTTTCAATTTAAGGAAATCAAAATGGTCAGTGTTATCCATAGCAATTATCTCTATTCCTTATTTGTTCAGTAACTCTTCTCTTATCCTTAGTTTGAAAGGTATCTTCACCCATTATTCTTCTATTTATTTATGATATGACTTTGATCTTTGTTGTAACAAGTTTGTAGTCTGACTTTTGAATGTTGATTCAGAAGTGACTCCTATTAGTTGTTTCCTATTGATTAGGATATTATCAAGATGCAATTTTGTGACTTCATTTGGTGGTTACAGTATATATTACTTCCCAATTTTTTGAAGAAAATTCATGCCACATAATTTTGAGGGCCCAGGACTATCAACAAGTCTTTGGCTTTTCTTACTTTGCACTCCTGAACCCCATTTTCAACTGTACTTTTTGCTTTTCCCCTCTCATACTTACCTGTTTTCTAAAGTCACCAGCTATGAATAAACTAAAATATAAATTAGTGTAAACCACAAATATAATTAAAATGCATGCTAATTTAATTGGGAGCATCTTGCTTGAATAATCTCATCTTTCTGAAGGAGATATTGGTGCTTAAGTAGCAATTATCTTCATGGCATTCTTTTGACAAGTATTTTATTATGAGGTACAAATGAGATGAACATGTATCCTATGAAATTGTTTTATTTTGCCTTTGGACCTATGATAAACCAAGTTCTTCCAACTCTTTTATTTGCCTTTCCAATGAGAGCCTGTAAATCATCACTCCATTTAGCTGAAATTTACTTTTATCTTCTTGAGAGACAATGTGGCTTAGTCAAGAGAGCTCTAGACTTTTGAGTCAAGATAATCTGTATTGAGATACCACCTAACATCTGTCAGATTGGCTAACAATCTGTAATTTTCTGTAAGAGAAAAGGAAAATAAATTCTAGAGGAGATATGGAAAAATAGGAATGCAAACACATGATTGATGGAGCTGTGAGCTGGTCCAACCATTCTGAAAAATAATTTATGTCTATGCCTGCAGGATTACAAAGCTGTATATACCCTTTGACCCAACAATGCCACTACTTGGTCTTCATCCCAAAGAGATTAAAAAAAATGAAAAAGGTCTATACTGTACAAAAATATTTATAGCAGATCTTTTGTGGTGGCAAGGAATTGGAAATTGAGGGGATACCCACCAACTGGTGTATGGTTGTACAAGTTATGGAATATGATAATGATGTAATACTACTGTGTTATAATAAATGAGGAGGGGAATGGATTCAGAAAAACCTGGGAAGACATATATGAACTGATACAAAGCCAGCATAATCAGGAGAAAATTATGCATAGTAACAGCTGTATTGTAATGATGCCCAGCGTTGAAAGACTCAGCAACTCTGATCAATATAATGATCAATGGGGAGTGGACCCAAGATGGTGGAGTAGAAAGACACACCTACTCCAATTCTTCCTCCACAGCCCATAAAATACCTGTAAGAAATGACTCTAAACAAATTCTAGAGCAGCAGAAGCCACAAAACAACAGAGTGAAAGAGATTTCCAGACCAAAGTAGCCTGAAAGGTGGACCAGAAAGATCTATCACATGGGGCATGGAGTGGAGCACAGCACACAGAGCCCAGCCCAGCCTTGGCCATGTGGCATCAGCAGAAACAGGACGAGAACAGGCCTCAGGAACAAAATCCCCAGTAGCAGTTATGGTTCTCAGATCCCTCAACCCACAAACGCCAAAGACAGCTTCAAAGATCAGTGAGAAAGCTTTTTGATCTAAGTGAGAAGGGAGCAGGGTCCTCCCCTAGGCCTGGCCCCAGGCATGGCAGTGGCAGCAGCAGCAGGAGTGTGCATTTTTGGAGCCCTCAGCCTAAAGCTCCTGGGGAATTGAGCCCCTGATCTGGCTCTCAGCCCTGAGTGGCAGCCCTGGGGTGAGGAAGAGTGCTGGCTGGTGTGGTGCAGCTGGTGGAGGCTCTGGAAAGGAAGTTCTACTTGCAGATCTTAGGCAGAAAAGCTTTGGTGCCACCTTGGAGGAACTGAGAACTTACAGGTCCCTAAAGTATACCCCTCTCTTGACAAAGGACTCAAAAGTCAAGTAACTACCTGGGAAAATGCCCAAAAAAGGGAAAAAAATAAGACCATAGAAGGTTACTTTCTTGGTGAATAGGTATTCTTTTCCATCCTTTCAGATGAGGAGGAACAATGCTTACCATCAGAGGAAGACATAAAAGTCAAGGCTTCTGCATCCAAAACCTCCAAAATAAATAATGCAATGGTCTCAGGCCATGGAAGAGCTCAAAAAGGATTTTGAAAATCAAATAAGAGAGGTGGAGGAAAAATTGGGAAGAGAAATGAGAATGTTGCAAGAAAATCATGAAAAGCAAGTCAACAGCTTGCTAAAGGAGACCCAAAAAAATGCTGAAGAAAATAACACCCTTAAAAATAGGCTAGCTCAATGGCAAAAGAGGTCCAAAAAGCCAAAAGGAAAAGAATGCTTTGAAAAACAGAATTAACTGAATGGAAAAGGAGGCTCAAATGCTCACTGAAGAAAACAATTCTTTAAATATTAGAATGGAGCAGATGCAGGGTAATGATTTTATAAGAAACCAAGAAATTATAAAACAGAACCAAAAGAATGAAAAAATAGGAGATAATGTGAAATATCTCATTGGAAAAACAACTGACCTGGAAAATAGATCCAGGAGAGACAATTTAAAAATTATGGTGCTACCTGAAAGTCATGATCAAAAAAAGACTCTAGACATCATCTTTCATGAATTTATTAAGGAAAATTGCCCTGATATTCTAGAACTAGAGGGCAAAATATTGAAAGAATCCACCGATCACCTCCTGAAAGAGATCCAAAAAGAGAAACTCCTAGGAATGTTATAGCCAAATTTCAGAGTTCCCAGATCAGGGAGAAAATATTACAAGCAGTTAGAAAGAAATAATTCAAGTATTGTAGAAATACAATCAGGAAAACACAAGATTTAGCAGCTTCTATATTAAGGGATCAAAGGGCTTGGAATATGATATTCCAGAAGTCAAAGGAACTAGGAGTAAAACCAAGAATCACCTACCCAGTAAAACTGAGTATAATGCTTCAGGGGGGAAAATGGTCATTCAAGGAAATAGAGGACTTTCAAACATTCTTGATGAAAAGACCAGAGCTGAATAGAAATTTGACTTTCAAACACAAGAATCAAGAGAAGCATGAAAAGGTAAACAGGAAAGAGAAACCATAAGGCACTTACTAAAGTTGAACTGTTTACATTCCTGCATGGAAAGATAATATTTGTAACTCTTGAAACTTTTCTCAGTATTTGGATAGTTGGAGGGATTACACACACACACACACACACACACACACACACACACACACACACACACACACACATAGACAGAGAGCACAGGGTGAGTTGAATAGGAAGGATGATACCTAAAAAAATAAAATTAAAGGATGAGACAGGAATATATTGGGAGGAGAAAGGAAGAAATGGAATGGGGCAAATTATCTCTCATAAAAGAGGCAAGAAAAAGCTTTTTTAATGGAGGGGAAAGGGGGGAGGTGAGAGGGGGAAAAGTGCAGCTTACTCTCATCATATTTGGCTTAAGGAAGAAATAGCATGCATACTCAATTTGGTATGAAAATCTCTTACACTACAGGAAAGTAGAGGAGAAGGGGATAAGTGGGGTGGGGGATAATGGAAGGAAGGGCAAATGGCAGGAGGGAGCAATTAGAGGTAAACACTCTTGGGAAGGGACAAGGTCAAAAGAGAGAATAGAATAAATGGGGGGCAAGATAGGATGCAGGGAAATATAGTTAGTCTTATACAACATGACTGTTATGGAAGTTGTTTGGAAAACTACACCTATATAGCCTATATTGAATTGTTTGCCTTCTCAGTGGGGATGGATGGGGAGGGAGGGAGAGAAGTTGGAACTCAAAGTTTTAGGAATGAATGTTGAGAATTGTTTTTGCATACAACTGGGAAATAAGAAATACATGTAATGGGATATAGCAATTTATCTTGCCCTACAAGGTAAGAGAGAGGGTGGGGATAAGGGAAGGGAGGGGTGTGCTAAACAGGAGGGCAGATTAGGGGAAAGGGTGATCAAAATGAATGGCATTATGGAGTGGGGGGAGGGGAGAGATGGGGAAAAAATTTGGAACTCAAAATTTTGTGGAAATGAATGTTGAAAACTAAAAATAAATAAACATTAAAAATATATATATAATTATCAATGCAAGTTCCAAAGAATTCATGATGAAAAAAGGCTACAAATACAAAATTGGTTCTTTGATTCATTGGTTACCATAGCCAAAGGATTCATCCACTTCAAATGGGAGAACAGATGAATTCTGAGTTCAGATCAAAGCATATTTTTTATTGCAAGATGACTAATATGGGAACATGTTATGCATAATTTCACATATATAATGCTAATCAAATTATTTGTCTTCTTAATAGGTGGAAGAGGATCTGGAGGGAGGGAGAGAATTTGGAACTCAAAATTAAAAAATGAATGTTAAAGTTAAAAAAAAATACTGTGTTAAAATTCTACCTCTGACGCTTACTAACTGTGTTACCTTGAACAAATCATTTTACTTCTTGAAGTCTTAGTTTCCCAAATAGGGACAATAATATGTTTCATACCTATTTCATGAGTAGTTATAAGGTTTACATTAAACACCATACGTGGAATGCTTTGTGAACTTGAAAGTGCTATATAAAAATGAATTATCTCTGGACTCCACTTTGTTCTCAACAGTCATATTGTTGTTGTGCCAACATCCTTCCTCCTGCTCTCCATCCCTATTTTCAGCACCTCTTTATATGTTGTCTTCTCCTATTGGAATGTAAGTTCTTTGAGGCAGGGTCTGTCTTGTATTTGTATCTCTCCTCTTTCTCCTCACTCCACCCCATCCCTGTTTCATTTCCTCCAGAATTATGTTGATTCATTGGTCCCTGGGCAAGTCTCTAATATTTAGAGTACCGCAATTTGAGTAACCATGGTCTGAAAACCATGATTTTAGCACTGTCTGCCTCTTTTTCTTCCATTTTGATGCATTACTTTGGAAGAAGGAAACCTCACAGGACTGAAGGATACTTTTTTTTTGATTCATGGGTTGCCATAGCCAAAGAATTCATCACCAAGTACATAACCTACTGGTGATGCAACTCCCTGCACAAAGCTAGGATTATCCTCAGAAGGCAGATGCACTGACATCCATCCATAGGTTGAATACTGTCCACTATAGTAAAATCTCCCAGAGTTTGTGCTCCATTGGCATAAGCTCAAAGACTCAGCATCACCTCATTTCTATGAGAAGGCATCAGAGTGGGGCTTTGTGGACTCACCCAGTGTGGTATTGGGGAATTCTCAATGATAACTCCTCTCGTTGGCTCATGTCTCTAGCTAGAGTTTTGTCTGGGGGAAAATGTCACAGCATTAGCTTGTTTTGAGAGTGCTGGAGTCAGCCTACCTACCAGTAATCAGTGGACAATTATTTGTTGAGCTCCTGTGATATCCTATGAATGCAGCCTTGGCCTTGATCTGTTAATGACCTCATGGTGCATCCCATAGACTAGCTCCTCACCTAACCTGTTGCATGACCAGGACTCCTTTTTTTTAGATGTATTTATCCAGCCTAGTCACTGTGCTTTTTTCAATATCTTCTAAAACTTCACTTATTTTTATTAAGAAATGCTGACTTTTCCCACCTTTCCATTTCATAATAATTTATCTCTAAATATTATTTGTTGATTATCATAGATTTTTTCACGCATGAGCTAAGAATAAATCCCTATGATAGGATAGAAAACAGAAGTGTAATAAAGCCTTTATTATTTAAGAAACAGAGTATTCTACTTGAGTACAATTTCTATTCAACTCAACATTAATCTGAATGCTTTTTCATTTAAAATCTTATTAAAAATTTTTAAAAGAATGTATCAGTCCATGAGTATAGAATGCTTACAGACTTTTTTGTCAGTTTTGTCTATTTTTCTTTGTTATTAGGTTGGTAGGGGAGGATGAGGAGATCAAAGCAAAGGACAGTTATATTGGGGATTTACCCTGCTTAAAAGACACCAGCAATAAAAATATCAATAATACTTTTTTTAAAGTCTTAATCCATGTATCTTTAATATATATGTAGGTGTGTGTATATATATATGCATACATACACAAATAGATATGCATGTATGTATACATATATATATATATGTGTGTGTGTATGTGTATATGTATATACACACCTATATTGAAACTTACTCAATTCTACAGAAACTTACCCATGTCTGGAATCCACCATTCTGAATGTCAGAGACCACTCTCCAGCAAGACAGTCTGTAACTATAGAAAGTGTAGCACAAAGTTGGGCAACTTATTTTCTGTCAGGTTCTACAGACCCACAGAAGAACTCAAAATAGAACTTTTTAAGATCAAAGCAGAGTTGAATAATTGCTTTTTATTTTTTCGGGCTGAGGCATTAACATGTTCTGCTTTATCTGCTTTGAAAATGAACAGGTTATATAATTCCAAGTAAATCAACATATATAGCATGCTTTCATTAAGTACAGAAGATGATATATACTGGTTTTCTCTCATGGCCAATTGAAGATCAGAGACTATCAGAGATATGAAGGGGACTTTATAAGAGAAACTTGCTGTAAAGATTTTTCTCCCAGTTCAGAGTTTCTGATTTTAACTGCATTTATTTTGTTTCTGCAAAAACTTTCCATTTTTTATACTTAAAACTGTTCATTTTATCTCTTGTGATCTCTTTTCCTTTTTTTGGTCAAGGACTTTTCCTATATCCATGGAGGTCAAAGAGAAGAAATATAATTCTTTAGTGTAACAAGCCTTCAAATACTTGAAGACATCTAGAGTGTCCCTCCAAGTCCTCTTTTCTCCAGATTAAGCAGTCCTTGTTCCTTCAGCTAATCTTTGTATGATATGGACTCAAAGCTCATAGAAGTACTGAAAAGGTTGCTTGGGAGGACGTGGGCACAGAGTAACCTTATTCTGAGGCGTTTTTGACAGGATGGTGGCAGAAGTATCATGTTACAGTCAGAATTAGTGGAGAAAATAACCACAGCAATTAATAAACATTTGTGTAGAGAAGTAAAGAAGGACTGAAAACAGGTATGCTGGCTAATACCATGTTTGATCTTTTGAAGTACAGAAGAAAGAAACATAATTAAATATTGTGAGTGTGTCAAGAAGACTGCCTGCCATGACTATCCTTCATTGAGTCATACTAGAAGTAAAGACTTTGGCTTATGGTGTGTGTTACCTAGCTCACATCGTATGTGTAGTGAGGCCAGGCATTCCTCTACTTTAGTGAGTCAAATATAGGGAAACTCTATACTTGCTCTGGCAGTCAGTTGCATCTGGGTCATGATAATATACTATTTGAGTGTTCCTTCCCTACTCAAAAATTGCCTATAGAATAAAAGCAAAATTCTTTAAGCTGGCATTTAAGACCCACTATAATTATAACCCAGATTTGTCTCCCACTCTAAGTCTCACCTCTAACTAGGCTGGTCTCTTTATTCTTCCTTAAACATGCCATGCATCTTCCTCTTTCTGTTCTCCACCTAAACACCTCCAAACTCAACTCTCCTAATACTTCCTCTATATTCATACAGATCCTTCAAGGTCCAATTTATATATAATAATAAGAATTAGTCAGATCTTTTTATGTTAGCAAAGAATTGGGGATTGAGGAGATGGCCATCATTTGAGGAATGGCTGAACAAGTTGAGGAAAAGGTACTATGTGCTGTAAAAAGTGACTAGCAGGCTAATTTCAGAAAAACCTGGGAAGATTTATATGAACTGACGCAAAGTGAAGTGAGTAGAACCAGGATAATGTTCTCTCTGGGCCTAGAGACTGGTGTTCTCACTGGCTTCCATTGGAGGGCATTTCTAGTCATCCTGATCTATATCTTACCCCTAGATAGCTCCTGAGGAGAAAGTAAGGCTGGTGACTTTTCACAGCCCTCCCTTATTAAAATCCAATTCACTTGCAAGTCATGGCATCAACTTCCAGATGACATGGTCCTCTTTGAAAATAAAGGACAAACATCAGTAATAACTGGAAAGGGGATAGCAACATTTCTATAATCTCATTCTAAATGGAGACCTTTCCCAGGATCCTCTGTGGGAAGTATAGAGGGGTGTGCCCATTTTTCTAGTGGATACTTAGCTGGGCAAAGCACAGCTGAGTCTTGGTGGGTGGCCCCATCCAACATATCTCCTTTCCCCTCTCCCAAGCTCTCTGAGTAGGGTGTCTTGACTCAGCCTCCAAGCTGGGGTCACATGGAGAAGGCAGAACTGGGAGAGGGACCATGGCTGGTGCCCATGGCATGCACTTTCTCCTCACCCTAAAGCTTCAGCCACAGCTCCCCTTCTCAAGCATTCTGGTGCTTAAACCCCTTCCCTGGTTTCAGGTCTGTCTAGGCTATGTACTTTAAAAGCCATGATACAATTGGATATAAATAGGTGCCTCTGAGGCAAAAACAGGCATGGTGAGGACTAGGGAAGTGTTTTTTCCTTTTGTAGTCTAGGGCTGTTCACCAGGCTGAGAAGGAAAGCTCATACAATAAATACTGAAGGGGACTGAGCATGGTTCTTTTTTAATTCTTTCCCCCTAAACCTACTCACCCCATCCCCCCAGTGCTGTTCCCGATTCTTTTTTTTGAAGCATATTTTATTTCACTTTATTTTTTCTTGGTTTTCTCTCTGCCCCCTCCCCACCACAAGACTAATGTAGAATTGTGTTGTGCATGACTTCATATGTATAATGGGCATTGTATTTCTTGCCTTTCCTTTTTTAAACATTTATTTATTTTTAGATTTCAACATTAACTTGCAATAAGATTTTGAGTTCCAAATTTTCTCCTCATCTCTCCCCTCCTCCCCCTTCAGATGGCGTGTAATTTGATATAGGTTCTACATATACATTTATATTGAACCTATTTTCACATTAGACATGTTAGAAAGAAGAATTAGAACCAGTGGGAGGACCATGAGAAAGGAGCAAACAAAAAGAAGAAGGAGGAGGAAGAAAAGGAGGAGAGAGAGAGAGAGAGAGAGAGAGAGAGAGAGAGAGAGAGAGAGAGAGAGAGAGAGAGAGAACAAATAGTATGCTTCAATTTGCATTCAGACTCCATAGATTTTTTCTGGATGTGGATGGCATTTTCCATGACGAGTCCTTTGGAGTTGTCTTGCATCCTTGCATTGCTAAGAGATAAGTCTATCAAAGTTAATCATCGCACATTGTGCCTGTTAACAGTGTTGTCCTGGTTCTGTTCATTTCACTTAGCATCGGTTCATTCAAGTCTTTCTGGGTTTTTCTGAAGTCTGCCTGCTCATCATTTCTCATAGCACAATAGTATTCCATTACCTTCATATACCACAACTTGTTCAGTCATTCGCCAACTGATGAGCATCCCCTCAATTTACAATTCTTGGCCACCATAAAAAGGCTGCTCCTGATTCTTGAAGAGTATCACTCTACGGCCCACTGAGGCAGCTGGCATACACACACACATACACACACACACACACTCACACATACACACATGCACGCACACACCCCTTCATATGGACACATACACATATACATTTCTGTTATACCATAACAGAATAATGTTACTATATACATGTTACAGAAATAATGGATGATCAAGACTTCACTACTCTGATCAATACAACGATCCAAGACAATTCCAAAGGACATATGATGAAAAAAATCCTCTGTATTCCCAGAAAGAGAACTGATGAAGTCTGAGTGTAGATTGAAGCATAGTTTTTTCACTTTTAAAATTTTTCTTGCTTTATTTTTTTTGCAACATGGCTAACATTGAAATATGTTTTGCATGATTTCACATGGGTGATTGACATCACATACTTGCCTTCTCAATGGATAGGGGAGGGTTTGGATGGAGGGCAAGCATTTGGAACTAAAAAAAATTTAAATGAATGTTAAAAATAAATTAATAATTCTTTTATTTTTAATTTAATGAACCAATATTCATATAGTGCTTTAAGGGTAATTATATAGAATATCACATTTGATCCCTAAAGCAGTCTATGATATAGATGATCTTAATTTTACAAATGAGGAAACTGAGACTATGGGAAATTAAGTAACGTCCCATGTCACACTGCTGTTTTTTATCCAAGTTAGGATTTGAATTTGTGGCTTCCTGACTCCAGGTCAAGAACTCTTTCTGTTGTACCACCTAACATTTTATGTGCCTAATATTTTATATAAAATTATATACATATCATGTGTACATAAATTATGTGTAAAATTATATAAATGCTAAATGCCTAACATTTTACATAAAATTATATAAATTATGTATATATCATAGGTACATAAATTATATATAAAGCTATATAAATCATATAAATGCTAAATGCCTAATGTTTTATAGAAAATTATAAAATTATTCTAGGACTTTAAAAAATTAGAAAACCTTATAAAATTCAAATAAAATTTTGGAGTTAGGAGGTTCCTCTAGTTGGACCTTCTAACAATGAGAAACTGAGGCCTGGAGAGGCTAAACAACTTTCTGCTTGTGTCTCATCTCTTCTAGGAACTGTTTCCTGACCATTCCAGTACACAGTGACCTCCTCCTCCGTTTGTCGCAGTCACTGGATATCTTTTTCATTTTCTTATTAGTTATCTATTACCGTGAGCATATCTTGTCTTACCAACTAGATTATAAATTGTTTGAGGGCAGGATTGTTATTACATTGTATTTCTTTGTATTCCCCACACTTCCTAACTATACATTTACTGGGGGCTAAACAGATAATAATTGAATTGAAACAAGGAAGGCAATTTAAAACAAAAAAAATCCTTACTGCTCCAGTTCTAAATAGGACCTCCCTCTCTTCTCTGATGTACTTATTGAAGACATCTATAATGTCCCCAGAGTTTTCTTTTCTTCAGGCTAAGCAGGCCCAGTTCGTTCAATTGATCTTCATATGACATGGACTCTGGACTTTTGAAAGTTTTGGAGAGGTTGCTTGGAAAAGCCCTCTCCAGAGAAGAGGGACTGAAAAAGGAAGGGGATATAGGTACAGAAGAACTTTCTTCATTTCCATTTGAGGGAAGGAAAGACATTTCAGGAGTACTGATTTATGAAGGTGGATTATCTTGGGATTTTAGTGAACTGTGAGCTCAAAGGAGTTAGTAATGTGATAGGGCAGTCAAAAATGCAAATAAAAAATGGAATACCTTCATGGAATCATAATTTTTTTAAAAAAGAGAGATGATCGTTCCACTGTCTTTTGCCCTCATCCAATATAATATGCTGTATTATGTCCAGTTCTGCACATCATGTTTGTGAAGGACATTGATAAGCTTGGAAGAATGCAGAGGAAGGCAACCAGTATATCTTGACCTTGAATCCATGTCAATTGAGAATCAATTAAAGGGACAGGGGATGTTCATTCTGGAGAAGAAAAGACCCAGGGTGCCAAGGAGGGCATCATTGCTGTCCTGAAGTATTTGAAGGATTGCCATGTTGAGGAGGTCTTTATGGTTCCAGAGAACATACCCAGGTTCAATGGTAGAGGTAAAAAGAATGGAATTTAGATTTGATATCCAGAACAACTTCTCAGCAATTAGAACTGTCTAAAAATGGATAAACTTGTGTCAAGTGATGGTGAGTCCCTTTCCCTTGGAGATCTTTAAGCAGAGGCTAGATGTCTGCTTATCAGGTAACATTATTGGACTAGGAGACTCTAGAGGTCTCTTCCAACTCATCTGAAAAGGAGCATAGCATCATTTTCTAATATATCAGATATGGTGACCATAAAATTATATTCAAGAGAGCCAAGGGGTTGTTACCTCAGTCAATGGAGGGAATACCTGTACTTATTAAATGTGTATTTGTTGAATCAACGAGGTTTGTATTAATTTTATCAGTTTGGGGATCTGCTGCCTGTGTGCTCAGTGAGAGTAGCCCGCTACCTACTTATTGTCTCCACTAGAGAGTTTTGAAAGTTGAGGTACTAGTTAAATTATCAAGAGAATCCCCTTTGCCTCAATCAAGATAGTGAACTATGTGTTGTGAGCATCTCATTTCCAGAATTTTATACTATTGGAACTTGAGCAAGAATACCTTTTTCTTCCCCTTCTCCATTTAGATTGGTTTCATTGAGCTTTAAGAGCATCCTGAGATTTTTCTGAGAGAGGGGGAAAATAAAAGAATCCCAAATTAAATGGATTGTTAGGGAAGTGGTGGGGCAAATAGCACGTCCCCGTCTATATCAAGTTGTTTAAAGACAAGGGTGGAATTCAATTCTTAACTCATTTTGTAAACGTGTACTTTTTTGGTAGTTTAGTGAAGCCTATTCAGAATAATGTTTTTAAATACAGAAAATAAAAAGGATTTGAAAAGAAGCCAATTACTTTGAAATATAGTTACCAGCAACTTAAAATAAAAAAATACAAGCTTATTGACCCCAGGTTAAGAACCCTGACTTAGGGTGAGTGGAAGGGAACAGAAAAACCAAGTAAGAAATGTTATGGGGGTCATCTTTGGCTACTAGCCAATTGGGGATCAGCTGGATACAGACACGGCAGGGCTCAGAGCACTAAGACCTGTGCTAGTAAGTCCCATCGCAACATAAGGGGGAAAAAATGAGGCCATTGCCTTCAGTACCTACTATCCAAGATGATTACAGAAGCATATTAAAGAGCTCTCAAGTCCTTTGGGAATTCTTGCCTTTTAAGAAGAAGCTTTCTTTGAAAGAGGCATCAAGGAAAACAAACTGAGTTGTTGTTTTTTAAAGAACGCAAGCAACTACCCCAACAAATAAGCAAAAGTGCAGGAGAAAAAGGACAAAATTGCTGAGACTTTGACTTCACCTGAAGAAGAAAGCACATTGATTTCTCCGGGGAGGACCTCGATGGCCCCATTTTCTTCTCTTGTTTTCCAAAGAGGCTGGGCTGTCAGGCTTTGATTCAGAACAGGAGTGCATTCAGAAGCATCCTCTGGCCTGGCTGGGAGCTGTTCACATCCCCGGAAAATTCAGTGGGAGAAAAGTTTATGGAAGCGAGTAGGAGTTTATTCAACAGTGTCTGAGGCCTTTCAGAGCCATGAGGGACTGTCTATAAAGAAGCAATCAAGCATAGGCTAGGAATTATCTCTGTTGGTTGCCTACCTGTGACAGCCTCTCAAGGACTGCTAAGAGACTCATTCAGCTCAGGAGAAACAATGGGCCGGGGGAACAAACAATTCCGAGGAGTCTATCATTCTGTATGGTGTTATCTTTAGCACTGAATAAAACCGGAGTTCCCCCTTTCTGCCTCGTAGTCAGCACTATTTTTAGGAGCCAGTGCTACTTTTCAACTCTCTTTTCATTACTTTTCAACAGGTTCACAAGGGCACGAAGTGCAGTATATAAAAAAAGGATAATAACTTTACTCGAGTGCAGGGAAAGGCCCAGTGAACAGAGCAGCCAAGCTTGGAGAACTAAAATAGATGAAAGTTGGAGGAAGAGTCGAGGAGAAATGGTATTGTCTAAATGGAAAAACTCATGGTT